>NC_044979.1:152561030-153310196 GCF_008728515.1 Papio anubis
CCAGCTACTCAGGAGGCTGAGGCAGGAGAATGGTGGGAACCCGGGAGGCGGAGCTTGCAGTGAGCTGAGATCCAGCTACTGCACTCCAGTCTAGGCGACAGAGCTAGACTCCATCTCAAAAAAAAAAAAAAAAACAAAAAAGCAGAAAAATACCAAATAGGGGCTCTACTATCTGAGAGTTGTTGAGGAGTAAAGTGAGATGCTTATCGTTTTATCTGTAGCCTTTGCTTTACATTAAAAAAGAGAAAAGATAAGATGTGATCTTTATCCTCTCCATATGCCCCTCTTAATCTTTTCATTCCTGCGATTATACCACCATCAGAGGAAAAGATGCCTCTCCTCCTAGGCAAGCCTCCTACATTGTCTCCTCATCCTGTCTGTTGTGGGGTCTCCGTCAATTACCAACTTAACTCACTGCACAAGATCAGAGGACAGGACCATTGCCTATATTCATGGTTGCAGTCCCTGCATGGTCTTGTGGCTCCTGGCAGACAGCTAGTGTTGAGCAAGTCCTTTTTGCATGACTAAAAGTTTTCAACTTCTTTGCCACTAGGCCTGTGTGTATGATAGAGCTCTCTTCAGTTCATCACTCTCTCCCTTCTCAACTAATAAAGATGGTCCTTAGAGTGATTATTCCGCTAGTCATGTCTGAGTCAGTTTTTAATCTAAAGAAGCTGAGCTTCTGCTTTATCTTTGACCTCATTCTATTTTTCCTCCTGTTTCAGTTGCCAAAGGTTACAGTAATGCATGTGCCAAATTGGTTTATCTCTTTGGAGCTCCTTGACACCTATTTTGGTTCTTTCCCATCCTGTTGACCTGCCCTTTACTACCTTCTAAAATAGGTGCCTTAAATGTCAGCCTTCCTTATGGGTTAGCCCATAGACAATCTTGATCTTAAACCTGGGTGACCTCTTGTATCCATCATGGTAATCTCCCAAGTATTGATAGTAAATTAAAAATATTTTCAGCTCCCAACCTGACCAACATGGTGAAACCCTGTCTGTACTAAAAATACAAAAATTAAAAAATTAGCCAGGCGTGGTAATATGCGTCTGTAATCCCAACTACTCAGGAGGCTGAAGCAGGAGAATTGCTTGAACCTGGGAGGCTGGGGTTTCAGTGAGCTGAGATCCTGCCACTACACTCCAGCCTGGGTGACAGAGCAAGACTCCATCTTAAAATAAATAAATAAATGAATATATGTATATGCACGCACATATATAATATATTATATATTTATTGTATATTATATATTACATGTATTATTTTATATATTATATATAACATATAATGTTATATATAATATATATTATATGTAATATGCTATATATTACATATATTATGTTTTATATATAATACATAATTATATATAATATAATTGTAAAAATATATATTATATGTGTATTATATCATATCTAGTATATATAATATAATTATAAAAATATGTGTGTATTATATTATATATAGTATATATTATATATAGTATATATTTAATATAATATTTAGTATATATATTATATATATATATAATATACATATTTGCACCTCAGCCCACCTCTCCTTTGAATCCTGGGCCACTATTTCCAACTGCCTAACTATTCAACTTCCATTTGAATACCTGACACTCTTCACTCTCCAAATACACTCACCTGTTAATTAAGTGATACTTAAGGTACTGATACTACTATGCAAAGCCGTGTGCTAGGTGCCCCTACAATAGAATATGACATTGCAAGTTGCAAAAGCCTTGATAGAATTTTTCAATCAGATAGTACAGCTTTTGCAAAGACAGAGATCTGAAGGGTGTGATATGTCTTGGGAGTTGAGTAGTTCAGTGCATGTAAAACATCTAACCAATGCTTCTCAAACTTTGTGCATCTGAATGATTCTTACAGGGAAGTCTAGGTGGGGCTTGTGAGTTTGCATTTTAACAAGTTTTACCTGATGTCACTGCTTACCACGTTTTGTGTGGGTAAAGATCTAAAAGCCGCACTGAGAGCTTGGTGGGAGCTGACAGGTCTGTCGGGTTATGCTCCCCAACCCCCACAGTACTAAGACATTTGTGGAAGTGTCGAGAAGTGAGGTTATACACTGAGGTTTTTGCTGTTGAATGGTAGCTATGTAGCGGTTCTCGAGGAAAGCAGAACTGATAGAGCTAACACAGGAATTCTCTGGGGTGATCTGGACATGAGCAGTCCCTGTTGAAACACAGCAGGACAGTGTTGGGCTTCCAGTTTGATCTGGAAAGCTTTTCTGAAGAAGATAGTGGAACCTGATGTCTGGTTGCTTCAATCAGTGGCACGAAAACGTTGGAGAGATTTCTGACTTGAGCGTATGATGATGTCACTAACCTACAGGAAATAAAAAGGAACAGGTTTTAGGGAGATGACAATGAGCTTAAGTTTGGACAGGTAGTATTTGAGGTGCCTGAGGGGGATGGAGGTAAAAAGATATCTGGTAGGCAGATTGCAACACAGGACTGGATTTCAGGAAAGACAGGCATTGGTGATACAGACTTGAGAATTCACAGCTGATAGGTGGCATCTGTGTAAGGTGAAGGAGGAAATGCAGGTAGGACTAGAAGAGAGAAGGTGAAATGTGAGGCGGGGGAAACATCAACTTCTAATAAGTACATGAGGAAGCAGCTGGGAGCAAGAAGGTGTGATAGGGGATATAGGAGACCTAGAGGATGAAGGTGTGCTAGAGACTGATGCAAAAGTGAGGCTAGTGGGTTTTAGCACTGGGAGACTGTTGAGAACATTCAGAAAGTTCCCATGGGGAGGACAGTTCTGCAGAAGTGAGAGTGAAGCCACATTTTTATTTTTATTTTTATTATTTTGAGATGGAGTCTTGTTCTGTTACCCAGGCTGGAGTACAGTGGTGCAATCTCAGCTCACTGCAACCTCCACCTCCTGGGTTCAAGCGATTCTTCTGCCTCAGCCTCCCGAGTAGCTGGGACTACAGGCGCCTGCCACCATGCCTGGCTAATTTTTAGTAGAGACGGGGTTTCGCCATGTTGACCAGGCTGGTCTCGAACTCCTGACCTCAGGTGATCCACCCGCCTTGGCTTCCCAAAGTGCTGGGATTATAGGCGTGAACCAATGCGTCCGGCCAGGTGCCAATTTTAATAGAGGATTGGGCATCAGGGAAGTGGAGAGTGAAAAGCAAACTTCGCATTTGCAGGTGGTTTGACAGTGAAGCTTTGCGTATGTGGCCTTAATTCGAGAGGGCAGTAGCATATCCCAGGGGAGAAGGTGGAAGCCAGCAGATAAAGACTGTCAACTTCCCTCCATCTAGATCTACAGTCTTGTCCACATCATCATTCTTGCGCACAACATGGTATTTCTCCTGAAGGCCGATTCCTGAACTTTGAACCTTTTGGCTTCTCAGGGATGTCACTCTGTTATCCCATCTGTTATATCTGGATTCCATCAACTTTAACCAAGCTTATTTATCCCTCTTTATATCCCTTCAGTACTGTCGTCTCTTTTCCTTTATTTTTTATTTTTAAATTATTTATTTTTTTGAGACAGTGTCTCTCTCTGTTGCCCAGGCTGGAGTGCAGTGGGCTCAGGTGGTTCTTCTACCTCAGCCTCCCAAGTAGCTGGGACTACAGGCACCCAGCCTTATTTTTCTTTCTTTTTTTTTCGTTTGTTTTTGTTTTGAGACGGAGTTTTGCTTTTGTTGCCCAGGCTGGAGTGCAATGGCGCAATCTCGGCTCACCTCAACCTCTGCCTCCCAATTCTCCTGCCTTAGCCTCCTGAGTAACTGGGATTACAGGCATGCACCACCATGCCCAGCTAATTTTTTATTTTTAGTAGAGACAGGGTTTCTTCATGTTGGTCAGGCTGGTCTCGAACTCCCGACCTTAGGTGATCCACCCACCTTGGCCTCCCAAAGTGCTAGGATTACAGGTGTGAGTCATCGCACCTGGCCTTTATTTTTCTTTATTAACCGGATTTCTGGAAAAAATGGTCTGCATGTACTGACTGCATTATTTTCTTTCATGCTCACTAATTCTTCCATCCTTTTCAATCTAATTTTCGTCCCTTTCTACTTCTTTGAAACTGTATTTGCTGGAGATTGCAGTTAACACTATGGCCACAGCCGGTGGTCCCATCACACCTTCAGCCTCTTAAACCTCAGAACAAATGGCTCTATTGAACAGTTTTTGCTCTTGAGCTGTTCCTCATTTCCCTTTGTGTGGTCTATTTCCTTCTTGTACCATAAATGCCAAGGTTTCTCAGTGAATGGGTGCAGTTACTGTTTATTTGCCTATAGTCTCCAGTACATTTCTAGTCTCCTTTCTCCACCTTTACCCATATCAAACCATCCACTTAACGTCTCTACACAGACTTCCCACAGGCATCTCCAGCTGATTCCATTTCACACTCTTCTCTCTCACATTAATTGGCATTTTCAGCCACCAAAATGCCCAGGCGAAAATATGAGTATCTTACTTGGCCCTTCATATTTTCCCACCTGCTCACATCCAATTTTGAAGTCGTTGTGTCCCTCCAGCCACTACTTGTAATCTAGGTTATACCATTATCTCTTCAGCTTGTTGAGATGCTTTCATAATTGGCCTCCTGTTGAGTGAACTTTACCCTGTCCTCCAGGCACATCCTGTTACTTACCGCAGCATGTTCTAACCCTTATCAAGCATGCCGATATTGTCATTGTTTTCTCTTGCCAGAATGTACATTTCATAGGTCAGGGACTATTTACGTTGTATTCCCAGTATATGGCACAGGGCATATTCATTGCATAAGTGGGGAAACTTATGCTAGACGGAAATTCATGTTTGTAGGCTTGGGAAGTACCTAGAGGAGAAAGCGTTTGAAGATCAAGAATAGGTACCTCATGGAAGAGGTGAGCAGGGCTGGCTCTGTGTCCTACACAGGTCAGCTTCGTGTCAGCTTTGCCAGGTGTTTAGCAGTGGAGTTTATGTCACCACTCACATTTAGTTTCCTTACGTGCAGCCAGTTCTTCCCGCTTCCCTTGTTTCCACCTTTCCTCTGTCATAGAAGTCATCAGATGAGAGTTGATGCTTTCTGTCATTAAATAAAGGAAATAATTGAGGCTGGGAACTTTGGATTCAGTTTATTTGGTGGCTAGCAAATAGTGGATGTGAAGATAATTATTAAATTATTAAAATAAGATAATTATTAAAACAACCCAGAAAGCAATTATGAAATTATCCAACCAGAATGACCTTATGGGTTTATCTTACTGACTTTCATCTGTGTTTCTTAAGAAAACAAACCTAATAATCTAAAATAATAATTGTTCAGTTGGGTTTGGATTTAGGTTGGTTCTTTTTCTTTCTTTCTTTTTTTTTTTTTTTGAGATAGAGTCTTTTTTTTTTTTTTTTTTTTTTTTTTTGAGACAGAGTCTCGCTCTGTCACCCAGGCTGGAGTGCAGTGGCCGGATCTCAGCTCACTGCAAGCTCCGCCTCCCGGGTTCACGCCATTCTCCTGCCTCAGCCTCCCGAGTAGCTGGGACTACAGGCGCCTGCCACCTCGCCCGGCTAAGTTTTTGTATTTTTAGTAGAGACGGGGTTTCACTGTGTTAGCCAGGATGGTCTCGATCTCCTGACCTCGTGATCCGCCCGTCCCGGCCTCCCAAAGTGCTGGGATTACAGGCTTGAGCCACCGCGCCCGGCCGAGATAGAGTCTTGCTCCGTTGCTCAGGCTGGAGTGCAGTGGCATGATCTCGGTTCACTGCAACCTCCGCCCTCCGACTTCAAGCAATTCTTCTGCCTCAGCCTCCCAAGTAGTTGGGATTACAGGCGCTTGCCACCATGCCCAGCTGATTTTGTGTGTGTGTGTGTGTGTGTGTGTGTATTTTTAGTAGAGATGGGGTTTTGCCATGTTGGCCAGCCTGGTCTTGAACTTCTGACCTCAGGTGATCCACCCGTCTCAGCCTCCCAAAGTGCCGGGATTACGCATATGAGCCACTGTGCACGGCCTGCATTGCTCTCTTCTGTGCCTTCCCACTTGTCTTTCTTCCCTCACCTTGTTGCCTCACCCATTCTTTTTTTCAATAGTTACCCAGGGCCAGGTGCAGTGGCTCACGCCTGTGATCCCAGCACTTTGGGAGGCTAAGGCAGGCAGATCACCTGAGGTCCAGCATTCAAGACCAGCCTGGCCAACATGGTGAAACCCTGTCTCTACTAAAAATACAAAATTTAGCTGGACGTGGTGGTGTGCGCCTGTAATCCCAGCTACCCAGGAGGCTGAGGCTGGAGAATTGCTAGAACCTGGGAGGCAGAGGCTTTAGTGAGCCGAGATCGTGCTGCTGTACTCCAGCCTGGGCGACACAGCAAGACTCCATCTCAAAAAAAAAAAAAAAAAAAAAAAGAGCCACTTAGAGGCTGGGAGTGGTGGCACACACCTGTAATTCCAGCACTTTGGAAGACTGAGGTGGGAGAATCTCTTGAGCCCAAGACTAGCCTGGGCAACATAACAAGACCTCGTCTCTACAAATAATACAAAAATTAGCTGCGTGTGATACAAAAATTAGCCAGGTGTGGTGGCACATTCTTGTAGTCCCAGCAATTTGAGAAGCTGAGGTAGGAGGATTACTTGAGCCCAGGAGGTTCAAGGCTGCAGTGAGCTATGACTGCACCACTGCACTCCAGCCTGGGCGACAGTGTGAAACCCTGTGTCCGAAAAAAGTTAGCCAATTAGACTTAAATTAAGCCTTTGAGTTTTACTTGACTCAGCAGTATTTGTAGTGTATTTCAACTGGCAGGGTGCTTGCAGAAGAAGACTGTTTCTTGATCTATTTATAAAAAAAGGGAAGATAGGAAAAGGGAAGGAGATTAACAATATTTTTAGGGTAGGTGTGAGATCAGTGGTATGGTTCAGTTTGTTCTTTGGTACTTGGGGAGAAAAAGGATTAACAAATTAACCAGCATTGATACATACTAAGAAAATACAAATTTCTCTGGAAACGTTAAAATCATTTTCATTCTTTCAAAGATATTTCTCACTGGAATGGGAATGGTTTTAATTTCATTTACTTAAGAAATAAAAATGTGTTAAGATTTTAGGAAGAAACAACATAACTCATTGCCGTGATTTTTTCACTTTCCCATAGTTAAGAGGTGTGTTCGGTGTGAATTTTAGACATTGTCGGAGGAAGTGTGGTTTGACTGCACATTTGACGTTCTCTCAAGGAATCTCAAGGGACATACAATGAACCAAATTTGTTTAGCCCCACCTTTGTTCAGTTGTTGGAGTGATCATCACTTACTCTCTTCAGTGTCTCTCACAAGTATTTTATTTTATTTTATTTTTATTTATTTATTTATTTTTGAGACGGAGTCTTGCTCTGTCGCCCAGGCTGGAGCGCAGTGGCAGCGATCTCGGCTCACTGCAAGCTCCACCTCCTGGGTTCACGCCATTCTCCTGCCTCAGCCTCCCGAGTAGCTGGGACTACAGGCGCCGCCACCACGCCCAGCTAATTTTTTGTATTTTTAGTAGAAACGGGGTTTCACCGTGTTAACCAGGATGGTCTTGATCTCCTGACCTCGTGATCTGCCCGTCTCGGCCTCCCAAAGTGCTGGGATTATAGGCGTGAGCCACTGCTCCCGGCCGGTCTCACAAGTATTTTAAACTTTTGAATACTGGACAGTTCCCATGGGAGATTTCTCTCAAGGACCAGACACAAACTTTTGACTTTGTTTTGTGCCAGGGTAGTTCTGCAGGAAGAGTTGAGAAGACTCTTAACTTACTCAGTTGTACAGTGGAAATCTGATACTTCTAGAATGGACTTATAAAACTGGACAAGCAAAGTGATCATATCTTATTTTTAAAGACAATTGCACATACATCTCATTTAGAGCCACTCTCTTAACCTTGGGATAGAAAGGACACATCATATTATTCCATGTATAGGAAGCAAGTTCTAAAGCCGAGGCAGTTGTGGCATTGGTGTAGAACAGTGCTGTCCAACGGAAATATAACGCAAGCCACATATGTAATTTAAAATTTGCTAGTAGCCATATTAAAAGGCAAAAAGAAAAACGTGAAGTGAAACTGAATATATGTTGTTTACACAAAACATACAAAATATGCTTCTTTCCATATATAGTCAAATGCAAAATATTGAGATATTAAAATGTTTTTTGTACTTTGCCAGAATCTAGTTAGTGTTTGATCTACAGCACATCTCATTTGCACTAGCCATGTTTCAAGTGCCAGCAGCTACTGTATTGGTCAGCACTGGGAGCTTTAGTTCCTGTCACCTTCCACCATTGTCCTCTAACGTTTAACCTGGAAAAGCATGGGGGCAGTGTGCCATCAAAACAGCTTTCTCAAATGGAACATGCCTTTGGAATAGTTCTCATGAGATTTTACTTCTAAAATCGTTATTTTTTGTCACATAGTATTTATTTCCTCTTAGCGATGAGCTAAAACAAAGTTTCTTATTTCTTTTTTTTTTTTTTTTTTTTTTTTTGAGATGGAGTCTCACTCTGTCACCCAGGCTGGAGTGCAGTGGCCGGATCTCAGCTCACTGCAAGCTCCGCCTCCCAGGTTCACGCCATTCTCCTGCCTCAGCCTCCCGAGTAGCTGGGACTACAGGCGCCCGCCGCCTCACCAGGCTAGTTTTTTGTATTTTTTAGTAGAGACGGGGTTTCACCGGGTTAGCCAGGATGGTCTCGATCTCCTGACCTCGTGATCCGCCCGTCTCGGCCTCCCAAAGTGCTGGGATTACAGGCTTGAGCCACCGCGCCCGGCCAAAGTTTCTTATTTCTTACTTAATCTCTTGTAATCATCAGAACATTTGTTACAGGCACACAAAATCACATCAGCTCTCCTTATTCCATAGTTAAAGGCAATCACATCTTGAGTATACAGCAGAAAAGTATATGCATAAGAATTATATTTTTAAGTTGCCTATGGAGGAAATAAATGTATTTATGGAGAGGTGCAAAAAAAGCAGGATAGAATGGCCCCAGGTAATGGTTGCTGGGGAAATATGAATTTGCTTAGAGATATTAAAGAGGAATTTATACCAAGATTGAGGCAATCAAGTCAGACATGCTCACAACAGGGATAATTTTCTTATTGGAGTTAACTTTTTCTTCATTAACTTCAGGATTTTTCTATAAGGAAATACACTATTTGCTCATTTTGCTAATAACGTGTGTCTATTTCTTGGATTTCTTATTTTCTGTGATCACATCTTTATAAGACACTTCATCTGGGTGGGTTTTGGTTTTTTTTGTTTTGCGAAATAGTCACTTTTCCTGTCTCATGTTAATTGAAGAGGAAGAGAAGCGAGCTGCAAGTTTTCTCTGAGCGAGGAGGCAAAGGAAGATTTCCTTATATGGAGTGTGATACATATTATTCTATGAAGGTGATGAAAATATTCACCATGGCAACTGATCTGCCTTACCCATAATGCAAAATACCCTACTTGCATTTATTTTGCCAGAGAATTCTGAAATTAGGATCTATGTAGTAGAGAATATGGGGAAGGTAATAGCTATTTCAGCTGAAAAGGAGAATAATTTTTCTTATGACTAGTGAAGTGCAGTAGTGAGAAGAGGGGAAAGAGAAGAACAAAGAGTTGGATCTGTAACTGAACAATTGATTGAAATAATTCACTACTTTTGGACCGGCCAAGAAGAATGATGATTTTGATTAGAATTGGAATTTGAAGGCTCCCCCAAATTGAGTATGTCTGTGTGTGAGGGGGGTGGGGAAGGGTTGAGTCACAATCTAGGTCAGCAAATCTCTGCCAGGATGTTTACTTTGTAGCTCCCCTTATCTGATTTTCCATTGTAAATTTGTATTAAATATTTCTGATAAGCAGCCTCAATTCCTGTGGAAGTTTGAGGGCAAATAAGTAATATAGTATGTACTTATGGGCAAGGCATTGTAATAGTTGCTTCAGGAGATTTAAGTGAGTAACACACCATTCCAGTACTCTTGGCAAGCTTAAATCCAGAGGGAGGAGTCAGACAGTTATTCTTGCAACTATGGTACCAGGCAGAGCAAGGCAGGGATCATAGCAGATATGCTATCTAAAAATGTAAGGTATTCTGATTATTCCTTCCATGCCTTAACTGGCATCTCTAAACCATTTTTCCCTCCACCCTGGGAACCCTTCATCCTCTGAGACTTCTGCCCTCTGCTGATACCTAACTTGTAGTTGCTTCTCCTTGTTTTTTTCTTTTTTTGAGACAGAGTCTCGCTCTGTCGCCCAGGCTGGAATGCAGCCTGCTTCTCCTTGTTGACAAGAAATGCTCAGCTTCGTATTCACCCTCTCCCCCAGCATTATCTGTCATTTTAGTATTTACATTTTACAATGCACTTTTCTAACATCCTTACACCACATTTTCTTGACCTTTCAAATACAGTGATTTTTTTAAGCAATTTTCTTTAGGCAATGCTCTCCTTATGCTTAGTTGTTGTTGTTGTTGTTATTGTTGTTGTTTTGAGACGGAGTCTCGCTCTGTCGCCCAGGCTGGAGTGCGGTGGTGCAATCTCGGCTCACTCCAAGCTCTGCCTCCCGGGTTCCCGCCATTCTCCTGCCTCAGCCTCTCGAGTAGCTGGGACTACAGGCGCCACCACCACGCCCGGCTAATTTTTTGTATTTTTAGTAGAGACAGGGTTTCTCCATGTTGGTTAGGCTGGTCTTGAACTCCCGACCTCAGGTGATCCGCCCGCCTTGGCCTCCCAAAGTGCTAGTATTACAAGCGTGAGGCACCATGCCCGACCAACCAGAGACCCTTTAATTCTTAGATCTTCACTTCTAAAATTTTGAACTCTAATCACGCATCCCAGCTTTCTCACTCTGCATCACGCCTTCTCCTTTATATCAGTGAGGCCTCCAGACCCTTCCCCAACCCTCAAACCCCTACTGGTCTTCTGGCTACTTTAAAACCAGAATTTCATCACTAATCCTGGTCAGACTCCAGCTCCCATTCCTGTTGTAGATCAGTTCTGCAGGGCAGTTTCTTTGCTCCTGCTCACGGACTGTGATGCACAGCTCTGTGGATTGGGGAGGTACTTTTTATTGTCCAATTTGACTAGACTTTTTGTCTTTTTTTTGAGACAGAGTCTCACTCTCACCTAGGCTAGAGTACAGTGATGCCATCTAGGCTCACTGCAACCTCCCCCTCCCTGGTTCAGGCGATTCTCCTGCCTCAGCCTCCTGAGTAGCTGGGATTACAGGTGCCCGGCACCATTCCCAGATAATTTTTGTAGCAGAGACGGGGTTTCACCGTGTTGGTCAGGCTGGTCTTGAACTCCTGACCTCGTGATCTGCCCGCCTTAGCCTCCCAAAGTGCTGGGATTACAGACTTGAGCCACTGCACTCGGCTTTTTTTTGAGACAGTTTCGTTCTCTCTCCCAGGCTGGAGTGCAGTGGCATGATCTTAGCTCACTGCAAGCTCTGCCTCCTGGGTTCAAATGATTCTCATGCCTCAACCTAGTGAAGAGCTGGGATTACAGGCGTGCCCCACCATGCCCTGCTAATTTTTGTATTTTTAGTAGAGATGGGGTTTTGCCATGTTGGCCAGGCTGGTCTCGAACTCCGGACCTCAAGTGATCCACTGGCCTTGGTCTCCCAAAGTGCTGGGATTACAGGTGTGAGCCACCGCGCCTGGCCACCTTTTTGTCTTAATTTTAAGTACATTAATAAAGCATTAGAATATTATGTATTTAACACAAAGATAATTTAAATTTACTTTTTTGTTGCTTATTCTTTCAGACATTCTAAAATTTATTTTTAAGTAAAGCTTTTAATTGAAATTATGACGTGCACAGAAGACCACACAGTTTAGAGCGTTAATTTTTATAAATGTACAGGGTAGAGCATTGTCACAGAGTGGCCACACCTACATACCTAGCAACCAGATCCAGAAGTAGAACCCAACCCGCGTCTCAGAAGCCCTGTCATGCCCCTTCCTGTCTCTTCCTTTACTATTTTCTTTTTCTTTCTTTCTTTTTTTGAGATGAAGTCTTGCTCTGTTGCCCAGGCTGAAGTGTAGGGCTCTATCTCAGCTCACTGCAACCTCTGCCTCCTGGTTTCAAGCGATTGTCCTCCCTCAGCCTCCCGAGTAGCTGGGACTATAGGCGCATGCCACCATGCCAGGCCAATTTTTTTTGTATTTTTTAGTAGAGACAGGGTTTCACCATACTGGCCAGACTGGTCTCGAACTCTTGACCTCAGGTGATCACTCGCCTTGACCCCTTGAAGTGCAGGGATTACAGGCGTGAGCCACGGCGCCCGGCCTCCTTCACTCTTTTTTCCATTCTTTTCTGATTTCTAACAACATAGATTAGTGTTAACATTTTCTATAAATAGAATTCTACAGTTTGTGTTTTTTGTCTAACTTATTTTACTTCTCATGTTTGTAAGATGATTTATGTTGTGTAGCTTTGTTTTATTCATTCGCATTGCTATGTGGTATTCTATTATGTGACTGTACCACAATTGATTTATTGATTCTACTGATGGACCCTTTTTCCCAGCTTTTTTGCCATTATGAAATTACTACTGTGAAGACCGGGCTCAGTGGCTCACGCTTGTAATCCCAGCACTTTGGGAGGCCGAGGTGGGCGGATCACTTGAGGTTAGGAGTTCGAGACCAACCTGGTCAACATGGTGAAATCCTGTCTCTACTAAAAACACAAAAATTAGCCGGACAAGGTAGCACACCCTGTAATCCCAACTATTAGGGAGGCTGAGGCAGGAGAATCACTTGAGCCCAGGAGGCAGAGGTTGCAGTGAGCCGAGATTGTGCCATTGCACCACAGCCTGGGTGACAGAGCGAGACTCAGTCTCAACAAAAAGAAAAAAGAAAATACTACTGTGACATCCTACATGTGTTTTCATGCATGTGCACATAAATTTCTACCTATCAATGAAATTTCTGAGTCCTGTAGGTTATACATAAGTTTCGCTTTGATTGATACTGCCAGTCAGTTTTCCAAAGCTAACTGTACCAGTTGACACTTTGATCAAAGAGTATGGAAGTTCCAGTTGCGGTCAGGCATGGTGGGCCCATGCCTGTAATCCCAGCACTTCGGGAGGTTGAGGCGGGTGGATCACCCGAGGTCAGGAGTTGAAGACCAGCCTTGCCAGAGTGGCGAAACCCCATCTCTACTAAAAATACAAAGATTGGTCAGTGGTGGTGGCAGGCACCGTAATCCCAGCTACTCAGGAGGCTGAGGCAGGGAGAATCACTTGAACCAGGGAGGCGGAGGTTGCAGTGAGCTGAGTTTGTGCCATTACACTCCAGCCTGGACGACAGAGTGAGACTCTGTCTCAAAAAAAAAAAAAAAAAAGAAAAGAAAAGAAAAAAGAAAAGAAAGTTAAGAAAGTTCCAGTTGCTCTACATCCTCATCATGGCCTTCTTTCATTTTGACTATTCTGGTGGATGTGTTAGTGCCATCTCATTGTGATTTTCTTTTCTTACTCTTTTTTTTTTTTTTGAGACGGAGTCTCACTCTTGTCGCCCAGGCTGGGGTGCAGTGGCCGGATCTCAGCTCACTGCAAGCTCTGCCTCCCGGGTTTACGCCATTCTCCTGCCTCAGCCTCCCGAGTAGCTGGGACTACAGGCGCCCGCCACCTCGCCCGGCTAATTTTTTGTATTTTTTAGTAGAGACGGGGTTTCACCGTGTTAGCCAGGATGGTCTCGATCTCCTGACCTCGTGATCCGCCCGTCTCGGCCTCCCAAAGTGCTGGGATTACAGGCTTGAGCCACCGCGCCCGGCCCTTCTTACTCTTTTTATTATGGAAACTTTCAAATATATGTAAAACTAGAGAAAATTATATGACAAATCCCAGTATATCTTTGCTCAGCTTTATCAACTCTCAACTCATGTGGGACTTTTTATGCTGCTCTGTTGACTTTGATTTGTTTCCCCATTCCTCTTCACAGATGTCTCCGACTTAGACCAGTCTCTAAAATTCTCTACCTACGAAATTTTCAGCCTCTTGTTCTAAGTTAATGTTGTAGTCCCCCTTTGTCATAGAGGCTGTCAGGTACAAATTTTTGCAATTTCTTGTACTCTGATTTATAAACTTAACGATAAGTGTGCCAATGCTTACATCTTTCCTCTAATCTCTTTTTGGTTTTTTAGAGGTAGGGTCTCACTGTGTTGTCCAGGCTGGTCGAGCAAGTGATGCTTCCTCCTTGTCTCCCAAAGTATTGAGATTACAGGCTTGAGCTGCGGTGCTTAAGGTCTAATAAAAGGTGTCTTATTCCTGAAAAAGAAATATATATATATATATATATAGTTTTTTTTGGTTTTTTGTTGTTTTTTTTCGGTGGTGGGGCATAGGGTCTTTCTCTGTCCCTAAGCTGGAGTGCAGTGATGCAGTCACAACTCACTGCAGCCTCGACCTCCCAGGCTCCCACCTCAGCCTCTGTAGTAGCCGGGACTACAGGCATGCTGTGCAACTAATTAAATTTTTTTTTTTTTTTTTGGTAGAGATGGTGCCTTCCTATGTTGCCCAGGTTGGTCTCAAACTCCTGGGCCTGAGCAGTCTTCCCGCCTCAACCTCCCAAAGTGTTGGGATTTCAGGTGTGGCAAACAAGTCCTTTTCCCCAGTTTTCTAGGTCTCATTCTTTTCTGAGGGCTTGATCTTTCAGTCTGTGGTGTTTTGCTGTAAGATTGTTAATGTCTCCCATTCTATTTGCTTTTTCCTTTTGACAATAAATGTACTCCGTATTTCTCATTTCAAGGAGAACCTTTCCTTGACTACATATCATACACTGGCTACTTTCTCCCCTCATCGAGAACAAATTTCTCAAACTAGTAGTTACTTCTGTCTTTGCTCACATCTCTCAAGCACTGTGGTGGGATAATACCCTGTTGCAGCTCCCCAAAACCTTCACTAAATCTGATTTGGCTTAGCTCACCGATGATGTTCCAATGGCCAGATCTAGTGGATACATTTCAGTGTCATTGTTTTTACATAACAAATTGTGAGTTCTTCCTAGTGGAAGGCACTGATAAGTGTTAAAAATAAAAGATGACAAGACATAGGGTTGCGTATCATAGTGAAGTAGCAGACTTATCAGATGACAGTGAATTGCCTACTAGCTACTATATTTATTGAAGAGTGAACACCAGGATGTGCTGCTGCTGTTCTAAGAGGTTTACATGTGTTATTTGATTTAATTTCTCCAATGAATTAGGCATTGTTATTATTTTTAATCTTCATTTTAAAGAGGAACACATCTAGTCATGGAGAAGCTAGAAATTGCCTGAGGCCAAGCATTTAGTCAGATAAATTTGAATCTGAATGCAGATCTAACTTTAGAACTCCTACCGTTGAAGAAATGTCTGCATTTGTTGGGAGCTGGACTCAGCTCCTGCTAATGCCTTTGAGATGTGGATACAGGGGAGGGGAAGAAATGATTGTCAGGGAAGGCTGCTTGTTGGTTGATTGATCGATGGGCTAGAATTAGAACATAGTTAGGTCTGAAATAGATAATTTAGTTCAACACCCTTAATTTACATTTGAGCCCTAGGGAAGCAACTTGTCCAAAATGATACAGAGCTTTTTTGTGTAATAAATTTGACAACAGTCAAGTAACCTAGTCTGACATTTATTTGTTTTTCCAAAAAAGAAAAAGTTTCACCCAAACTCCTGAACCATGTGCTGCCTAAAATACTACTAGAAATGTAGTGTAGAAGAAGAGTATAAATTCCAAACATTTCTCTACCTTGGTGATTGGATTAGGATTTCTAATAATGCACCCACTGTATTTTTTTTTTTTTTTTTTTTTGAGACGGAGTCTGCTCTGTCACTCAGGCTGGAGTGCAGTGGCGCGATCTCGGCTCACTGCAAGCTCTGCCTCCCGGGTTCACGCCATTCTCCTGCCTCAGCCTCCCGAGCAGCTGGGACTACAGGCGCTCGCCATCTCGCCCGGCTAATTTTTTTTGTATTTTCAGTAGAGATGGGGTTTCACCGTGTTAGCCAGGATGGTCTTGATCTCCTGACCTCATGATCCGCCCGCCTCGGCCTCCCAAAGTGCTGGGATTACAGGCGTGACCCACCACGCCTGGCACACCCACTGTATTTTATAGTGACTTCAGAAATGAAATCTTTATTACTGTTGTATGATGTTCATGGATTGACTACGTATACATACAGAGTGAGTGTGGCTGCAGAATCGGTCAGCCTAGATTTGAATCTTGCTCCTACAGTAGCTTAGATGTGTCTCAATGTGTTTGTTTCTTCATTACAAAACACAGATGGATAATATCAGTACCTTTCTCGTGGAGTTGTTATGAGAATGGAAAGAGTTAATATGTGTAGGACATTTTGAAAAGTGCTTGGTCTATAATAAGTTCTCAGTCACTGTTTAGTTGGTATTTATTGTTAAGGTGATGGTTTCCTCATTTCTATTCCAGTTTATTTCCTGGGGGCCTGCTTTTTGATTTCTCACTGGGGATAGGGAGCTGGGAATTGATATTTGAAAAGTACAAAGAAAAGCAAGTGTGTATACTTATGCCATTTCTCATTGTTATTAATTTATCTTGCTGTAAGTTTTAATTTCCTTAGCTCTGAGTACATATTGACAGCCTATACTGAGTAACATTCATGAGAATTAAAGAACTAAAACTCTTAGACAGTGAAGAGCATAATTTCTTCCTCTCTGTATTTTCTTCTCTTTCTCAGCTATATATATATATTTTTTATTTTTTTAATTAATTTTTTATTTTTATTTTTATTTTTGAGATGGAGTCTTGCTCCATCGCCCTCTCCATTGCCCAGGTTGGAGTGCAGTGGCGCGATCTCAGCTCACTGCAACCTCCGCCTCCGGGTTTCAAGCGATTCTCCTGCTTCTGCCTCCCGAGTACCTGGAACTATAGGTGCCCGCCACCACACCTGGCTAGTTTTTGTATTTTTAGTAGTGACGGGGTTCCGCCATGTTGGTCAGGCTGGTCTCAATGTCCTGACCTTGTGATCCGCCCACCTCGGCCTCCCAAACTGCTGGGATGACAGGTGTGAGCCACCGCACCCGGCCTCGGCCATATTTAAAGGCCTAGTTGGTAGAGTTAATTAGTGTTAACATATTTAAAGTGTTTTTGCCTTCTAGAAACTGGGACACTCACTATTTAGATGACTTTCAAATATTGCTAATCTCAAAGCAACTTCCTGGGAAGAAGAAAGGCACAGGTTGGAATTAGGCTCTGGCAGACAGTGAAAGGAAATGGTGCAAATAGCATGGTAGTCACCTTTTCGTATAGAGTTTCGAGTATCTCAGTGACTTGCTAACTCAGACATCTATAGTATCTGTAATCAAATGCGCAAAATTATACTTGTCTTTATCAATCTTTTTCATTTTCTTGAACCTCTAAATCTATTTATAAATCTTTTAACAGACTAGTTCCTGATTTCTTTCTTCTTTCTTTCTTTGACAAGGACCCTTGCTCTTTCTTTAGGCTGGAGTGCAGTGGTGAGATCTCGACTCACTGCAGCCCCTGCCTCCCAGGTTCCAGTGATTCTCCTGCCTCAGCCTCCTGGGTAGCTGGGATTACAGGCACATGCCACCACGCCCGGCTAATTTTTGTATTTTTAGTAGAGACGGGGTTTCACCATACTGGCCAGGCTTGTCTGGAACTCCTGATTTCAGGTGATCCACCTGCCTTGGCCTCCCCAAGTGCTGGGATTATAGGCGTGAGCCACCGCGACTGGCCTCTAACTTATTTCTTAAAGTTGCTGTAGTGATTCATTTTTTGACTATTATCGAATGTGTGTTTTGAGACAGTGTCTTGCTCTGTTGCCCAGGCTGGAGTGCAGAGACGCAGTCATGGCTCATTGCAGCCTCAGCTTCCCGGGCTCAAGTGAGCCTCCTGTTCAGCCTTCCTAGTAGCTAGGACCACAGGCATGCACTACCACCCCTGGCTAATGTTTTGATCTTTTGTAAATATGAGCTCTCGCTGTGATCTGCCCTGCTTAGATCTTCCATGCCTGGCTAATTGTTTTTTTTGTAGATATGAATTCTCACTATGTTGCCCAGGTTGGTCTTGAACTCCTGAACTCAAGTGATCGTTCCTCCTCAGTGCCTCCCGAAGTGCTGGGATTGTTACAGGGGTGAGCCATGTTACTGCGTTTTTATAGTAAGTCTTCTAATTTCCATGATTCGAATTCAGCATTCACATTCAGAATGTGTTCTCTCTTTAAAATAGTAACCCTTATGACATGCTTTGACATTTTTCACAAAGCTCAATATTAAAAAATTCTTCATAGCATTGGGTATTAAGGTCATATCCCCTTTCCGAGCAACCAGACAAGCATGTAAGACTTCGGAATATAAATGTAAATTCCTCTTACTGTCCGGGCATGTTGGCTTACACCTGTAATCCCAGCACTTTGATAGCCCCAGGCGGGTGGATTGCCTGAGCTTGGGAGTTCAAGACCAGCCTGAATAACACAGTGAGACCCCATCTCTACAAGAAAATACAAAAAGTAGTGGGGCATGGTGGCGTGCACCTGTAGTCCCAGCTACTCGAGAGGCTAAGGTGGGAGGATGGCTTGAGCCCAGGAGGTGGAGGCTGCAGTGAGCCAAGATTGTGCCACTGCACTCCAGCCTGGGTGACAGAGCCAGACTCTGTCTCCCAACAAAAAAGGAAAAAAAAATTCTCCTATTTTTGTTTGTAAAACTTCATTTTTTGGTTAATTTCTTTGGAATGGTGCTAGATGTTTTGAGAAGAATATGTATCAGTGTGTAATTTTTTCCCCTTTATTTTGTCTTAGAGAGAGCTGAAAGATAACACAACTCTTTCATCTGTAGAATGAAGAATCTGTAGTAGTGATTTTAGCATATCCACAATAAAAGTTTTTCTTAGCATACTTCTTTTATGTTAACAATTATATATAAAGTAGCGTCAATGTTAGTTTCTTATCAGATTTGTGAACATTTCTCATTAAAAAATAAGTATCCTGTCTTGCCTTCCAGCAGTTTGTGACCAGGCTTGCTCGATTCCCTCTGAGCTGTTTCTCCCATCTAGGCTTCATTGTTCAGTTTCTTTGCTTCCCTGGAGCACAGTCACCCCAGGGCTCCCTTCTCATGCCTTATGGCCCTCTCTCCCATTGCTGTTCTGCTTTGAGATAGCTTCTTCATTTCACTTTCCACCTACTCTGAGCTCCCTCCTTCTACTTGTCCAAGGCTGGACGGGAGAAGGCTGACTGAATGAGTCTTGGGACACACCTTCCCGAGAGGAAGCACTGACACTTGGTTAAGTTAGTATGTGCTTCAGAATAGGGACATGTAAATACCTAGAGGAAATGTATAAAACAGGGGAGGAAGCAATTAACACTGCCTATGGGGATCAGGGGAACTTCCGAGATGAGCTGACAAGTAAAATGTATTTTTTTTTTTTCTTTTTGAGACAGAGTCTCGTTCTGTCTCCTAGGCCAAAGTACAATAGTGTGATCTCAGCTCACTGCAACCTCTTCCTCCCTGGTTCAAGCAATTCTCCTGCCTCAGCCTCCCAAGTAGCTGGGACTACAGGCGCCCACCACCACGCCCAGCTAATTTTTGTATTTTTGGTAGAGACGGGGTTTCACCGTGTTAGCCAGGCTGGTCTCAAACTCTTGACCTCAAATGATCCTCCCGCCTCAGCCTCCCATAGTGCTGGGATTACAGGTGTGAGCCACCGCGCCCAGCCTAAAATGTATTTTGATAAATGGGTAGAGGTGCTCTCTGGGGAGAAGGTGGAGCAAGAGAGAAAAGGGACTTTTACACAGAGAAGGAAGAAGCATACACCGACAGTGTCCCACACATGTGGACTGGTCTGTCTTTTTCCCCTTAGTGCCTCCTCTGATTTGTTGGTTTTATTATTGGTCCCAGACCAAAACAGTTTCACTGTTGTGGTTAATTTTGTTGTCAGTTTTTTTCACTATTTTGAAATGTACCATCGTTCATTCCTAGTGTAATTTCCCTTCTCCTATATAAAGGTTCTTGTGCCCGTGAACATTGTTTTGCCTGCCGCTTCCCTCCGAGATTTGTCACCTGCTTACCTCCAGTCATCCAGACCTGCCTGATCGCTGTTTTATTGTTGCAACAAAGTGCTTTGTTGACTGCTTAGGTGTCAAGACAGATTATGCAGTTATGCAGTTGCCTAACTGAAAATGCATAGCTTCTCTCTGTCACTGCTTGAATTCTACAGTGAGTCATAATTTTTAAAATCCCTGTGCATATGCCATCACTGATCAGGCTTTACATCTAGTCTCTTTCTGGGATAGGTTAAAAACACAGAAAATATGTTTCAAAGTGTTCCTTTTGTTTCCTCAGTGATAGAAAAAAAAAAAAAAAACCTTCATTCAACACATGTTTGTTGAATGCCAAGTGCCCGAAATTTTGCTCTGCTAAAGAAAACCAGTGATGATCAAGAACAGTATGAGCTTTGCCACCAAAGTCAAATGTGACATAGTCCCTGGAGGCAGAGGGTGAGAGAAGTATACAGAGTAAAGCGCAATTTCAGTAAAGCGGGAGAAGTGCCTGTGATGAAAGCACTGTTAGTGCTAGGCCAAGGAGTAATTAATTGGAGGACATACTTTCTGGATGAAGGGGCTGAACTGAGACCATAGTAAACCTAAAAGGTGGGATGGAGCAGAAGAGGAGGTATCTTTTTTTTTTTTTTTTTTTTTTTTTTAAAGATGGAGTCTCACTCTGTCGCTCAGGCCGGAGTGCAGTGGCGCGATCTCGGCTCACTGCAACCTCCGCCTCCCGAGTTCAAGCGATTCTCCTGCCTCAGTCTCCTGAGTAGCTGGGACTACAGGCATGTGCCACCACGCCTGGCTGATTTTTGTATTTTAGTAGAGATGGGATTTCATCGTATTAGCCAGGATGGTCTTGATCTCCTGACCTTGTGATGTGCCTGCCTCGGCCTCCCACAGTGCTGGGATTACAGGTGTGAGCCACCGCGCCCGGCAAGAGGAGGTATCTTACGCTGTGCCCGTGCTGAGTGAGGCGAGATGCTGATGGAGATGATGGTGGCTGTATTATACTGAGGGAGTAGGAAGCGGTAAGAAGCTAGAGGGCCTCTAGTCATAAAGGGCCTTGATTCAATGAGGAGCAACCAGAGACTGTCAGACATGTCGGTGACGTCTTTTTTACAAAAGCAGCTATAGGCTGGATGCAGTGACTCATTCCTGTAATTCCAGCATTTTGGGAGGCCGAGGTGGGAGGCTTGCTTGAGCCCTGGAGTTTAAGACCAACTTGGGCAACATAACGAGACTGCATCTCCACTGGGAAAATAAAAATAAAATTAGTGGGCATGGTGGCACACACCTGTAGTCCCAGCTCCTTGGGAGGCTGAGGCAGGAGAGGATCCGTTGAGCCCAGGAGTTTGAGGCCACAGTGAGCCTTGATTGTGCCACAGCACTTCAGCCTGGGCAACAGAGTGAGACCCTGTTTCAAAAAAATAGATAAATAAAAGCAATTATATAGAGAACACTCTGGGTGAAGTATGGAGAGTGAGTTAGATTGAGAAAGTGTGGATGCAGGGAAGCCAGTTAGCAGGTTACATCCAGGCCACATGAAAGATAATAGTGGCCTGGATATAGGTAAAAATGGTTGATTTGGAATATATTAAAGAGGCAGAATTAACAGGACATAGTATGCTTTGAATGAGTGAACGTTGATACCCTGCTGCCTTTCGTTTTATCTCCAGGTTTGTGCAAATGATTGGTGATGCAGCTGTTTCTTGCATCTGTGATCTTATGCAGGGATTGATTGCCAGAAGGGATAGTGGTCGGTCTCCCACTGATATAAGGAATTCGAAGGAGAAATTTAGCGTTGTGCTGGGGAAACAAACAGTTTGATCAAACATCATCTCAGCTTGCTGTCACTGGGCCCCCTGCCCCCAAATCAAGTATGTGGGTTGGATTATAAAATTACCCCCATATTTTTTTGTGTTTTAAGAAGTCTTCCAGCTCAGCTTAATAAAACTATCGCTGGTTTGTGCTTTCCGTATTTTAGGTTCTCAGGGGATCTACAAGGATATCCCTATTACCTAAACAGACTTCTTGCTGCTTTTGAATTTTCTTGTCTCATATCCTCATTTTTCTTATTTCAGTGCCTTTATGATCTTTCACTTCCCTCTTCTCCTTCCACGTTAGTCTGGATTAAGTAACTGGTGTTATTCAACATTTACTTGGATTTTGCATAAGAAGCAGTTCTTTGATGTCATTGTCTGTAATGCCTGTTCCACAGGTTTTGTAAGGATCAAATGAAATAATTAAAGCCCTTTGCATAATGCTTGACTTACAGATAAGCAATAAATTTAAATTCCTGTGCACTTCTAAATATTAATGTACATAATTTTTTTTTTCTCCTAAGAAGGACCATCCAAGCAGTTGCCTCGTGTCTTTGTTGGCTATGGATTGAAAAGTGCATTTTTCCATCATTTTGTGAATTCCCAATATGTTTAAATCTTCTTGAGAATTTCTGCTGAATTCATTAACTTCATGTTCAGTTGAACAGTATACCCTGTCCATGAGGAGAAACTTCACTGCTCTGTATGCAGTCTGTATTAGTCTGCTCAGGCTGCTATAACAAAATACCATAGACAAAACACCAATACAAAATACCATAGATGCCTTAAACAATAGAAACTTGGTTTTTCACAGTTCTGGAGTCTGGACAGTCCAAGATTAAGGTGCCAGCAAGTCTGATTTCTGGTGAGAACCCTCTTCCTGGCTGGTAGACAGCTGCCCTCTCCCTCTGTCCTCATGTGCCAGAGAGAGTGCTCCGGTGTTTCCTTCTCTTACACAGGTGTCAATTCCATCTGTTCTGGGCTCCACGCTATGGCCTCATTTAATCTTAATCACTTCCTTAAAAGCCCTACCTCTAATACAGTCACATAGGAGGTTAGGGAATCAACATATGAATTTTGGGGGGGACATGATTTACTCTACCACTGTCGCCCAAAACTATTTTTATTCTATTAATATATTTATTAGTATACTTTATTATATGTTTAATGTTATGTTCCTTTTGAAAGACCTAATTTTGATTCGATGATTGTATTTGCTGTTGGGTGAATGGAACCAAACCTGAAGGTGACAATATTTAGTCATACTTCTGTTTATACGAGTGGAAGTCAGCGTTACTCCCCAGAAGCCAAATTTTAGTAGCATCTTTATGCTGGAGGGGACTGGTTCTACCTGATCTACTTGTCTTGGCTCTTTGTCTGAGGTAGATGAGCTTGAATCTCTTACTCTGATTTTCCTGCCTGTTGGCCATTTAGGTTGTTTTCAGGTGTTTTTCTGTTTCAGAGTGCATCAGTGAATAATATCCTTGTACATATGAGCTGTTCAGTTATGAGAGTTCAGCTGCAGTTCCTAAAAGTGGGTTAGCACACTGACATTTCACACGTTTTCTGTGTTGACAGTAGGTTGTACTGATTTACTTTCCGTGTTGCCACAGTTTCCAACACTTTTGCCAACATTGGCTTTATTGATTTTTTTTTGATCACCATCAATTTTATATTTGAAATGTTACATTATTCTAATTTATATTTATCTAATTGTAAATATGGTTGTGTGCTCTCTTATTAGTCTTTTTAAAAAATAGACTTTATTTTGTACAGCAGTTTTAGATTTATAGTAAAATCGTGCAGAAAGTACGGAGTTCCCTTATACTCCCTTCCCCCACATACCACAGTCTCCCTCGCTTGTCAACACGTCCCCCACCGGAGTGGACCTTTGTTAGAATTGATGAACTGTATTGACATAACATTATCACCTAGAGTCCATAGTTTACATCAGGGTTCACTCTTGGTTCTGTACATTCCATGGTTTTGGACAAATGTATGACATGTAGCCCCCATTACAGTATTACACAGAAGCATTTCCCTGCCCTAAAAATCCTGTGTTCCACCTATTCTCCTCTTCTCTCTTTCCCCTGCATCCGTTAATTTTTTTTTTTCTTACTGTCTCTGTAGTTTTGCCTTTTCCAGAGTGTCATATAGTTGTAATCATACAGTGTGTAGCCTTTCGAGAGTGGCTTTTTTCACTTAGTAATATGTATTTGTGTTTATGTCTTTTCATGGCTAGAGTGTGCAGTTTTGACTTAGTATGCAATACTATAGAAGTAATACTATGTTCTTTTCTAATCAGGAGGTACATAATGTCCGTTTGTTCTCGTGAAGTAACTTTGATCATTTGATTAAGGTGATGTCTACCAGATTTCTTCACTGTAAAGTTACTACTTTTTCCTCTGTAATTAAAGTGTTTTGTGGGACGATACTTTGACATTATGTAACAAATGCTGTTTGTCATCATACCTTTCGGTACCAATTTTCAGTATTTTGCCTGAAACAATTATGACTCTGTTTTTCCCAAATGGTGATTTTCTAACAAGATTTTTAGTATAGTTAAATTGTTGTCTTGTTCCATAGCTGTTGTGTTTTTCTCTTCTGCTTTTCTCTAAGGCTTTCCTCACTCAAAACATTATTAAAAATTCTCATGTTTACTTCTCTTTTTAAAAAACGAATGATAACATTTCAGGAGCATTTTCTAATGTTTATTATTTTAAGATTGCCAGAAGGAAAAGATCACTGAAGACCGTCTAGGTTAACAAACAGCTTAAATTTGAAAAAGCAAATGAAAAAAACCAATGCATGTTATCAGTTCATAACATTACCTCCGTTCTAGAAGAATAGCTTCGTACATTATTTCCAGTTTGCTTCCAATCTTATGGTGGAAACAGATCTTCTAAGGCCTTAGTAGGAGGTGACATCAAGGGCTAAAAAAATACTCTTTGATAAACTCATGTCACTTTGATGCTCAGATATAAGTCAGATTGTGCAGAAGAGAAGCTCTAAAGATCCGAGTGATTTAGAAACTGGAGATAAGAAAAGCAAGCAGAAAACTGGGAAATGTTATTTCAGTCACTACCAATATGGAATGTGGTTCAGTCTGTTTATTTATATAATATGATCCAGTGCTGTGCACTTATTAACTAGACTGCAAATACTTGCAGCTGAATAATATGCTCCATATTTTATCACATCCTGATTATAAATTTGAATAAAATTGTAAGAAGATTTGATATTTGATTTACCCTTTAAACCGTGTTTGAACCTGCGAGTAGTTTGCAAGTTAAATTATTAATCTACTTGCTGCATAAATAAAATTGGGCAGTACTAGGAAAGATGCCCAGGCCCGCTGCGTGCGACCAAGTGTCTGTCTTTTGTCTTCTATCATTTGTGTCTGTTGCATACTTCAGCACTTGAAAAACTATGCCTCTGTAAAAAGAGGCCCTTCAGTGTTGCTAGGAGACCCAGGAACTGTTTTATATGATCTCAAGATTTTAATTCGTTTCTAGTGCAACACAATGAACAGGAATTGAAGGCTTTAACCATTTTTTGGAAAAAAACACTAACAGTCATTAAAAAATCATTTAAAAATATCGTAAACAGCATACGCATTTTTAAAAATCTCAGAATAAAGCAGAAACGGGCAGTCATCTTCCTTAAAATCTGAATTCTCAAAAGTAATTGCTGTTAACAATTTGGCATATATCTTTTCAGATTATTTTGTTACACATATATGACTATTTTAAGGCAGTTTTGTTTGTTTGTTTGGTTGGTTGGTTTTTGTTTTTTGTTTTGAGACAGAGTCTCGCTCTGTGGCCCAGGCTGGAGTGCAGTGGCGCGATCTCAGCTCACTGCCAGCTCCGCCTCCCAGGTTCACGCCACTCTCCTGCCTCAGCCTCCCAAGTAGCTGGGACTACAGGCACCGCCACCTCGCCCGGCTAATTTTTTTGTATTTTTAGTAGAGATGAGGTTTCACCGTGTTAGCCAGGATGATCTCGATCTGCTGACCTTGTGATCCGCCCGTCTCGGCCTCCCAAAGTGTTGGGATTACAGGCGTGAGCCACCACATCCGGCCTAATTCTTTTCTACTGTGTGCAAAGAACTACAGCACGAGATAGAGGTAGCTGCAATTCCTTTCAGCCCTAATAGAGCTAATAATTTAGAAGTAAATCAGGGCATGCATCTTAAAAGGTCGTAAAAATACAAGGTAGTATGGGAAGAAGATAAGTTTCTCAACATCTAGAAAGATGTGACAGGCCAGTTACAGTGGCTCAAGCCTGTAATCCCAGCACTTTGGAAGGCCAAGGCAGGAGGATTACTTGAGCCTCACGAGTTAGAGACCAGCCTGGGTAACATAGTGAGACTCCATCTCTTAAAAAAATAGAGAAGATGTGACACAACTCTGGATGCCACCTACGTCAGTTTCACCGTAAAATTTATAGAGAAAAAAAATTCCACGGCAACATATGCTAAGTGCCGAGTAAGTGATACAGATGGTAGAAAGTAAAGTACAATCAGCATTCATAGAGAAAGAAAGAAAAATAATTGTAGGGTGGAGAGGTAGAAATGCCTTAGTGAATGAGATAGGAATGGAACGGAGTTTATTAGAAATAATAGAGTGTTTTTAGGTTAAATATTTAGGAGAAACACTTGAGATTAGATACACAAATACCAAATCATATCATTTTCAATAGAAACATGGGCATGAAATGGAGGCCAGAGTAATTGGATTTCTGGGCTGGGTCAGTGGGTTTGGATGATGTCTGATCAATATTTGCTGTATAACAAAACAACTCAAACTCTAGAGCCTTAAAACAAAGATCATCTATTCATGATCCTGTGGGTTGCTAGTTAGACTAGGCTAAGATGGAAAATTACGGGCTCAACTGTGGGGCTGCAGAGAGCTGGTCTGGACTAGGGCTGAGTGTTCTAGGGTTGGCCAGACACCTCCGTTGCCCCCTCTGTGGATTGTTCACACAGTGGCCGGTGACCAAGGAGGCAAGAGTGGGTGCAGCAAGGGTTTTTAAGGCCTAACCTTGGAACTACACAGGTCATTCCTGGCACATCCTGTTGGTCAAAGCTGGGCCGGCCTCAGGTTTAAGGGAGCAGGTGCAGATAATTTGTATCCCAATTTAAATTTATTTCAGGAGTGCATTTACATGTGATTGAAAGCTTACAGTGGTGCCTAAATGTAAATGGTGTTGAATGTAACCAGGATTTTCTGTAGTTCTCAATCTATTGGCTTTGAGTTTATTAAAATTGTATTAGAACTGATAGTCTGTGTATATTAAGCTTATTTTAGGACTAATGGAAAGAATCATGCAGTGACTAATAACATAACTTCATTTTGGTTTGTTCTATCAAAATTTATTTGAAAAACAACAAGATAATCACTGTGGAGAACTGGGACTTTGGATTGATTTACTCCGAATTTTGCTCTAATGTGCTATCTTTTTTTGGTGGGAGCAGGGGAAAAGGGAGAGGAAAAGAGAGGCAGGCCCTGTGCACCATACTGTATCTTAGTGCTTAGGTCGTCTTCCAGGTCATCGTTCTGCTCTGAAGGTTGTCAGTCAGGTGACATAGGTCCAAATATAGTTGCTCTTCAGTGGAAAGTAGTGAAACTTACGGTTATGCATACTTAAGATGTTTGAATTTATACTTAAGAAGACGTTGGGTAATCACAAGGAAACCATAGATGTGACAAGCTAGTGCTATGCATACTTTTACAGTGTGAATAGGAAGAAAAGTTTTATGTGATTGTTCACTTACAGACTAAATTTGCATTTATTTTTTTAATTTTTTGAGACAGAATCTTGCTTTGTCACCCAGGCTGGAGGACAGTGGCATGATCTGGGCTCACTGCATCCTCCACCTCCCTAGTTCAAGCAGTCCTCCTGCCCCAGCCTCCTGCGTAGCTGGGATTACAGGTGCACACCACCACACCCAGCTAGGCTAATTTTAGTATTTTTGGTAGAGATGGGGTTTCACCATGTTGGTGAAATTAAGTTATGTAATTTTAAGATGTCTTTTATAAAATACAATAAATGTGATTATTGGCTTTTTCAGAAGGGAAATAAAGAGGGATGAACAGTAAGAAGTGTCTCAAAAATAATATGAGTCAACTATTTGGTAAAATTTTTTTTTTTTTTTTGAGACAGAGTTTCGCTCTTATTGCCCAGGCTGGAATGCAATGTCGCGATCTCGGCTCACTGCAACTTCCACCTCCCAGGTTCAAGCAGTTCTCCTGCCTCAGCCTCCCAAGTAGTTGGAATGACAGGCATATGCCACCATGCCCAGCCAATTTTGCATTTTTAGTAGAGATGGGGTTTCCCCAATGTTGGTCAGGCTGGTCTCGAACTCCTGACTTCAGATGATCCGCCTACCTTGGCCTCCCAAAGTGCTGGAATTACAGGTGTGAGCCAGCGTGACTAACCGTAGGTTTTTTAAAGATATGTAAATTGACAGTGTTCCCTTTCTTTTTGAATTATTCTCATCAAAACTTATTGCTTAGAAATATTTTTAAGCATTCAATAGAAGGTTATAGAATGAAATCTAATAAAAATTTAAAGAAGCCTTGGCAGAAACTGTGTCATGGTTGATTAGCGCATATACCCTGCTGAGAGTGACTTAGTTCCCAGTGTGTTTGTGGTGAGCATGAATTAATGTAGCCTTGAATTTGTATGACATGACTGACCATATTAGTCCATTCTCACATCGCTAAAAAGAAATACCCAAAACTGGGTGATTTATGAAGAAAAGAGGTTTAATTGGCTCTGCAGGCTGTACAGAAAGCATGGCTGGGGAGACCTCAGGCAACTTACAATCATGGCAGAAGGCGAAGGGGAGGCAGGCACGTCTTACGTGGCCAGAGCAGAGAACGGGGAGGTGCTACACACTTTTAAACCATCAGGTCTCCTGAGAACTCACTATCAGGAGAACAGCAAGGGGGAATTCCGTCCTCATGATCCAGTCACCTCCCACCAGGCCTCTCTTCCAACATCGGGGATTACAATTCAACATGAGATTTGGGCGGGGTCACAAATCCAAACTATATCACTCACCTTTCAGAGAGTCTAGAGAAATTAGTTTTAAACATCTGCTTCCATATGGAAGCCCTCTACCAGTAGAAACTTAT
This sequence comes from Papio anubis, assembly GCF_008728515.1. Lineage (NCBI taxonomy): Eukaryota > Metazoa > Chordata > Mammalia > Primates > Cercopithecidae > Papio > Papio anubis. The sequence continues at coordinate 152,589,978 of NC_044979.1, forward strand.
ATAATGTCAGGAAGTTCACAGCGTTTTTTAAGGGAACTGTATCAAATAAGATGATACTACTTATGTCATTCTACTTTTACAAAGGCACAAATTAAAAACTGGGCATCTCTGAGTTTGGACTCCATTCCTCGGGACCCAAACCCTGTCCTGTATCCCTCGCATCAATGTGTTGCTTCTGAATGGCTGCAGGGCACTGTGTGGGCTGTCAGCATAATAGCAAATGCTTAGTCCCATGTACATTTCTTTCTCTAGGTTTCACCAGAAGTTTGAGTATCACTACTCCTGAACAGATGATTGAAAAAGCCAAAGGGGAAACTGCCTATCTGCCATGCAAATTTACGCTTAGTCCCGAAGACCAGGGACCGCTGGACATCGAGTGGCTGATATCACCAGCTGATAATCAGAAGGTGGATCAAGTGGTAAGTTTGATATGTCCTTGCTCACTTAGCAGCTGTCTGTGCAACTATCTGATGTGTCCATCATCTTGCCAGTCACATGGATGGGCTGCAGGGAGCTAGGAAGGAAGCCCCCTGCTTCTCAGGCTTTGTGGTCTGGGTGAGGAAGGTAGTTGCTCTGGTGGAAATTGAGGACACATATGTAGTGGAGGGAAATGGATGATGAGTGACATAAGGTTACAGAAGAGGAAAAGGTTGCTGGAGTTCTTAGAGATTCTTCAGGGAATAAGGAACTTTTGAAAGTTCTGACAATCTGGATTTGAGGCAGGGAATAGCAGAGGTCTAGATGGAGCAGGCGTGATGTTGAGACAGGAGTGTGTGTCGTGTTAGGAGATGGCACATAACTGTGCTTTGTTGTTAAACGTTAGAATTGAAACTTTTAAGTTTTACCCAAGGATTCTGTCAGCAGTAGAAGGGTCATTAGCTATGGTGTAGCAACTACATAGTGTGACAATCTATTTTCCTTATTTTTTCAAGTTAAATATCCTGTCCAATGAATTTCTTAAAAAACAAAAGTCTTTTTAAATTACTTTTTTTTACTTTGACTTTAACACTTCCCAGTGTAAAAATGAAGTCTCAGAGCAAAAAGCAATCTATAAAATATTTAGTCTTAAATTTAAAAAATATCAAAGCATTGTTTTAGTATTTTTTTTCAAATCAAAGTAATAAGAGTCTAATGTAGAAAGCTTGGAAAGCCAAAAATAGCACAGAGGAGGAACGAGGAACATGTTGCCTGATAATCTCATCTCCAAATATATGTCATGTTTTACCTTTTCTCTTTTTTTTTTTTTTTTTTTTTTGCGATGGAGTCTCACTGTCTCCCAGGCCGGAGGGCAGTGGCGCGATCTCGGCTCACTGCAAGCACCACCTCCCGGGTTCATGCCATTCTCCTGCCTCAGCCTCCCGAGTAGCTGGGACTACAGGCGCCCGCCACCTCGCCCGGCTAATTTTTTGTATTTTTAGTAGAGACGGGGTTTCACCGTGTTAGCCAGGATGGTCTCGATCTCCTGACCTCGTGATCTGCCTCCCAAAGTGCTGGGATTACAGGCATGAGCCACCGCGCCTGGCCTATGTTTTACCTTTTCAGTGGTTCCAGAATACTTTACTTAGAATGTTGCATATTGGCTTTGACACATTTAATTTTTTAAAAAGTTAATAAATTATATTAGATCAGGGAGAGGAAAATAAGTCCAAATATTTAGGTAAACATAGTAATATATATATATTTGGAAGAGAAATTTTGTTTTACTCATTTGTTGATGTGAAAGAAGGGGATATTTAAAAGTTACAAGTAACATTCTTCCATTTAATGGCTGAATCAGTGCAGTTAGGTAATTAATATTTTTGGCAAATCCAGTCAGTTTGCCCTTGATGTTTATGTTCAGGAAATAATTAAGGTGCTTTCCCAAGTTGTGAGTGACTAGAGCCACCCCCTCCAAGGATGTAACCTCTGCCCTGATTCTGTTACCAGAACTTCTTTCTGTTTCCCTGAGCAAAATAAATCGGGCCTGACTCATTGTATCTACTCAGCCTCCTTACCCTGTTCCCTGTCACTCTTACCTCCCCGTTCTCTCCCTTCTCTCTCTCTCTGGGGTTGCTGGCACCTAGAGTACAGGCTCCGTCTGAGGTCCTGCAGTTCCCCGTTCCTGTGACAGTGCAGTGCCTGTCCCCCTTTAGAGCCCAGGACTCTGATCCTGTGCTTAAGATAGGGGAAGCCTAGGATGCGTATGGAGAGCAGCACGGGTCTTCAGTGCTGCTGCTGAGTGAAGCTTGTGACAAGGTGCATGTAGAGACCGAGAAGTGCTGTGCCCTGAGCCATTAGTGTGTCTGTTAATGGGAAGAAGACTCCAAGTCTTCCATGCTGAGTGAGAGGCACGGCTTTGCCGTCTACAGGAGTTGTAAGAGAAATGTGAAACTGGGACTTGACTCTGAGTGACCATTTCTGGGTTAAAAACCTAGCTTCTAACCTAAAACACTGTCACATCAGACCAAAAGAAAGGTAGAAGGGTTAGGAAGAGATGGATGCAGAAGAGGATGCATACATAGAATTTAGGCTACATATGCTAACTGAGCTCCTATTTTAATATATTTCAGCTAGTAGACAGAATGGTTAAAAACTGGGAATTGGAGGACTGAGCTGGAGAAATTTGCATTCTTATTCCTTGTGTGATCTCTATAGTCAGCGGTTACTGTAAACTGCGTGCTTGGGCAGTGTTTTATATACTTTAATTGTATATACTTAAGCCGTAAAACAACATAGTAAGGTGAGAATTATTATATATATGGCAAGGAGGAAACAGAGGCCCAGAGATTCTCATGCCCAGAGTCACATAGCTAGCAACAAATGCAGTTGGGATTTGAACCCAGGTCCCTCTGACTCTCACAGCTGCTCTGTTGCTCTGTTATCCTTTGTGCTGTCCCGTGCTGCCTCCCATGTTTCATAAACCTGTTTCCTCGTGTGTAAAGTAGGAACAGATATACCTAGCATCTCAGGGTCGTTATAAGAATTCAGCAAAATACTATATGCACAAGCATTCTGTAAGCTTGTAAATGATATTGAAATGATAATCATGTCCTGTGCCAAGTTAAATGGATCTGGTTTGCATCTTTGTTGTGCAAACGCTGATCGGTGAGAGCCACTGCTTTCCTCAGCCTAAATGTCAATGTGGACATTGCCATCATCCTTGCAGGGTTGTGAAGGGGAATCAATGAAGACATGTAAAATTGCGTGGTAAATTTCCCATTCCTTAACTAATGTTTATATCGTCATTTTCCGGGAAGACACTAAGCTAGCTTATAAAATAACCAACAGTGGGAATGCATCTTATTTCTCAAGCCCCCCTTAAAAGGCTACTAAGGTGTGTGTGGAGCTTAACGAGCTACTGGAAGTACAATAGATCGAACTCTATGACCTTTAGAGTTAGATTCCACAGGCAAATTATGATAAGCCTTTTAATCAAAGGAAATTAATCAAAGGAAGATAGAGTAGCCACATTTGTGGAGTCGTCAGTGTTGCTGTTGACAAGTGGATGTGTCAAGAAGATTGAGCAAATAAAGTAATGGCTTGTGTTTACAGAGTAAGTCAGCTGTGGACCCTTCAACTCTTTCTTTTATTTACTTAGCAGACTGGTATTGAGCACAACCTAGATGCAGACAGTTTGTATATAAATAAAAAGATCTAGTTGGGCATGGTGGCTCATGCCTGTAGGCCCAGCACTTTGGGAGGCCGAGGCAGGCGTATCACAATGTCAGGAGTTTGAGACCAACCAGGCCAATGTGGTGAAACCCCGTCTCTACTGAAAATACAAAAATTAGCAGGCGTGATGGTGGGCACTTGTAGTCCCAGCTCCTCGGGAGGCTGAGGCAGGAGAATCGCTTTAATCCAGGAGGTGGAGGTTGCAGTGAGCTGAGATCGTACCACTGCACTCCTGCCTGGGTGACAGAGCAAGACTCTGTCTCAAAAAAAAAAAAAGATCTTTGGTGGATTAGGGTGGGGTCAGTGTGGTTGGGAAGGAGATAATTCAGAAGAGAACCCAAGTTCCTCCACTCAAGAAGTTTCTGCAGAATAAACCTGGAAAACAGTATTCTTAGATGACATTTATTCTGATTATACTACCTATAATTAGCACTCAGGTAAAAGAGATCATTTGCAGGATACAGGTCATAGTTGTGTTTCCTGATTATTATTTGAGTTTTGGCATCACTGCTCTTTGGCCCATGGGTCTCATGACCAGAATGAAGAGATTTCATTAGCAAAAAAGAAAAATTATAAAATGTGTTAAATTAATGTTAGAGATTGTTAGAGAATACTACTACAGTTCTCTTCCAAGAAAATATTACAAACACAGATTTTATTTTCCCTCTAAAGCATCCAGCCTTTAGTAGTTGCCTTCAAAGGCTGTAAGTGTGGTTCAGAAAACTCAGTGGATTCGGCAAGGGTCTTTGCTTTAGTTACAGAAGATTCATTCAAAGGACTTGTTAACCTGGGTACACATATCTTAAGAGGTTTATTTTATGATTTTATCTGTTAGAGTCTAGAACTCTCAAGTAACTCCAGCTTAGTATTAAGACCCAACTAAGTTATCTTTTTGTTAGATTCCACAGGCAAATTATGATAAGCCTTTTGTGGGGGCAGGGGGCAGTAGGTACTTGATTTTGTTACACTTGGTTGGCAAACTACTGCCTCAGAGGCAGTTGAAAAATAGAGTATGTAAGAATGAGCAGGCCAGGCACGGTGACTCACACCTATAATCATAGCACTTTGGGAAGCCGAGGCGGGTGGATCACTTGAGTCAATCACTTGACCAGCCTGGTCAATATGGTGAAATCCCATCTCTACTAAAAATACAAAAATTAGTTGGCTGTGGTGGCATGTGCCTGTATAGTCTCAGCTACTGGGGAGGCAGAGGTGAGAGAATTGCTTGAACCCAGGAGGTGGAGGGAGCCGAGATCGCACCATTGCACTCCAGCCTGGGCCACAGACTCAGACTCCATCTCAAAAGGGGAAAAAAAACAAACCAATGAGCACATCTGTGTTCTTGCCTGATCGTACTAAACTGCTGTCTAGGACAGTGGAGGGCTTTACCATTTTATCATGTTGGGTCTTGGTTTCCTGGTTAAAAACGGAAGTCTGGGACTATACCCGAGGATCACGTTGATTCCATGTTCTCGTTCTGTGGTTTGGATAGTTTTAGGTTTCCCCATAATATTGTGTTCTTTTTCTCTTTTTCTGCTGGAGGGGAGGGGTTCTGTAGCAGCAGGTGTATCCAGGGCTCCTTTGAGACAGGTTTTTTTGTTGTGTGTTTGATTTTCTGCCTGTCTAATTTTGGCTTTCTTTTAGATTATTTTATATTCTGGAGACAAAATTTATGATGACTACTATCCAGATCTGAAAGGACGAGTACATTTTACGAGTAATGATCTCAAATCTGGTGATGCATCCATAAATGTAACGAATTTACAGCTGTCAGATATTGGCACGTATCAGTGCAAAGTGAAAAAAGCTCCTGGTGTTGCAAATAAGAAGATTCAGCTGGTAGTTCTTGGTAAGTTATTTTTATTTGCGTTAATGGGTTACTGAGTAAGAGGATGATTAGTCATAGTACCGTAGTAGCAGCATTTGTATAAGACAAAGCTTAATTTTTTAGAATAACAATTTTAAACACTTGGCGTTCTTCTGTGTTGGATAGCGTCAAGTATAAAACTAGCTTTTGGTTTTGGATAGGAAAAGAAAGAAGTGATCAACTTTGTGAAATTCATAAGAGTTTGAAAATAAGTGAGGAGTACTGTGGTATGGAGGAAGAACCCTAAGCCAGGAGTTAGGAGAGCTAGGGTTTCTGCCTTGTCCTCAGAATTTGCCCTGAGAATTACGTAGAACCATGTTTCTATGATGAGTAATTTAAGCATTTAGAATGGAGGTGAAGAAATATGGAAGAAGGAATACTGAATTCAAGTAAGGCCATTAGACCACATAGTTATTTAAGCTTCTTGGCATCACTGTTTTTCGTCATTAAAGTGAAGAGCTGAGACATTCACTGTGATACCTTATAGCCCTCTCTGTAATAGTTAAGAGGGAGATGGTGTAAACTGCTTTGTAAGCTGTCAAAGACTACAGAGTTTATTATCCTTCTCTAGATTCTGTGATAATGTCTACAAGCACTCTTAATCCCTTCAAATTGAGAAACTGAAAGATAGTTCATAAATATACTTCTAAAACCATACCGTGATAAGCTTTACACAAAATGTACAGTGGCTACCATGTAGAAAACCATAGCTGTCTAGCTTTCTATTTTATGACAGTAAATTCCCCTGTTCTCATGTTTTAGGGGACACTTGGGGATTGACTTTCATAGGAAAAGCTGATTGCTAGAATTGTCTAGCATGACTGGAAATAACTGATCAGGGCAGGCCTCCCACATCAACATTTACCTCATTCCTTCTGTTTAGAGAACTGATTAGGGCTAGGGTAGAATATTCTGAAGAATACTCTTTATTTTTATTTTATTTTATTTGAGATGGAGTCTTGCTCTGTTGCCCAGGCTAGAGTGCAGTGGCATAATCTCTGCTCACTACAGCCTCTGCTTCCCGGGTTCAAGTGATTCTCCTGCCTCAGCCACCTAGGTATCTGGGATTACAGGCATGCACCACCATGCCTGGCTAATTCTTGTATTTTTAGTAGAGACAGGGTTTCACCATGTTGGCCAGGCTGGTCTCAAACTCCTGACCTCAGGTGAACCACTGGCCTCGGCCACCCAGAGTGCTGAGATTACAAGAATATTCTTTAGAAGAGCAATGTTCGAGATGACTTGGGCTCCCAACACTTAACCACTCCTCCTCCAAGTAGACCCAGCGCTTAACTCTTACTGCTAGAGACTAGGAACACGAGTGGGGCTTTTTGTGTACCTTCATGGCAAATTCATGGGTTATCTTGGTAGATAGGGTTTGCTGGCAGCATCATTGAATGGGGACCTGAAGGGGTCCTGGTGAAATGCATCATTCTGAATCGCACTAGCTGAAAATGTTTCTTGTGGTGTAAAAGTAAGTCAATCTGAAAAAGGAACCAGGATAAAGGAATATGGTAATGTTGGAAATTTGAATGTTCTGTGTCTTCATTGAGTTAACATGGAGTAACTTTTCTTTTTCGTAAATGTGTAAGCAAGTGAAAGATGAACACCTAGTCTGAATTCTTATCACAGACCCAGGAATTCCTGAGATCATAGCCCCGACTATACTTTCTTCCAACACTGCTCTCTAGGAAGTATTGAGTTGGAAAAGGTATACGGAATATTAAGGGGTTCATGATATACGAAGCAGAAGATGTTTGATTATCAGAATGATTTATTGTGAAACCCCTATATGCTGGGACAGGTACACTGGGATAATGGGGTTGGCACATATTCCCAGAAGAGTTGTGGACAAGCGTGTGTGTGTGTGTGTGTGTGTGTTTGTGTATTGTCTGGATCCTGTGGGACCAGATTCAGGGTCACATTTGCAGTTCTCAGCTGAAGAGACCATTACAGCATGCAGCAGAACATTTCCCAAAAGGAACCTGAGTTGGGTGGCAGGGATGGCCCATGGCAGGATCTGTGACTGCCCAGCCGTAGGAGTGGCCTTTTTATATTGAACTTTGAACCCCAGCATGTCCTAAGAATGGGAAAGTGGGAAGCACTGACACAGTTCACCCTGAGTTACTCCTCGGGAGAATTTTTTAGCCCAGTGAGCCTTGGATTCAAACCAGGGAGGGAAGGAGGGGATAAACTGGGGATGACAGGAGAAAGCAGGGAAGTGATTGCCGAAGAGAAGTAGGGACGGCTGGTACTCTGATCTGGACGAGACTGTGTCGGAGCCAGATAATTTCTTGTGGCTCTTTCTTCCATGTTTTTAGATGAGTCACGACTGCTGCTGGGAGAAACCACCAGAATTGTATTCTCTTGAAGGTAAAAATTGAATTGAAGCTTGTCTGTTAGTTTTGCCTGGAAATTCTGCCTGGATTATCTGGGGCGAAAGATAAGATGAAGTGCCCTCTAGTGACCCAACTAAGTGGTGGTCCCTGGAGCTGGTTTGATTCACTGATGGTAGCTCTGCCTAGTGCTTTGGTTCTTTTGTGGGAAATCTGAAGTAGTTGCCATCATGGCATTCACAGGGTAATGTCAGTTCATTCATTGAGCTTCTGTGTTATGTGGTCATTATTAGCCCAGAGAGATGACTGTTAGTCGTCTGGATGTGAGGGGCAGCATGTTGCTGTAGCTGTAGCTTGCTCCGTTGCCATGCCTGCCTTGCTCTTTCAGACACAGCAGAAGCTTATGTGGATGCGGTTCAGTGAAGAAGCGGAAGTGGGAAATAACAAAGATAATTGATAGAAGGTTACTGTTGTGGCCACCTATCACGGGCACCTTCCCCTGGAGCTCTGAAAGGGCCTGTTTATTGAAACCTTTTGGTATAAACAGACAGTTGTTTTGAAGAGCAGAACATGCACAGTAAACAATTCCTGGACATATATGGTACACTCCCACTGCACCATGCCACCAGATCACAGTGGCAACAGCAAGTGTAGTGGCTCCGTCATCACTGGCCTTAAAGGTCCTAAGGGATTTGCAAACCATTGATACAGGGCACGGCCCCTCACTACTTTTTATTTTGAAATAATTTTTAGTTTTATAGAAAAGTTGCAAAAGTATGAGGAAGTTTCTGAGAGTGGACCCATCATCTAATTTCCCCTAATGTTAACATCTTAGAAAATCATATTATAATCATCAAAACCAAGAAATTATCATTGATACAATACTATTAACTAAATTACAGACCCAGTTTGAATTTAACTGTTTTCCAGTAATGTCCTTTTTGTACTAGGATTGCATCTGGAATCCACATTGCATTTATATCTCCTTAATCTCCTCCAGTCACGTCCAGGGCCACATGATGTCATGTCTTATTGTTAATCGTGATCACTTGGTTTAGGTTTTATCTGATGGGCTTCTTCACTCTAGAGTTATTATTTTTCCCTCTGTAATTAAAAAATGTCTTGGGGGAGCTACTTCGAGACCATGCAAATATGTTGTTTCTCATTTAACTTTTGCCTGTTGATTTTAGCATCTATTGATAGATTTTGCCTGGAGTCAGGGCATTTTGAACTCATCAGAAATTATATTTCTTGGAAAGATGACATCATGATAAAAGTATCCCCTGTCTCATGTAGGGATTTAGAGAGTATTTCCAGTAGACTGGTGTAGCCACTAGCCTGGAAAGATGATGAAGTAATACATGTATGGAGCAGAGCATTACTAAATTGGTGGGATACCATGTCCAGCTACAACTCGATGGTCACATACCCTTATCTGAGAAGGACTGTTGGTTGTGTTAGTGATCATGGAGGCAGATGTTCTGCGGACAATGACCAGTATGTGGGAAGCGCAGACCAAAGAAACATTTAGGGGACAAGACTTTATTGGTGCTCTCTTTGTGGTTTTCTTCTGTTCCAGCAGAGTACCATGGGTTAAGAATTAATCTTCCTCGTAGTATGATGGTTGGATGTTGTCATGTAAAAGACTTGTACTTTCTCCTCCCAGTGGAAAGTAGGTAGGTCGTTCCAAAGTGTCATTCAGAAACCTGTGTTGTTAGAATCTTGTTTTATTGTGGATGGGTTGTAGTGAGGCCCTGAATTTCCCAGCAGCAGTTTTAAATAAACTATCCGTTATTAGATATGTTTAGCTTGCTGGTTATATGGGAGAAAATGGGTATAGAAAGGGTGAGGGTTAGAGTTAGAATACCATATTACCCATAGATGTTTGATGCACAAAGCATTGCATCAGTTACTTATTTGCTGGTAATTTATTCTAATAAAGGATTTATTGGTAGTTTGAAGAAATGGAAGAGAACAAGGCTCATTTCATTGAAGACTCCCAGGATGAAATAATTTGCAAAACTTATTTAAAAGTCCAATTGATGTAGTCTCCAGAGCACCTGGTCAGATTGCTTGGAAAAATCAACAGTGCAATTAAATATGTGTTGACCCTTATTTTAAAAATGTAACTAGTAGCAGATGAAGGGGAATACAATTAAATTTGTTAAGGAGCTACTAAGAAGGAGTAAGGTCATGGTTGACAACCTTAGTTGAAGATACCCCACTGAATATGACAAATCGTGTTGAGCCAGTTTTGGGAAACAATTTGACAATTTCTTACAGTGTTAAAATATGTACAGTCACCATATGATCCAGCAGTTACTAAGACAAAGGAAAGCATACGTCAGTGTTCACATGAGTGTTCAAGCAGCGTTGTTCATACTGCAAAACTGTGAAATGCATTTGCCTTTATTCATAGTAGTAAAAGAATAAAAACCCATTCATGACTGAAAAAATGAAAATCAGCTTAAAGTAAAAAAGAAAAAAACAGTCTTGACATTTATCAGCCAGAAAGACAGATACAGATTAAAGTCAGCCACAGAGTTTATAGAAAACATGTGTCTCGCAAAGACGTAGAGCAGTGGTAAAGCATAGACTATTGCTGTCTTCCGAATGTTGCCCCCAGACCCACATTGCACTACCCATCCTTTACTGGAATACTCAGTTACTAAATGGCCCCACCTCCTCACAGCTCTCACTTCCTGTTTAATCCGCATTTTTCCTAATCTCAGAAACAACTGAGAGCTGATGGCTACTTCCTTAGAACCTCCTCAGAATCCTTACAGCATCCCTGCTCTTGTCCAGTGGCATTCCCTGGTTCCTCATAATGCGTTCCTCTCTGGCCAACCTGATTTTGATAGACTACATACTCCTTGTCGGTTTCGCTAACTAGGCTTTAACAGTAGGCCCAAACTGGAAACACAATCTTCATTAACGGGTGACTGGATAAGCAAACTTGTGTTATAGTCATTCATTGAAATACTAAAGTAGCTATATAGACAATAACATGGCTCAGTCTCAGAAATGTTATGCTGAATAAAAGAAGACAAAAAAGTACCTACTGTAGTATTCTATTCATGGGATTCCAGACGACGAACTAATCCACAGTGGTAGAAATCTGATCAATGGCTGCCTGGGTCTGGCGTTTTGAAGTCACATCTATTGTAACCAGCATGAGGGATCTTTCTTGGGAGAGGGTTGGAGTGATGCTTAATGGATATAGAAACATTTATTAAAAGTAATCAACCCACATGATTAACATGTTAACTTTATTGTGTGAGTATTATACCTTATTAAAGTTCAGCAGAAGAGTATGCAGTGCCAGGGTGTTCATCCACCAGGACTGCGGTGAGCTGTTGCAGGTAATGGAGTTAGTAGCCGTTCTAAACAGTTACCCAGGAACACCTGGAATATAACCTCAGATTTCCTTTTTTAAAAAAGTATTAAATATTCTTTTTTTACACATGAATTTCCAGGCTGTGAATATCTTTGATTCAAGATCTGGTTCTGTCACCTAGGCTGGAGTGCAGTGATGTGATCAGAGCTTCACTGCAGCCTCTAAATCCTGGTCTCAAGCCATCCTCCTACTCCAGCCTCCTGAGTAGCTAGGACCACAGGCACACATCACCATACCCAACTCATTCTTCAAAGTTTTTATAATGACAGAGTCTCGCTGCGTTATCCAGGCTGGTCTCAAATTCCTGACCTCAAGTGATCCCCCCACTGCCTTGGCCTCCCAAAGTGCTGGGATTATACTATGCCCAGCCCAGGTTTTCTTTTTTGTAGCCGGCTCTTCGGATGGATTTGAGTTGATGTAAATGCAGAATGCTAGTTGTTCTTTGCTACAGTTAAGTGTTAGTATTGTTGATGATAAACTGCCTGATTGTCAGGGTTATGGCACCTAGAGGGTTGTGACTTGGTACGGACTGTCAGAGGGCTACATGTCAAGCATGGGGAAGAATAGCTGAGGAATGGAAGGGGGAGCTTCCTTGACTCTCAAGTGGTCTTGCCGAAAAAAGCAAGTGCATCATTCTTGCTTTTTTTCAGGTGTGCCCCATGAAATGGACAGGCACCGAGCTATGCCTGAGATATTGCCGTATCTACTAATGCAGTGGCTGCTTGTGTGAGCTTATTCTGTGCTGTTTCGTGTCAGATAAAGCTGAATAAACTGATGTTGATCACTTACTGTGGTCTTTCATTCTTTTGTGAATTCTGAACCCAGAACCAACTGATAATGAGTCAGTGGTTGTGTACAATGCTGTATTCATAAAAGTAAGTTCCGTTCTCTTATGTAAATTTATAATTCATTTTCTTTTTCAGTGAAGCCTTCAGGTACAAGATGTTACGTTGATGGATCAGAAGAAATTGGAAGTGACTTTAAGCTAAAATGTGAACCAAAAGAAGGTTCACTTCCATTACAGTATGAGTGGCAAAAATTGTCTGACTCACAGAAAATGCCCACTTCATGGTTAGCAGGTACTGCTGATAATAGTATTGGTACCAGGTGCCATTGATTTGGACTAAAATCTAGTAGGGGGTGTGTGTGTGATTTGAGATAGGGCCTTGCTCTGTCACCCAGGCTCACTGCAATCACTGCTCACTGCAGCTTCGACCTCCTAGGCTCAAGTCGTCCTCCCACCTCAGCCTCCCAAGTAGCTGGAACTAGAGGTGCATGCCATCACACCCCGCTAAGTATTAAAAAACATTGTTGTAGAGGCAGGATCTCACTGTGTTGCCTGTGCTGGTCTCAAACTCCTGGGCTCAAGGAGTCCTCTTTCCCTGGCCTCCCAAAGTGCTGGGATTACAAGCATGAGCCCAGGCATGTGCCCCACCTGCTTATATATTTCAGATTCCCAAATGCTTGCTTTCCCCTTTCTACATAGAGTAAATAGGATTTCCATGGGAATTATTCAGGGTTTTATAGTATCAATTTAGTGTCGTATATTATAAAGGAAGAGCTATTCTATGATTTCATTTTTTAGGATATTATAATTAGTTACTTTGGTGGTTTTTTTTCTTTTTTTTTCTTTTCTTTTTTTTTTTTTTTTTTTTTGACAAGGGGTCTCGCTCTGTCACCTAGGCTGGAGTGCAGTGGCAGGATCTCGGCTCCCTGCAGTCTTCAACTCCCAGGCTCCAATGATCCTCCCACTTCAGCCTCCTGAGTAGCTGAGACTACAGGCATGTGTCACCATACCCTGCTAATTTTTGTATTTTTTGTAGAGATGGAGTTTCTCCATGTTGCCCACACTGGTCTCAACCTCCTGGGCTCAAGCTCTCTTCCCCCCCACAGCCTCCCAGAGTATAAGCGTGAGCCATTGTGCCTGGCCAATTTCTTTTTTTAATTGATGAGAAATGTTCATGATTATAACTTAGATAGTGGCTAAAGTAGAGTAAGAGTTGGATCTTTAGTGCTTCGACTAGGTTTAAACTATAGTAATTTACCCATGGCTTGTCTATAAATTAAAAGCAAACCCATGTGACACTAACTAGAAAGTTACAAATTGGCCAAATCTGTTCACCCATTTGTTACAATTGACTTCCTAGTTCAAACTGATTACCAGGCTCCACCCCACCATCCACTGCATCCTGATCTTCAGTAGGTTTTCTCTCTGCCTCTATTTTTTTCAAACTCAGAGACCAATCTGGGAGTCCTCTTCTGACTTCCTTTTGTATGTTTCTTCCATCTAGGGGGGAATAAAATAGGTTTTGTATGTTTTCCTGCTGCATGAGAGATCCTTTGTGGGATGCCGTAGTGTGTATAGTCTGATGTACCCCCAGATGGGTTTGCAGCAGCTACAGTGGACCAACACGCCTGCTCCAGCGGAGGCTCTGTGCTGCAGGGGGTCATGGCTACTTTCACCTTGATACACATGAACTGGAAGCATGATTGTTTGAATTCTGGAAACATCTGTGTGGCTCAGTGCCAGTTTGTTTGCATCCAGTCTTGGTCTGTCTTGCTTTTAACTGGATTGTCAAATTTGATAAGGGCTACGTTTACTAACACCTGATAACAGTACATACTATAAAATGAGTTTGTTTTCTTTTTCCTCCTTCCATAGAAATGACGTTATCTGTTATATCTGTAAAAAATGCCTCTTCTGAGTACTCTGGGACATACAGCTGTACAGTCAGAAACAGAGTGGGCTCCGATCAGTGCCTGTTGCGCCTAAACGTAGTCCCTCGTAAGTATCTTCTTTCTGTTGGTGGTTTTGTTTCTGTTATCTTTATACCACCTCCTTTAGTTCAGTCAGCAAATGTGTATTAAGGGCAAGGGGACACTGACTTTGATCAGAACACTGTGGTTTGATTATTAGCTTTTCTAGAAAAATATATTTTATTTAAAAAAACTTCATAATTGCAATGATATACTAAGAAGGTAAGAGTTGTCAAATCAACCCTTGTACTGTGTTTAGCTATTATGTTGAGTAGCTTAGAACACTCTTATGTGTTAACCAAGATAGCTTTGAATATTAAAATCTTTCAGACAGGTTTTATCATTTTAATGCTTGAAATAGATTATACAGTTCAGAAGACAGTTCTTTTAATGAATTTTTTCCCCGAATCAAAAAGACTAAATAATTTGTCTCCTAAAGTTAATACATGTGATGTGATGAAATCAATAAAAAAATGTGTAGCCTACCTTCAATATCTATACGTGTGTGTGTGTGTATATATTTTTCGTTTGTTTGTTTACTATTAATTCTTCTTATTTTAGCTTCAAATAAAGCTGGACTAATTGCAGGAGCCATTATAGGAACTTTGCTTGCTCTGGTGCTCATTGGTCTTATCATCTTTTGCTGTCATAAAAAGCGCAGAGAAGAAAAATATGAAAAGGAAGTTCATCACGATATCAGGTAATTAAGTGAGACAGGAGTTGACTGATGTATACCAAACATATGTCATGTCTCTAAAGCATTAGTTCTCTCATTAACCACCCGAAGCATCTTTCTTAGGAGAAGGGATAAAGCTTTGGCCCCGTTTTTCTCAATACATTTGAAAGCATTTACTTTTAACTCCAAGTGCAGAGCTCCAACCACCATTCATCGTGCCCCGCTCCCCAACCTTCTTGTACCCCATTTTAAGAGCCACTGTGAAATGATTATCTCAAGACTGCCTGCCTTTTTGAGAAGAATTCCCACCTGCAGTGGGAGGGATGAAGCCTTCAAAAAATAAAGCGGATATTGAGGTTTGGGAAAAAAAAAAAAAATCTGACCTGATTGTATCAGGTAATCTGGTAGTTTGTAGAACGATTGGTAGTACAATTTTTATTTTCCTTAAATATCATAAATCAGAAGGTCTTAACGAGAAGTGTGCATATTCGATAACAGAACTTTAGAAAGTAGTAACACATGACTTCACACCCTAGAAATTGACATTTGGTAGATCTGGGGTGGGGTCTGGACACCTGTGCAGGGACACTTCAGAGCTATTGTGGGTTTGGTTCCAGACCACCGCAATAAATCACACGAATGTTTTTGTTTTTCCGGTGCACAAAAGGTTATGTTTATACTATATTATAGTCTAAAGTGTGCCGTAGCATCATGTCTGAAAAAGCAGTGTAGATACCCCAATTAAAAAAGACTTTATTGCTAAAAAATGCTAATGACTGAGCCTTCAGTGAGTCCTAATCTCTCCGCTGGTGGAAGGTCTTACCTCAGTGTTGATGGCTGGTGGCTGATCAGGATGCTAGTTACTTAAGGTTGGAGTGGCTATGCCAATTTCTTTCTTTCTGTGGTTGTTGAGTTTTTCTCTTGTTTGTCTGTTTTCCGAGACAAGGGCTCGTTCTCTGTTGCCCAGGCTGGAGTGGAGTGGTGCAGTTATGGCCCACTGCAACCTCTGCCCCCTGGGTTCAGGTGAGCCTCCCACCTCAGCTTACCGAGTAGCTGGGACTGCAGGCATGAGCCACCACACCTGACTAATTCGTGTAGTTTTTGTAGAGATGGGGTTTCACCATGTTGCCAAGGCTGGTCTCCAACTCCTGGGCTGCATTAGCTCCTACCAAGAATGTCAACCTGTCCTTTAAAGCTTTGAAACCAGACACTGACATCTTTAGCCATTAAAGGCCTAGATGGTGTCTTCTTCCAGTAGAAGTCTGTTTTGTCGCTATTGAAAATCTGTTACTTAGTGTAATAACCTTCATCAACGCTCTTTTAACTAGATCCTCTGAGTAACTTTCTGTTGCTTCAGTTTGTATTCTTATGTTATGGAAATGGCCTTTTTCCCTAATCTCATTAACCAGCCTCTGCTAGCTTCCAGCTTTCTTTCTGCAACTGCCTTAGCGCTCTCAGCCTTGATAGAATTGAAGAGAGCTAGGGCCTTGCTCTGGACTGGGCTTTGGTGTAAGGGAATGTTGTGACTATTTTGATCCTCTCCAGACCACTAAACTTTGTCCATATCAGCAATAAGACTGTTTCGCTTTCTTACCATTCACGTGTTCACTGGAGTAACACTTTGACTTTACTTTAAGAACTTTTTCTTTGCATTTACAATTTGGCTTGGCTGTTTGGTGCAAGAGACTAGCTTTCAGCCAGTCTCACTAAGGTTGATTATTTCTGGGTTTGATTTAAAGAGAGCCCTGCTGGTGATTGCTTGGGTCCAGGAGTTTGAGCTTGCAGTGAGCTGTGATCGCACCACTGCACCCTAGCCTGGTTGACAGATCGAGACTGTCTCAAAATAAATAAAAGTTTTCTAAAAAGTAGAACTATGATAACTATTCCTTTTACTTGAACACTTAGAGGTCATTGTAGGGTTATTAAGTGGCCTAATTTCAATATTATTGTGTCTCAGGGAACAGGGAGGCCTGAGGGAGGGGTGAGAGAATCGGGGGGTGGTTGGAGGAGATGGCCAGAACACACACAACATTTATTAAGTTTGCTGTCTTATATGGGCATAGTTCATGCTGCCCCAAAACAAATTAAAATAGTAACATCAAAGATCACTGATCACAGATCACCCTAACAGGTATGATTATGAGAAAGTTCTAACTGTTGTGAAAATTTCCAAAACGCAACACAGACATGAAGTGAGCAGATGCTGTTGGAAACATGGTACAGGTACATTTGCTTGACACAAGGGTACCACACACCTGCAATTTGTTAAAAAAAAACATGCCATAAGTATCTATGAAGTGTGATAAAAGCAAGGCACAATGAAACGAGTACGCCTGTATTTTTAAAATGCACCAAAGATAACTCAGATACACAGTTATTCTTCGGTATCCATGGAGGACCTCCTGCAGATACCAAAATCCAAGGATGCTCAAGTCCCTGATATAAAATGGCAGCCAGGCGCAGTGACTCACGCCTGTAATCCCAGGACTTTGGGAGGCCAAGATGGGAGGATCATTTGAGCTCAGGAGTTCAAGACACCAACCTGAGCAAGATGGCAAGAACCTGTCTCTATTTAAAAAAAAAAAAAAAAAAAAAAAAGAAAAAGATACAAAATGGCGTACTATTTGTATATAACCTGCACACATTTTTCTGTATACTTCGAGTCATCTCTAGATCACTTATAATACCTAATGTAAATACTACGTAAATGATTGTTATAATGTGGTGTTCAGGGAATAATGACAACAAAAAATCTGTACAGGTTAGGTACAGACAATATTTTTAAAAAAATATTTTCTATACATGGTTTTTTGGCTTCACAGATGTGGAACCCATGATTATGGAGGGCCAGTTGAGCTCTCTGTCAGTGTTTGGTATGAAAATTCTTATGCTTAAATTCCCAGCAAACTTAAATCTGTAGTGTTTTCAGCTAAGGTTTCAGATAACTTTAATACAAAAATAATTTTTTCTTTTCTTTAAAAATTTTTTTAAATGTATCATTTATTTATTTTTTTGAGACAGAGTCTCACTCTGGCACCCAGGCTGGAGTGCCATGGCGCAATCTCGGCTCACTTAAACCTCCGCCTCCTGGGTTCAAGTGATTCTCCTGCCTCAGCCTCCCGAGTAGCTGGGATTACAGGCACCTGCCACCAAGCCCGGCTAATTTTTGTACTTTTAGCAGAGACGGGGTTTTGCCATATTGGCCTGGCTGGTCTTGAACTGCTGACCTCAAGTGACCTCCACCCGCCTTGGCCTCCCAAAGTGCTGGGATTACAGGCGTGATTAAGATAGAAATATATTTGTAGGTGTTAGTGTTTTCTCAACTATAAAGTGTTACATGGCTGTAACTAGATTATCTTGACCAGTGATACTAGAATATGAATGATTTGAGATTTGTGTTTTGTAAGACAACATTCTGGAATCATCTACATTTGTGTAAATACCATATTTTATTAAGTGTGAAGTCATAACTCTAATCACAATGACAGATTGGGGACAGATGCAGGATTTATGATGTTATGGCTTGCACTTTTTGCTTTTTTGTGACACGCATACACACACACACTTTTATATGTTTGGTACCTAAATACAGGCTCTTATCCATGCTTCATAGCTTACATAATTGTAGGTTTTTAGAAATTTATTCTCTTGACATGTATTGGGGATTTTGCTTTCCAGGGAAGATGTGCCGCCTCCAAAGAGCCGTACGTCCACTGCCAGAAGCTACATAGGCAGTAATCATTCATCCCTGGGATCCATGTCTCCTTCCAACATGGAAGGATATTCCAAGACTCAGTATAACCAAGTACCAAGTGAAGACTTTGAACGCACGCCTCAGAGTCCGACTCTCCCACCTGCTAAGGTAGCTGCCCCTAATCTAAGTCGAATGGGCGCGATTCCTGTGATGATTCCAGCACAGAGCAAGGATGGGTCTATAGTATAGAGCCTCCATATGTCTCGTCTGTGCTTTCCATGTTCCTTTCCTTTTTTTGATATGTGAAAACCTATTCTGGTCTAAATTTTGTTCCTAGCCTCAAAATATATCAAAAAATAATCAGGAACTGTAAGGAATATATTTTTTAAAATTTTTGTTTGGTTATATTGAAATAGTTACAGGTATTAAAGTTAGTAAAGACAAGTTTACCATCTGAAAAAGCTGGATTTTCTTTAAGAGGTTGATTATAAAGGTTTCTAAATTTATCAGTACCTAAGTAAGATGTAGCACTTTGAATATGAAATCATAGGTGAAGAAATTGGTGAACTTACTTGCATACCAAGTTGATACTTGAATAACCATCTGAAAGTGGTACTTGATAATTTTTACCATTATTTTTAGGATGTGTATCTCATTTATTTATGGCCCACCAGTTTCCCCCAAATTAGTGCAGAAACATCCATGACAAAATTACTTATGTATGTTTGTACTTGTTTTTATAGCTCCTTGGAAAACTCTTGTGTTTGGAATATCTCTAAAAACATAGAAAACACTATAGTGGTTTAGAAATTACTAATTTTACTTCTAAGTCATTCATAAACCTTGTCTGTGAAATGACTTCTTAAATATTTAGTTGATAGACTGCTACAGGTAATAGGGACTTAGCAAACTCTTTTATATGCTAAAGGAGCATCTATCAGATTAAGTTAGAACATTTGCTGTCAGCCACATATTGAGATGACACTAGGTGCAATGGCAGGGATAGATTTTGTTGGTGAATAGTCTCATGCCTTGAGATCTGTGGTGGTCTTCAAAATGGCGGCCAGCCAGATCAAGGATGTAGTATTTCATAGTTCCCAACTAAATACTGGCTTTCCACTTTAGGTGATATTTTTATTAGAAAAATATTATAACTCATTTATTGTTTGACAATTATAGATTGAAATTTCCTAATTTATTCTAAATTTTAAGTGGTTCTTCGGTTTCAGTGCTTTATGTTGTTTGTTGTTTTTGGATGGTGTTACATATTATATGTTCTAGAAACACGTAATCCTAAATTTACCCTCTTGAATATAATCCCTGGATGATATTTTTATCATAAATGCAGAATAATCAAATACATTTTAAGCAAGTAAGTGTCCTCCATCAATTCTGTATTCCAGACTTGGGAGGATGTACAGTTGCTGTTGTGTGACCAAACATGTCTCTGTGTAGTTCTGGCAAATCAAGCTGAGCTTCAAAAATGTTTGAGTCTTAGTTTTGTGAAAGTGATTTATTCTTAAAAAAAAAAAGAAAAAAGAAAAAGAAAAAAAGATAAGAAAAAGGAGTTAAGGGACTACTCCTCCTTGCCAAATGTGCTAAATATCATTTTAGGAGAAGAAAGTGGATTTATTGTATTTCCCTTAAGATTGTGAGGGAGTGTGGATATAGTAGAATGAGCCAACAGTCTCTTTATAATAAATACGGTCTGCAATAAATTCTTTCACTAGCTCTAAAACCTTTCCCTAGATTTTAGTAGGGAGTTGGTTTCTGTTAATATCTTTGGGTGCTGTGGTGGTAAATGCTACATTATAAACGGTGGCATGTATTTACGGTTAGAGTATTGTGTGTACACTTTTTAATGGTAAACTTAAGCTGAATGTGTAATGGATTTGTGTATAGTTTTACATATTTGGAAGCATTTTAAAAATAGGTTTTAACCTTACATAAAATTACTTTTATACTTGTGTTAACATTTTCATCTGTGCCTTTTGGGTAATTTAATTTCTATTATGAATTTCTGGTGCCTATGAGCTAGCTATCACCTACCTGAAAGGTGCTTAGAGGTGAAGGTACTGTTTCTAAAAACACATCACTGTGACACCTTTCTATCCTCACATTTCCAAGCTTGCCTCTTTTCTGTTCTTTGTGCATATCACTTAAGCGATTGTGTTATTCATAAAGATTTAGAAATTTCAATATTCCCAACACTCTGACTATGTTTCTGGTTTTATAACAGTAGCCATTTTTGAATGTCAGATGTTCGGCCTGTTTTATATGAATAAAGTTTATTTATAAAGTATTATGAAAAGTAAATAAACAGAACATTAATAATAAAATTTTGGTTCTTCCTATTCCTGACTTTCATATAATGAACATTATCCTATTGATCTAAGTAGAAGTTATAGAAAGTGGACACGTATAAGACTTTCCTTCCTTTTTTTTTTTAATAACACATGAGGAACAAGACTTTTCTTCCCATATATTTCATATTTTAGAGGACATTGTTTTATAGGCTTACGTCTCACTGTAAAATTCTGTCAGCCAAAGAGTACTGATAAATTTTCAAGTAGTTCTCGCTGATAATTTCAGTTGAACCAGAGATCAAATATTTGCTCCCGAATTGCTATTGGTAATCAAGTAGTTGAACAAAAAATTATTAAAGCATTTCAGTTAGATCAGTCAAGGACAGTACTGCATCTTAATAGCAAAGCCATTTGATTCTACTTTATAACTGAGAGACTCGATACTATCCATCTCTGTAGGTTACAAAGGATACTTTGAAGAGAAATGGTACTTTCGAATATATAGTTCTGTACATTTTTTGTTTTTTTTAAAGAGATGGGGTTTCACTGTGTTGCCCAGGCTGGTCTCAAACTGCTGGGTTCAAGAGATCCTCTTGCCTCGGCCTCCCAAATTGCTGGGATTACAGGGGTGAGCCACAACATCCAGCCAGTTCTGTACTTTGAATATGGAGTCGTTTACAGCTATTTTTTTTCTTACTGGCAATCTTAACTAATATTATTCCCTTATTAGAGAGCCTCTCACTCCCCCACCCCCTAAAATGTCTGTTATTCATGACAGTAACCAATTATTCTGGACAAATTCCTTCCTTTTAATTTGAGCTATCTGCCATGGACTTTCTAAAATAGAAACACAGCCCGAGTGTATCTTAGGGAGAGTGGGATTGAAAAAATCCAAATCACTATCCATATAGATCATGGATATAAAGAGATACCTGATTTTTATTAAAAAGATACTTTTTAAAATTTGAGAGTTAATCTTGGAAATTTGGAACAAGTAAAGGGGCAAGTAAACATTTTGATTAAATATCAAAGGAACTCATTGCATGAAGGTGACTATCAAATTCTGTGATGTGTGGCTTCTTAAAAATATTCTCAGTGTCTTGTGTGTGCGTGCGGCATGTACATTTGATGTTATGTGAATGTTAAGAGTTTTTTCTTCTAATTTTCACTTCAGCAGTGTTTAGGGCTTTCAGATGCCTTATTCCAGTGTGAACAGAAAAAGTTCGTATTTTATGTGGTTAATGCTTTGATGTGTCACATAAAGAGTAGTTTGTAGAAAATGTTGGCACAGTTTTAACTTCTTAGTGGCTTGTGACATTATATTATATATATATATATGTACATATATCTTTATAACATTCCTGTGTTTAGTAGTGTAAATGTTCTGGGCAAGTTTTAATATTTTGAATGCCTTTGGATATTCCAGCAACAAAGGCATTATGTTCTGCAATAGGATTTCTTACTCATTTACCTATTTTAACACTAAGATAGGCCATAACTGAGCACAAATTCCTTTTATAAATGTCATAGAAGCAGGGAAGAATAATAAACAAATGTGTGAATTGTGGTTCAGTTTATTTATCTTTCGGGAAGGCTGATCATTTATCTTATAGCAGATAACACCAGCCTCTTATTCATTAAGGTTAACTTTTGTAAAGTATCTTATTTTATAATTTAAGAATATAGTACATATCAGTTGGGTTTGGTTTTAGTCATCGAGACTAAAAGTTCCATCAAAACAGAACTTCGTGTTTTCTGCTAACTTATTTAATGACACGAGTTTTAAGAGAACCACAATTCATTGATTCACTTATTCTTTTCCCTAATTGTGAATTTTAGTGATAAATACACTTGTACTACTGAGAAAAATATTTTGACACTCCACGTGTGCAAAGTATAGAATTGATAGTGTCAGTTTCAGATTTTGTATGTACGATTTCTGGCTTATATATCCAATGGTGCAGATTTTGAAATTTGTTAAGAACAAAATTTGTTAAGAAAAACAACTTGCTCTAGTTTTGTGACCTTGTGTACTTTTGAAATAAAATCGAGAAAGCATTTCTCTGCCTCATGGTGTGGCTTTATTGTGCCTTTTATACAAATGTCCGCTAAAGCTTCAATATTTTATTCCTCCCTGCTTGCTGTGTCATGGTTTCCTTTCCCCCCGTGCATCCTCTAAACAGAAAGAATAAAGATTGCAACAGTCATATTAATACATCGTTGAAAACATGTCAAGCATACAGACCAAAATCTCCCCATTCCTGTGTGCTTATATAATAGTATATAATATTTGGGGTTCTGTGATCATTTCAGAATTTACAGTATAAACTCAAACATTTTTCAGATACGTTGCCAAATGTGTGTGTATATACACAGATACGAGGCTGGGAAGTCAAAGATCAAGGCACTGGCAGATTTGGTGGCTGGTGAGAGCTTACCGTCTGTATCAAAGATGGCGCCTCTTGCTGTATTCTCACATGACAGAAAGGAGAAAAGGAAGCTTCCTCTAGCCTCTTTCATAAGGCCATTAATGCTGTTCATGAGAGTAGAGTCCTAATGATTTGATCACTTCCCAAAGGGGCCCCACATCTGAGTGCTGTCACGTTGGGTATTAAGATTTCAACATATTGGCCGGGCGCGGTGGCTCAAGCCTGTAATCCCAGCACTTTGGGAGGCCGAGGCGGGCGGATCACGAGGTCAGGAGATCGAGACCATCCTGGCTAACACGGTGAAACCCCGTCTCTACTAAAAAATACAAAAAACTAGCCGGGCGAGATGGCGGGCGCCTGTAGTCCCAGCTACTCGGGAGGCTGAGGCAGGAGAATGGCGTGAACCCGGGAGGCGGAGCTTGCAGTGAGCTGAGATCTGGCCACTGCACTCCAGCCTGGGTGACAGAGCGACACTCTGTCTCAAAAAAAAAAAAAGATTTCAACATATTGGTGAGATTTGGGCTTCTGGCTAATAAGATATATATCAACGTAAGAATTTTAGGGAGGCACAGATATTTGAACCAAAGTAACATCTCATTTTAGCTTAAAGTATTTTCATTGACTATAAATGTTGATTTCAGGAAAAACCAGAATGGGCTATTGATGCTACTGTAAGAAGCGTGTTGAGGAATATTTTGTTTATACCAGGGTTTCTCAACCTCGGCACTATTAACATTTTGGGCTGGATAATTCTTTGTTGTAGGGGACTGTCCTGTGCATTGCAAGATGTTTGGCAGCAGCCCTGGCTTCCACCCACTGGATGTCAGTAGCACCCTGGCCCCCCCACCAGCATGCCCATCACAGTTGTGATGATAAAAAGTATTTCCAAACATTACCAAATATCTCCCCTGTGGTCAAAGGCAAATCACCTCCTTTTGAGAACCACTGATTTATACTGATGTGAAATTTTCTACTCAGGGATTAAAAGGTGAAGAGCACAGGGCATAGTGCTAGAAGGCACAGGACATGCTTAAATACCACTTATTACTAGTTGCTTCACTTTGCTTCAGTTTCCTAGTACTTCAAATGGTACAAAATACCTACTTTACAAGGGATGTTGGAAGATTTCAAAGAAATAGAATTGATACAATAATGAAAGTTGTTGGTATTTACCCCTGATAACTGGGATACTGATAATGGTACACAGACTTTCAAGGAATCGAGATTTATAGTGCAATATGCTAAGTGAAACCGAGAATAATTAAATGCCTTTAATTTAGACCATATCTTAATCTTATAGCTCTAATGGCCAGATCATATTTCTGGTTAACAAATAGCAAAGCTGATTAAACTGAGACAACATTGGGTATGAAGTAGTTTATTATTCAATAAAAATAGTGTAAGTCTAAGGCATAATCAAAGATAATTTCAAGATGCAATAATACCAACAGTGAAAAAATCAAGAAGCTAGTCCAAGAAATTAAGCTTGGGTTTTTTTGCTGGTGTTTCCAAAGTATAAATCAAACATACCTTGTTACTTAGATGATTTTTAAATTGTATTCAATATTTATAGGGGAAAAAGTTGCTACTCTAAGGTAACTATACAAAAAGAAGCTATTAGGTTCTCCTAAATTAGGGGTACTTCTGTGCCCTCCTCAATGTCAGCACAGGTCTTTTATGGCACAAAACCTTTGCATTCTAATTATTTCGCCGGTTTGATAGACCTCCTTCAGTACTCTGTAGGTGATTTACCTACCTCAGTCCCCACTGCCTACCTCAGTGACTTCCAAATGGCTAAGTAAATGCTGAGTGGGTATTTAGTAAGAAAACTGTGGACACTAGGGACAAATATGTGTTCATTAAATATGCGTCATATGTTCTACAAGGCACCTAGCCTGGTCTCTTCAAAAAGGCAGTATTGGTCAGGTTTGGTGGCTCACGCCTGTAATCCCAGCACTTTGGGAGGCCAAGGCGGGTGGATCACTTGAGGTCAGGAGTTCGAGAGACCAGCCTGGCCAACATGGTGAAACCCCGTCTCTACTAAAAATACAAAAAAAAAAAAAAAAAAAGCCAGATGTGGTGGTGCATGCCTGTAATCCTAACTACTTGGGAGGCTGAAGTGGGAGGATGGCTTGAACCTGGGAGGCAGAGGTTGCAGTGAGCCAAGATTGCGACACTGCACACTCCAGCCTGGGTGACAGGGTGAGACTCCGTCTCAAAAAAAAAAAGAAAAAAAAGAGCAGTATCATGAGAAAAAGGATGAGTATGTGCAGTGAGGGGAAAGGCTGCACTTGGCTTAAGGAGTTAACTTGCCCAAATACAGCATGAGGTTACCTGACTGAATAGTAGCGAACATGGAAACAAAACTCATTATCAGAAGCAGTTTATAAATATATTTCTAAAGCCCTTCTTACGGATTCCTGCTGAGTAGGTCTAGGGTGAAATCAGTGACTCTTCTCTCCCAGATTATTTCAATAATTAACCAACTTTGGGAGCCTCTGGCTTAGGAAACCCTTTGCAGATGACTGATTTCCATGCTAAGGCACTAACGTTAAGTTTTTTTCCCCTTGGGCTTCACAAAATTGCAGACTTTTAGTGTGGTTGAAAAAAAAATACCTACTTAAAAATTGTTGTTTAATTTGGTATACTAATAATATTTCTTAGTATCAGAATTTGAGGTGATCTGCTAAAATACCTAAAACAATTTCATAGAAGATTTTAGCTTTCCACAAAACCTGAAGAGTATTATGTCAAAGTCTTTTTAAATGGCTAGTCTTCTGAAATACCTAGGCATTTACAAGTAATTTTTTGTTTTTTGTTTTTTGTTTTTTTTTTGAGACGGAGTCTCGCTCTGTCGCCCAGACTGGAGTGCAGTGGCCGGATCTCAGCTCACTGCAAGCTCCGCCTCCCGGGTTTACGCTATTCTCCTGCCTCAGCCTCCCGAGTAGCTGGGACTATAGGCGCCAGCCACCTCGCCCGGCTAGTTTTTTGTATTTTTTAGTAGAGACGGGGTTTCACCGTGTTAGCCAGGATGGTCTCGATCTCCTGACCTCGTGATCCGCCCGTCTCGGCCTCCCAAAGTGCTAGGATTACAGGCTTGAGCCACCGCGCCCGGCCTTACAAGTAATTTTTATGTGTGATTGTATTAGCCGTAAAAAATGCTACAGACTGCTTGAAGAACAGAAATGTGTTATAGTTCTGGAGCTGGAAGTCCAAGATCAAGGTGTTGGCAAGATTGGTTCCTTCTGAGGGCTGTGAGGGAGGGATCTGCTCCAGACCCTGTCTTTGGCTTGTAGGTGACCATTTTGTCCATCTCTCTTCCCTCTATGCATGTCTGTCACCGTGTGTGCATTTCCATTTTTTAAGGACACCAGTCACCGAATTAGGACCTACCCATATAACCACATCTCAACTAATTGCATCTGTAGCAAATCTGTTTCCAAACAAGGTCACATTCTGAGATTCTAGAGAATCTGAGACTTCAACATAGAAATTTAGAGGATGGGGACACTTCACCCCATAACAGTAATGATGACTGCACATTTTGAGAGGGACTAATAAGATAGTGTGCATTGGTATAAAACATGTACCCAGAGGGTTCTCTGTTTAACTTTCAATGGCATAATAACAGTATCAACACCTAAATAACTATGCCAACATAGGTATTTCATGATCCTCAACTGCCTCCGCCTGCCCCAGAAATATACTATTTTTATTTCAAATATGGGTGACTTTGTTAACTTCACATCTGCCTGTCAAGTGAAAAAGTAGTTGATGAAACAGTTATGATGCTGGGCACGGTGACTCACACCTGTAATCTCTGCCCTTTGGGAGGCCGAAGGGGGTGGATCACTTGAGCCAGCAGTTCGAGACCAGTCTGACCAACATGGTGAAACCCCATCTCTACTAAAAATACAAAAATTAGCTGAGTGGTGGCACATACCTGTAATCCCAGTTACTCGGGAGGCTGAGGCAAGAGAATTGCTTGAACCCAGGAGGCAGAGGCTGCAGTGAGCCGAGATCGTGCCTTTGCACTCCAGCTTGGGCAACAGAGCAGACCCTGTTAAAAAAAAAAAAAAAAAAAAAAGGAAATGATTATGAATTTGTCTTTTTAAGTGAATCTTGCTGACAAGATAAAACTACTTTTTGAGGGAAGTAAAGCTTAAAGGAACTTCTACATTTCACACTTGATCTTAGCCAAAAGTCCAAGAAGTGATAAGAACTTCTACATTTTAAGTTATTCACAAGATAACTATGAACCTGAAATAGTTTGTAAAGTATTTCAGAAAGGTAATGCACAAAGTATAGAGTGAAATCTAACTCACCCTCTCACCTCCCAGTTTCTGTCCCCACTTCCCGTTCAAAAGACATTAACTGATTGCTGCTTCAATGTTGGTAATTTTTGAATAGGTCATCTATTTCACAGAATAAAATTCAAAAGGTCTGAGTATATAGTGAAAAATATGGTCAGTTTTTTATTTACCCTTCTAGGAATGTTCTATATATATTCAAGTACTCGTGTATGTGTGTGTGTGAGTTTATCCTGAATATTTATTTTAAAAAGTTAACAAAGAATGGATTGGTCATGATGGATGAGTGGATATTAGGTTTTTGGTTGGAGCAACTGTGGGGGAAATTATGATATGAAACTAGGAAAGATAGAAAGATTAGCAAATTTGAAAGTAGAATCCTGTTTTAGCCATGCAACGTATAAAATATCTATTACAATCTAGGCATGATGATAGGAGGCAGGTGAATTACCAGCTTGGACCTAAGTAGAAAATTCAGAAATGGAGAGAAAATTTGGCAGTTTTAAGCCTTAAGGCAGATTTTTGACAGGAATAGATGAAGTCATCATGGTAGAGAATGCAGAGAGAAGTAAAGGCAGTGGTCGGAGCCCGAATTCTTTGAATGTTCTGAAGTGAAGCTAAGGAAATCAGTTTTGAACATGTTGAGTTTGAGAAGTTTATTAGATATACAAATGGAGATGATGAATAGATATCTAGATGGATCTGGAGTAGGAGAGAGGACTGGAGATAGAAAAATGTTGATTACCAAGAACGTGTGTGATATACACAAGTACCCAAACTATGGCACTTCACTCAAACAGGAAGTAGGAAATGGAAAAATGTGGAATATATATATTATACATACACACACACACACATACATACAGACATAAGAGTTGATATTTAGGGGTGCAATGCTGTCAGCCAGTGAAAAAGATAATATTCCTGGCAACCTTGAATAAAGTGTCTCATTCTATCTGCCGCTGTTCCTGTTGGGAAGGCTTTTCTGTTTTCTGTTTTGTTTTTGTTTGGTTTTTTTTTTGAGGCAGGGTCTTGCTCTGTTGCCCAGGTTGGAGTGCAGTGGTACAATTACAGCTCAGTGCAGCCTTGATCTTCCTTGCTCAGCGATACTCCTGCCTCAGCCTCCCAAGTAGCTGGGATAGCAGGCATGCCAACATGCCTGGCTAATTTTTTTGATTTTTAGTAGTGAGAGGTCTTGCTGTGTTGCCCAGGCTGGTTTTGAACTCCTGAACTCAAGTGATACCCCTGCCTCATCCTCCTAAGTCCTGGGATTACAGGTGTGAGCCACCATGCCTGTCCTCAATTGTAAAATTTCTAAAGTTAAAAAAAAAATGATTTTAGGCTGGGCGCAGTGGCTCACGCCTGTAATCCCAGCACTTTGGGAGGCCAAGGCTGGTGGATCACCTGAGGCCAGGAGTTCAAGACCAGCCTGACCAACATGGTGAAACCCTGTCTCTACTAAAAATACAAAAATTAGCCAGGCGTGGTGGTGGATGCCTATAGTCCCAGCTACCTGGGAGGCCAAGGCAGGAGAATTGCTTGAACCTGGGAGGTAGAGGTTGCAGTGAGTCGAGATCGTGCCACTGCACTGTAGCTTGGGCAACAGAGCAAGACTCCATCTCAAAAAAAAAAAAAAGTTTTTCAGGGCTTTGGAAAGGAGGAAAAAGAAATATGCCCAACAGGGTTCCATTGACTGAACAAATTTAATCTGGTATAAATGCAGTAAGTGCTTACCAGGCTGTTGGCAAGGAGATGGAGAATCCTCCAAAAATACTTTGGACAGGATAACGCCATAAAAGGAGCTTGGGAGATAGCCAGCTCTGGTTCCATCTCTGGCTTCACCACTTACTAGCTGGATGACCTTAGACAAACCACTTAACCACTCCTTTACCTCACAAATAAAATAGGATAATAGTATCTACCTTGTAGTATTTATCCCAATTTTTATGGGATTGCTGTTTACATATGTCAAGTATACAGGCTGGCACCTGGTCAGTGCTCAGTTAAGTGTTAGCTTTTAGCATCATTATTATTCTTGAATTATACTAGTAATATTTGCCTCATTATCTCATATAAGGTAACTATATCCCACTTTTCCTGGGGTAGGTTTATGTCTGTTACCGTGGTGTAATTGATAACAGCAATAAATCATTTGCTCTCAAAAGTATGTTGGATTGGGCAGTAAGATGTATGGTTACCCTGCCTTTGGGATTTTTACAGTAACTCGGAAGTAGTAGTCCCTTGGTGTTACGTACTAACCGTGAGAAAAATAAATGTCTCTCCTCACACCTTCTCTGTCACTGTTCAGTCAAAAGCAGAACCAGCAGGTCCAAAGATAGCGAGTTACCTCCATTCAGTGTTCACAATTACAGGCCAAGCGCTTTGTTCCACTCTTTCGCCCTTTCTCACTTCTGCACTTGACTAGTCTTTATTTATTTAAAGACTATTTATTAAATTTAAATTTATTAAATTTTTTTTAAAAGCACAATATTTATAGTTAAATATGTTACATTTCCATGCTGTTTAGACTGTCTGCAAACCTCTAGGATATACACCAGTACTGCCATAATGTGTGACATCATTTACTGTGTTATATCAAAATACCTGCCAGTAATGAGAACTATTGAAATAATTTCTCTATAAGCCAGCATGTGTCTAATTCATTGATTATCCAAATTCAAATTTGATTTTCATCTGACTTGATTGTGAAATATTTGAAACATTGTTTTCCAGCCTGGCGCAGTAGCTCACACCTGTAATCCCAGCATTTTGGGAGGCCAAGGAGGGTGGATTGCTTGAGCCTAGCGCAGTAGCTCACACCTGTAATCCCAGCATTTTGGGAGGCCAAGGAGGGTGGATTGCTTGAGCCTAGGCGTTCAAAACCAGCCTAGGCAACATCAGCGAAATCCATCTCTACAGAAAAGACAAAAATTAGCTGGATGTGGTGGCACATGCCTGTAGTCCCAGCTATTCGCCAGGCTGAGGTGAGAGGATCACTTGAGCTCAGGAGGTCAAGGTTGCAGTGAGCTGTGAGTGTGCCTCTGCGCTCCAGCCTGGGCTACAGAGTGAGACCCAAAAAAAAAAAAAAAAAATTTTTTTTTTCCTTGTTAAGATAACACTGTGACCAAATAGTGAATGAATTTTAAAGTGTTTTACCTGACATCATCACCAAAACCTGTCCTATTTCACCTTCTGACATATTTAAATATATATATTTTATTTTTAAAGTGCATGTTCTCTAATTTTTTTCTACTTAATCTTATTGTATCATAAACATCTTATCTGCTGTTGGAAGCATTTCATGTATATCCATTTCAATGAAGCATGATGTTTGATTAAGTTGATGTTCCATAACTCACATTTTCTTACTGTTGGACCTAGAGATTGCTTTTAATTTTATGTCATATGGAAATGTTGCATTCCTAGAGTCTTTTCCATTCTTTTGAGCATTCGGAGCACAGGTATTAAGACAATGGGTTGTTGGGAAAAATGAAATGAAATTTAAGTGAAACCACCTTTTTTCATGTCAGACCATTCTGCAAGCTTTTTTTTTTTTTTTTTTAAATTGATGCATTGATCTCTAGAACACAATTTAAGAAACCTTGGTAAAGAAAAAAAGTGAACTTCTGGCCCTTTTTTTTTTTTTTTTTTTTTTTTTTATTGTGGTAAAAACATTTAACATAAGAACTTACTCATCTTGTATAATTGAAACTTTTTACCTGTTGAGTAGCAATTCCCCATCTCTCCCTCCCTGTTTCTCCTGGCACATCCTACCCTCTGCTTCTATTTGTGTGACTATTTTATATACCTCATAAAATTGGTTTTATGCAATATTTGTCCTCCTGAGACTGCCTTATTTTACTTAGCAAAATGTCCTCCACGTGCATTCATGTTGGATATAGCAGGACTTTTCTTGTTTTTTTTAAGGCTAATATTCATTGTATTTAGATATCGTTTTCTTAATCTCTTCATCCATCTATCAACATTTAGGTTCTTTGCACATCTTAACTGTTGTGAATAATGCTGCAGTGAACATAGGAGTGCAAACATCTCTTCAATAACTTGATTTCAGTTCTTCTGAAAATACCAAAAGATTGGTAGGATTGCTGGATCATAGGGTAGTTCTATTTTTAATTTTTTGAGGAACCTCCATACTGTTTTCTATCATGGCTGTAGCAATTTACATTACCACCAGCCGTGTACAAGAGTTCCAATTTCTCCACATTTCAACCAACACTTACCTTTGGGTTTGCTTTTGTTTGTCTGTTTGTTTCATATCTAAACTAACAGGTGTGAGGTGAAAAGTTCTGGCCTTTCCAAGCGAAAGGCATATAGTGAAATCACCAGGTAAGAGTGTGTAGAGTGAGAAGAAGCCCAAGTTGGTGCCCTGGGGCACGCAGGAACTAAGGAAAACCTACTATGAAAGTGAAATCATACATGATGATGGACCAGTTCTGCTAGGATGGCTGGGTCAACACTTAGTACAGTGGATTAAAGCATGAATGAAATCTAAGGAAGCAGGGCTGGGCTCAGTGGCTCACACCTGTCATCCTAGCACTTTGCAAGGCCAAGGCAGGCAGAGCCCAGGAGTTCAAGACCAGTCTGGCCAACATGGCGAAACCCCGTCTCTACAAAAAATACAAAAATTAGCCGGGCGTGGCGGCACGCACCTGTTGTCCCAGCTACTCAGGATACTGAGGTGGGAGGGTTGCTTGAGCCCCGAGGGTTGAGGCTACAGTGAGCTATGATGGTGCCACCGCACTCCAGCCTGGGAAGACCTTGTCTTCAAAAAAAATTAAGAAATCTAAGGAAGCAGTACATTTTGGATGTACCTGTCTCAAATGAAATCCTAAGTGAGGTTCATATCGTATCAGATGAAATGGTTATTGTTTATCTTCTCTTTGCCTCCCCACATCCCCCCTTCACCAGATCCCCCACTAGTTCCTGAGACATCTGATTCATAAGACCCAATGTAAAAACTAGTAGACTATTCTTTCAAGGTCCTTGGTGGTGAAGGGAAGGAAAAAGCAGGAGGGCACAGTAACTAGAGCAGGGCAAAGGTTAGTTTAAGATAGGAGAGATGCAAGCATAATTAATGTAGGCTGTGGAAAGAGAGCCTGGAAAGAAGAAGGGGCTGAGATGAAATGAAGAACTTCAGTGGAGGGATTAACTTAAAGAGGGGAAGGAAAACATTTTCTTCAGAGATGGATGCCAGACAGTGAGAGAGTTGGATGCAGATTAATACATTTGTGACTGTTTTGATAGGATGTTATTAGATGGTCTCACTTTTCACTTTTCTTTTTTTTTTTTTTTTTTGAGACAGTGTCTCACTGTGTCACCCAGGCTGGAGTGCAGTGGTGCAATCTCGGCTCACTGTAACCTCCGCCTCCCAAGTTCAAGCGATTCTTCTGCCTCAGCCTCCCAAGTAGCTGGGACTACAGGCACCCGCCACCACACCCGGCTAATTTTTTGTATTTTTAATAGAGACGTGGTTTCACTGTGTTAGCCAGGATGGTCTCGATCTCCCGACCTCGTGATCCACCCATCTTGGCCTCCCAAAGTGTTGGGATTACAGGCGTGAGCCACTGCGCCCGGCCAGTCTCACTTTTCTTTATGACGTATAGGTGAGGCCATTCCTTGGGCGGGTTGGCAGTGGTGGGGTAGGGTAAGACGACAGAAAAGAGATGAAATTTAGGAAATTTGGGATGGATAATGGAAGAGAGAAGAGGCTTAGAATACAGAAATCAGCCCTTGATTGGTGACGGTGCTGGTGAGGTTTGGATCACAAACTTGTTAACGCTGGCCATTTAGGGCCTGGAAGTATTAGCTGGCAGAGTAAGTGTTCAGTTAAAGTGTGTTTGTATGAAGGCATGATTTGTTCCCTTCCTGTTGCATTCTATAAAAAGACACAACCTTTCCTATTCATTTACTGCTGCATATAGAGGATTTGGATACATCTAGCCTCAGGAAGACATGAAGAGGTGATGGACCATTTTATTTATGTATTTATTTATTTCCATAGAGATGGTATCTTGCTATGTTACCTAGGCTGGTCTCAAACTCCTGGCCTCAAGCAATCTTCAGCCTTTGCCTCCCAAAGGCATGAGCCACCAGACCTGGCCCTGGACCACTTTAGAAAGAAATACGAATCCACCTGATTATGAAAACAGCCATTTATTAAATTTATTAATTTATTAAACAGCATCTGCAGTTAAGTATGTTCTCCTAGACAAGAGTTGATGAAAACTCTCACTTCTAGGTTAACTTTGCTAAAACACTTATGTTCACTGTCTTGCTCAAAAGCTTTCCTCGACAACTTGAATTTAAAGATTAAAGTCCGGCCAGGCGTGTTGGCTCACGCCTGTAATCCCAGCACTTTGGGAGGCCGAGGCAGGCAGACCACTTAAGCCCAGGAGTTTGAGACCAGCCTGGCCAACAAGGCCACACCTGTCTCTAGTAAAAATACAAAAATTAGCTGGGCGTAGTGGCGGGTGCCAGATACTTGGGAGGCTGAGGTAGGAGGATCATCTGAGCCTGAGGAGGTCAAGGTGGCAGTGAGTTGTACTCGCACCACTGAACTCTGGCCTGGGTGACAGAGTGAGACCTTGTCTCAAAACCAAAAATACATAAATAAAGATATAAATAAAGTCTAAACCATAGGTTTAGTAGCTTTAGACTTTAACATCTGACCCTCCACTATTATACTTACTCTATCCTTATACTGGCATGTACACGTATTTTGTTTTAAATAAAGTTTAAACATTTAAATATTTAAATAAAGTTTAAAACATTGTATACAATGTTTGTTTTTCGAGACAGAGTCTTGCTCTCTCACCCCGGCTGGACTGCAGAGGTGTGATCATGGCTCACTGCAGCCTCAACCTCCAGGGCTCAAGCAATCCTCCCACCTCATCCTCCCACGTAACTGTAACTATGGGCAGGCACCAGTACAGCTGGCCAATTCTTTTGTAGTGAGGAGGTCTCACTATGTTGTCCAGGCTGGTCTCAAACTCTTGGGCTCAAGTGATCCTCCTGCCTTAGCCTCCCAAAGAGCCGGGATTACAGGCATGAACCACCTTGCATGGCCACAAACTTGTTTTTAATTTAACAGCTGCTCTCAGGTCATTCTGTATTTCCCTTTGTATCTACTATCTTCGGTACAAAGCAAGCTTTTTTCCTCCCAAAACTGTATAGTATTACATCAAAGTGATACACTATAATGTATGTAATCAGTTGCCAATTGATGGTCATTTAAATTAATCC
This sequence comes from Papio anubis, assembly GCF_008728515.1. NCBI lineage: Eukaryota > Metazoa > Chordata > Mammalia > Primates > Cercopithecidae > Papio > Papio anubis. The sequence goes on from NC_044979.1 coordinate 152,624,664, forward strand.
CATCCTTTTGGTATAACGAGTAAAATTACAATCCATATATATGTATATATATTATTTTGTGTATGTATAGAGATATCTTGAAAATAAATTTCTAAAAGAGGAGCAACTGAGTAAAGAGTATTTTGATAGCTAGTATTAAAACAGCATCCTAAGTGTTATAGCAGCTTATGCTTTCAATACATGAGAGTGTTTATCCCCTGAAAATCTTCATCAGACTCTTATCCAACTTGTTGATCTCTCCTGACCTTAGGAGAAAAATATCACATAGTTTAAAAGTCTACCCCTCTTTCAATTTGCTCAATTGAGCATCTTTTTCTTTGTTTAAAAACCATTTGTAGGACCAGACACAGTGGCTCACACTGGTAATCTCAGCCCTTTGGGAGGCTGAGGTGGGAGGATCACTTGAGGCCAGGAGTTCAAGACCAGCCAGGGCAACATAGTTGAGACCAACATCTCTACAAAACATAAAAAATTAGCTGGATGTGGTGGCATGTGCCTGTAGTCCCAGCTGCTCAGGAGGCTGAGGTGGGAGGATCACTTGACCTCAGAAGATTGAGGCTGCAGTGAGCTCTGACACCACTGCACTCCAGCCTGGGTGACAACGCTAGCTAGACTCTGTCTCAAAAATAAGTAAATAAATGAACAAATATATATATATATATTTGAGAATTCCATTGATATCCTTTGCCATTTTTCCTTTGGTACTAGTATTCTGCTAATTTGGAGGAGTTTTTTTTTTTTTTTTTTTTTTTTTTTTGGACGTCGCTTCACTCTTTGTTGCCCAGGCTGGAATGCAGTGGCACAATCTCTGCTCACTGCAACCTCTGCCCTGCCGGGTTCAAGCGATTCTCCTGTCTCAGCCTCCCGAGTGGCTGGGATTACAGGCACCTGCCACCATTTCCTAAGGCCACATAGCTAGGAATGGAATCTAGGTCTCCTGATTCCTGGTCTAGCCGAACACGCCCAGCCAATTTTTGTATTTTTAGTAGAGACAAGGTTTCACCATGTAGGCCAGGCTGGTCTCGAACTCCTGACCTCAGGTGATCCACCCGTCTCGGCCTCCCGAAATGCTGGGATTACAGGCATGAGCCACCACACCCCCCCTGGAGGAGCTTTTACATATTAATAAAATTAGTTCTTTGTGATTTGACCCACAGCTTTTCCCCTCAAGTTATCTTTGACTGTTTATATTTGCCCTTTTATGACTATGTAACCTTAATCCTTTCTAAGTCCCACAGGGAAGCCATTTCCAAACCATTCTGGTTCAACCTGACTTATCTCTCCCTCCTTGAAATTGTACCCTCATTGGGAGCTCAGGGTTACCTGTCTTCATGTGTTTATCTCCTATCTCTAAGCAGATGTCAGACTTCTGAAAGGCAGAAACATCTTTACATCTAACTGTTCAACACATAAACGCTCAGTAATCTTTGTTGATGACAATAATTGTAGCAGCTCTGGCTATGTTCGTATCAAGCCATTGCCACATGTATCCTCAAAACAGTGTGTCTCCTTGATTTGTCTTTGGTTTCTTCATGTTGCCGGAATTTTTGCCAAGAGCAGTTTCATGGATTCAGCACAAACTAATGAAGAAAATGAGTTATCTTGCATTTGCAAAGATGTGTCTAGGTTATATCTTACGTCAGCTGTCACACACTATCCCAAGTTCAGTGTTGGCTGCTGGCACTGTGCTCTTTTAATGTTGCTAAGTAAGACATTTTTCTTCTCACACAGTCCCAGAACTGTCAACAATGAGAGAATTTTGGGGGAACAGGAGGATGACCTTGCTATTCTCGGAGGAGAGAACATGATAGAAAAAATATCAGTGACTGCAATTTACAACCTGTTGGAAAATCACAGTCCTCTAATGTTCACCAGTCTTTTAATCTGACAAGGAGGGGACATTTTATGTGTTCACAGAAACAAGAGAACACAAAGTAAAATTAAACAATTACATGACAGGAAACGTATCTCTGCCTTGTCAACTAAAAGATACTATCTGCTATGTTTGGGACGCGGTAAAGATGCGCTGTGTAAGGCCGGGCGCGGTGGCTCAGGCCTGTAATCCCAGCACTTTGGGAGGCCGAGACGGGCGGATCACGAGGTCAGGAGATCGAGACCAGCCTGGCTAACACGGTGAAACCCCGTCTCTACCAAAAAAATACAAAAAACTAGCTGGGCGAGGTAGCGGGCGCCTGTAGTCCCAGCTACTCGGGAGGCTGAGGCAGGAGAATGGCGTAGACCCGGGAAGCGGAGCTTGCAGTGAGTTGAGATCCGGCCACTGCACTCCAGCCTGGGCGACAGAGCGAGACTCCGTCTCAAAAAAAAAATAAAAATAAATAATAAAAAAAAAAGATGCACTGTGTAGTAGACCAGGAGAGCTTTATGAGCGTATGTATATGTAGATTCAATTTAAACTTCTTGTAATGTTACGGGCAAAAGATTTGTGGTACCGTTAAGTGAAGAAATTTACATAGCAGTTAAAGTTCTGCAAAAAAAGAGAAATATCCGTAGGCTATTTTACATGTTAAAATAAAAACTTTTAAATGTCTATGGTAGTCATAGGAAAGATACACCAAATTTTAAGAGATTAACTTGGGGTAGTTGTTTTTCAAATTTTCTCCAACATACATGTATGACTTTTGTACATCATCCATTTTAGTACCGGAGCAATACTTGAAATACACTACCATCTCATCCAAAATAGCCATCAGATGATTTGGCCATGATGACACACACACTCAAAAATCCACTCTGCTCCCCCTGGTATCAGCGAACAGACATATTTTAATGATTACATACCCAAGTGTTAACTAAGATACACATGTATAATCCTCTCTCTGAGTTCGCTCAAAGGCTGAGGAAGAAGAGAGAAATATCTTAAAGAGATTTTTAAAATTCAGCACTATCCTAATGATCACATGGGATTCCTTTTTGGACCCTTTCTTTGAGGACAGTTTACCAGAAAGACCTCGTGATTTGGTCCCATCTCTGTTAAAATTATCTTATAATGGATCTACAGGGCTGCTCGCGGGTGTAGTACCTCACGCAGAATGGATCTTACCCTCCTTCCTTCCTTTTGTTGCTGTGTTAGAAAGGGATCCATTATAGCCATAAGTTAGTGCTTTTGAGGCTTGCTTACGTAGGATATGCTTATTCCTGGGTTTGTTTTTTTGTTTGTTTGTTTTTGTGTGTGTGTGTATGCAATCAACTCAGGTGAGAAAGATTTGTGCTTACTCATGATTAAAGATAAATGGAAGGATTCTGTTAGAAGAAGTAAATGTAATGGTTAAGAGTTTGGACTCTGGAGTTAGAGGTTATCCTGGCTCAGCCACTGAACAAATGAGGAACAAACTGTATAGACCTCAAGAACATACATGAGGTAGTCCATGTAAAGCACCTAGCCCAGCGTTTGGCTGGTATGAAGCTTTGGCTTTTTATTTTATTTATTTTGGTCTGTAACAGCGATGTGAAGATCATCTTCCGAGGAAACAAGAGTATTGTAGCCCAGGGTGGTTAATGTACACATCATTGTGTCATCCTGCATTCACAACTTTGGTTATTCTGTCTTGCAAACTTTCAAATGGTTCCTAATGTATTTATACATCTTACTGTTATTAAGGTCTTGCGAATCTGGAAGTTTTTAAAAGTCCTGCCCCTAGGCTGGGCATGATGGCTCACACCTGTAATCCCAGCACTTTGGGAGGCCAAGGCGGGTGGGTCACCAGGTCAGGAGTTTAAGACCAGCCTGTCCAACATAGTGAAACCCCATCTCTACTAAAAACACAAAAAATTAGCTGGGCGTGATGGCGGGCACCTGTAGTCCCAGCTACTCTGGAGGCTGAGTCAGGAGAATCGCTTAAACCTAGGAGGCGGAGGTTGCAGTGAGCCGAGATTGCACCACTGCACTCCAGCCTGGGAGACAGAGAGAGACTCCGTCTCAAAAAACAAACAAACAAACAAACAAACACAAACTCAAATAGCAAAACTGACTTTATATTTTCATGTTACAGTCACCTTAGACAAAGTTCAAAAATTTTAAGTACATTTTCATTTTCAATCAGTATATTTCATCACTTCTTTAGAAGTGGTTGATGGATGATCTATAAGATGCAAAAACAATGTTTGTTTTTTCCATAGAGTTTAGTAAAACAAAATCACACTGACTGTTTTTCCATTTAATTGTATGGCTTTACTTACTAAATTGACTCTGACAAATGTATTGTCTGTATTTTTTATGTGTGAATTCATAAAGTTGGCAGTTCTGAGATTAACTTGTCTGTTTATTTCTGAACTTTAAATGAATACTCCTGACCAACATCTGACATTGGTATGCATTGAGATATATGATTGAAAAGATATTTCTGAAAGAGATTTGTAGCTTAAAATCTAGTAACAAAGAGTTGTTAAATCAATTACGGCACATACCTATGAGTACCGTGAAACTATAAAAAATCATGTTTTGGGGAAAAAATGGTGTAAGAAGACATTTCATGTTTTCGAATTGTGTGACCATAAAATGAATATATTTCATATCATAATACAACAGGAGTATATAAAGTAAAAGCTCCCCCATCCATTAAAATATTAATAGTGGTTATCGAGTCTGATGATCTGCCTTCGTGCTTCTGGGTGTTTAATTATTATTATTTTTTAGACGGAGTCTCGCTCTGTCACCAAGCTGGAGTGCAGTGGCGCGATCTCGGCTCACTGCAACCTCCGCCTCCCAGGTTCAAGCGATTCTCCTGACTCAGCCTCCAGAGTAGCTGGGACTACAGGCGCGTGCCACTACACCCAGCTAATTTTTTTGTGTTTTTAATACAGACGGGGTTTCACCGTGTTGGCCAGGATAGTCTCAATCTTTTGAGCTCGTGATCCACCCACCTTGGCCTCCCAAAGTGCTGGGATTACAGGCGTGAGCCACCGCGCCCGGCTTTAATTGAACAATTTCTTAAATGAACAATACTACTTTTATTAACAGAAAAATAATTAAAGAAATGTTTGTTTTGTATAATAACTATGACATAATTCATTAAAATTCTCCATTACCAGTGACAATTTCTACATGTAGACCCACAGGAAAAGAAGTGATTTAAGCTATAACCACTAACACTTTTCATGTAGAAGCTAGATTATTATTTGCAAATAGAATCTTTAGCTTTGAAGTTGGAAAAGGAAATCTGATGCCCTCTTGTGGCCAATAATTTTTATAGGCAATTTATTCCTTTCCATCTGGTCTAAATATGGTCTCAATATATAGTTCCCTCATCATTAGTGTGCCATTATCACATCTTTTAATGTCTTTAGCCATTTGTATTTCTTTATTGATTTGACCCCACTAAATGATTTACTTTAATTATATACAGACCCTTTTTGCATATAGTGACATTTTCTTGTACACGTTTTATGAAAATTTAACACTTTTTCCCCATTCCAAATGGCCTGTCTTCCAATTGTGGGAACATTTCCCAAAGCTAAAGTTTGTATATCTGTATATATCCTTCCATATTTTCTCAGTTCTTTCATTTATTTTTATTTTTGGTAGAGATGGGGTCTCGCTTTGTTGCCTAAGTTGGTCTCAAACTTCGGGCCTCAAGCAATTCTCCTACCTCGGCCTCTCAAAGTGCTCAGATTACAGGTGTGAGTCAGCCTCCTCTCAGTACTTCTATAGTTTCATAACTTACATGATTTCTTTAATATATTTAGAATCTATTTTTATGGTTTGAAGTAGGGATTTAATTTTTAAAAGTGGATAGCCAAATATCTATTAATTTTTGATTAGTGAATTCTTCATCTTTAATTTGAAAAGCCCCATTCACCAAACTTCTGCATATAAATGTTTCTGGTTCTGGATCTGTCATTCTGTTTCACTGGTTGAATTAGTTTATTCCTATGTTATACTTCAGAGTATATATTAATAACGTAAAAGGAAAAATACTCTGTGCTCATTGTTTTATTTAAAACAACTCTTGGTAATTCTTGACATTTATTCTTCCATGTAAACTTAAAATCAGGCTTTCTAGTTACATAAAATTTTGCTGGGATTTTAAAATTATGATTTATATTGACTTTATATATTAATTTGTAGAAAAGTAAAGCTTTTATAAGATCAAGTCCATTTAAAAATCATATATTCTATTTATTTTTGTCTTTCACCAAATTTTAATAATTTTCTTCTCTATAGGACTCACTCCTTTTTGTTGTTGTTAAAGTTTATTTCCAGGTATTTAATAAATTTTCTTTCCTTTTTCTTTTTTGCACCCTTCTCCTCCCTAATACTTTTTCTTAATAATGGAGTTTTCTCCCACAAAGTACTATATTTAACATTTTTCTCATGAATATTATCACATTACATATAATGGGAACAGTGGAGCAAACTATGTACTATCACTACCCCATTATAAGTATTTACTATTTCAGAATATTTCCTTGTAGACACAGGATGCTTACAAACATAAAACTGTAGCCACACTGCAATTGTTTAATTCAGAAATATAACAGATTGTTCACGAAACATACAATTTGATTATCACTGATGTCAGCATTTGCATCTGCTAAAAGTAAATCCAATGAAGTTGTCTTAAACTCCCTTGAGAAAGTGTTTGTCTTTTTACCCTCCAGTTACAAAGTAATAATGCTTAATATAAAAATTTAAAGATCAAAATGTTCAAAGTACAAAAATAATATTCTCTGTATTTGTCCCTTTCCCTGCCTCTGAGAACACTACCATTAACAATTTGTTTTTTGCCCCCAGACAATACTAGCACCATTCTAGGCATACCATTTTTTTTCATTCTACTCTTTTTTATGGCTACATGGTGTTTTCCACAGCATTTCCTTGAACAGATGTTCAGATTTTATTATACTGTTCATCTATTGGTGGCTACTTGGGCTTTTGTTATTTTTGCCACCCAAAACAATTTTGCAGTGAACACTATTACGTAGGTAATGGTCCTCTTGTTTGAGTACTTCTGTAGATAAATTTCTAGAAGTACAATTGCTTGATCAAAGGATATATACTTCAAGGTGTAACTGCCCTCCTCTTTAAACCTCTACTAACGCTGTAAGAGACTGCTTCCCCCACACACTCACCAATATTGGGCATTATTAATTTTGATTGCCGAAATAAATGTTTTAATTTGTATTTAATTAGTTTGCATATATTTATTGGTCATAACATTAATATTATACACAGAAATGATCCATTAAACCTCTAGTCTAGATAGAAATGTTTCACCCATATTCCCTATAGATTTATATTTTATAAATTTTGTATATTTATATGTATATACATAAATAAAAGTTTTTTAGCCATGGCATTTTTAAGTCCTATGAAATTTAAGCACAAAATCTCCCGTATTATGTTTCTTAACTTTTATGGAAGTCGTATTTGTAGTTATTTCTTTCTTTTATGATAGGAGAAACCAATTCAGTACCTTTATTTGTGCTGATTGTTTTACAGAATAAACATCAAACTACCCTAATTGCAGTGATATACCTGCTACAAGTCTTAATGGTCAATTTGTTTTTGATAAGGGTTAAACATGCTTCCACTTTTGTCCTCATGTTATCCTTAAAAGTATGTGAAAGAACAAAGGAACATAGAAGATGGCCTAATGCTATTAAATTTGGAAGTGGGCGATGGTTTCTGTAATGAATAAAGTGTACATATTTTAAAGAGGAATTGCATGAGCCTTCCCTTGTGCTCATGAGTGCTTATATGACAGCTTCGCAGTATGATGAGTCAGTGCCATAAAGTGCCATATGCAATGCAGGGATATTGTTGTGTTTCCGTAAGAGCCTCACAATGTTATTGCTTCACCCACTGGAATACAGATTCCAGAGTATATGAAGAAATTTGGCACAAAGTTTACTAACGTTGTACACTCTGTTAAACTGCCAAATAATTATTAAGTAAGAAAAAAAGTTAAAGACTGTGACAGACTTGGGAATTACTACTCATTATGTGTATCTTTCCATTTAACAAGTCATTGGTACAGTTTGCTTTGTCATCTCAGTCTTCAGTTTACTGGGTTGTACTGTTTATTGCAATTTAATTTCTATTTCCAGCAACAAAAATTACCGTCAGATGATCAGCCAGCTCCCTCTTCAGATATATCTGAGTAGTTTGTAACAAGAAACTTGGCCAAAGATTTATTAGTGATTAATCAATAGATACTTCAATGTCTTATATTCTCATTCATTTACCTTTGCATTGGTTTCCTTTTAAAAAATATCTTGGTCTGATAATGAACCTTCTTACAAGTTTCAAGATTTGGTAGATTTTATAGGTAACAAAATGAATATGGTGGCAAGGCACCATGGCATGGGCCTTAAAAAAAGCCCAGCTGGGTTTTAAGTCAGAGCTTCATTACTTAGTTTTCTGTGATCTTGGGCATTTTTAACTTCTCTGGAATCCTTATCTAAACTGGGATGATAATGGTACCTATCCCCTGAGGCTGTGATGATTAAATAAGTTGTTGCCATGTAGTAAGAAAAATTTAAAAAAATTATTTACTATTATCTGTAAAATGGACAGAATGGCTACTTACACAATAAACTGTACATGGTAGGTGTTTGTATTTTTCCCTCTTCCTAATCATAAAATAAGAAATTAACACATACCTCTATTAGCTGAGAAGTCAACATAAATGTCTTAGCTTGGAACCATAGAAGTTTACTATAAAGTTAAATACTTTGAGATAAATATTATACTAATAAACCAGAAATAAGCACTTCTTTTAGTATTAATGTGATAGAACTTACCAAAAAATTTTTTTTTCAAATATCCAAGTTTAACGTATAAAAATTAGGGCTTTGCAGTTATGCCTACAAATATAAAATGAAATGGAGAATTTAAACAAATTAGTGTTCAGTGACAAACCACTCCTGCTTGAAATAGCCCGATAAGGCTTTCAAGCTGAAATTATGTAGCCATGTTTTAAGAGCCACCCTTGGAGTTGTCTAAGGGAGACAAACTTGAGAGAAAAAGCGCCTAGTCATAATTACTAAAAAAGGGTTTGGCAAACCTTTGTACCCCATGTTTGCTAGAATTTAAGACCCAGTTGCTGAGTGACAGTTTTATTTCATTAGGAATAGATTGGAAAAGCCTATTTATGAGAGCTTTCTTTTGCTCTAAGTAAGTTTCAGAACAAGGTGGAGGATAGGTAGTCGAAACATTGGCACAATCTTCTACAAGTAAGACATCTACCTGTATGCAGTCAAATTCAAAACTAGTAATTTCCCCAAGAGGCCCTGTCATTTTAATCGTCAGAACTAATGAAGATTTTGTAGTAACGTGGAATGTTCTGGTTACTAGGTATGTGCCAAAAATAACACTTCCTTCTTGACACTATTATGCTTGTGCTTTTCCCAAGAAGCTTATATAGTCATCCCTCAGTATCCTTGGAGGATTGGTTCCAGGACCCTCCTGGATACCAAAATCCTCAGATGCTCAAGTGTGTTATATAAAATGGCTTCGGATTTGCATATAACTTATGCATATCCTTTAATTATAATACCTAATGTATATTTTAAAATTTGCATTTTTAAATTTTTATTTTGAATATTTTCCATACATGGTTAAATACACAGATGAAAAACCTACAGATGAGGACCAATTTGCTTATAAGCAAAGCAACAAATAAATGCTATCTGCTAACTTCATGATAAAAATACTTGAAACTTTCCAACTTTACACCAATTGCCTACATATCTGTCATTATCACCACAAAACTCAAGGACCCATAAGGAAGCAGTGTGATGACTTTCAAAGTAATTTTTTTTCCTTTCAATTTTAGTTAAAAAAATTAACTTGATAAAACACATCTCCCTTGTGACAGTAATAAACGTTCTCACATTTGAATAGGCAGTCACTAGATTTCAGGAAAAAAGTAGATATGGTTTAGATGTTAAAATTGTGTATGGCTTAACAAAGAGTACAGTATTAAAACTAGAAAAGTCTCTAAGGTTTAAAAATGAGTTTTCTGAAGTTGCAAATACTTTAAAAACTGACTTTACATGTTCATACTATTGAGCTGTACCTTTATGATTTGTGCCGTTTTGTATTTCAGAATTTATCTTCCTAAAATATAACAATAATTTGTGGAATAGCCACGGCCATCCAATGATTTATTAGCAAGTTGTGATTTTTCTGGTAAGAAATAATTTAAGACTGCAAATTTAAAGATGAAGGTGATGGAAAAAGTACTGCTGATCTTAGTTTTTAAAAATTTACCTTTGGAGAAAAATCAAAACTCTTATAGAAGTACCTCTTTTTCTTTTTGTAGTTCGAGTACCCTTACAAGACTGATGGAATTACAGTTGTATAAATATGAAGGACTACTGAAGAATCTGAAGTATTGTATTATTTGACTTTATTTTAGGCCTCTAGTAAAGACTTAAATGTTTTTCCAAAAAAGCACAAGGCAGAGATCAGAACAGCTGTGAGAACACATCCACTTTATGCAATGGCATCAGACGTGTAAGTCAGATGTCATGTTAAAATTAGTACAAGCCAAATTCTTGGTTTAAAAAAACCCTATGTATAGTGACACTGATAGTTAAAAGATGTTTTATTGTATTTTCAATAGCTACCACTAACAAATTTTTAACTTTTGATATGCATATTTTGATATGTGGTCTTTTAGAAAAAGTATGGTTAATAAACAGTTGATTTTTCAAAGGAAATTTAAAAATTCTTATGCTCTGTTTAATGTTTTTGCTCTTTAGTTAAATACACTGAAGGGAAATACCCCTCTGTTCTTTTTCCCTTTTTTATGGACACAACAGAAACACGCGTTGTCATGCCTCAAACTATTTTTTATTTGCAACTACATGATTTCACACAATTCTTTTAAACAACGACATAAAATAGATTTCCTTGTGTATAAATAACTTACATACGCTCCATAAAGTAAATGCTCAAAGGTGCTAGAACAGATCGTCCACTTCTACAGTGTTCTCGTATCCAACAGAGTTGATGCACAATATATAAATACTCAAGTCCAATATTAAAAACTTAGGCACTTGACTAACTTTAATAAAGTTTCTCAAACTATATCAATATATCTAAAGTGCATATATTTTTTAAGAAAGATTATTCTCAATAACTTCTATAAAAATAAGTTTGATGGTTTGGCCCATCTAACTTCACTACTATTAGTAAGAACTTTTAACTTTTAATGTGTAGTAAGGTTTATTCTACCTTTTTCTCAACTGACACCAACACAATCAAAAAAGAAGTTAGTGAGGTGCTAACATGTGAGGATTAATCCAGTGATTCCGGTCACAATGCATTCCAGGAGGAGGTACCCATGTCACTGGAATTGGGCGATATGGTTTATTTTTCCTTCCCTGATTTGGATAACCAAATGGAACAGGAGGAGGATAGTGATTCTGATGGCCATTCCCTCGATACATTCCTGGCTTTTTTCTGGGCAAAGGATGCCACATTGGAAGAGGTGGAAATATAAGTTCTGAAATCTGTAAGGAAGAGAACACATTAAGTTAATACAAAGGAAAAATTCATCATCTATGTTCCAGATTTCTTATTAAAGACAAAGTTACCCACAACCCTAAGAGCACATCTAAGTGACATTCCTACTGTCAGGTCTAAATACGTTAAAAACCTCACGTGTAATAGGCGTATAATGTATAACAGGTGACCAATGTTTTCTGAATGCATAAAGTAATGAATAAACTCAAACATTGTACTTCCTAAACAACTTCAACCAGAAAAGACCAAAACATGGAATGGAAGTTTGGACATACTTGTTTTAGTCCAGTGGTTTCCACAGCTGGCTAAGCCAGGAGTCACTTGGAAGCTTTTAAACACAAAACATTGGAGCTGGAGGCCATTATCCTTAGCAAACTAATGCAGAAACAGAAAATCAACTACCGCATGTTCTCACTTATAAGTGGGAGGTAATGATAAGAACTTATGAACACAAAGAAGGAAACAATAGACACTGGGGTCTATTTGAGAGGGGAGGGTAGGAGAAGGAAAAGGAGCAGAAAAGGTAACTTGAGTACTGGGCTGCATACCTGGGGATGAAATAATATGTACAACAAATCCCTGTGACACATGTTTACCTATGTAACAAACCTTCATGTGTACCCCTAAACCTAAAATAAAAGTTAAAAAAAAAAAAAAGATAAACACAAAATGTTCATGCCCCAGCAGCGGTCTAATGAACAATAAATAAATCTCAGAACTAGAGGCCAGGTATTTTGACAAAGCTCCCCAGGTGATTCTGATGTAGCCAGTTTAGTATTTGGGAGTAATAGTTTTAGATTATCCCATAAATCAGGTGGGCACATTAGGTTCACATTTATTCAAAGTGTTCATACCAGCAGTTTTAGACCTCTCTGCTCAGAATGCTGCATCTTCTTAAAATTCTGATTTCGCTGATCTCTAATCTGCTTTTCTAAGTATAGGATTTTTTTTAAAAATTATATTCTGTATAGCATTGCATTCATGATAGAAAATTCAAAAGGTACAAAAGGGTAAACTGTGGAAAGTCCCTCTTTTTTTATCTCACCCTTTATCTTCTTTATCTTAATCCTTCTCAGGGGCAACTGACAACATTATTTTAAATATACCTTTAGAGATATTCTATCCACATCTATACACATTTTAAAAATATATATGTATACTGGATTGTATCCTGCTTTTACATTTGATAATAATACATTTCAGAAAGATCAATACATAAAGACCTTTCTCATTATTCTATAGCTAGATAGTACAGCAATGACTATAAATTAAATGATCTCCTATTAATGGGACATTGAGGCTGCTTTCAGTCTCTTACTATTAAAAAAACAACGATACGCAATAAACAAAACAATGCTGCAATGAATAACAGCACAGTAAATTCTAATATAAGGCTTCATAGGCATATTTTTGTTTCTTTTGGTAAATATTTAATGCCTACGAGTGGAACTGCTGAGTAACAGAAGAGATACACATTTAATGTTAAAAATTGCCAGTTTTTCGAACTGGTGGTACCATTTTACACTGCCACCAAGTTTATGAATCTAGCTGCTTCACATCCTTGCTAACATTTCACGCTGTCAGACTTTTAAATTGAGCAGTTCTGGAAGAACTAGTGTTTCATATGGATTTAATTTACGTTCCTCTGATGATAAATGAGGCCATTCACATAACTCCTTTTGTAAAGTGTTTATTCACATCTTTTGCTCCCCCTGCCCTTTTTTTGAGATTACAGCAGGATATGCCCATTATTTTTTATTGAGTCTTTTACCTTTTACTAGTGATCTGTGAGCGATTTTTTTTTAAAGTATATTCTGGAAATAAGTCCTTTGCAGATATATATAATGAGAATATTTTGTCCTAGTCTATGGTTTGCCCATTTTCTTAATGGTTTCTTTGATAAGCAAAAAGATTAATTTTGATGAAGTCCAGTTTATCCATTTTTTTTCCCTTATTACTTTCTTTTTGTGACCCTCTAGAAGAAATCTTTGCCTATCACAAAATAAAGATTATATTTCCCTATGTTTTCTTCTAAAAGTGTCAGAGATTTATCTTTTACATCTAGGTACACGATCTATCTCAAATCAGTATTTTTGTGTATGGTGTCAGCTAAGTTAGGTTCTTTTTTTTCCCCCATGCATCATCCAGTTGTTTCTTGAAGACTTTCCCCATTGAATTGCTTTGGCACTTTTGTTAAAAGGGGAAAAAAAAACCAACTGTATGTATGTGGGTCTACTTCTGGACTCTATCCTGTGCCATCAATATATTTGTATATTTTTAAACCATTACCACACTGTCTTGATGAATATATAATACCTCTGAATTAGTGTGAGCCCTCCAACTGATCGTTGTTTTTAAAAATTTTGAATCAATTTGTCACTTTCTAGAAAAAACCTTTTAAGGTGTTCATTGATACTCAATTGGATCTACGGATCTATTTCAGAAGAACTGACACAATCTTCATTTCTTAATTTGTGGAGACCCCTCTCTTGGGATGCCTTTTAGAAAACACTAGAGAACAAAAATTCCAAGCTAGAAATTTTTTTGTCCTTACTTGATAAAACTTTTTTAAAGCTTGTGGCAATGCCAGATTCAAGATAAAAATACTAGAAAGAAAAAAAATGAAAGTGGGCCATTTGCACTAGCTTTCATGCAAGGACTCACAGTAGTAGTGTTTCTCTATTATAAAATGTTTTGCTAATGAGTATTATGCCAAGTAGAAATGTTTTCCTTAAAAAGCACGGAAGAGACACCTCAATTTCCATACCTTTCTGTTATCCTAATAGTCTTTCAACATGAGGAAAATAAATGCAATTTAATTTTAAAAGAAATCCTAAAAATTAAAGGTAAATTTCCTTGTAAAAAGTTAGCAGCAATCAATTTAATTTAAGACTTACATTCTTCCTTGAGTAACAACAAATAAAATTCTAAGGTAAAATTGCCACACATTTGGATGAATTCCAGAAAATTCCATATAGGTAATTTGCAATATATAATCCATCACACAGAGAAAAAAAATGTCTCAAATATTTATGGCAAGGATTTTAAAAATGATCCTGAAGTACAAATACTATGTTTATTTATTTATGTAGGGAATCTCTCTGGAAGGATACTGGGGGGAAAAAAACCTGGTAACGAATGCCTCTGTGGAAGTGCATAGGAATGGTGGCTGGGGAGAAAGAGGACTTCTTACTATTATACTGTCTTGTACTGTTTGAAGTTTCATAAAACCAGGTGCATGTTATAATATATACATATACATACACATGTACATATATCCCTAAATTATGATAATCTTCAGAACTAATCTTCCCCTCAAGTCTAGAAAGAAGAATTCAACTGAGAAAAAAATGAGAAACCAAAAACTAAGTTACACTGAAATAATGTTCATTATGTAAATGTATGCTGAATTTAAAAGTTTAGTTTATCATACTAAAAACTCCAATATTCTGCTTCTTACTTATTAGGTCTAAATTTTCATTTTCAGCTCAACCTTACCATAAACCTGTATGTTTCACTACATTTAATGAAAGCAAATAAGTAAAAATAGGTACCTTTAAAAACTAATAATAAGTACATGTACAGAATAAGGCTCAACTCAAAAAATCTCTTTTAATTGTTCTTACTTTAAAATATCTTTCCTGTTGAAGAATGCTGTTGGGTCAACGATTTTTTAAAGTCCATTAAATGTTCTTTGGTATGCAGATAAAAGTAGTAAATAAGTGAATGGATCTGCAAGTGCAGGCACACTAGCTATATGACTTTTCAACTAGGAAAGCAAAATGGGAGACAATGTTTTAGGCTTGAGTAAAATATTAATTATAACATAAAAAATTTAGAGAGGTTTCTCTTTAATCGTGGAAAGGGAGAGGATAGTAAGTTAAACCCAGAGGTATAAAACAAAGTGTTACATACTACAAAAAATAAGTGGTAACTTTTGAATAAGAAATTTTAAAATATCAGGAATGTTTTACCACCATGAATTTTCTACTTTTTGCCAATTTTTCTGAAATAAATTTATCTTAATTATTGTATAGTGAAGCTGACCTTTGATAAAATGACTGAGGATGCCTATTTACGTGCCAGAGAAACAGCTTTCCCTCAGCATCAGGGAAGGCAAGAACCATTATCCGGAATCTCAAATCAGAAACCTTGGGCAATGCCAAGCAGGACTACCTGAAAGGTCCTGGCAATCCCTGCACATGCCTTTAAAACTGAGCTGTTTCATGGTTACCTGGTACACAGGACTTGCGGCTGCAGTCACCGAATTGGGTTTCACTTCCATTTCCTTACTTGTTTCTTCATCTGAAGAAGAGGATCCTGAATGATAATCAGAGGTAACCTTATCAAGGGCCCTAGTAACTTTCCTGGAGATCTCATCCTTGTTCTCATCTTCGTTTTCAAAGCTGGCAACAATGAATGCATTGTTTTTCTCTCCATACCTAAGAATAAAATTAAAAACTTATAAATCTTGAAGTCACATCAGCAAAGCAAAAAATGTCCATAAAAACAATTAAAGAGACTGGACATGCCATCAATCCAAGGCAAAGAAGGAATCATCACAGAACTTAAGCCTACACATTTAATATCCTAATACAGCTCAATGCCAGCAAGGAAACCAGTTTTCTACTTCTGTTCTATCTAAGTATTCATAAAAGTAACCCCATTTTCTTTCCTTTTCTTTCTTTTCTACTAATTCCTAAAAAAACATTGTTTAAAACATAAAAAAAGTCCACTGTTTTGATTGCATTTTTGTATGTACCAATGAAATTGGTTATACAATAAAACATTCTGATGTATTTTTATTTTTTTGAGATGGGTTTCACTCTGTTGCCCAGGCGGGAGTGCAGTGGCACAATCACAGCTCACTGCAGCCTCTACCTCCTGGGCTCAGGTGATTGATCCTCTCACCTCAAACCTCCCAAGAGGCTGGGACTATAGGAGTGTACCACCATGCCCAGCTAATTTATATACATTTTTAGAGATAGGGTTTCACCATGTTGCTGAGGCTGGTCCCGAACTCCTAGGCTCAAGAAATACACCCACCTCAGCCAACCAAAGTGCTAGAATTACAGGCATGCGCCACTGACTGAAATTTTTTTTTTTTTTTTTTTTTTTTTGCGGGGGGGGCAGGTCTTGCTCTGTTGCCCAGGCTGGAGTGCAACGGGCGTGATCTCAGCCCACTGCAACCTCCACCTCCTGGGTTCAAGTGATTCTCCTGCCTCAGCCTCCTGAGTAGCTGGGGTTACAGGTGCCCACCACCACGCCCTGCTAATTTTTGTATTTTTAGTAGAGATGAGGTTTCATCATGTTGGCCAGGCTGGTCTTGAACTCCTGACTCAGGTGATCCACCTGCCTCAGCCTCCCAAAGTGCTGGGATTACAGGCATGAGCTACCACGCCCAGCCCCAGTTGTACTTATAAATGTAACATACATCCTAGCAATTTAAGTCACAGATCAACTAGAAGTTTCCTATAAAACTGACTTTAACCCTAATTAAATAAAAAAGGGGGCCTGTGTTTCTTATACTTATACTTACAAAAATGAGAACTGAGGCAGTTATTGAGATGAAAGAAAAAAGATTGCTGCTGAAGAATATAGAGGTTTAACTTAAATTATATTGCTTACTTCAGAGTCTCCTAGGATAACTATTCACCTCTCATCTTAATTTTTTTTTAAGGTAAGACGAAAAAGTCTTGTTATTCTTCCAAAACATTTTTCAAGATTTTTGATTTTTTTTTTTAAGTTGTCAAAATATGTAACCTACACTGCTGGTTACTTAAAAAAAAAAAATTCTGATATGTAGGAAAACAGTGTAATAAACTCAAGTAAAACCAAGAGTTTTTACTCAGTGGACACAGGAGAAACCCACAAATCTATTTAAATAGATTGCACAATGTCAACATTATGAAACAATTTCTAGCATCAGGACAAAGGACATTGTTAAGTAGTTCTTACAAAACACATAATTAAAGTTAGAAATGCAATTAAAGTGATTCTAAATTCGAAAAAAGATAAAAATAAGTAACTCTAAGAAATAATGTCAAGCTTTTGATTCAATAAAAATAGTTAGCTGATGTTAATTCATTTCAAGACAGCACTTGTCTCAAATTATTTCTGAATCAGAATGGTTATCTATGATAAACTGCTATAAAGCCTTTGAAAACGTACATGAGGCTGGGTGCAGTGGCTTACGCCTGTAATCCCAGCACTTCAGGAAGCCTAAGTGGACAGACTACTTGAGCCCAGGAATTTGAGACCAGTCTGGGCAACATGGCGAGACCCTGTCTCTCAATTTAAAAAGAAAAGGAAATTTATGTGGAAATCAAGTAGTCTCATAGATAACACAGATAGATGAGTTCTATTTCTGCAGATAGGTATGCTGTCTTCCATTCCTATAGGCCAAATGAAACTATAAATACTGCTTAAATATAGTACATAACTTCGCTTTTCTATTCTTTTTCAGTTTACCTCATAACAGTTGCTACAGGGGCCGGGTGCAGTGGCTCAGGCCTGTAATCCCAGCACTCTGGGGTGGGCGGATCATGAGGTCAGGAGTTCGAGGCCAGCCTGGCCAACATGGTGAAACCCCATCTCTACTAAAAATACAAAAAATTAGCCGGGCCTGGTGGTATGCGCCTGTAATCCCAGCTACTTGGGAGGCTGAGGCAGGAGAATTGCTTGAATGTCGGAGGTGGAGATTGCAGTGAGCTGAGATTGCGCCACTGCACTCCAGCCTGGGCAACAGAGCAAGACTCCGTCTCAAAAAAAAAAAAAAAAAAAAAAGTTGCTACGGGATGGTGGAAAGGGCATTAGACTAATTTCTCATTGTGGCTCTGCCACTAACTAGCTCTGGTCACCAGAAGCAAGTCACTTAATTTCCCTAGGCCTTAGTTTCCTATATGCCGGATGAGGAAGCTGGAGCTGGCTAGATAGTGGCTGATCTATGGCTGGTGACTCTTCATAGTATAAAATGCCTAAACAGAAGCTGGACGTGGTAGCTTACACGTGTAATCCCAGCACTTTGTGGGGTCAAGACAGGAGGACTGCTTGAGCCCAGGAGTTCACAATTACAGTGAGCTATGATCATGCCACCACATTCTAGCCTGGAAAACAGAGCAAGACCCTCTCACTAAAACAAAACAAAACAAACAAACAAATAAAATTCCTAAACAACTGAGTTCCTCACAACATAAAATCTGTGTTCTCTAATTTCAAGTTTACTTAGCATAAGGTTTTAGCAATACACATTTACTCCATGTCCTCTCCACATTTCAAGACAATCAAGGGTTAATTTATGTGTTAATGACAGTAATATAACAATGACTTAGGCCTATCTTCAGTTTTGCCCATTAATGGAATCAAAAATCAAAAACGGAAAGGCAAGAAATTTGAGAAAAATTCCTGCCTTTGTAGAAATAGAAACCTCAACCAAGGGCAAATATCTAATGATTGAAGGATCAGCATTATTAGCTCAGATTTCTTTGACACCCAATTTGGTTCTGCATTTTTCCCTTTGAACTATTTTGGTATGAGGGCTCTCTCTTCATGGTAAGAGAAGCTGCTGACTATACTACTATAACATTACAATGTGCAGTCAAGCCCTTAGGATAATTAGTAACACCTGGACAACTTTTAAACTTTCCATTTTTCGATGATCACTGGTAAAATATCAAGGCTAATTTAGTTATTTTGAAACAATCAATAGTATCTAACACTCTGTATTGCAGGGGGAAAAAAAGGACTGCAGAAATCACCAAAAAAAAAAAAAAAGTTGTAAAATATGTTGAGTAGATAATGAAATTGGCATCTACTCTCAGAACTTCTCATCATAGGCAAGATTTATTTCTATTCTGTATCACTAAGTGATAACCTTTCTAACTATATGGCATTCTTTGTACTCTTGCAACATTGTATTCTGTCAGATAGAGTAAGTGAAGACTATGAAGAATGTTGAGTGCATCTCAATTTTTTTAAACAATCTTAGTCTCTAGTATGCCAATGAGTTACTATTTTTAAAGATTCTCAGATATTTGATCAACTGTATACTTGCTAGATCAGCTTTAATTTTCGAAATATCCGTCTTTCCAGTTTTGGTGAAAAAACACTTCTCAAAGTCTCTTTTTCCTCTGTTAACTTATATCAACCACCTCTACTCAACTGCTAATACGTCTTTCTTTTTGGGGTTCTGTTATTGAATGAACACCTGACATTCACAGGTGATTTCTATTAGCTGTGAAAAAAATCACATCAGAGCCAATGTTTGGCAAAATAGAAGTCTACTGAATGCAAAGGTTTTCTTCGATTAATAAGATGAAAGCAAAGTAGTAGTTTTTTCCTGCCAGGCATCATCAAGTAATGAAATGGCTACTGAAGTAGAATGTCTGTATAACTAAAGTGTTTATGTTCAGGTACTGAGACTTATTTTAAGCATTTTAAATACATAGGTCCAAAATGTTTGTATAATTATGCAACTTGTTAAACATCCTTGGACATAAAAACTTTTCCCTGATGGTTTAGGATCATTATATTGAACATAAACTTTTGATTGTGTGATAACATAATTGTGCTGATTTTTTAGCTTTTTCATTTTTGTCTCTATGTAAGATCATATGACATCTTTTGGTAGCATCTGACTGATCAACCCTCTTTCAAATGCTGCTTCTCATATTTCATGGGTTAAGAAACCACACAACTAACTTAAAAAACTGTGTGTTAAATAAGAGTCAACTAGGATCTAAGTGCAGGTCAAATTAAAAAGTAAACAATTCAATATAGTAGCTTTTTGACAGCTATTTCTTATAAATGGATGTCTTTTGCACAGGTTCAATGGCCAAAGTTTTCCAACTCTAGCCTAAAGCAAGTCCTTAATTAGTCCCAGAATCTAAAAATGTTTCTTTTCTCAGACCTAAATCTGAGATGGCTTGCTCCCCTATTCTACCCGAGAAAGAAGTATTGGAGAATGTTTATCACAAACCTCTACCACCTACACCTGGTTTCCCAAAGCAGTAAACTTACACCAACCACTGGCAAATCAGGTAGTAACCTCAAGCAGTGGTCCTGACAAAAGTTAATGGAAGAATAACCATGTAATTCAGTTCTCATGTCTTCACCTCCACCTTCGTTGTTGGAATCAGGTCAATCTGTGACCACCTTGGGAGTACATAGTTAGAGTTCCTTCAAAAAGCAGCTTTACTACAATCAGTTAAGAGGGCAGGTGGTCAGGTGAATTGTGCCTCAAAACCAAATAGAAACATCCTAAAGGTAGAGCCACAGGAAAATTCTTGCAGTAGTTCTATGCCTCTGTTCATCTTCTTCCTGCTACTTAGAACATCCTTCCCACCTTGTCACCTGGTCAACCATGGCTCATCCTTCACCTCCCAGCTCAAGTATCATCTACTCAGTAGTCTCCTCACCAGATGCAGTAACTTTCTACTTTGTGCAACCTACCACTGCATTTTGTACACATTTCTGTTATAGCATAAATCAGATCAATGTAATTTGCTTACTTTTCTTCTCCTTAATTTCAAACTGAACTACCTAAAAGCAGAATGTTGCTTTCATTTTTGAAAACCCCACAACTGAGTGCCCGGTCCACAAAGAATGGCTTTTGAGTGAGTGGAATTCAAAAATATTTCATACCTAGCACTGATCTTTCACAATTCTATTCTTGAGAAAAATAACTTCCATTATGAAAATAAAACCACGAAAGTATCACTCAGTCACTTACATAACCAAAAAGGGGAGGCCAGGAGCAGTGGCTCACACCTGTAATCCCAACACTTTGGGAGGCCGAGGCGGGTGGATCATGAGGTCAGGAGTTTGAGACCAGCCTGGCCAACATAGTGAAACACCATCTCTACTAAAAATATTTTAAAAATTAGCCAGACACAGTGGTGGGCACCTGTAATTCCAGCTACTCGGGGGGCTGAGGCAGGAGAATCGCTTGAACCCAGCAGGCAGAGGTTGCAGACAGCCGAAAATGCACCATTGAGCTCCAGCCTGAGCCATAAGAGTGAAACTCCACTCCAAAGAAAAGAGGAGAGAGGGAGAATAAACAGAAACAGAAACAAACCAAAAGTGGTTACCCAGTATTATTTGGAATTAGCTTCTTAATTTGAAGATAAACAGACAAGTGCACCACCAATTAAAGATAATAGACACCTCGCGGAATCAAGGTGTCTACTTCTTGGTCCATAATAAGCTTCCTGGCAAAGCACTACTAGAAAACCCCTGCTAATCAGTTTCTTTTTTCAGCTGTAAAGCAGGAATGTAACCAGTCCTTCAACATCACCTCCAGAAAAGTATTTCATAAAATTTACATCTGAGAGAGTTAAACCACCAGCTCCTGGCCATAAAGATACACAGGCAGGTTGTACATGACAGCATGTCATAAAATTAGTTCCAGCATGGTCATCAGTTCAGCGTCCAAACTTGAGAACTCACCGACAGCACACCTCACATGGGTCCACCCAGAGAGTGAGCTCCTTTGGTAAGCCCAGGTCACTATACAAGATGCAGCTGTTTTCACAGGCTTTCAGGACATCAGGATCAACTCTCTGAAATTTATTGACACGAATACATCTACAACAAAGTGGAGTTATATTAATGGATTTAAATGAATTTAATCATAAACGCCGTTAACATCTATTTATATTTGCCAAGGTGACTAATAAAATAGTAATAAAAAATACCCTGGTAGAGAACCTAGGAGCATATCTATCCTAAACAGATAATAAATGTGAACTACAGACACAGAGGCAGCCTGAAAAAAAGATGGCACCTATGTGAGCCCAAGAAAATCACTAGTACTGCGTCTACCTCAGTCTACCCAGAGACTTGACTACCCATGTACATTAAATGAGCAAGGAGTATGAAAGTTGCATGAAATTTAAGAACTCTGAAGACAAAAGTTTCTATAGGCCAAGTTCCTATACAAAACAATCTCTAACAAAAGGCCTCATCTAATGTTTCAGATGATATTTGGAAATGCTTATGACAAGTTCTGATCTGTCATTAACTTGCTTTTATATCTCAGATAATAAAGTGAGATGACACCCTTGCTTTACCTATAACTGTTCTATATACGGGATAAGTGAAGGACACAGATTCATTCATATCACATACTAATGATTAAAATACCTAACATGTTATTGGCTTATTTCATTTAACTTCTATTTACCCAAGGACTTTTATTTAAATAGCTGTCAAAATTAAGTGAGGAAAATTTCTAAACCAATAAAGCCTCTGTCTCACCTTTTTTTAACCTATTATACCACACCTACCTAATGGAATATTTAAAGGTGGCTTAGAGTAAATACAAAAAATATGCATTCTGTTTAATGTTAAATAAGCATTCTGATTAAGTAGGGAAATAGGGCCTATGAAGGAAAAGTATTTACTGCCTACAATCAAGAATCAATCAAGAGAATTTGGATTTCAGCACTAATCCTAGTATTTCTCAGGTGAGCTTAGTTAAGTCACTGTATCTCTTCCTCAGACCTGAAACTATAAAACACGGAAATACAAGTTAATTGATAAATAGTAATTATACTGTAAAACATAATGATACAAAGACTACATGTGCTATTTAAAGTTTTTGTAAAAGTTAAGTTATTAGTTGGTTTTAATTTCTATTTAAAAAATGAAAATTTCTCAATAGAATAACTAGGAATACGTGTTTCTACATAATATTAATAAAAACGCTTTTTAAAAATTTATTATGCAATGGACAATTTCCTAAATGCTTTGCATGTATTAACTCTTAATTCTCATGATCATCCTGTGAGTTACTTTTTTTCCTCAGCATAAAGAAAAAGGGAGGCAGAGAGAGTTTGAGTAACTTCCCCAAAATTATACAGCTAGTAAGTGATGGATCTAGGGTTCAAATCCAGGCCACTAGACTCCAAAGAGCAAGTTATTTCCCTAATACTCAACTCTGTTTATACGTACCTATCTTAGCATCACCATTAACTATATAACAAAGGAGAAGTGAGAAAAATTATTTTCTAGTATGTAAAATACTGCTTAGTCCTTTTAAAAACATGGTCTTATGGTATAGATTCTAATATTATATAGGGTAATTCGAAAGATCCCACGTGCTCTGGGACCAAAAGCGGTTAAGGATAAAAAGATATATCTTAGATGTGTTTTTCATATCTACAATGAAGGTGATAACAGGCTCTAAGCTTACAAATTATATATAAATATAGATGCTGAAACAGAGACTATGCTTCAACAAAATCTGCATACCTTACATATTTTGTACTGTTTTTTTCACTCTACATACTGAGTACTTACCCATTAACTACTCTTCGAAAACAAAATTTTAAAAGTTGCGTAAAAATATTCTCATTTACTTAATGTTGACAGTTTAGTTCTTTCCAATTTTTGCAATTACAAAGTGTAAGAAACATCCATATTCATACGTTTGTCTGCATTTCTAATTATACTTCTAGAATAGATTCTTGGGAGACTTATTGTTCAAAAGGTATGACTATTTTTACAGATCTTGATAATATTGCCAAATTGCTCTCCACAAGTATCTTATTTATATCGCAGCAAAACAATTTCAACTTACAAACATTTTGTAAGAGAAAGAACACTCCAGCTACTCTATGGACTGAAGAGTCTCCACCTAGTCTATGGACTGAAGTTTCCACTAACTTGGTTAATCTTATATTCCATTCATTTTTATAATAGTAACAACCCACCATTAAGTCTTTAGAGTTTTCTACTTCAAATACAGCTTTAAAATGACTCAGTAATGATACTTCTGATCACATGCCAATTTAATCTTGTTTCAGTTTTTTTCTCAAGTTTTTAGAATTAATGGAAATGAAATTGTACAGCTTGACCTTTAAGTATTTACTTGACAGTGCCTCCTTTTTCAGTAATAGTATGGTGGCTTGGCACTTCCAAAAAGCCTTCATCCAATGTCAATTAAATCGAAGTAAAAAGCCTCAGCAGTTCTAACTTACAAAAGCTGTTCACTCTATCAGAAATGAAAATACACAGAAAAAAATTAAGAGAATCAAGTGATAAGATAAAAAATGACTTGAGCCTGTGTCAGCATGCACATTTCTATTTTAATTCACATTTTCCAATTTACTGGAAACCTCTTTGGATTTAAAATGAAAAGGAAAATATTCTATTTTGATTCTCTTATTGGCAATAGAACACAAGCTCACTTGATTTTCAGTACATGAGAAATTAGCAAATAATATGTTTGCCTCCTTTCTAGACTCCTTGAATAGTCCTGTACTTTCAAGAGCTCAGTGGCAGAAAGGAAGTCCTTCTGACATCAAAGCACAAAGTGTTGATTTGTGTAGGAAACTTTGGGGACATCAATATAAACAAATAAAAGAGAATTTCTGTAGTTATCACTATAGTCACTGCTCCACTTTTATTTCTTGTGGCCACATCCACAAATGGGACAGTGTTTGACAGCTGAGTTTAGCAGAACATTCTCAGCTGAGGTTCCTGAGCAGTCACATAAATACTAGAGTGAGCATGCCAGGGCATGTTTTATAGGAGTCTGCTCTTCTTTACTTTAAGCTATAAATGTACCTTATAAAGCAGAGTACAAAAGACAGCTGCAAGTGAGAATTATCTTCCTTCTCAGTGCCAAAACAGTGGTAGCACTGCAGTGTGCAGAAAGCCCATGAAAATATGGGGTCATGTAGACCTGAGTTCAAATCGCAGAACTTTGGCCAGGCATGGTGACTCACGCCTGTAATCCTAACATTCTGGGAGGCAAAGGCAGAAGATCGCATGAGGCCAGGAGTTTGAGACTCACCTGGGTAACATAGCGAGATCCCACCTCTACAAATTTTTTTTTTTTTTTAATTAGCCTGGTGTGTTGGCGCATGTCTATAATCCTAGCTACTTGGGAGTCTGAGGCAGTAGAACTGCTTGAGCCCAGGAATTTGAGGCTGCAGTGAGCTCTGGTTAATACCAATGCACTCTAGACTGGGTGACAGAGCAAAAACAATACCACACACACACAAAAAAGCCCCCAAAAAAGCAAATCCCAGAGCCAGCATTTACTAGTCGTGGATCACAGGTGAGTTACATTCGTCTAGAAAATAGTTACACTGGCTTCTACCACAAATATATAAATGAGATTATTCTTGTATTAACAACGTATCAGGTGTCTTAATAATCTTAGTTTCCTTTTTCCATAAAACTTTTTTTTCAAAGAGCATAGATCATGTAATTTACTTTTAGATACAAGATTCACTTCTTTCAACTCCTACCATGCCCATTAATGTGTTATTAGGGGTCCTCTAGAATTGTGAAAATCCCTAAGTACATGTGATAAACAGAAATGCACTATTACGAGCCAGGCTATAACCACAAAAGACTAACTCCTATGACCCCATAGCATTGGCCCCCTGTGTCCAGGCAATGGGACTCCACCACTCCACTAACAAATACTTGTTTTAAAATGAGTAAGGAGAAAACATACAAACACCCCAGAGTTCTATATTTTGCAGATGACACACCTGTAGACATGGTCTGCACACCCTTCAATCATCTGGCCTTGAACCCACCTCAGGGGTTGATCAGCCTCTGCTTAATACAATATAATCCTTTACCTGTAGGCCTGTCCTTTCGATGGTTTTTCTGGATACCAGTGATTTTTATATTTTTCTTGAAGTATTAGGGTCAATTTCTCAGCAAACCTCTCAACTGCCTCTTTTTTCAACTTATCATGTTTTCGAACTAGCCTTGTGAAAAAGAAGACAACGGCAGCAATTTCGTTCTTCATTTTTTTTTCCCTGCAAAGATAAAACATGTTTTCTCAAAAAACCAAAATAAAAAAACTGGGAAGATGAAGCTCTGTAAGATATACTTCCTTTACAGCTCTCCCCTTCTCCTCCTTCCAATTTTATCTTGTATGTCTTTGGCTTATATCTGGAGTAGAGAACAATCTACTTATCTTTATGCCATAAAGGCCTTATTATAAAATACTACTTAAAAATCTTATAACTTAGCTTCATGGAGAAGTTCCATAAACAGAGCACATTACTCCTGTTGGCTAAAATAAAACCAGATCTATCAGTAAAAGAAAAGCACTATAATAAATGATACTACAACACAGATTTTACTGTGTGTCAATATTTAGCTGCGATAATCTAAGTTTAAAATTCTGTGAAATGATTTGAACTTTAAAACATAAAAAAAGTCTACTTTAAAATCTAGAACTGTAGAGTCGTTTTATAACAGAAAAGTTCGGCAGTTCCTAAAAAGGTTAAACATAGAGTTATCATATGACGCGGTCAATTCTACTTCTAACTATTTGCCCAAGAGAAATGAAAACACATGTCCACACCAAAATCTTGTACAGAAATGCCCATAGCAGTATTCATAATAACTAAAAAGTGAAAACAAGCAATATGCCTACCAACTAAGGAATGGACAAATACTGTGGTTCACACATGTATGGAATATTACTCAGCAATGAAAAGGAATGAGTACTAATACAAGCTACAATATGGGTGAACCTTGAATACAGAAATGCCCACAGCAGTATTCATAATAGCTAAAAAGTAAAAACAATCTACTATGTTTACAAACTAAAGAATGGACAAACACTGCGGTATACACATGTAATGGAATATTATTCAGCAATTAAAAGGAATGAGTACTAATATAAGCTACAACATGGATGCACCTTGAATACATCAAACTAAGGGAAAGAAGTCAGTCACAAATGACCACATATTGTACGATTCTATTGATATGAAATATCCAGAATAAGCAAATCTATATAGACAGAAAACAGATTAGTGGCCTAGGGGTAAGTGGGATGCCGAGAAAAGGAGCATTGCTAATAAGTACAGAGTTACTTTGTGGGGTGATAAAAATATATACTAAATTTCACTATAGTAATGGTTGTACAACTTTGTAAATACACTAAAACCACTGAACTATACATTTTAAATGAGTGAATTGCCTGGTATATAAATTAAACCTCGAAAGTGTTATACATAAAAAACTTCAGCATTGACTTTCCGTAAGTACTCTTTCAGGGAGAGATACATTTATCCAGAAGTTAAGAGACACAGAAAATAGTGGCTCTATCAGGACATATTTAAGAAATGGAAATTCAAGTCACCCACAGAAAAACAAACTAAAAAAATAATCAGAGATTTAGCTACATTTTGGATTGCCTCAAAGGACTTTAAAAATGGTATATCTGATTTACCATTGATTTATCCTTAAAGGCAAACCCTTGTCATAAGATTGTTTTGATGTATGTTCTGTCTCTACTCAGTGAGCTCATTCATCTGGCTGCTGTAACCTGGAGTTATTAAGATGCTGCATTCAGTAAGCAACATCACCTTTTTAGGGAGCCAATTACGTATTAAAGACATACAGCCTCTGCTATGTTTAGCATAAAAACGACTAACCTAGCAGTAGTTTGTGTTCCCACATTTCAAAAAAAAATAAAGCTGATTGTTAGCTTTCT
This sequence comes from Papio anubis, assembly GCF_008728515.1. NCBI lineage: Eukaryota > Metazoa > Chordata > Mammalia > Primates > Cercopithecidae > Papio > Papio anubis. The sequence continues at coordinate 152,652,635 of NC_044979.1, forward strand.
TTTCTCAAACTGCTCAAGTCTCTCTTCAGAATGTGACTCCTTTACTCCAAGTGCAAATTCAAACAAGGAACCTCACTGTGAAATAAATTCTACACAGTTATCTGAGAGGTGTGCTGGTAGCCACAGATAGCCTGATGCTGGAGGGGAAGGCACAAATCTTCCTTCCAGAACCCTAGAATGACAAATTCACCTTCTACAGCCAGCTACCAGGCACTGGCCATGGGTCCACACACGAGTGTGCAAGTACACATAACCCCATAACCCCAGCACACCACGACTGCTGTGCAGCCTCCTCCTGAAAAATGTAAGCCATTTCCACTTTATAAAGCTACATTTATATTCCACCACCATACGATGGAAAAGAAACCCCAAGGCAATTTAACATACGGGTTGGGAAGAAAGTTTTGCTGATGGAACTACATTAGCCTCCACTCCAGCAAAGCAAACAAGGAACCACACTAAAGAAATTTACTGAATCTTTAACTAGATCATTCTCCTCATTCATTACATTTGCCAACTATGTGCCATATATCTGAGTTCTGCATTTTTGTTTGCTCTGCTTCATATAAAAAAAAGACGAAGGAAAGAACCACTTAGTGGTTGCTTTTGGTTGTAACACAAGATGACTCATTTGGACTTTGTTTTCCCCGTTTGAAGAAATGATGGCTGGAACAGCTGAAAAAGAAGCCCACTCCCACCAGTATTCTAGGAGTACCAAAAGGTGAAAGAGGGAGAGTTACAGTCAGGGAGAGAACCACCAGAGGCAAGCAGGGCCAAGAAGACCTCAGGCGTCTTGAGTGAGTAGGCGTCCTCCACCCACACTCAGAGCAAAAGGCTCCCATTTTAAATATCGCACGGTGACGTCATCCTGGGACCTCGTCACCGCGGCGGCTGCTCCTCAAGTTCTACTTTGTTCCACAAGGCTCCTCTGCTCACGGCTGCGTGGATAAAACCCAAAAGGAATGAAGCTCGGCCTCGCAGGAGTTTATAACTTTGTGCTTTTCCCTCCCTTGTAACGAAAAGCTAATCGCAAACGTTTCTAGGAACACATTTTTCTCCTGATAGACGTTCCCAAGGTGGAGGGCGCGAGAAGACTGGCCCGTGGGGAGAGGAGCCCCTGCCCGGCCTCGGCGGCGCCACAAAGCCGCACGAAGAGGGGAGCTAATTTTCCAAGGGGCCAGGAGTTGGACTTTTCGAAGCCATCGAAAGCTGCTGCTAGGCTCTCCCGCCGGGGTTGTAAGAGAGGTAGGTGAGGAGGCATCACACATCTCCACCCACTCTTGAAAGAACCGCCTTGAGCTGCGCCCAACTTCTGCAATCCCGGTTTTCCCCAAGTTCAAGGGGAAGGGCCCTGGCGCCCAATGCCCAGCCTCCCCGACAACATCCTCGCCAGGGTGCGCCCGCCCCGCCGGCCCGCGGCTCCGCGGTCCCCGGCGGGCGGCCCTGGGTTCGAGGACCCGGCTTCCCGGAGGCGCGACGCTCCAGCAAACAAGCGGGGCTCCAGAAAACCCACCGACGCGAAGGGGGTGGGCAGAAGGTGGGAAGCGGCGGGGCTGTCGCCCACCCGGAGGCGGAAGATAACGCGCTGTGGAAACGTGGCAGGAGCCTTGAGGCGGCGTCTTTTTCCTCAGGCGCCCGCCGAGGGTCCCGCGGAAAGCCTCGCGGGCCGCCCTCGCGGCCCGCAGCCCTGCTCTGGCGCCGAGCGGGAGCCCATGCAACCTGGTTCCATCCCTTGCCCCTCCCCTGTTCCCGGTGCGCCGCCCGCCAGCGAGCCTTCGACGTGGCCGCAGGGGCGCCGGGACCACCCTCCCCCGATACCCACAGCCCCGCCATGTCTGCCTTTCCCCGGCCCGGTCTCCTCACCGCCGCTGCCGCCGCCGCTCTCCGGCCGGAGATTCGGCGGCCCAGACCGTGTCCTGGCCGGGAACTGAGGGCTCCGCCTCAACGGGCCCGCGCTCGGCAACAGGGAGCGCAGCGAGCCTCGTCCGGCGCGTGCGGCTCCCGCGTCGTCGGGCGGCCAAGCGCGCGTTGAGAGGACTGGCGGGCGGGCGAGCGCGCACACGAGCGAGCTCAGCCCCAAAGCGGCGCGCAGGGGGCTCGCGGCCCGGAAGAGGGGAGGGGCGATGACCCGGGAAAGGGTTGGCGCCGCGCGGGATCGGCTCGCGCGCCTGAGGGGCGGTGCCGGGGGCGGGGCTTCGCCGCGAGGCCGCCCCTGAGCCCCGGGCCTAGCCGCACCGGAGGCGACACACCCTCGCCCTGTCAGGAGCCAGGCGAAGATCCTCTACCGCGACGGCGCGGTCCGTAGCACCGCGGGCTTCCCTCCCCGGCAAAGAGCGGCGCTGAGGGCCTGTGGAACCCCCGCCCGGCCGCCCAGCGTGCGTCAGCGCCTTCGGGGGGTCGCGCGGGCTGGGTCCTTTTGGCTGTCTCGGCCTTTTGTTTCCCCCTCAGGTCTCTCCACGCTGCACTTGACACCCTCAGGGCCGGATGGCGAGTGCCAGACCCAGCTCTCTAGACCCGGGGTTTCATGGGGGCACGGACTCGACGGGAAGGGGGACTTTGCATTTATGGACAGATCCTCATCCTTCTTGCTGTAGTTAATTACACGCGCGTTCACAGTGCAGCCGCCCTGCCGTATTTTAGGCGGTTGTTGGCACTCCTAGTTGGGCCCTTCCCTGGCCCGTCACAGCAGGGACTGCCTCCTGTGGACGCTTGTGTGCTGCCCTGGCACCGGCCACTGTGTTTTGCACAAAGGAGAGGTTCCAAGGATGTTGGCTAAAGGAATGAAGCCTTGAGAGTCCAGGCTTTCTATTTCTGAGCCACTCTACTCAAGGACTTCCCAGATGGAAAGCTTCATCTTTGAGCAAATACAAATATGGAGAGGGAACATTAACTTTCTGAAGAAAAGAAGGAACATCTTTGTCAACCTTTTATATTGAGTTAGCACCATGGTCTTAGTTTTGGGAAAGCACTTTCATACGTCCAACTGGCGGGAGAAATACAAGATATTCCTACCTTTTTATTATGATTTTTAAAAGAGGGCTAAAACACGCTGTAAATTACTTGAGAACTGAATGTTCAAGTTATACATATATTGGCCAGATTCCTTACTGCCCACTAGGCCTGGGAGCGTGTTTTCAGCTCAGTTGTATGAATGTTTTAAATTTTTATTACTGATGTTTGTTGTTATAGCCTATTAGCAATTCAAAATGATAATTTTTTAGCAGCAATAAATATACCATCCCCCAAACAGTACAATAAACTATTTGTAGAAAAAAAAATTACACTGTTCTAGGACTAAGTCTACTTACTGGTACATTTAAAGAGGATATTTACACCTTGGAGTCTTCTAGGAGGTGTGAAGGTGTTTTTATTTTAAAATCATAAGCTGATAAGGTTATTTTTACACATAAAGGCCTTTAATTCTGCAGTTTCATAAAATAGCTAGGTAACCACCCACATTACTCAAAATTTGTCCAGAAATTTCTATAGTTTAGGATTAGTATTTTGTGTAGTATTTATAAATCTATGGTCCACATTTTCCAGTCTTAGAGCAGTACCATATTCAAAAAACACCGGCAAGAACCTGAAACCCAATTTCAAAATGACTTTTAAAAAATTCTCAGGCTGGGCACTGTAGCTCATGCCTGTAATCCCAGCACTTTGGGGGATCAAGGAGAGAGGATCACTTGAGCCCAGGAGTTCAAGACCAACCTGGCCAACACCATGAAACCCAATCTCTACAAAAAATACACAAATTAGCCAGATGTGGTGGCACGCTGCTGTAGTCTCAGATACTCTTGAGACTGGGGTGAGAGGATCACCTGAGCCCAGGAAATTGAGGCTGCAGTGAGCTATGATGACATCATGGCACTCCAGCCTGGGTGACAGAGCAAGACTCTGTGTAAAAAAAGAAAAAAATTTCTCACAGCTGAACACTGTGAAATAGACACATAGCAAACAATGTATCTTAAACAGTTTTTCTCTCATCCACTTCTCTTGCACACACAGTATTTGTTTTTGTCTCTTTCAAAACTTGATCTACTCTTGTGTGCTTCAGATGCTTTGCCCCAGCTCTCTTTCCTTCTGAGTTGGAATCACAAAATCACAAATGAATTGGTCTGGCAGGGCAAAGCCCTCCTCTTTATGGGACTGGAAGAGGAGAGTTGCTATGAACTAAATGTTTGTGTCCCTCACAATGTTCATATGTTGGAGAATAAATCCCCAATGTGATGGTATTTGGAGGTGGGGCCTTTGGGAGATACTTAGGTCCTGAGGGTGGAACCTTCATGAATGGGATTAGTGCCCTTATAAGTGGAAGCATGAGAGAGATGATCACTCTCTCTGCTCTCTTGCCAAGTGAGGATACAAGCAGAAGTCAGCAAACCAGGAAGCATACCTTCACCAGACACCGGATCTGCTGTGAGAAATTTCTCTTGTTTACAAGGAAAGAAAAGAAAAAAAAAACAGTCTTGGGTACCATCTTCTCAATTCACTTGTCAAGTTTGAATCTGAATACAAACCACTTTTTTTTTTTTTGAGACACAGTCTTGCTCTGTCCTCCAGGCTGGAGTGCAGTGGTGCAATCTCGGCTCACTGCAAGCTCCACCTCCCAGGTTCATGCCATTTTCCTGCCTCAGGCTCCAGAGCAGCTGGGACTACAGGCACCAACCACCATGCCCAGCTAATTTTTTGTATTTTTAGTAGAGACGGGGTTTCACTGTGTTAGCCAGGATGGTCTCTATCTCCTGACCTCGTGATCCACCAAAACAGTCACTTTTATAATGGACATGGAGGATTTTGTGTTATGTTAGTTGCGTTAGCTATGTAGAGAAACTGATATGTAACATAGAGGATGTTACATTACATAGCATATGTTACATTACACTATGTAACATCAAGGAAAAGTGTGTGCAGCCTTCTGGGGCCTTTGGAGGTCCAACAAGTAGGATCCAAGACTATAATTTGAAGAACACTTCAACACATTTCTTCAAAAATGTCCCGGATTTAGCCATGTAACTAAATTAAAATAAACTAAATCTACTTCTCTTGCGTTAGCTTCTTAAATATCCATAAAGCAGCAGTGGTTAAAATATAAGGATAAAGAAAATTTGCTATCTTCATTATTTTCTCCATTACATCATGCAATAGAACTGACTTCCAAAAGTCAAAACACAAACTCTCTTGATGAATGAGGCAATGGAAACTGGGCACACCAACCTCCTATTTTGAGTTGTGTTTTAACTGTAGAAACTCTCCTCCCTACCTCAAAGAGGCCTCAAACTTGGCTCATCTTTTTCAGAAGAAAATGTTTTGATCAAACTTTTCATATTATTGTTTGATAATTGGTTAGGATTTATGTGAACTAGGTTAGGGTGATGTATAACTTATGATACTTGAGTGGGCTAGACACTCTATGCTTAGGTAGAGCTTCATATTGGAAATCCCTGGTGTAAAATTTCCCTGCTTGGCAGGAGAGGTGCCGTTGTTGTTGTTGTTGTTGTTGTTGTCGTTGTCGTCGTTGTTTGGCAATACTCTCTTATTGTCCATGCTAGCAGAGAAACTGACTTTTATTAGTGAGTAATGCATAAACTCCTATCTTTATTTTAGTATATGTGCTGCCAAAGCAAGCACAACTCCTATCTTTATTTTAGTACCACAAAATTAAGAATATAAGAATATAGGTATTCAGGCATACCTCAGAGATATTGCGAGTTCAGTTCCAAACCACCACAATTAAGTGAATATTGCAATAATGCAAGTCACACACTTTTTGATTTCAACTGCATATTAAAGTTATGTTTACACTATTTGTAGTCTATTAAGTGTGCAGTAGCATTATGTCTAAAAAGTGCTTAATTAAAAAATATTTTATTGCTAAAAATGCTAATGATCATCTGAGCCTGCAGGGAGTCCTAACCTCTCCGCTGGTGGAGGTCTTGCCTCGATGTTGGTGACTGCTAACTAATCAGTGTGGCGGCTGATGAAGGTTGGGGTGGCTGCGGCACTTTAAAAAAAAGACAGTAATGAAGTCTGCTCCATTGATTGACTCTTCTTTTCATGAAAGATTTCTCTGGTAACTTGCGATGTTGTTTGGTAGCATTTTACTCACAGTAGAACTTCTTTCAAAATGGGAGTCCATCTTCTCAAACCCTGCTGCTGCTTTATCCTAAGTTTACGTAATATTCTAAATTCTCTGTTATCATTTCAACAATGTTCATAGCATCTTCACTAAGAGTAGATTCTATCTCAAAACATCATTTTGTAGCCAGGCACCGTGGCTCACACCTGTAATCCCAGAAACTTGGGAGGGATCGCTTGAGTCCAAGGAGTCAAAAGGCTGCAGTAAGCCATGATCACACAACTGCACTTCAGCCTGGGCAACAGGAGACACTCCTCATTCATTCACATTTTATCATTAAATTACACCAATTCAGCCACATCTTCAGGATCCACTTCTAATTCTCTTGCTATTTCCACCCCATCTGCAGTTACTTCCTCCACTGAATTCTTGAATCTCTCAAAGTCATTCATGATGGTTGGAATTGGCTTCTTCCAAACTTCTATTAATGTTGATATTTTAACTTTCTCCTATGAATTGCGAATGTTTCTAATGGCATCTACAATAGTAAATCCTTTCCATAGGTTTTCAATTTACTTCGCTCAGAGCCATCAGAGAAATCACTACCTATGACAGCTATAGCCTTATAAATATAGTTATTTTTCTTTTCTTTTTCTCTTCTTTTTCTTTTTTTTTTTTTTTGAGATGGAATCTTGCTCTGTCGCCCAGACTGGAGTGCAACGATGCAGTCTTGGCTCACTGCAACCTCCGCTTCCTGATTAAAGCAATTCTCTGGCCTCAACCTCCCGAGTAGCTGGGATTACAGGCACACACCACCACACCCTGCTAATTTTTGTAATTTAGTAGAGACAGGGTTTCACCATGTTAGTCAGGCTGGTCTCGAACTCCTGACTTTGTGATGTGCCCGCCTCGGCCTCACAAAGTGCTAGGATTACAAGCATGAGCCACCACTCCCAGCCATGAATGTATTTCTTAAATAATAAGACTTGAAATTCTAAATTCTAAATTATCCCTTGATCCATGGGCTGCACAATGGATGTTGTGTTAGAGGGCATGAAACAACATTAATCTCCTTGTAGATATCCATCAGAGCTCTTGGGTGACTCTTCATGCCCTCTAACACAACATCCATTGTGCAGCCCATGGATCAAGGGATAATTTAGAATTTCAAGTCTTATTATTTAAGAAATACATTCATGGCTGGGAGTGGTGGCTCATGCTTGTAATACTAGGTAAATTGTCAATGAGCAGTAATATTTTAAGAGGAATTTTTTTTCTGAGCAGTAAGTCACTTAAGTAGGCTTATTTTAAGTAGGCTTAAAATATTCAGTAAACCATGTTGTAAACAGATGTGCTGTCATCTAGGCTTTGTTGTTTTATTTCTAGAACATAAGCAGAGAAGATTTGGCACATTTCTTAAGGGCCCTAGGGTTTTCAGAATGGTAAATGACCACTGACTTCAACTTAAAGTCACCAGCTGCATTATCCCCTATTAAGAGAGTCAGCCAGGCTGGGCGCAATGGCTCAAGCCTGTAATTGCAACACTTTGGAAAGTTGAGGTAGATGGATCACTTAAAACCAGGAGTTCGAGACCCACATGGCGTTCAAGGAGTTCAAGACCAAGAGTTCAAGACCAATAGGAGGTCATGGCCTATATGGTGAAACCCCATCTCTACTAAAAATACAAAATACAAAATTAAAATACAAAAATTAGCTGGGTGTGGTGGTGCATGCCTATAATCCCAGCTACACAGGAGGCTGAGGCAGAAGAATCGCTTGAGCCTGGAAGGCAGAGGTTTCAGTGAGCCAAGGTGGTGCCATTGTACTCCAGTCTGGCAACCTGGGTGACAGAGCAAGGCTCTGTTTCAAAAAACAAAAGAGAGAGAGCCAGGCTATGCTTTGAAGATCTGAAGCTAGGCACTGACTTCTCTCTAGTTATGAAGGCCTAGATGGCTTCCATTGTAAGATTGCTTTGTCTCCATTGAAAATGTGCTGTTTAGTGTAGTCACCTTCAACCATGTTCTTAGCTAGATCTTCTGGATAAATTGCTTCAGTTTTTCTATCAGCATTTGCTGCTTCGCCTTGCACTTTTATGTTATGAAGATGGCTTTTTTCCATAAACCTCACGGACCAACCTCTGGTAGCTTCCAACTTTTCATCTGCAGCTGCCTCACCTCTCTCAGCCTTGGTAGAATTGAAGAGACTTAGGGGCTTGCTCCGGATTAGGCTTTGGCCTAAGGGAATGTTGTGGATGGTTTGACTTCTATCCAGAAACTAAAAATTTCTCCATATCAGCAATATCATGCTATCTTATCATTCGTGTATTCCCTGGAGCAGCACTTTTAATTTCCTTCAAGAAATTTTTTTTGTATTCACAACTTGGCTGACTGGTTGGTACAAGAGCCCTACCTTTCAGCCTGTCATCCGCACTAAACTTACTCATCTGTAGCTCTTGATTTAAAATGAGAGATGTGTGACTCTTTTTTTTTATTTGGAGACCATTGTAGGGTTATTAATTGGCCTAATTTCAATGTTGTTGTGTTTCAGAAATGGAGAAGCCCAAGGAGAGGGAGAGAGACAGTGGAATGGCCAAGGTCGATGGAGCAGTCAGAACATATGTGACATTTATCTATGAAGTTAACTGCCTTATATGGGTGCGTTTCATGGCACCTCATAACAATCAAAATAGTAACATCAAAGATCACTGATCACAAATTACCGTAACAGAGATACTAATTTTGAAAAAGTTTGAAATTTTGTGAGAATTACCAAAATGTGACACAGCGACACAAAGTGATCACAAGCTGTTGGAAAAATGATGCTCATACACTTGCTTCACACAAGGTTGTCAAAATCTTCAATTTGTGAAAAAACATGCAATATCTGCAAGTTCCAATTAGGTGAAGGGCCATAAAACTAGATGTGCCTGTATTCAATTAGCAAGAGGTTCAGAAATATTGTAAAAAAATAAAATAAAATAACTGCTTGAAATACAGCTGCATTAATCAGGGTCCTCTGGAGTCAGAACCAATAGGAGGCACAGAGAGAAAATAAACAAATAATTTTTAAAAAAAGACAGAGAGGAGAGATTTATTTTAAACAATTGGCTCATGCAGTTGTGGGAGTTAGCAAGTTCGAAATCTATAGGGCAAGCTGGCAGGCTGGAAACTCAGGCAAGAGTTGAAGTTATAGTCTTAAACCCAAAATCCACTGGCAAGATTTTTATGTTATGGTTTTGAGGCAGAATTTCTTCTCCAAGAAACCTCAGTTTTTGCTCTTAAAGTGTTCAACTGATTGATATCCACCCACATTATTCAGGGTAATCTCCTTTACTTAAAGTCAACTGAGTATAAATATTAAGCACATTCACATCTAGCAATCTGGATGTGGGCACCGTAGCTTAGCGAAGTTGACACGTAAAATCAACCATCACAACAACCTTCATTCAATAGCATTTTCTTACAGGCATGATGATAAATAGGTTTTAAAACATAAATCCCCTAGTGAACAACATAAAGCATGCTTTTATTAAGAAAACAAATTACCTTGCTTTCATTTTTCTTAGCTCTTTTCAGTCAATTGTGTGGTAGTGAGGACGGGGTGGGGATGGGGGAAGGAGGATTGGATGTCTGTTTTCAGGAGGATCTGCAGCATAACCATCTCAAATATTTGTGCTAAAGCATTGGGAACAGTGCACACATTAGAAAGGATCAAAAGGAAACAATAAATTGCTCACAATCCAGTTAAATATATTGCGATAAATTAATGTGACCCCTGCAAAATTCAGGTGTTGCTGATGCGATCAACAGTATCAAGAGGTGGGAGCTTTAGAAGGTAATTAGGCCATGAGGGCTTCTCTCTCATGAACAGGATTAGGTGCCCTTATAAAAGGGCTTGATGGAGGCTGTTCATCCCACTTACCTTCTGCCATGTGAGGGCACATCATTCCTCTTCTCTGGAGGATGCACCTCTCACCAGATAATAGAACCTGCTGGCACCTTGATCTTGGACTTCCCAGTCTCCAGAACTGTGATAAATAAATTTCTGTTCTTTATAAATTACTCAGTTCCAAGTATTTTGTTGTAGCAGCACAAACAGACTAAGACATATGTGAGCAATCTACTTTACACATTACAAGTTGTATTATGAATTAATACCACATAAAAGTATAAAGACAATAATGGTGTAAGTATATAATAAAAGGGTTTGTATGTGGTTGGGCTCCCAGCTGAAAGGAAGTTTCACAGACTTATGAGGACATCATTGCAAACCTTCTTTGTAATTTTCTGATACAGACTGGTGGAAAGGCATAAACATAAAGAAATTGCCTCTGAGGCAGAGTCACTCCTTTAATACAGGCAACATCAGTTGCACCACAGAGATGGCGAGAATTAATCAGATTCACACAGCAAGTCCTGACACTTGATGGCTTAATTAGGGTGATTACAGGTAGGCTTTTAAAATTCTGCTTTGTCAGCAGATGACCCAATAAAATGTTACCATAAAGAGCTTGTTCCCACCCCACCCCAGCCCAGGAGGAGCTCAAAACTTGGACTATAGTTAATACATTAATAATGTTTGTGATGTGGTTGGCAAAATATTTTGTAATGATGTGCTTATAAAGGTAATTGGAGGTAATTGCAGCAAGTCAGGTTTTTCTTTACCTTGTAGGAAGTTACAACTAACTCTTTTTGTGATATGAAAAGACATATCTATACCTATATATAATGCATATATCTATATGCTTTATTTCAGGGGGGCATGAAAAGAGATTTATGACAGAAAATTTTTTGTCAGTGTTTTTATCCTAGCTGAATATGCTCACAAATAACTTTTTTTTCAGAAGGAAAGTTGGTGAGACTAATAAACTATGATGTGTATCATTAGCAATGACCAAAACACAGTGGAGGTATTATGTATAGAAGGAAAGAGAGTAGAACGAAGTTGTTAGGTTGGTGACTCTGTTTTGTTTTTGTTTGTAATTGTAGACTTGTAAATATTGAACTATCATGGAGCTAAGGAACGAATAGGAGAGAATAATTCTTCTCACTGAATGTTCAACATAAACACAACATAAAAAGGTGCACCATTCTAAGAAACTAAAATGTTTCAGAGCAAAAACCATTGGGAGAATATATTCACTGCTCCTTCAATATGGGTGTATAGCTTATGCTAATTTCACTGGGCGTTCTCAAGTATATAATCTGTTTAATTTGGAATATCTAAAATTAAGTGATGACTCTTTTTTTTTTTTTTTTTTTTTTGAGACAGGGTCTTGCTGTGTCACCTAGCTCAAGCAATCTTCCCACCTCAGCCTCCTGAGTAGCTGGGACAACATGCATGTGCCATCATGCGCAGCTAATTTTTGTATTTTTTTGTAGAGATAGGGTTTCACCACATTGCTCAGATGGTTCCTGAACTCCTGGGCTCAAGCCATCCATCCACCTTGGCCTCTCAAAGTACTGAGATTATAGGTGTGAGCCACTACACCCAGCCGAAGTGATGACTCTTTATTTTGGAAGTGTTTATTTATTCTGGACCCTTTATTTCTTGGATGTATTTTTTAATTTGATTTTATTATCTTATAGACAGATAATTCATTAAATACATAACTAAATGTTTTAAACAATATTTTGGTTTGTGTGCTTACTGATATATTTATAGTCACAAATCAGAAAAAAAATTGTAATGTCAGAGAGACTTTCGAAAACAGTTAAGCCCAGGGGCAGCATCACTCGTCTCTTTACATTCATTTCCTCCGTGTTTGAACTCACCCCACGGTTTTGAGTACTGCCTGTGTGAGAGGACTCCCTAATTAATCATTCCAGCTCCCCATAATCCTCTTCAAACTTGTGTATCTAACAATGTAATAGACATCTCCACTTGGATAGCTGATAGGCTTTTCATACATAACATGTCCCAAGATAAACCCTTGTTTGCCCTTGTCCTGCAACTCCCGCTAATCTTGCCACTCATCTTTGTTACCTCATTATATCTTTTTTCTCCATGGCTCGAACCAAAAATTTTGGAGTCAGCAATGACACCCCTCTTTCCCCAACACCCCATAAGCTACCCCTGAGCAAATCCTCTTGATTCAACCTAATTTTCAACTCTTTTTGAGACACTCAAGTAGCAGTTTTAAATGGTTCAACCCAACGTATCCAGAATCTGACCATTCCTATGTCCATTGTAATTTCCCTAGTTCAAGCTGTTGCATGAACGATTGCAACATTTGTCTAATTGCATTCTACACAGGGTAGTTCACAGTGATCCTTTCCATCGTGTAAGGCTGATCGTGTCATGGCTCTGCCCAAACCCCCATAGGCTCCCCATTTCATCCACAGTAAAAGACAAAGGTCTCACAATGTTCTACTAAGCCCCACAGTAGCTGACCCCTCATTTCCTTTCTTCCCCCAGCCCATACTTTCTCCCTCTCTTGCTTCATCTCCTGCTATACTCCCCTCCCATTTCAATCAAGTCTCATAGTCCGTATTAGTTTTCTATTACTTCCAAAGCAAAAGACCACAAATTGCCACACAGTTAGCAGCTTAAAGCAACATAAATTTATTATCTCACAGTTCTGTAGTTTGGAAGTCTGAACTGTTTTGGCTGTTTCCTGTGTTGGTAGAATCCAGTGCCTTCAGTTTGCAGGACTGAGGTTCCTGTTTCCTCACTGGTGTCACCTAGGGCCCACCCTTTTCTCCCAGAGGACAGTCCTTGCTCACGGGTCCCCAAATCTCAGAGCCAGAAACAGTGCATGCTATCCTCATGTTTGGAATCTCTCTGATGTTTCCCTTCTGCTGAGTCTCTCTTGCTGCAGCCAGAAAAAGTTTTTTGCTTTTAAGGGCTCATGTGACTCTATTGGACCCACCCTGGATAATCTAGGATAATCTTTTTATCTTAAGGTCTGAAATGCCATTTCCATCTGCAATTTCTTTGCCACAGAATATAACAGATTGACGGGTTCCAGGCATGTGGGCATGGACATCTTTGGGGCACTGCTGTCTGCCTACCATAGGGTCTCTTAGCCACGCATGCTTCCATCTCTGGGCCCATATGCTTGCTGTCCTGCTACCTGGAATATTGTTCCCCTGGATAATTACCCAGCTCATTACACAGCAGGGCCTTGCCCAGGCATCACCAGATCCTATCAGCCTCTCTGACCAGCCTATAAAAGAAACATCCCCTATTACACTTTTTTTTTTTTTTTTTGAGACGGAGTCTCGCTCTGTCGCCCAGGCTGGAGTGCAGTGGCCAGATCTCAGCTCACTGCAAGCTCCGCCTCTCGCGTTCACGCCATTCTCCTGCCTCAGCCTCCCTAGTAGCTGGGACTACAGGCGCCGCCACCTCGCCCGGCTAGTTTTTTGTATTTTTTAGTAGAGACGGGGTTTCACCGTGTTAGCCAGGATGGTCTCGATCTCCTGACCTCGTGATCCGCCCGTCTCGGCCTCCCAAAGTGCTGGGATTACAGGCTTGAGCCACCGTGCCCGGCCTACACTTTTTTTTTTTACCCCTTAACCTGCTTTTTGTTTTCTTTCTCTAACCACCGTCTGACAAAATATATTTGTTTATCTATTATATGTCTCCCTTTACTAAGACTTTTGGGAGCAGGAACTTTGATTTATTCACTCCTAGATTTCTACTACCTAGACCGGTTTCTTGTACTTGGTAAAATGTTCAATAAATATTTGTTGAATCGCCAAGAAAAGCCCCAGAGGCCCAACTGCATTAATCATGTTTGGGCAAAAAATGTGAGTCCACTAACTCTGAATTTATCTAAGGAACTATTTTGTTTTAAACTTATTCATAAGAATACCATTAGTTTGTCAAATGCCTTGCTGAGGTCATTATAGCAACTTCTATAGGTATCTTCTGACGCTCTGAAAGAAAACAATTTATTGTAGATTTCAAAATAGAAAAGGAGAATTCTAATGTTGCTAACACAAAGAAAAGTGTTTGAGGTGATAAATATCCCAATTACCCTGATTTGATCATTACACATTGTATATATGTATCAAAATAGCCATGTACCCCAAATGTATGTACAACTGTGATATATAATTGATATATTAATTTTTAAAAAGAAAACAAGTAGTTTGGCATTACTGTCCTTGGTATACCTAAACTAGCTCAAAGTTTTCATCTCTTTCATCTCTAATTGTTGATAAACTTTTTACTAATCTGTGCTAAAATCTTTAAAGCAGGCCGGGCGCGGTGGCTCAAGCCTGTAATCCCAGCACTTTGGGAGGCCGAGACGGGTGGATCACGAGGTCAGGAGTTCGAGACCATCCTGGCTAACACGGTGAAACCCCGTCTCTACTAAAAAATACAAAAAACTAGCCGGGCGAGGTGGCAGGCGCCTGTAGTCCCAGCTACTCGGGAGGCTGAGCCAGGAGAATGGCGTAAAAACCCGGGAGGTGGAGCTTGCAGTGAGCTGAGATCTGGCCACTGCACTCCAGCCTGGGCGACAGAGCGAGACTCGGTCTCAAAAAAAAAAAAAAAATCTTTAAAGCGCTCGAGATCAAGTCTGTAGTTTTCGAATCACTTTTCATCTTCTTTCAAAATCAGACATACACCGTTTACAAATTCTTGATATTTCTCTTATATTAAACATTTCCTCATTTAATTACTTATCAGCAGTGTACCCTAAATCTACAAATGATTCTAGCACCAGAGATACTAATCCCCTCAAAGTCACTATTTCTTCTTTTTCTTTAACTCCTCCCCTTAGGACGTTAGCTCTGTTCTTTTTTATTTAAGGTTGCTTTTCTTAGAAAAAAGAATGAAACAAAATGAGATTCTGAAAGTTTTACTTTTGCCTCCATCTGCACTGAGCGGGAGTCTGAACACTTTCTCTGAACTTAGCAAAACAGCTTTTTGAGAACCATCAGCCCATTTTTGACATTTAGCCTTCCCTTCCCCATTGTTGTGGGTTTCAGCCAATGACTTTTTCATTTACAGCTGGTCTACCTTATGCAGTCTTTTCGGTTTCCTGTGCATTTCCCCCTTTTCTTTCTTCATGGGTATTATTATTCATATACGGGCAGACTATTTTTAAGAGTTACCCATTTCTCATGAGCCATTTTCTATTTTAGATCTTTGTCAATGCAAACATACCTATCCCCTTGGAATTAAAACAGGTTTTTAAAAAAATAATTTTTGATCTCATGCTAATTGTAAGCAAGAAAATGTGCTATATACTGCAGAGCAGTTTTTTCTCAAAGTTGGTTCCTGGGCCACCTGAATCTGAACCATGGGGTGGTGATAATGGTATTTATTACCATGCAGATTACCAATTACTCAATCAGAATTGGAAGGGGGTAGATGGGAGACTTGGGAATCAACATTTTTTTTTCTTTATTTCTTACTTAATGAAAAGTTTCCAAAGGAATCAGCATTTTTTTTAGTAAGTTTCTCAGGCTATACTTTTTAAAGCCTGACAACTTTATCTGTCAAGGATATGCAGAAGCACAAGTCCCTGCTGATAAGGAGCTAATACTATATTTAAGATGATGTGGCATAAAAATCACATCAATAATGACTGGCACAAACAATCAGTGCACTTGGGTCAGCAAGTGCAGCTGCTGGGAATGGGGTAGTGGGTGTTAAGGCTGGCTTCATAGAGCAGGTGTTTATTGCTCATAAAAAGCACTCAAGAACTGTTTGTTGAATTAATGACAAGAGCTGTGCTGAAAGGTAAAGAAACCATAATTTTTTTTTAGTTGAGAAAGAACATAGAACACTTTTGTTTCCGCCTGTTATCATATAGTAAAAAGAAATTGAGTTCCAGAAATTGACACAATTGCCCCACGTCACACACATGGTGGTATTGAAGGAGACAAGAAGCAAGGTTTCCTAACTTCAAACTTTGTTCTTTCTCCACTATCGCATAAGAGAATTTGGACTGGCTACAAGCAAGAGGTAAGGCATTTTAAGACCTGGAGTAGGCCGGGCGCAGTGGCTCACGCCTGTAATCCCAGCACTTTGGAAGGCTGAGGTGGGCAGATCACCTGAGGTCGGGAGTTCGAGACCAGCCAGATCAACGTGCAGAAACTCCGTCTCTACTAAAAATACAAAATTAGCCAGGTGTGGTGGCTCATGCCTGTAATCCGGGCTACTCAGGAGGCTGAGTCAAGAGAATTGCTTGAACCCAGGAGGCGGAGGTTGTGGTGAGCTGAGATTACGCCATTGCACTCCAGCCTGGGCAACAAGAGCGAACCTCACCTCAAAAAAAAAAAAAAAAAAAAGAACTGGAGTAAATTTAGTTAGAAGTGTAATAAATGGGGGGTCATTAACCAACAAGGAAGGACAAAGGACTTGTGACTGAGACACTGATGAAAGACAGGCTAGAAAGGCAAGTTAAGATTGTGAGGCCGCATGTGGCACCTCATGCATCTGGCCTCACCATCCTGTAATCCCAACACTTTGCGAGGCCAAGGCAGGAGAATTACTTGAGCTGAAGAGTTTGAGACCATCTGGGAAACATGGTCTCTACAAAATATTTAAAAGTAAATAAAAGATAAGATTGTGAGTTGCTTGAATACCAGAGCAAAAGAAGTAGATATTGGAGAGTTGCTAAAAATTTTGAGACAAGATAAAAGCAACGTTAGGAAAATTAACTTGTAGTTGCTACGTTTAAATATGAGAGAGACAAAGGTCCAGAGCCAGTGAGATGCCAGATTAGGATCCAGCTTTGTGGACCATGATGAGAAAATTAAGACCCAGATTGGTAAAAGTAAGGATGTGTGAACAAATTTAAAGTTTGGGTCAATACAATATGGAAACAAGTCCAATTCTGGTCTAGTTCAGTAGTTTCTTTCTTTTAGTTGATTAACTTTTTAGTTGATTTTTTCTAAAAGCAAGTAATTCTCTTTTTTTCACACTAATGTAGAACTCAACTTTTCCTTTTCTCAAAGCCCAACTTTTTTTATACACAAACAAATCAATAATCAAATTAAAGTTATACACATAAGACTGTAAAAGCACCATTTCATTCAGCAAACCTTTAAAAGAAGCATCTACTCTTTGTTAGGCACTGTTCCAACTTCTGGGCCCTTAGAAATGCATAAGATATGGTCTCTGTTTTAGTCAGGGTTCTCCGGAGAAACAGAACCAATAAGATGTGGATAAATATATATAAAGAGATTTATTTTAAGGAATTGGCTCACGCGATTATGAAAGCGGGCAAGTCTCAAGATCTGTAAGATGAGTTGGGAAGCTGGAAACCCAGGGGAGCCAATGGTGTAGTTCTAGCCTGAGTCTGAAAGCCTGGAACCAGGAGAGTCCTTGGTGTAGTTCCAGTCCCATTGCCGGCAGGCTTGAGACCCAGGAAGTGCTAACGTTTCAGTTGGAGTCCGAAGGCAGAAAAAAGTCAATGCCCCTGTTCTTTTTTTTTTTTTTTTTTTGAGATGGAGTCTCGCTCTGTCACCCAGGCTAGAGTGCAATGGTGTGATCTCGGTTCACTGCAACCTCTGCCTGCCAGGTTCAAGCTATTCTCCTGCCTCAGTCTCCCGAGTAGCTGGAATTACAGGTGCATGCCACCACGCCTGGCTAACTTTTGTATTTTTAGTAGAGAGAGGGTTTCACCATGTTGGCCAGACTGGTCTTGAACTCCTGACCTCAGGCAATCCACCCGCCTCGGCCTCCGAAAGTACTGGGATTACAGGCGTGAGCCACCGTGCCCGGCCAATGTCCCAGTTCTTAGAAAGTAATCAGGCAGCAAGAATTCTCTCTCACTTGGGAGAGGGTCAGCCTTTTGGCTCTGCTGAGGCCTTCAACTGATTAGAGGAGTCACATCCATAGCATGGAGGGCATCTGCTTTACTAGGTCTACTGATTTAAATGTTGATCTCATCCAAAAACACCCTCACAGACACACCCTGAATGATGCTGGGCTAAATACTTGGGCAGCCTATGGCGAGTCAAGTTGACATATACAATTAACCATCACAATCTCTGTCTTCAAGGAGCTTACAACTTACTGGGGGTAAGAGACAAGGAGGCCAATGAATCACAGCACTTTGGGAGGCCGAGGTGGGCCGATCACTTGAAGCCAGGAGTCTGAGACCAGTCTGGCCTGAACATGGCAAAACCCCATTTCTACTAAAAATACAAAAATTAGCTGGGTGTGGTGGCACAGGCCTGTAGTCCCAGCTACTCAGGAGGCTGAAGTGGGAGGATTGCTTGAACCTGGGAGGCAGAGATTGCAGTGAGCTGAGATGACACCACTGTACTCCAGCCTGGGCAACAGAGAGAAAAAAAAATGAAAAAATTAGCTATGTATGTTGGTATGTGCCTGTAGTCCCAGCTACTTAGGAGGCTGAGGTCGGAGGATTACCTCAGTCCAGGAGGTTGAAGCTGTGGTTAATTGTGATTGTACCACTGCACTCCAGCCTGGGAACAGAGTGAGACCCTGTCTCACACAAAACAAATGAAACAAAACAAAACCCACAAAAAAGCGAAAACCAAAACAGACAAATAAAATAACAACTTGTAATTAATACTCCAGTATAGGCCTTTATTTTAATTCTATGACAACACCAAATGGAGGAGCTGGGCGTGGTGGTGGATGCCTGTAATACCAGCTACTCGGAGGCTGAGGCAGGAAGATCACTTGAGCCCAGGAGTTTGAGACCAGCTTGAGCAACCTATAAACAAACAAACAAACAAATAAATAAATAAAACAAAGTGGAGAGTGATAAACTCTGCCTGTGGAAAAAGGTGAAGTCAATAAAGTTACAGGGAAAATAGTTTCTGTTTAGGAAAACACCAAGATGGGCCATTTTATTTACGGCCATCAAGCTGTCTGAGCATTGCCAGAATAACCCAGGATGTCTCCAAACTGCACCAGGTGGGAGATAAATGGGCATCTTGGGGTTGGATGTAGTTGGGAGATTAAGAGTGAGATTCTAAGAAATCAAGGCTACCCAAAAATATATTGGGCTCGTTCTTGAATTAAAAAAAGACACTCGAATGAAAGTTTCTAAGATTCAGGATTTATCAAGAGACCTAAGAATATGTTATTTTTTACTTCTAAATTAGAAAATCGTATGAAGTGAAAAATTTTAAACATATCCAAAAATAGTGAGCAAAGCACAATGAAGCCCAATATCCATCGAGATTTAAAATTACCAAGATTGTGTCACACTTGCGTAATTGCTTTTTCTTTCTTTGCTAAATATTTGAAAACAAATCTCAGAAATCCTGTCATTTCACTCCTACATACTTCAAGATGTATCCCTAAAAAATATGGTTTTGAAAAAATTCATAATGCCATTTTTACATCTAACAAAATTAATAGTAATTCCTGGTATTTTGCCATTATGGAATATGCAGGGATATTAAGATATCCCTCACTGTCTAAAAAAATTTTCTCTACTGTTGGTTAGTTGAACGGTAACTCAAAGTCCATATATTTAAATGTTTTGACTCTCCTTTCTTTTAAATGTAGAGAAGACTTCTTTCCTTCCTTTTTTTGGGGGGGGGGGGGGGGGGTTTCTCGTGGTATTGATTTGTTGAAGAAAATGCATCTATTGTCATTAAAAATGTTCCATATATTGAATTTGTTCTAATATTCATTTTTGAGTAATTTTTTCTGCAATATAATCTACATTTCACTGTATTCTTTCAAAAATTCTGCTCCCTATTCGGCTTTAAGTCAAAGGTACTTATGGGAGCAAAGGAACTTAGGAGATGCTTTCCAGGAAGGTAATGGATTACAGAAAAGTGGAAGGAAGTGCAGAATTAGAAATGCAGGGTGTTGAACAAGAAGACAAAGCAATGGAGAAAGAGAGAAAGAGAGATGATGCAGAGAGAGATAAGGCAACTCCCTGGCTCCCTTGTACTTACCAAAAAAAGTGAACCAAATTTGAGACTTTCTAAGGTAGTTGTAAAAAGATCAGTATTATATTAAAAGAATGATGGAAATCTGAATAGTAAAATGTATTGAACCTACTAAATAGATTGTTACATTAGCACTGTGGGTTCTTTAGCCTAAATATAGAACTTACCATTTTTTTCTTGAGGAAAAGATAGATTATGACACTTACGGTAGAATCATGTAAAATTCAGTGGTAAATAGGTTCGTGTAGTTTTACAGTTCATTGCTTTTATAGTCTTAGACTATAAAATAAAACAGTTGAACTGAAAATGTCTGCTCTTACCCAGTTTTATCATCCCACTGCTTTTCACGCTCTTTTGCTTTTTGTTGGCCAGCACACTAGTTCGTTTTTAGCCAAGTATTTCAAAGTGTCAAATAAAAGTACTGCTGCAGCCAGGCAGCAGCTGACTTCATTTTTACTCAAGTGTGAGATAGCACTCACAGATGTCAACTTGTATTCTTTTTTAATGAAATAATTTTGATGAATTCTAAATATACTAAAGCATTGTCAGAATCACCTTTGAAAATTCAGGGTTTAGTAATCAGTGCAAACTCCAGCGACACCTCAAACGTATCAAATATTCGTTGTCGTAGAGACCTGGTGAGATTAACATGACAGTATTAATGATTTTAGCTTTTTATATTCACTCTTGGTGTTGCTGTCATCTTATACATTTCTCCACATTACTGCCATCTAAGATAGACTCTAAGTTAAAGACATTTATTTGTTTTGCTCAGCTACCCCTAAGTGTGGTAGACTAGATACCACTTGATTATGATGACAATGAAAGGAAGATGAGGCTTAAAAAATGTTTTAATTTGGATCATGGTTCACCGCAGTGTCTATCTCCTGAGCTCAGTAGATCCTTCCACCTCAGCCTCCTGAGCAGCTGGGACCACAGGCATGCACCACCACACCTGGCTAATTTTTAAATTTTTTGTAGAGAGAGGATTTTGTCATGTTACCCAGGCTGGTCTTCAACTCCAGGGCTCAAGTGATTCACCAGCCTTGGCCTCCCAAAGTGCTTGGGACCACAGGTATGAGCCACTGAATTGGGCCTGAATTTGGCCTGAATTTGGAAATTTCAACAGAAAGCTGCAAACATGTTTGAGAATTTGAGTATAAATAACTTATTGATTTACGTACTTTCAGTTTCAGTACCACACAGTGAAAGATTCAGAGTGGACCATTTGCAGTTGACAAAATTCACACTTCTCCCCAAGAGTTTGAAGGGTTTTACAGTCTACGTTAAGCCTGAGTGAAAATATCTGTGAAAAACAAAGTTTAAGAGCTCAGAGGGAAACTTAAGAGAACACAATGTAAGTGAACAGCCTATTAAGAAAGATCAAGGTTAAGAAGAACTCTAAAAAGAACAGATAAGGAAAGCACTCAGAATAACAATTGCATATTGATGTGGAGGCTCAACTCAGAGGGGGTTAGAACAAGCTGGTCAAGGTTTCCAAAGGGCAACATTTAGGAGACACAAACAAACTCGGCAAGTCACGAGGTCATTAACCTGTACTTAAAAAACTGAAGAGAGGCCGGCGCAGTGGCTCACGCCTGTAATCCCAGCACTTTGGGAGGCCGAGGCGGGCGGATCACGAGGTCAGAAGATTGAGACCATCCTGGCTAACATGGTGAAACCCTGGCTCTACTAAAAATACAAAAAAAAAAAAAAAAAAAAAAAAAGAGCCGTGCGTGGTGGCAGTGCCTGTAGTCCCAGCTACTTGGGAGGCTGAGGCAGGAGAACGGCGTGAACCCTGGAGGCGGAGCTTGCAGTGAGCTGAGATCGCGCCACTGCAGTCCAGCCTGGGCGACAGAGTGAGACTCTGTCTCAAACAAAACAAAACAAAACAAAAACCTGAAGAGAAGGGTGTGAAGGATTTGAAGGAGGGCGTGAAGGGTTTGAAGAAGGGTGCTCAGATTTGGCTAGGTGTATAATCACAGTGGTCCCAAGGTTTAGGTGGTCTTATTCTCTAAGCCTGTGCTAAGATAATTGGATAATGTTGGGGCTCAGAAAACGATGTCTCATAGTGTGGCTCTATAGCATGTTGAATACATTGAATTAAAGAAAATTGGGAGACCTGAGAAGCTGCCTCAGAATCAAGGTCTCTCTGATCTTGCTTTGTTTTCCTCCCCCAGGCACGGGGAGAGCTCTCCCTGAAGTTCTGACTGAGGGAATTCCTTCCAAAAGACACACAATTGTCTTCAATCTCCTGTCTGAAATCTCACTAACCAGGGAAGATTAATCACCAAAGAAGAAATTAAAGATTATTAGCTGGGCACGGTGGCTCATGCCTATAAGCTCAGCACTTTGAGAGGCCAAGGTGGGAGGATGGCTTGAGCCTAGGAGTCCGAGACCAGCCTGGGCAATATAGTGACACTCCATCTCTACAAATAAAAAATAATAGCTGGGTGAGTTGGTGCACATTTGTAGTCCCAGCTACTCAGGAGGCTAGACAGGAAAATCACTTGAGCTAGGTAGAAGCTGCAGTGAGCTGTGATCGTGCCACTGCACTTCAGCCAGGGCAACAAAGCAAGACCCCTCAAAAAAAAGTAAAAGAAAATATTGTCCCCACATAGTCCCAGAAACACTTTTCATCTATTCTTCTGAGGAGTGGTGCCTGAGAGACTTATCTGCATAATTAGACAGCCTTTGTTCACAGTGCAATTCTGCCACTCAACTTCTCATAAATCATCACCATCTCTCTCAGAGCCCAGACAAACTTTGTCCCAGGCTGCTGTTGTCTGTTCTTTGAGCCAATTCATTTCCCCTAAAAATTATCTACTCTTCCTCTAAAATTACCTACATCCCCTCCTTCCCTCTGCCTTATGAAGAAGGTATTTAACCTTCAATAATCTGGTCCTTTGAGTTTTATACTTTGTCTGACTCCCATGTGCTAGTGCATTTATAAATTTGTATGCCTGTTCTCCCATTAATCTGTCTATTTTAGTTTGTTTATAGGTTCGAATTCTCATACCTTCAGAAGGTGAAAAGAAAGTTCCTTTTGCCTTTATAACAACATGAGACTGGCCCTGAAGTGTTCATTAACTATGTGAAGCTTATATCTCAAAATGGCCTCACATACACTAGTAAAGATTAGCAGGATATTTGGGCTGATGGCATAGTCTGGAATAACAGAGGAGGAAAGATGGCATAGTCTGGAATAACAGAGGAGGAAATAAAATTTTAAAAGCTCATGAACCCAAGGGTATGATCTTCAGAGAAGAGATTTCCTATCTCTTAAATTCTACGTAAATAGTGAAGTCCTATATGGGAGGATCGTTCATCTGGGGCCTACCTTGGGCAGAATAATGTATGTGTACCTCATTCTATCATAGCTAAAAGACAAAGTACTTTTTAAGACTTTGCAAAATTTTGTTCATGCTGCATATCTTTTTAAAGTCTGACTCTCTGCACTAAAATAAGATAGCTTAAATAGGGCTCTTTTTGGAGTAAAATTATTATGAGCCCCGTAGTTTTCCCAGTAAGTAAGCAATCAGAACTTACAAAAATGTGAGACAGAGCTTTGCACATGTAGCTAGAGAAAGGTCGGCTGGTGGACTTGAACTTGTTTTTAGTTTATTTATGTATTCTCCAATACTCTAGACTGTTATAGAAATCACTAGAGAGAAATAATGGTTGTATTCCATGCCTATGATATATCACAGACTACATTTGGAGGACTGCAGAAAGAAGAAAAACAGAAGTTTCCATAACCAGTGGTAGAGACATGCTAAATGTCTTCTTTATCAAACTTTAATTTTTAATTTTTTTAGAGATGGGATATTGCTATGTTGCCCAGGCTATAGTGCAGTGACTATTCACAGGTGCAGTCATAGTACACTGCAACTCTGAACTCCTGAGCTCGAGCAATCCTGCTGCCTAAGTATCCTGAGTAGTTAGAACTACAGGTGCATGCCACCATGCTGGGCTTAAATGCCTTCTTTACTGATCCTTGATGGTAAAGGGGAAGACCGTTTTAGAACCCTTGATTCCTTGGACATAATCCCATGGTACTGCTCTTTAATGAAGATAAATTACAAGGCATTGGATTCTATAGGAAAGAAATGGATGGAAGTTATATCAAAATGTAATAAAACTGAAATATTAATAGAAAGGACTAAATAGAATCTGTGGTATAACTCTCAAAATAGTCCTTTAGTAACCTCCTTTAGAAAATGTCAAGGTTAAGACCTAGAGACATAAAGTCCTGCCCAAAGTCAATCGGCTGGTTAGTGGCACACAGAGCACTAAAGTTTACATCAGCAGGTTCCCAGTTAGTACATTTTCTAGAACTTCTTTTTTTTTTTTTTTTTTTTTTTTTTGAGACGGAGTCTCGCGCTGTCGCCCAGGCTGGAGTGCAGTGGCGCCATCTCGGCTCACTGCAAGCTCCGCCTCCCGGGTTCACGCCATTCTCCTGCCTCAGCCTCCTGAGTAGCTGGGACTACAGGCGCCCACCACCGCGCCCGGCTAATTTTTTGTATTTTTAGTAGAGACGGGGTTTCACTGTGGTCTCGATCTCCTGACCTTGTGATCCGCCCGCCTCGGCCTCCCAAAGTGCTGGGATTACAGGCGTGAGCCACCGCGCCCGGCCCATTTTCTAGAACTTCTAAAAATTAATGTTAAGATAGTCTTTGCTCTATTGAAGCATAATTATAAACATCAAATATTTGTAAAATATCTTCTATATAATAGGATGTTTTTCCTTTTTATTTTATTAGTAAATTTGCCACAATATTAATTTAGTTAGTAAATTAGAATTTTTCTTTCCCATTCATCATATATGTCAGCAGCAGGTAATCCTACTCCATCTTCCCACCACATCCCATTTCATTTTCACCTGGTCTCCAAAGGGTGGAATCACTTGGCAAGCTCCAGAGATCTTCAAATTTATTTTTAAAATATTTCAAATCAAAAAGTTTTTGAGCTATGAAATTTATTTTGATAAGATATTGAGCTTTCTTCTAGCCTTTTATCCACTAATTCTACTCTTAGAAATTACTTCCTAAAAAATACTTTTAAAAAAAACCACACACACACAAAATGTCCTCTAACTTTGTTCTTTTTTCTTCCAAGTTGTTTTGTCTGTTCTAGATCTTTTGCACTTTAAACTTTAGAGTCGGTTTGCTACTTCTACAAAGTAGCTGGCTGGGATTTCTATTAGGATGCCTTGAATCTACAGATCAATTTGGAAAGAACTGACATCTTAACAATACAGAGTTATCTAATCTAGGAACATGGTATATTTCTTAATTGACTTAGGTCTTCTTTAATATTTGATTTTACTCAGCAATGTTTTACAGTTTGCAGTGTACAGGTCTTGAACATCTTTTGTCGAATTTATCCTTAAGCATTTTACAGTTTTGATGCTACTGTACATGGCAAACTTTAATTTTAATTTTTGATTATTTATTGCTAATATAAAGAAATACAATTGGTTTTGGATATTGACTTTGTACCCTGCCACCTAACTAAACCCACTTTTCAGTTCTAATAGCTTATTTTGCAGATTCTTTAGGGTTTTTTGATAGAGGATAATATTATCTGTGAATAAACAGAGATTTATGTCTTCCTTTCCAGTCTACTTGCTTTTAATTATTTCTCTTTCCTTATTATAGTGTTAGAACCTCCAGGATAATGTTGAATAAAAACAGCGGGAGTGGCCATCCGCAATATGGTTAATTTTTTAAATTAATTAATTCACTTAGGTTACTTCCAAAAGATGCAGTGTTACAAGATGACTCCAGACTTTGAATCCTGTTTTTGGGCAGTAAGGTCAAAAGCTGAAGGCAAAAGGTATATACTAACGATTCTGTCCCTTTTTGTTAGGAATAAAATAGCTTTCCTGGAAGATCTAACCAGTAAATGTTCATTTATATTTCATTAATCAGAAATGAATTACATGTCAACTAACACGTCACGTTGTGAGGTATCTGGGGAAATAAGTTTTTGTAACTGGGTATTTTGCTGCATGAAAGAAAATTGAGGTTTAGAAGGTAGGAGAGAGGTTATTGGGTAATTAGCAGACATGATATTGAAACTAACAGTTGCTGTTTCATTTATCTAATGCTGTGCAACATCGCAAGGTCTAGTGACTTAAAAAATGACGACATTTAATATGCTCAGGTCTGGATTGTGATAGGGATCAGCTGCAGTGGCTCAGGTACTAAGCCTGGAATGATCTGAAATCTGGCTTACTCACATGTCTGGGAGTTGATTTAGGTTGTTAGCTGGTCCCTCCACTGGGGCAGTGCCTGGAACACCTTCCGCCCCTCTTCTGTGTGGCTGCTTGGTGTCTGCACAGAATGGCGGCTGAGTTGCTTTTAATGACTCTGCCTTGGATATCGCATGGTGTTACTATCGCTGTAGTCACAGGCTTACTTACCCCTATTCAAGGGGAGAGGACCTGACCCCACATTTTTTTCTTTAATTATTCTAAATCCTAATGGACCTCACTGTTTTTTTTTTAAATGAGTCTCACTCTGTCACCCAGGTTGGAGTGCAGTGGTGCAACCTCAGCTCACTGCAACCTCCGCCTCCCAGGTTCAAGTGATTCTCCTGCCTCAGCCTCCCGAATAGCTAGGATTAAAGGCCACCATGCCTGGCTAATTTTGTTTGGTTTGTTTGTATTTTTAGTAGTGACTGGGTTTCACCATGTTAGCCAGGCTGGCCTCAAACTCCTTACCTCAGGGGAGCTACCTGCCTGGGCCTCCCTGAAGGCTGGGATTACAGGTCTGAGCCACTGCCCCCAGCCAGACCCCACTTCTTGACAGTAGAATGCCGGATACAATTTGACCGAAATAGCTTACCTGCTCATGTGCTCATGTCTGAACAAGGTTATTTCACTTCTACAAATGTTAGCCAAAACATTCTTTTTCCCTCCCTCCCTCCCTCCCTTCCTTCCCTTTTCCCAGAGAATTTTTTTAAAAAGAAAAATTGGACCATGTTGCTTGCTCACTTAAAATGTTTCAATACTTCTCATTATATATCAAATACAGCCAGACGTGGTGACTCACGCCTGTAATCCCAACACTTTGGGAGGCCGAGGCGGGTAGATTACCTGAGGTCAGGAGTTCAAAAACAGCCTGGCCAACACGGTGAAACCCTGTCTCTACTAAAAAATACAAAAATTAGCCAGGCGTGGTGTCATGGTCCTGTAGTTCAAGCAACTCAGCAACTCAGGAGGCTGAGGCGGGAGAATCACTTGAACCTGGAGGTGGAGATTGCAGTGAGCCAAGCAAGATCTCACCACTGCACTCCAGCCCAGACGACAGAGTGAGACTCCGTTTCAAAAATAAATAAATAAATAAAAAGAAATAAATATATATTTTTTTTTACTACAGTTTATGGGGCCTGGTTTATCACTCCAATTTCATCTCATTTTATTCTGGCCTTTCCTTGCTGTGCTTCTGTTACTGGACATGTCAGTTCCGCAAATATATCTGCCTCTTTTATTCCAGTGCTTTGCACATGCTCTTTGTTCCTCCTGGGACACTTCTTCTAGCACGTTGAATGGGCCAGTCCCTGCTCATTCCTCACTTCTCAGGGGGCCTCTTAATAGATGACCAGCTAAGACATTATATATCAACGTTTATGTCCACTGATTTATTGTTTATTTCCCCCTCTGATATAAAGTTTCACAGCTACAGAAACCTTGCCAGTTTGGTCACTATTGTGTATCTGTTAGTAGTATGTTTGGCATGTCATCATAATCTGATGAACTAGATACTGTTATCATTCCTATTTTATCAATAGGAACTGAAGCCCAAGGCTCAGAAATGGCACAGCCACACTGGAATCCAGGTTCTCGGACTCCAGAAGCAATATTCTTATTTGCCCTGCTCTGAATGATTTAGCAAAAGAGAGAAAGGATGCATTGGTTGGGTCTGTCATAGTTAATTGAGAAAGGACTCCATAAAGGCAAGGCCACTTGCACAGGTCCTTGAGTGATGCATACAATTTTGTCAGATGGTGATTGAAAAAAAGGGTATTACAGGTGGTGGGAACAGTGTGAACAGAAACAGAGTGGAGAAAGCGCTTGTACAGTCTAAGAATAGTGAGTAATTGTAGAATAGAGTGTGAAGGATTTAAAACTGGAAAGGTAGGTTGCATCATTCTGTAGGTAATTAGAAGACATTAACATTTTTTTGTTTTGTTAAGAGGAGACTCCATCTGTGCTTTAGAAAGCTAACGCTGCACAGGCAAAGTTTAAGTAGTCAGATGTTGGTCTTGAACAAATCATATATATACCTAGAGTATCATTTTACTTATTTATAAGATGGAAGCTGAGTGCAATGGCTCACAACTGTAATCCCAACACTCTGGGAGGCTGACATGGGAGGACTGCTTGAGGCTAGGATTTTAAGACCAGCCTGGGCAACAGCGTGAGCCCCTTTCTCACAAAAAGTAAAAAATAAATACAATTTAAAAGATGAGAATATAAATAACATCACGTTCACAGTTTTTGGTGAGAGTTAAATAAGACGATTATGTGAAAGTACTTTGCAAACTATAAAGCACTACACAAATATTAGCATTTTCATCATAAGTGTTCTGGGTAGTCTTGGGGTAGGGAGAGTGTACAAGTAGACACATAACCAGAGTAGTTGGGCAATGGCAGAGATCCAGGTAAAATGTGACCAAAGTCTGAAAGAGGATAAGATAATAAGATAACATTGTCCAAAAAAATCAAGTTAAAGTAGGTTGTATTAGTCCATTTTTGCACTGCTGTGAAGAAACATCTGAGGCTGGGTAATTTATAAATAAAAGAGGTTTAATTGGCACACAGTTTTGCAGGCTGTACAGGAACCATAGCAACTTCTGCTTCTGGAGAGGCCTCAAGAAATTCACAATCATGGCAGAAGGTGAAAGGAAAGCAGGCACATCTTACATGGCCTGAGCAGGAAGAAGAGAGAAGGGGGAGGTGCTATCCACATTTAAACAACCAGATCTCATGAGAACTCACTATCATGAGAACAGCACTAGGGGGATGGTCCTAAACCATTCATGAGAAACCACCCCCATGATTCAATCGCCTCCCACCACGCCCCACCTCTAACATTGGAGATTACAATTTGACATGCGATTTGGGTTGGGGACACAGATCCAAACCGTATAATTCCCCGCTTGGCCCCTCCCAAATCTCATGTTCTTTTCACATTGCAAAATATGATCATGGCTTCCCCATGGGCTCTCCAAAGTCTTAATTCATTTCAGCATTAACTCGAAAGTCTCAAATCCAAAGTCTCATCTGAAACCAAGCAAACTCCTTCCACATATGAGCTTGTAAAATAAAAAACAAGTTAGTTACTTCCACGATACAATGAAGGTACAGGTATTGGGTAAATACTCCTGTTCCAAAAGGGAGAAATAGGCCAAAAGAAAGGGGCTACAGGCCTCACAGAATTCCAAAACCCAGCAGAGCAGTAATTAAACCTCAGAGCTCTAAAATAATCTTCATTGACTCCATGTCTCACATTCAGGTTATACTGGTACAAGGGGTAGGCTTCCAAAGCCTTGGACATCCCTGCTCCTGTGGTTTTACAGGGTTCAGCCCCTGCAGCTGCTTTCATGGGCTGGTATCGAGTGCCTGAGCTTTTCCAGGCACACAGTGCAAGCTGTTGATGGTTCTACCATTCTGGGCTCTGGAGGATAATGGCCCTCTTGTCACAGCTCCACTAGGCAGTGCTCCAGTGGGGACACTGTGTGGGGGGCTACAACCCCACATTTCCCCTCTGCACTGCTCTAGTAGAGGATCTCTGTGAGGGCTCCACCCTGGCTACAGGTTTCAGCCCGGACATCCAGGCTTTTTTTTTTTTTTTTTTTTTTTTGGAGATGGAGTCTCACTCTGTCACCCAGGCTGGAGTGCAGTGGTACACTCTTGGCTCACTGCAAGCTCTGCCTCCTGGGTTCATGCCATTCTCCTGCCTCAGCCTCCTGAGTAGCTGGGACTACAGGTGCCTGCCACCACACCTGACTAATTGTTTGTACTTTTAGTAGAGACGGGGTTTCACAATGTTAGCCAGGATGGTCTCGATCTCCTGACCTTGTGATCTGCCTGCCTCAGCCTCCCAAAGTACTGGGATTACAGGCATGAGCCACTGTGCCCAGTCCATCCAGGCTTTTTTGTACATCCTCTGAAATCTAGGCAGAAGATCCCAAGCCTCAATTCCTGCACTCTGTGTACCTGCAGGCTTAGCACCATGTGGAAGCTACCAAGACTTATCGTTTCCACCCTCTGAAGCAGTGACCCAAGCTGTACCTTAGCCCCTTTTAGCTATGGCTGGAGCTGGAGCAGTTTAGATGCAAGGGGAGCAGTGTTCCGAGGTTGTGCGGGGCAGTGGGGCCTTGGGCCCGACCCAGGAAATCATTCTTCCTTCCTAGGCCTCTAGGCTTGTGATGGGAGGATCTGCTGTAAAGGTCTCTGAAATGCCTTTGAGGCCTTTTCCCCAGTGTTTTGGCTAACAGCACTTGGCTCTTTTACGCTTATGCAAATTTCTGCAGCCTGCTTGAATTTCTCCCCTAAAAATGAGCTTTTCTTTTCTACCACATGGTGAGGCTGCACATTTTCCAAACTTTTATGCTCTGCTTCCCTTTTAAATATAAGTTCCGATTTCAGGTCATTTCTTTGCTCACAAATATGAACAAAGGCTGCTAGAAGCAACCAGGCCACGTTGTGAATGCTTTGCTGCTTAGAAATTTCTTCCACCAGATATACTAAATCATCACTCTCAAGTTCAAAGTCCTGCAGATCCCCAGGGCAATGGCACAATCCAACTGAGCTCTTTACTAAAGCATAGCAAGAGTGACCTTTACTCCAGCTCCCAGTAAGTTCATTATTTCCATCTGAGACCTCCTTAGCCTGGAGTTCATGTCCATATCACTATTGGCATTTTGGTCACAACAATTTAACAAGTCTCTAGGAAGTTCCAAACTTTCCCTCATCTTCCTGTCTTCTTCTGAGCCCTGCAAACTGTTCCAACCTCTGCCCATTACCCGATTCTAAAGCTGCTTCCACATTTTCAGGTATCTTTATAGCAATGGCCCACTCCTTAGTACCAGTTTTCTGTATTAGTCTGTTCTTGCGCTGCTATAAAGAAGTACCTGAGGGTGGGTAATTTATAAAGAAAAGAGGTTTACTTGGCTCACAGTTCTGCAGGCTGTCTGGTAAGCCTAGTGGCTTATGCATCTGAGGAGGCCTCAGGAAATTTACAATCATGGCAGAAGGTGAAGGGGAAGCAGGCATATCTTACACAGCCCAGCAGAAGGTGGCTAGAGATGGGGGAGGTGCTACACACTTTTAAACAATCAGATCTCATGATAACTCACTCACTATCATGAGAACAGCACTAGGAGGGTGGTGCAAAACCATTCATGAGAAACCACCCCCATGATCCAGTCACCTCCCAACAGGCCCCACCTGGGAGGGCCCTCAATTTGACACAAGATTTGGGCAGCCACACAAACCCAAACCATATCAGGTTTATATTCATAAAGCTCTTAGAAGATCACCTGGCTGATAACTCAAAATAAGTGATTATATATATGTACATCAATCTGTCTACCTACCTATCCATCTGTGTTTGCCGAGTAATAGAAATGCAAAAGACATTTAATGATGAAACCAATCAAGATTATACACTTCATTATATGAAGGCCATTTGCAGAGAGGAAAGAATCAAGGTTAACAAAAAATTGTAACACAGAGTGCCTGGGAGAATGTTCATTAATTGAGATAGGGAAGAAAGAACAGTTTTTAGAAAAGATTAAGACTTACTTTGAACATGATAGCTTGTCTATAAAAAACACATATCACGTGTTCTAAAGCTTGTTGAAAATGGAGACACAATATACAGGATGGAAGGAGCTCATGGTCAGAAGAACAGATCTTGGGATTTTTGCTTATAATTAGTTAAAGCATTTTGTTGTTTTTGGTTTTTTTTTGTTTGAGACAGGGCCTCGCTCTGTCACCCAGGCTGGAGTGCAGTGGAGCCATCAGGGCTCACTACAGTCTCAATTTCCCAGGTCAACTGATTCTTCCATCTCAGCCTCCCCAGTAGCTGAGACTATGTGTGCACCACCACACCAAGCTCCCTTTGTTTTTTGTTTTTTTTGGTAGAGATAAGCTCTCCCTATGTTGCCCAGGCTAGTCTCAAACTCCTGGGCTCAAGTGATCCTCCCACCTTGGCCTTTCAAAGTGCTGGGATTACAGGTGTGGGCCGCCATGCTCAGCCTGGTTAGTTGAAGTTTTGGATCAGACTATCGAGAATAGAAAGAAAGCAGGTTGGAGAAAATGTCCAAGGGCAGACCCTTAGAGCTATGCTTCTCAAGCTTTACATGTACTTGAATCCTCTGAGCAGGTACTTAAAATTCAGATCCTGGGATTCTGATTCAGCAGGTCTTAGAAGGGGCCTGAGACGCCATATTTCTGACAAGCTTGCAGATCACTGCTATATTGTTAGTCCACGGCCACAGAGTAGCAAGGCCCTCCAACCTGGTGTACTGATGCATGACTAGAAAATTCAGGTCCAGGGTGGAGTAGGAGTAAATGGAAATTGAGAATGCAATATAATTAATAATTGGAGAAGAAAGTTTCAAAAAAAAAAAAAAGAGAGTGAGCAAGAGAGAGAGAGCTTCTTAGTACGAGGACAATAATTGAAGTTGTTAATTTTGGCAATTAAGCCAAAAGGTATAAATGGGAGAATAGTTTAAGTAGATGAATGATGGAGGTCAGATTACAGATAGCAGGTAGAAAAACAGAGCAGTGATTGTAAACCATCCAGTGGAAAATTCAGCAGAGAAAGAAAGTGGTTGGTAGCTTAATAGGGTAGTAATTTTATAAGAAGTATTGCTTTTAGGAGCAAAAATACTCTAGTAGAGAAGAAAAGAGAAAGAAGAGAGGAGGACAGACAGAATATGCCCTAGTAAATCCGATCACAGGCAAACATTAGACTTGGAAAGAGGATAGGTGAAAAATACGGAGATGATTTCAAGCAGAGGAGAGGCTAGGAAATAGATGCATTAATTTTCAATAATTTTATCTGCTGAGAGTGAGTACAGAGCTAAGACAGGTGATTCAAGGAGCATAGAAAATATTTCTAACAGTCTTTCTGGGTGACACGACAAACAAAAAGAAGAGTGAAATAAAGATGGCCTTACAGAATGAGGACACATTGAGGCTAGGTAGCATGAATTCATAGTGATGCCAAATGGAACCATTTCATGACTTTCTCAAGCAATGCACAGATGCTTACGAATGAAACAGAAGTAGATGACTGGACTTATACAGGTGTTGGGAGATGGACAACACGAGGAAGTCATGCTGCTCACATTTTAATATCTTTGATTGTTGCTTTACAACAAAGAGCCAAGTGAAACCAGGAAAGAGGGCAGAATCAGTGGGTCAAAGCAACATGATACAGAGGAAAGAACACCAGACTGACAGACTGAGAATCAGGAGACCTGGGTTCCAATCCTAGTTCCACTTTCTAGATGGCTGACTTTGTCCCTTCACCTTCATAACAAAAGTGTTGATGTAAATCAGTTCACAACCTTGGCTATGCAGAGAATTGCCTGGGGATGTTTACACAATATTATTCCTGGTCCCTATTTTAGAACAACTAAATCAGATTAGGAGATGTCAACTGGATATCTATGTTTTTGAAGCATGTCAGGTGATTTCTATTAAACAGCCAGGGTTGAGGACAACTAGGAGAGATGATCTCTAAAGTTCATTTTTCTTTCTAGTCTTTTTTAGATTCTCAAAGAAAGATAATGGTAAAAGACCAGAGGCAAAATCAAATTCAGTAATAGTGGATATCCTTAGTCCATTAAGGCTGCTATAACAGAATACTCTAAACTGGTTGCCTTATAAACACGTAAATTTATTTCTCACGGTTCTGGAGCCTGAGAAGTTCAAGAGGAAGGTGCTGGTGGATTTGATGTCTAGTGAGAGCCCGCTTCCTGATTCACAGATGCTGCCTTTTTGCTGTGTCCTCACGTGGTAGAAGGGGTCAGGAAGCTCTGTGGTGTCCCTTTTAAAAGGTCACTAATCCCATACATGAGGGCTTTGCCTTATGGCCTTATCACCTCCCAAAGATACCACCTCTAAATGCTGCAACATTGGGGATTAGGTTTCAACATGAATTTTGGGGGACATAAATATTCAGTCAAGTGCAGTGAGTGATAAGAAATGTGGGGGAAAAATCAGAAAGCGAAATGTCAGGGCAATGATGAGGTTGGGGGAAAGGCCTTCCATGCGCGTGGCAAACACTACATAGGCTTAAATGCTGTGGCAGAACAGAAATAGCTTTTTTATTCTTTTTCCATCAAGAACTTACATAGTTTGGATGTCCCTTCCAAATCTCATGTTGGGATATAATCCCCAGTGTTGGAACTGGGGCCTGGTGAGAAGTGTTTGGCTCATGGGGGTGGATTTCTCATGAATGGCTTGGGCCACCTCCTTGGTAATAAGTGAGGTCTCACTCTGAACTCACATGAAATCTGGTCATTCAAAAATGTGTGGCACCTCCCGCGACACATTACTCTTGCTCTCTCTCTCTCTTGCTCCTAATTCTGCCATGTGGGATGTGTGTTCCCCCTTTGCCTGCTGCCATGACAGGAAGCTTCCTGAGACCTCCCCAGAAGCAGACGCCAGTATGCTTCCTGTGCAGCCTGTAGAACTATGAGACAATTAAACTTCTTTTCTTATAAATTACCCAGTATCAGGTATGTCTTTATAGCACTGCAAGAATGGCCTAATACAGGGATATTGTGCAAAGAATCTGTAGAATAAAGGCCATAGTTGAAACAGTTGACAGCGTATGGGATCTAGCCAGAGCCAATCTCAGCACTTACAGACTGGGCCACAGACATGTTATGTAACCACAACATAATTGGTCACCTGGCAGCCGAGGCCAGGGTGAAATGACAAAACCACAGAAACTTATTGGCTATTAATTCCTTTCATGTCTGTCACGGTTGTCACCCTCAGGTCTAGAATGCAGACTCCTCAGCAGTCTCTGTCCTTCTTATTTTCTTCTCCATCCTGCTCGGTGATTCGTTTCTCTGGGTCATCTTCCTATCACTTCCGATGGCTGACCTCTCTCACAATTCTTCTACTGCTCTCTAAAAATTTCATTCTATTTTCTGTGACATCCTCAATGTCTTTGCAGAACTTACTCTGTTCTTGTCCTAATGGAAACTTGGCTTTTCCTTGATATCATCACTTCTTAGGCAGTTTCCTCTGAAGAAGCTGACCATTCTTCCTTTCTGTATCTCTGGGCCAGGAGATGATAGTGACTTAGACCTTCATGGTCACTTCCAAAGTTTAACTCTACAGTCTTATCCAAAAAGCCCTTTCTTTGGTAGTATGACACCTAAGTCTTAACATGCACTACCCTGCATGAACTAATCTGGTCACTTCCACAATCAACAAGAACTATGACAAGTGGTTCCTCATCAAAAATAATATACAATGAAAATTGCCTTCCCCCTATGTCTTCCAGTCTCTTATTACTTTACTCTGGAAGCAACTTTTATCACCAGTTTTTGGATATCCTTCAAAGGTATTTTGTGCAAATATAATCATATGCACAGATAAGCATCTATAAATGCATACGTCTATATAAATTTTTGGTTTCTTAAAGATAAACAAATGGTAGAAAATTAAATATCCTGTTCTAAAACCTTTCTTTTTTAAAAAAATCTTTTATTTATTTATTTATTTATTTATTTATTTATTTTTCTTCTCTTTTTTTTTTAATTTTTTATTATTATTATACTTTAAGTTCTAGGGTACATGTGCATAATGTGCAGGTTTGTTACATATGTATACTTGTGCCATGTTGCTGTGCTGCACCCATCAACTCGTCAGCACCCATCAACTCGTCATTTACATCAGGTATAACTCCCAATGCAATCCCTCCCCCCTCCCCCCTCCCCATGATAGGCCCCGTGTGTGATGTTCCCCTTCCCGAGTCCAAGTGATCTCATTGTTCAGTTCCCACCTATGAGTGAGAACATGCGGTGTTTGGTTTTCTGTTCTTGTGATAGTTTGCTGAGAATGATGGTTTCCAGCTGCATCCATGTCCCTACAAAGGACACAAACTCATCCTTTTTTATGGCTGCATAGTATTCCATGGTGTATATGTGCCACATTTTCTTAATCCAGTCTGTCACTGATGGACATTTGGGTTGATTCCAAGTCTTTGCTATTGTGAATAGTGCCGCAATAAACATACGTGTGCATGTGTCTTTATAGCAGCATGATTTTTTTTTTTTTTTTTTTTTTTTTTTTGAGACGGAGTCTTGCTCTGTCGCCCAGGCTGGGGTGCAGTGGCCAGATCTCAGCTCACTGCAAGCTCTGCCTCCCAGGTTTACGCCATTCTCCTGCCTCAGCCTCCCGAGTAGCTGGGACTACAGGCGCCCGCCACCTCGCCCGGCTAGTTTTTTGTATTTTTAGTAGAGACGGGGTTTCACCGGGTTAGCCAGGATGGTCTCGATCTCCTGACCTTGTGATCCGTCCGTCTCGGCCTCCCAAAGTGCTGGGATTACAGGCTTGAGCCACCGCGCCCGGCCAGCAGCATGATTTATAATCCTTTGGGTATATACCCAGTAATGGGATGGCTGGGTCATATGGTACATCTAGTTCTAGATCCTTGAGGAATCGCCATACTGTTTTTCATAATGGTTGAACTAGTTTACAATCCCACCAACAGTGTAAAAGTGTTCCTATTTCTCCACATCCTCTCCAGCACCTGTTGTTTCCTGACTTTTTAATGATTGCCATTCTAACTGGTGTGAGATGGTATCTCATTGTGGTTTTGATTTGCATTTCTCTGATGGCCAGTGATGATGAGCATTTTTTCATGTGTCTGTTGGCTGTATGAATGTCTTCTTTTGAGAAATGTCTGTTCATATCCTTTGCCCACTTTTTGATGGGGTTGTTTGTTTTTTTCTTGTAAATTTGTTGGAGTTCTTTGTAGGTTCTGGATATTAGCCCTTTGTCAGATGAGTAGATTGCAAAAATTTTCTCCCATTCTGTAGGTTGCCTGTTCACTCTGATGGTAGTTTCTTTTGCTGTGCAGAAGCTTTTTAGTTTAATGAGATCCCATTTGTCAATTTTGGCTTTTGCTGCCGTTGCTTTTGGTGTTTTAGACATGAAGTCTTTGCCCATGCCTATGTCCTGAATGGTACTACCTAGGTTTTCTTCTCGATTTTTATGGTATCAGGTCTAACATTTAAGTCTCTAATCCATCTTGAATTAATTTTCTTTTTTTCTTTTTTTTTTTTTTTTTTTGAGACGGAGTCTCGCTCTGTAGCCCAGGCTAGAATGCAGTGGCCGGATCTCAGCTCACTGCAAGCTCCGCCTCCCGGGTTCACGCCATTCTCCGGCCTCAGCCTCCCGAGTAGCTGGGACTACAGGCGCCCGCCACCTCGCCCGGCTATTTTTTGTATTTCTTAGTAGAGACGGGGTTTCACCGTGTTAGCCAGGATGGTCTCGATCTCCTGACCTCGTGATCCGCCCATCTCGGCCTCCCAAAGTGCTGGGATTACAGGCTTGAGCCACCGCGCCCGGCCGAATTAATTTTCGTATAAGGAGTAAGGAAAGGATCCAGTTTCAGCTTTCTACTTATGGCTAGCCAATTTTCCCAGCACCATTTATTAAATAGGGAATCCTTTCCCCATTTCTTGTTTCTCTCAGGTTGGTCAAAGATCAGATGGCTGTAGATGTGTGGTATTATTTCTGAGGACTCTGTTCTGTTCCATTGGTCTATATCTCTGTTTTGGTACCAGTACCATGCTGTTTTGGTTACTGTAGCCTTGTAGTATAGTTTGAAGTCAGGTAGCGTGATGCCTCCAGCTTTGTTCTTTTGACTTAGGATTGTCTTGGAGATGCGGGCTCTTTTTTGGTTCCATATGAACTTTAAAGCAGTTTTTTCCAATTCTGTGAAGAAACTCATTGGTAGCTTGATGGGGATGGCATTGAATCTATAAATTACCTTGGGCAGTATGGCCATTTTCACGATATTGATTCTTCCTATCCGTGAGCATGGTATGTTCTTCCATTTGTTTGTGTCCTCTTATATTTCACTGAGCAGTGGTTTGTAGTTCTCCTTGAAGAGGTCCTTTACATCCCTAGTAAGTTGGATTCCTAGGTATTTTATTCTCTTTGAAGCAATTGTGAATGGAAGTTCATTCATGATTTGGCTCTCTGTTTGTCTGTTACTGGTGTATAAGAATGCTTGTGATTTTTGCACATTAATTTTGTATCCTGAGACTTTGCTGAAGTTGCTTATCAGCTTAAGGAGATTTTGGGCTGAGACAATGGGGTTTTCTAAATATACAATCATGTCATCTGCAAAGAGGGACAATTTGACTTCTTCTTTTCCTAACATTTATTATCAATGCATACAAATTTTTCTTTTAGAAATATTACTGCATAATATTTTATGTGGATGTTCAATAATTTATTTAACTTGTCCCCTACTGAGGAACAAGTAGATTCATTCTAGTCTTTCTAGTCTTCTGCTATTGCAAACAAGGCTTCTATAAATAACATTCTACCGATGTCACCTTTTACCTTTGCAAGTTATTTGGGTCGAAAGTTATTTGCTTTTTTTTTTTTTTTTTTTTGAGACGGAGTCTCGCTCTGTAACCCAGGCTGGAGTGCAGTGGCCGGATCTCAGCTCACTGCAAGCTCCGCCTCCCGGGTTCACGCCATTCTCCGGCCTCAGCCTCCTGAGTAGCTGGGACTACAGGCGCCCGCCATCTCGCCCGGCTATTTTTTGTATTTCTTAGTAGAGACGGGGTTTCACTGTGTTCGCCAGGATGGTCTCGATCTCCTGACCTCGTGATCCGCCCATCTCGGCCTCCCAAAGTGCTGGGATTACAGGCTTGAGCCACCGCGCCCGGCCGAAAGTTATTTGCTTTTTAAAAGTTTTGATAGATACTGAAAAAATTGTACTGCATGAGCTGTGTACTAATTTATATACCTATTAGCTACGTTTAGAAGAACCAGTTTCCCATTAGCCTTGCCAACATAATATTTTACACATTTTTTTTTTACTTTGCTGAGAACATAATTGAAAATATTTCATTGAAATTTTAATATATGTTTTTCCTACATTGAGTGAAGTTGAGCGTCTTTGCAAATGTTTAACACTGTACTTTCTTTCCTGGACATCTCCTTTGCCTATTTTCCTATCATTTTATTGTAAGTCTTTCCATAGTAAGGAAAATAGACTTCTACTAAAATGAGTTGCAATATTTTTTTCTTAGTTTGTTGAATTGTCATTTTGGTGTTTGTCATGCAGAACAATTTTATTTGCATGTCATTTAGTTTATAAATCTCTTCATTTTGCTATCTATATTTTATATCATACTTTATACTTGTCCTATTTTGGATAATTTTTTAAAAATTCTTTTAATACTTCCATCTTCATGTTTTGTTTTTTTTTTCCTAACACAAATCATTGGTCCGTCTGAAATCCTAGTCTTCTTTCCAACTCTTGCCTCGATCATGGATCACTTCAGCATTGATGTCACCTACACAAACCCCACCCACCATGTTCCTGGATCTCCTCTGCTCAGACAACCACCTCCCTTCTCACCTCTCACAACAACATCCTGGAGTGTCTTATCTCTTGTGTGATGCTTCTCCAGTTCTAAAACTGTAAAACTCTCACATTCTATTATTCTCACTTTCTCAACATAAGCTCTTATCCTTCTTGGTCTTTTGCTCTCTTCGTTCTGTTACATATTTGTAACAGTTTCATTTCACCCTTGGATGCTTCAAATCTCCCTTTTCTCTCATATGTCTGCCCTTGCTAGGCAGGGCCACATAATGACTTAAGCACTTTTGCCTTTTGGGACCCCTTCCTCCATAAAAGAACATTAAAAGGTACATTTTATGATTACCTTATAAAGATAAATATATTACTATATATAAAAACTTTTTTTGGTCTGAAGGTTTTTTTAAAATTCTGATTCTAAAAACAAAATACAACATTTTTGTGGGCCCCAGAAGCCTAGCGAACCCCAGGTTCCATTCTTACTATGTGTAAAGTATCAGCTCTGCTCCTAGGCACTGATTTGCTACCTTTTTACAATTGAGACTGGGTCTCACTCTGTCTGGAGTGCAGTAGTGCGATCTGAGCTCATTGTAACCTCTACCTCCAGGACTCAAGCCATCCCCCCCACGTCAGCCAGCCTCTGAAATAGCAATTTTTTTGTATTTTTGCTAGAGACAGGGTTGCCCAGGCTAGTCTCAAACTCCAGGACTCAAGCTATATGCCTGCCTTGGCCTCCCAAAGTACTGGGACTACAGGCATGAGCCACTGTGCCTGGCCTGAACCACTTTTCCCACACCACCCTCTTCTCCCTCGGACCTTGTTTTTCCTGTGTATCTGCATTGCCTACCTCCAACCCTAGATAAATCTGTTGAGCTCTACTAGAGAAAATTATGAAGAGGGCTGATGCTGTCAAAGATTTAGGGTCTATGACATAAATTGGGCCCTCAACACTGCTTAACCATTTTTCTACATGTCCCTGATGAATTTTCTGTTTCATTCCTCATATTAACCATTCCAAATCATTTAGCAGTCTCCCCAACTAAGAGAAAATAGTGTGAATTATCTTAATTCCCTGTCGTTTCATATTCTGATTAGCCCTGGCTCAGTACAAAATAACCCAAGATACAGTGGCTTAAAACAAAATTTGTTTTTCTCTCAAGAGGCTGTGTACTGACAGCACAGCGGGACAGTTCCCTTTGTGGGTCTCTTATGTGAACTCCATCACCATATTGAAACTATTCTTTTTCGGTCACTAAAGATTTCTCAATTGTCTAATCTAACAGGTACTTTAAGACCTTTATCTTAACCTTCTCATAATATTTAAAGATGTTGATCACTCCCCTGTTCTTGAAACTATTTGTGGGCTTTTCTGAATCTTAGTTTTCCATATGACTTCTTGGTACAGTACAGATAGTGAAGTCTTAGAGAATGAAAATAAAGAATAGGATAGTGTATTAGTTTCCCATGGTTACTAGAACAAATTATGACAAACTTGGTTTAAAACAACAGAAATTTGTTCTTTCACATTTATGGAGGCCAGAGATCCAAAGTTAGCATCAGTGGGCTGCAATCAAGGTGTTGGCAGGGCCATGGTCCCTCCAGAAGTTCCAGAAAACACTCCATTTCTTGCCACTTCCAGCTGCTGGTAGCTGTCAGAATCCCTTGGCTTGTGGGTACATCACTCCAATCTTCAAAGCCAGCATCTTAAATCTCTCTCTGTTCCATCTTCATGGATGGAATGCCAATATGAAGGCATTCATATTGCCTTCTCTCCATGTGTGTCAAATCTTCTCTTGCCTCTTTCTTATAAAGACACATGTGACAGCATTTAGGGACCACACAGATAATCTAAGACAATCTCTTCAACTTGACATCCTTTATTTAATCACATCTGCAAAGACATTTTGTCAAATAAGGTGACATTTACAGACTTTAGGGACTAGGTCACAAATATCTTTCAGAGAACAATTTTTCAGTGTCATATAGGAGAAGAAAACTGACGTAGGAATTCCAAACTATTTTGAAAGTCATGGATAATTGGCTGAGGTGAATCTCGCTAGTGTAAACAAATACATGAATTTCAAAAGATCGGTACAAATCATCGAGAATGTTTTTTGTTTGTGTGTTTGTTTTAAGAAAAGACTGGAAACTGTACTCTGAATGAGGAAAATGGTGACTCTCTTGCAGGTTTAAGACTAGTAGAAGGAAGTGACTGTCACTGAAATGGGCTTCAAGGGAAGAAATCAGGAGAAAGCTAAATTTCACTTTAGACAGGAAGTTATTATGGGGGCTTGGAGCACTCCTGTAGTACCAGCTACTTGAGAGGCTGAGGCAGAAGGATCACTTGAGCCCAGGAATTCAAAGCTCTAGTGTGCAATGATTTGTGAATAGCCACTGCCCTCCAGCCCAGGCAGCAAAATGAGACCCTGCCTCTGAAAACCAAAGAAAGCGAAGGTAGAAGTAGCTTTAAGTGAATATCGACCTTGATATAACAGTTATGATATAGTGAAATCTTGTTAGTGTAGGGAGAGACTATCATAAGTTAATTTGAAATATTATTTATTTCAAATTTATATAGTGGTAGCACAAACCACTAGACTAGATACTGTATGGTTAATGCATCAGTAAATAATTACTGTTGATGTGGAAAGACTAAATTCCAAACAATAGTGCTTAACTGTGCACTTATTCAATAACTTTAATGAAACAGAATTAATTGAATTGATGATCTAATGAACATAGTGATCTTTAGAAGTCTGACATCACATAGCTCTAGAACAATTGTCCCAGGAGACTCGTTTGAGCCCTGACCTATCATGGGGTAAGCATACTTCCTCATGTAATCGAGTAGTCATTCACATATACAGCTCCTTAAATCCAAGTTTTATACTGTTTTCTTCTTCTTCCAATCTAAACAGCAAAAATTTTAAAAGCAGTTAATTGTTAATGGTAATAAAATCATATTTTGAATGACCATGAATTTGCTTTGAAGTGTAGAGACAGATTTTAGTGTTGAACATGGTAGACTGAAATTCAAAAAGAACAAAGTCAAAAATGCACCATAATTGCTCCTGAAGCCGAGGCTATTGATTTCTTGCCCATTATCTCATCACACGGAAAGTGAAGGGAGAAAAATACAAGTTCAAAGACACCAGCTACTCAGGTAACAGGCAGGAGCTTCAAGTGAAAATTTCTGCCTCATTAAAAACATTTAAAGGAAGCAGCTTTTCTTCATGTAGGAATCATTATTCCCAGTTTGAGTTCATCCTCCGGAGTTTTCACCTCTTCAGAAGGGCGCATTCTGTGCAATTTCTAAGAAGTGCTTCTTTAATGGGAGGGATTTATGTTAAGTTGGTTCAGGGGAGGTAGACCATTGTGGAGCCTTTTTAATGGACTACAAAAGACTGTAGAGTAATTAAATAGATTTCTTTTCCCTTAGACTGTTCCATGGTTCTAAAAACACTCTGCTGAGCATGTAAAATCAATTTCCATTACTGGCCTTGACCTTTCCAGTTTTATAAACATGTTTTTTCCCTGGCTTTGGAATGTGGTTTAAAGGCAACAGCAGAAGACTAGAGGATGAGACAGATTCTCTTAATGAAAGTTAACTTTTTTTTTTACAGTGAAAATCTCCTTTTCTCACAGACATTCATTCAACTGCATATGTTATAAATGTAATGAGATACATACCTGCTTATTTATGTTTAGATTACATATGTATATGTGTATTTATGTTGGATTATGTAAATATATGTATGTATTTTTTAATTGACAAATCATAATTGTATACATTCATGGGGCACCATGTTAATGTATACAATCATGTTTTATATATCTATACAATATGAAGTGACTAAATCTAGCTAATTAACATATCCGTCACCTCACTCACTTATAATTTTTTTGTGTGTGTGGTGAGACATTTAAAATTTACTCTAAGTTATTTTGGAATATACTATACAGTATTGACTATAGTTACTCTGCCATGCAATAGATCTCAAAACTTCTTC
This sequence comes from Papio anubis, assembly GCF_008728515.1. NCBI lineage: Eukaryota > Metazoa > Chordata > Mammalia > Primates > Cercopithecidae > Papio > Papio anubis. The sequence goes on from NC_044979.1 coordinate 152,696,181, forward strand.
CTCCTAATCATACATTTGTGCCCTTTGACCACCAACTCTCCATTCCCTGCCCCCACAAAATATAGGAATTTATACATCTTTTGTTTTCCTCCACAGATACGTGTTTTGTTTTCACTGCTCAAAGGTATTTTCCCCCTTCCCATTCCAAGAAAATAGCCAAGTCATTGTGTTCCAGGGACTTTGGATGGTCGAATGGAAAGCAGATGTTCCCCAAGGACAGCTTCATTCCATGTTTGTTTTGTTTTGTTTGGATAATTAGACCTACTGTGGGGATTATGTCACATCACCTAGAGTGGAGGAAAAGAAAGATGAGGTCTTCTAGGGGGTGCTGGGAGGTGGAAGCAGAATTGACTTCAGGTAGCAATTCCTCGAGACAAGAAGAAAGGGAATTTGGGTGGTTTGCAAAGAGGGTAGCCCAGGTCCTGCTTGTTAACTCCTAGCTGGGTGGATTGCCTTAGGACACTAGGGAAGACCTCTAGGAGCCCTGGTCTCAGGAACTGCCTTGATAGAGAAGTCAGAGACCTTTGTCCAAGCTTATCAGTGAGTACCACTTCCCTGTGGGACTAGATCATGAAAGCCTGGACAATAAGCATATCAGTGAGGACCAGTGCAGGCCATACCCCTTTCTTTCAGGATTTAGGACCTAAGAAGACATCCCCACTCCCGATTTCTGTGTCACCTGGAAGTGGGATTGGAGGAGGGAAGTCCAGAAATGATTGAAATGCAATTTCCTACTTGCCGACTGCTGCTCTAATTAGCTCAATTTGATTTAAACAAATTTTGTGACACTTTTTAAACTCAGAGCTAAGGTGAAATTTTCACTGCTTTTTCTTTCCCTTACCATTTGTTAATCTGCAAAATGGCGATTATTGTCTTCACCTTGCAGAGATGTTTGTAGCATTAAATCAGATGACGTGTGTAGAGTGACTATATCACCACCATAATAGAAAATGCTCAATAAATTGTCACTAGAAAATATTTACATTATATGTGTTCATACTGTTGCAAAAATGGAATCAGGTGCTAGGTTTTTAAAGCACAAGACATACTTCTAGTTTTCAAGAATTGATTTTGTTTGTTTGTTTGTTTGTTTTTTGAGACGGAGTCTCGCTCTGTCGCCCAGGCTGGAGTGCAGTGGCGCGATCTCGGCTCACTGCAACTTCTGCCTCCCATGTTCACGCCATTGTCTTGCCTCAGCCTCCCAAGTAGCTGGGACTACAGGCACCCGCCACAATGCCCGGCTAATTTTTTGTATTTTTAGTAGAGACGGGGTTTCACTGTGTTAGCCAGGATGGTCTAGATCTCCTGATCTCATGATCTGCCCACCTCGGTCTCCCAAAGTGCTGGGATTACAGGCGTGAGCCACTGCGCCCAGCCTTTAAGAATTTTATATTATAACTATAAAGCTATCTAGAAGTACTATGTTCATATTTCTAAGCAAGAAATACAGGCAGGTGAATCATGGGAAAGTGAATGGAAGAATTTGGAGGCAGAAGTCATGATGTAGGACAGAAAACCTATGGGAAGCTTAGGAGAGAAGATAGCAACACTAAAAGTGAAAAGAATTTGTGATCCTATCATTAGAAAATCTCATAAACAAAGAGAAAGAAAATCTTCTCTAACACACAACATTTGGACAGCAGCTTTAGATTTTCTTCATCTTTTTTCTCTTCAATTTTTTTTTCCACTGTAAGGATAAGCTAAGAGATTGATTTTATTTCAAGAATAACTAAGGGTATACTAATACACATAACTCAAAATAACATTGAATTATTGAAGACATATTGTCCCAATAGCCAAACAGTTAACAGAGAGAGGACAGGAACCAACACACTGGAAAAAAAACACCTGTATTACACATCAAAATAAGTGGCTAATATTTCTCCAGTTATTCTTAAGAGAAAAATACCCAACAAGTTAAAAACTGAAATGCTTTGCTTAAAAGCTAAACAAAACAAAATAAACCTTCCATGTACAAGATAAGCTCAGCCCCTTAAAAACCAGACTATCGGTGGGAGTGTAAAATAGTTGAACCATTGTGGAAGACAGTGTGGCAATTCCTCGAGGATCTAGAACCAGAAATATCATTTGACCCAGAAATCCCATTACCAGGTATATACCCAAAGGATTATAAATCATTCTACTATAAAGACACATGCATACGTACGTTTATTGCAGCACTATTCACAATAGCAAAGACTTGGAACCAACCCAAATGCCCATCAATGATAGACTGGATAAAGAAAATGTGGCACATATACACCATGTGTATATGTGAATACTATGCAGCCATAAAAAAGAATGAGTTCACGTCCTTTGCAGGGACATGGATGAAGCTGGAAACCATCATCCTCAGCAAACTAACACAGGAACAGAAAACCAAACACCGCATGTTCTCACTCATAAGTGGGAATTGAACAATGAGAACACATGGACACAGGAAGAGGAACATCACACACTGGGGCCTGTCAGGGGATTGGGGGCAAGGGGAGGGATAGCATTAGGAGAATACCTAATATAGATGATGGGTTGATGGGTGCAGCAAACCACCATGGCACGTGTATACGTATGTAACAAACCTGCACATTCTGCACATGTATCCCAGAACTTAAAGTATAATAAAAAAGTATTTAAAAAAGGAAAACAAACAAACAAAAACCAGATAGATATCCATAAAGTAAAACAAATGAGAAAAACTGACTAAACTTCTCAAACTAAATTATATCAAATATACATGCATTTTTGCAAAATAAATCACTAAACTATACTTTGTAGACATATTCATTACATTTATTTTAATTACTACTTTGATATAGGTTGACTGGCTCTACTCTATTTATTAAAGAAGGCAAATGTTCCCAGCCATGTTTTACACGAACATGAATTATATTGCTTTTTTGCTGTTTTGTTTGTTTGTTTTGTTTTGTTTTAAAGGGGGTTTCCCTCTTGTTGCCCAGGCTGGAGTGCAATGGCGTGATCTCTGCTCACCACAACCTCCACCTCCTGGGTTCAAGCGATTCTCCTGCCTCAGCCTCCCAAATAGCTGGGATTACAGGCATGAGCCACCACGCCTGGATAATTTTTGTATTTTTTAGTAGAGACGGGGTTTCTCCATGTTGGTCAGGCTGGTCTCGAACTCCCGACCTCAGGTGATCCGCCCTCCTCAGCCTCCCAAAGTGCTGGGATTATAGGAGTGAGCCACCATGCCCGGCCTGAATTATACTGTTTAATGAAGACCCAGCTTTTCATTTGTTTTAAATCAAAGTTATAGGTGCACAAAGTTTAAAAAATAAAATAATTCAACAGAATACTACAAATACCCCTTAGCTCCTGTGATCCATTTCTTTCTACCCAGGATCAACCACTTTCAACTCTTACTTGTTTTGTTTCTTTCTTTGGTATATGACCTTGATGTTTCTAAATAATGTGCTAATATTTCCATTCTTGTTTTCTTCCCAGCCATTATCTATTAATGTTTACATCCCATTTTGTTTTGTTACATTTTTTTATTCTTTTTTTTTTTTTTTTTGAGATGGAGTCTCGCTCTGTTGCCCAGGCTGGAGTGCAGTGGCTGGATCTCAGCTCACTGCAAGCTCCACCTCCCGGGTTTAGGCCATTCTCCTGCCTCAGCCTCCCAAGTAGCTGGGACTACAGGCGCCCACCACCACACCTGGCTAATTTTTTGTATTTTTTTAGTAGAGACGGGGTTTCACCGTGTTAGCCAGGATGGTCTCGATCTCCTGACCTCGTGATCCGCCTGTCTCGGCCTCCCAAAGTGCTGGGATTATAGGCTTGAGCCACCGTGCCTGGCCCATTTTTTTATTCTTAATGATGGACACAAAATAGTGGTTCCCATTTTGGAAAATGATGATTCCTCTTTACTTCTCATAACTATACTCCACCCCCACCCCATCACGTGAATTTTTTGCTCCCCATCTTTCTAATGTAGTTATATCATCATTTAAGTTATAACAAATTATTATATTGTGATGATGATGCAAATGCTATTCACAACTATGCCTTGTATAATACAATGATTTATACAAATATGATTGTTTTCCCCATTTAAAGCCTTGTTTTCTCTGAATTAAATAGCTGTCCTTACATATTTTTATATTAGTTTTCTATATAATCCTAATTCATACTTTCTGCCAATTGCCTAAATCTCTCCTGGTGTTGCATACTCCTGATGCACTCCTTCTTGAAGATGATAATTTGTTTTAATCTGGAAAGGATGATCTCAGAGCTGGTCACAAAGTTGTATTCATTGAACTGACCATGACCACACGCCTGCCATTTCATTCACCTCTCTCCCCTGTCTCCAGGGTTTCATGTCTTCCTTTTTCTTGGTTTACCCACTGACTTGACTGAAGCACATTCTCCACGTGGTTATCTTAGAGAGGGTGCAGGTGATGTAAAATTCTTGATAGCCTGAATGTCTGAAAACATTCTTATTCTTCTCTCACACTCAATTGATAGCTTGGCTAGATATAGATGTGTATATTGAGAAATGCTTTCTTCCAGAATTTTTAAGATGTTGCTTTTCTAACTTCCAGTGTGCTGCTGAAAAATCCAAGGCTATTCAGATTCTTGGTTTTTTTAGGTGACCATTTCCCCTCCTCTTTGGAAGCTTGCCTTTGTCCCCAGTTTTAAGACCTTGTGATGATGTGACTTGATATAGTTTACTCTTAGCCATCATCTGGGTACTGTGAATTCTCTTTTAATGGAATACTTAGGTCATTCTGTTCTGAGACACTCACTTGAAATACTTCTTAAATAATTTTCTCAGCCTAATTTTCTCTGTTCTATTTCTTGAGAACTCTTATTTGAATATTGAACTTATGAACTTGTCCTCTAAGTTTCAGATTTTTTTCTTTTCTTTTTTCTTTTTGGTTCTGCTTTCTGGAAGATTTCTCAAATTTTATTTTGTGAAACTTCTATTGAGTTTTTCTTTAACGCCATTATGTATATTTTTCTTTTCACTCAGAACATTCTAGTCTCACCATTATATTTTTAAAGAGTCTAATATTTTATATTTTTATTTATTGGATATTCCTTTTCTTATGGCAGGCTATACTTGTTTCATGGAAACAATACCTTCTCATAGTTCCCTGAGGATATTAATGATAATACATTTTCTTTTTTTTTTTTCTTTTTTATTACACTTTAAGTTCTAGGGTACATGTGCACAATGTGCAGGTTTGTTACATATGTATACATGTGCCATGTTGGTGTGCTGCACCCATTAACTCATCATTTACATTAGGTATGCTATCCCCCCCACGCCCCCAACTCCACAACAGGCCCCTGTGTGTGATGTTCCCCTTCCTGTGTCCAAGTGTTCTCATTGTTCAATTCCCACCTATGAGTGAGAACATGTGGTATTTGGTTTTCTGTTCTTGCAATAGTTTGCTGAGAATGATGGTTTCCAGCTGCATCCATGTCCCTACAAAGGACATGAACTCATCCTTTTTTATGGCTGCATAGTATTCCATGGTGTATATGTGCCACATTTTCTTAATCCAGTCTGTCATTGATGGACATTTGGGTTGGTTCCAAGTATTTGCTATCGTGAATAGTGTTGCAATAAACATATGTGTGCATGTGTCTTTATAGCAGCATGATTTATAATCCTTTGGGTATATACACAGTAATGGGATTGCTGGGTCAAATGGTATTTCTAGTTCTAGATCCTTGAGGAATCACCACACTGTCTTCCACAATGGCTGAACTAGTTTACAATCCCACCAACAGTGTAAAAGTGTTCCTATTTCTCCACATCCTCTCCAGCACCTGTTGTTTCCTGACTTTTTAATGATCGCCATTCTAACTGGTGTGAGATGGAATGATAATACATTTTCTTCCCTCTGTGTCATCTCTGGTTCTTTTGGTTTGCTTAAACTTTAACTTTGTTTTCTATTTTTTGTATTAGATGTCTTAAGTATCTGGTGATCCTTCATTGTTTGCATATATTTAAGAATATGGCTCACTTAGGGTGTGTAAGTGGAGATTGTGAACTTTGTTGTGGGATATTTGTGTAGGTCAGTGCCATGTAATATTGTTAGCAGTGGCAAATCTGTATAAGTCTGTAGTGACTCAATTCTTGCCTCCTCTGAGGAAAGAATTTGGCTAAAGGGCACAAGATAGAGTGAGAGACTGCGGCAAGTTTTAGAGCAGGAGTGAAAGTTTATTAAAAAGTTTCAGAGCAGGAATGAAAGGAAGTAAAATGCACTTGAAAGAGGGCCAAGTGGGCAACTTGAGAGCTCCAAGTGCCCCGTCTGAACCTTGACTTGGGGTTTTATACATTGCTATGATTCTGGGATTTGCATTTCTTTTTCCCTAACTCTTCCTTTGGGGTGGGCCCTCCTCATGTGCAGTGGCTTGCCAGCACTTGGGCTGGGCTGCACACACACTGAGTTAATTGAGGTTGTACACATGTTCACTTGAGGTATTTTTCCCTTACCAGTTGAGCGTTCTTAGAGGAAAGTCATATGACATTTATGTCCTGCCATTTTGCCTCAGTCTACATGCTTGAGCCCACTCGCCCAACCCCTGAGATCTTATTGGGAACCTGCTGATAAACAGCTTCAGCTATTTTCTAGTTCCTTGGCACCAGCTGCAACCAATTATTATTTTAGAGAGACAGTTTTAACAACTGCCTGACCATCACCTGATGGTGGTCTGACATTCCTGGGGATTGGGGGGCAACCCTCTTCTGCCCTGCTCATGTCTGCCTGTCTACCTGCTCTAACAATATAACTTTATGTGATGTGGTGGACATATTCTATACTGGCACTGTCCAGTACTATAGCTACTAGCCACATGTGCCTATTGATCACTTGAAATGTGACTAGTGTGACCGAGGAATTGGTGTTTAAATTTTACTTAATTTTATTAATTTAGTTTTAGAATAAATTGCCACAAGTGGCTACTTCCTACTTCATTGGACAACACAGATCCAGGCTGTCTCTGAATTTTTTCTATAGTCAGTTTGGTGGATTCATTAGAGAAAGAGTTTTTAACTTCTTTCTGGAAGATGTAGGCCTGATTGCCGGCATGAATGAATTTTAGTTTTTAATATGCCAACATCTACTTAATCCTAATTTTCTGTTCAGTATTGCAGTTCTCACTACTCCCAGCACCCTCTGTGTTAGCTTTGCCCAAAAAATAAATTTCCAGGCTTTTCTTGAAAGTAGATAGGAGCCTTGAGTCTCTAATTGTTTGTTTTCTGCTCTACTTCCAATTGTACCGCCAGAGCCACCCAGCACCACCAGCTCCTTAGACTTGTGTTGTAATCGATGGCGTCTCAGCTTTTCTCCTACCATCTTGGGACCCAGCACTTCTTCTGTATCCTGCATCAGTTATCTTTCATTTATGTCCTTTCCAACTTCCTTTTTTTTTTGAGATGGAGGCTTGCTGTGTCGCCTGGCTGGGGTGCAATGGCGCCATCTCAGCTCACTGCAACCTCCGCCTCCCAGGTTCAAGCGATTTTCCTGCCTCAGCCTCCTAAGTAGCTGGGACTAGAAGTGCACACCACCATGCCCAGCTAATTTTTGTGTTTTTAGAGATGGAGTTTCACCATGTTGGCCAGGATGATCTTAATCTTTTGACCTGGTGATTGGTCCGCCTCAGCCTCCCAAAGTGCTGGGATTACAGGCGTGAGCTGCCACGCCTGGCCTTTTTTTCTTTTTTCTGTCACATGGGCTGGAGTGCAGTGGCATGATCCCACTCACTGCAACCTTGAACTCTCAAGCTCAAGCAATACTCCTGCCTCAGTCTGCTGAGTGGCTGGGACTACAGGTGCAAGCCACCATGCCTGACAAGTTTATTTTTATTTTTATCTTGTGTAGAGACAAGAGTCTCACTATGTTGCCCAGACTGGTCTCGACCTCCTGAGCTCAAGCAATCCTGCCTCAGCCTCCCAAAGTGCTCGGATTATGGGCATGAGCCACCACACCTGGCCCCAACTTCCAAGTTTTGATGCTGTTGTCTCTTCCCTCATTCTTGGTCCCTATAATTTTATGTTCTGGGGGGAAAAAAACCCTCTTTATCATGTTTAAGTGAGGGTTCAAAACACAAATGAATATGTTCATTTAGCCATCTTTACTCCAGCACTGGTTTATTTCATATGTGAATCTGTATTTATAATCTTTCCAATATAATCACTTACTCTACTGTTTTTTAAGTTGTTCTTTAAATGGAACATTTACAGTGTTACCCAACTGTTATAATTTAGAATTCATACCTCCAGGAATCATTACAAATCTGTGTAAAATATTTTTGCCTTCTTTCTTTACCAACGCCATCAACTGACCCCATAAGCATTTTAAACTTGCGCTGATTGAGACTGAATCAGAACATTATGTCATCTCACAATGAGCTTTCCAAAATAATTGGATAGGTCTCCCATAACGGGAAAGATTTTGTACAGATTCAAATATAAGGTGAGTTCTTGTATCTCTAAGAAAAAAATGGGAAAACTACACTTTATATTCATACATGTATAATTAGCTATTCACAATAATTGAATAGGACTCCTATAACTGGATAGATTTTATAAAGACTCCAATAGAAGGGAATTCATTTTATTTGTATGAAAAAATGTTCAGGGAAAATGCCATCTTACATTGAAGTATTTATGGTATTTAGGCAAATCTGCACAAAATATAAAGCATGAGTGTGACTTAAATACATAATCATTGCTACTGTGTTTTCTTTTCTCTTCTCCCACTGTAGGGGTGGTCATCAATAATGACGACAGTTGTATATTTTCCTGGGCATAAAGATTCCGATTAGCTATAAAAGTGCCATTGACTGTACCTCCATGTTCACGGGATTGGGCATAAGCCCATTATATTTCAGGGAATATCTGACAAGGGGGATAAGCAGAGTCATAGGAAGAGTAAGCCATTCTAACCTTATAAGAGACTGCATTTTAAAACTTACATTTCAGCTTGTACCTCTTCTGGAATGGTATGATTTATTTCTGCTCCTTGTTTTCTAACTGTAAACTGATTTTTCTTGCAAAATAAAGATGGTGGCTCACCTCTTAAACACCACAGGTGGACCCAATCAAGGCCCATGCTTAGAACCTTCAAAGCCCACCAGTCTTGGAGAATGTGACTTTAGGGAACAAGTAACCAGAGCTAGCTGTTTTTACCTGCATACCCTTTGGGTGCTAAAAATGAGCCTTAGTGTATTGGTTTTCTGTTTTTGTTAGACCTACTGTATGACTTCTTTGTAAATCTTGACAGTTGGCAAATCACGCTTATGTTTGTTTTTCTGTTCAGTGGTTGAAACTATTGCTGCACCCTCATTGTTCTTTCTTTTCCCTGAATTCCTACCCCACCCAGAATTTGTAACACACAATTTTCTATCTAATTATATAGTGTCGTTTTGTTGCTACTTGCTTCAGGTAGTCCCACTCTCCCTACCTCCTTCCTTCCCGCCTCCATCTAACTAAACGGTGGTGGTTCAGAAGACAAAAGTCACGCGTTGTCCGTCTTTGTAACCCCCACGTGCTGCTTGCAGAGACACTCAGATAATAAGACTCTTGCAGGGAGAAAATTTCCCCTTTGCCCTCTAGAGACTCACTGAAAATCAACAGGCAAAAAGCACATACATAAAAGAGAAGGCATACGGAATTTATTTGATGTGCACAGGATGGGAGAACTGCGGGAGAATGATTACCCAATAACCCAGGGTGGTATAGAAGCTTATATATGCTTTTTCCCAGGGGAGGGGAGAGATGAAGAAGGTGGAAAACTCTTTTGAGGGGCAGCAAGTCCTTTGAGAGAATGAATGGCCCCAGAAGATGGGAGGCAGATATTTTGGGAAGGTGAGAGGAGTAAAGGTTGACTTATTACGAAGACCCCTAGGTAATCACTTGGAGCTGTCCTCAGAAGAATAGATGAAAAGTCTGTCGGGGACATGGTGATGACCCCCAGTCTCTTCTTTTCTCTGGTGGTGGATCCTCCCTGGTTATTTGGTGAGATTCCCTAGGAAGGGGGTTTAAGACAATTACATTTCTTTTGGAAAGAAACTTTCTTGGTCAGATAAGGACATTCCAGAAAGAATCACTCCCTGTGCTTGGGGTGGAGGAACAAGTCAAGGTTACAAGGACCTTGATCCTGAGGCAGCTTCTAAGTCCTCTCAGCATTTCAGAGCACCAGTCTTTGGGGTATCGCTTTCTGAGCCTCAACACCCTCTTAGCGAGAGACACGACTATCGCATGTGTTACCATTTATCGTGTATATCCTCTGTCTCAAGTACTGTGAAAGCACTTCATGTATTATTTCTCATTCTTACATAGATACTTCAAGGGAAATGATATTTTTACTTCCTTTCCCAGTTGAATCTAAGACTCAGAGAAGGTCAGTAAATTACATGCCGCTCACAAGCATCAGTCAGGATTTGAAGCCAGGTTGAACCCAGCATTTGAATCTACGCTTTTTCTACACTTGTAGTATACCAACTCCTTTCATTCTCAGAACCCACACAAAGTCCGCATATTACAGATAAGCTTATTCTACAAGCATATGCTAGCAGCATTATTGAATTTTCATCTAGAGCTGTAATGTGGACTACTAACCTAGATGGAATCCAAATCCATCTAGGATGGACTGGATGCTGAGACGTCTAATGTTAGCTCTGTCCTTTGGGGAATTAGATGACCAGTTTTCCAAGCAAATGTACTTGTCTCCTTAGGGCCATGGGATCCTGGTGAGAACCTGGGAGGGTCAAGATATCATCAATGAACAGCCTGGTTCTTGTGGGGAAAAGAAAGAGAGATCAGCCTGTTACTGTGTCTATATAGAAAGAAGTAGACATAAGAGACTCCATTTTGTTCTGTATTTGAGATGCTGTTAATCTGTGACCCTACCCCCAACCTTGTCCTTGCAAGAGACATGTGCTGTGGTGACTCAAGGTTTAATGGATTTTGGGCTGTGCAGGATGCATCTTTGTTAAACAAGCGCCTGAAGGCAGCTTGCTGGTTAAAAATCCTGCCTGTCCCTGGGCAATGGAACATCTCTGTGTGAGACCCCATTGTATGCTCTGTTTACTGAGATAGGAGAAAACCGCCTTACGGCATAAGGTGGGACTTGCTGGAGGGACTTGCTGGAGGGACTTGCTGGCGCAATGCTGCTAAGAGGTTTGTGGAGATGTTTGCATATACATATCAAGGCACAGCATTTTCCTTTGAACTTACTCATGTCACAGAGATCTTTATCCATATGTCTTACTGCTAATTTTCTCCTTAAAATGATCCTATTGTCCTGCCACTCCCTTATCTTTAAGATGGTAAAGATAATTATCAATAAATACTAAGGGAACTCAGAGACCGGTGCTGGCGTGGGTCCTCTGTAAGCTGAGCGCCGGTCCCCTGGGCCCACTTTTTGTTTCTCTATACTTTGTCTCTATGTCTCATTTCTTTTCTCAAGTCTCTTGTTCCACCTAACGAGAAATGCCCACAGGTGTGGAGGGGCAGGCCACCCCTTCAGTTCTGAAATTCAGAACCCCTCCTGAGTCTGGCAGAAAGCGTGTAACTTATTCTTCATTTCCTTCTCTGCATTTCATCGCTCCCCAGATTTAAAAACAATACCCTCTCTATGATACAATTATGGGCAAGCACTCTGAGTTTTCAAGTGATAAGTGAGTGTCAGAGGTATTTTATTTGTCTTGGGAAGATGTAAATTCCTGGGTCTATACAGATTCCAGTGGCTTTCCGAGGGAAAGAGCGTGCTGCTTTTCTTAAGAAAGGCCACCAATGGGAATGATTTCTGGTGATGCAATGTTGATATTTCAGTACAATTCTAGAAAAGGGAAGAGGTGGGGTTTCTCTGGATCCAGATTAACTCATAATTAGTTCTCATGCAGGCTGCTTAAGTAATTATGGTGAAACCAAATCACATGATTTTTTTCTCCTGTTCCTGATAAAAGCTTCAGCCCCACTCCTCCTGCCTCATAGGGCACCTGGCTGGCCATTATACCCTATACTACAGGCACTATTCTTCAGTTTTGTTTCCAGGCTACAACTGTCACTGTGTAAAATAAGAAGTGTGGGGGAAAAATGTACACCTCTCGGTCTCACTACTTCAGAGGCACCTAGCAACTCTGTCTCCAGGCAGGCAGCACGCATCTCCCTGGTAGTTTACTGCCCACTCACAGCAGAGGCGGCATGCTCTCTGCAAATAGCCTGCATCTTTGCTGGTGCCAGCTTGGCGGTGGGGCGGTGGTGTCATTTGGTGTCCTCAGGGACGTTTGGTTCTTGTTCTGGGAAGACTAGGGCAAAGCAATGACTATTTCACCAAAACTGCCTGAGGAGTTAGAAATTAGGTCAAGCAGTTCTGTACTTGGGGTTGCATTGTCTAAAATCAAAAGCAATGGTTTTTAATCTTTGTTTTTCTCCAGTCTTTGGGACATTTCTGTCATGAACCTTCCAGTATGTTTGGGAAGACAGAAAAGGATGTTTCTGGCCGGGCGCAGTGGCTCACATCTATAATCCCAGCACTTTGGGAGGCCGAGGCAGGCAGATCATGAGGTCAAGAGATCAAGACCATCCTGGCCAACATGGTAAAACCCCTGTCTCTACTAAAAATGCAAAAATTAGCCAGGCGTGGTGGTGGGTGCCTGTAATCCTAGCTACTTGGGAGGCTGAGGCAGGAGAATTGCTTGAACCCGGGAGGCGGAGGTTGCAGTGATTGCAGTGAGTCAAGATCATACCACTGCACTCCAGCCTGGCGACAGAGCAAGACTCCATCTCAAAAAAAAAAAAAAAAAAAAAAAAGGTTGTTTCTAAAAGGTATATTGGCCAGGCATGGTGGCTCATGCCTATAATCCCAGCATTTTGGGAGGCCAAGGCGGGTGGATCACCTGAGGTCAGGAGTTTGAGACCAGCCTGATCAACACGGTGAAAGCCTGTCTCCACTAAAATACAAAAAAATTAGCCAGGCATGGTGGTGCATGCCTGTAATCTCAGCTACTTGGGAGGCTAAGGCAGGAGAATTGCTTAAACCTGGGAGATGGAGGTTGCAGTGAGCCAAGATTACGCCATTGCAGTCCAGCGTGGGCAACAAGAGCAAAACTGTCTCTCAAAAATAAATAAATAAATAAATAAATAATAAACATAGAAGGTATATCTATGCAATGAGGAACTCTGCTGGCCACTTTTTCTATCTGTCAGCCTACTGACAATGATACACATCGGCCATTCTCACATCCATCCTCTGCTTCCAGGTCAGTGGGGCTGAAGAGCATCTTGCACTCGTTTACCAATAAGCCCACATGGACATTCCATTTCAGGCTCAAGTGCCACAGGATATTACACATAGATGCTGAGACTTTTAATTAGATTTCTGTACCTGAGGGAGTTTGTAAAGATTCTTTGTTTCTTAGCTTCTTGTATTTGACTTCACTTTAAGCCCCCCTTGGAAGAAGGGCCTTGGAGAATGAAAGTTGTATCTCTTTGGGAAGCACACAAAGCTTTTCCTCTGTGGTAATTGATTGAAGAACGGAAGGATGCAGGCTTTTAGGAACATAAAGCTTGGGAAACTGAGTCCTGCTGGGTAGAGAGATGATCTCAAGATATCAGGAAGGGGCCGGGTATGGTGGCTCACGCCTGTAATCCCAGCACTTTGGGAGGCCGAGGTGAGTGGATCACGAGGTCAGGAGATCGAGACCATCCTGGCTAACATGGTGAAACCCCGTCTCTACTAAAAATACAAAAAATTAGCCAGGCGTGGTGGTGGCACCTGTAGTCCCAGCTACTCGGGAGGCTGAGGCAGGAGAATGGTGGGAACCTGGGAGGCAGAGCTTGCAGTGAGTCGAGATGGTGTCACTGCACTCCAGCCTGGGCGAAAGAGCGAGACTCCATCTCAAAAAAAAAATCAGGAAGGAACAAAGTTTTAACCTGCAAGAGTCATTCCCTCACTCACAGAACAGTGATTGAATTCCTACCACGCGCCAGGTCCTCTGCTAGCAAGGGAAACAAATATGAACGACAAGTGTTATCCACAAGCTCATAGTCTACAGGATATTTTAGTAAAAGCAATAATTAGAAACAATGTCACATTTGTTGTAATGCAAGGAAGTGCATAGCCGTTTGGAATCTCAGACAGTAGTGGGAGACCTCTCTAGGGAGATGAAAGGGAGGGAGAAAGAGAGGGCCATATAATTTAATTTTTGATAATAGTCATGTTTAACAGTTGGCTGCAAAATTTCTGAAAATTTAACACTCCACTCTCATGAGCTGATAAAAACTGGCTCCACAACGCCAAGGAATGAAGGTGAAATTGGGAAGTGTAGATATGTCTTGTTGCCACGTGAAGGAGGTTGGACTCATTCCACAAGGCAGGATAATTTGAAATATTAATTAGTGTTTTTGTTTTTCTTGTTTTATATATTTTTACTTTCCCTCACCAAAGAAGTTACCTAACTTCTGTTTTTCCTTGTCTAAGGGTCTTTTGTACTCTGGACAGAAACCAAATATTTTGAAGAAATAAGGTTGGCGTTACCAGTCTTCATAGCACCATGTAGATATAGTAGAGGTGAAGAACAGTAGACGGCATTGTAGGCAAAGACCAGAGGGCCTATTTCTGAATATTCTGGATGAGAACCCTGTAAATTTCAAAAGATCTTTCATAGAAAAGGAAGGAGCACAATAAAAAGACTGAAATTGAATTTCTCACTGGCTGAGTGAAGAGGGTTGAATATAATTTAACAACTGCAGAGAATTTAAGGGAAGTGAACTTGCATTCTAGTGTTACAGGGTAAAACTGATACCTGCTACAGCTATAGGTCATACACGCGTTTTAACCAGACTTATGACCTGATTTTATCTAAATTTTGGAAGGATAGCTCTGCCACCCACATAGACAAGGAATTGGAAAGGGGAGAACCAGATGAGCTTGTTGAAATTATCTATGATGATAAGGAGAGTAGCCAGGGTAGTCTAGGAAAAAAAGAGGAGAGGATAGACTCCAGAATATTTCAGAGGATAAATCACGATTGATGTCAATACAAGTTTGAGGATTTAAAATATGAGTGGTGTGATTTAGAGGCAAATGCAGGCCCCATGCCTATTTTGGTTATATCTCTGTTTTCTGCCTGGCACAATGCCTGGCACTCAGCAGGTACTCAATAAATATCTGTTGAATGAAAGAAAGCGCAAATAAATGAGTACATCAGATGCACAACTAGGCATGTTTTCATTATATGAAAAGACTAGTCAAAAGAATGAGAAGACAAGCCATAGATTAAGAAAAAAAATCTTGGCAAAAGACAGATCTGATAAAGGTCTGCTATCCAAAATACACAAAAACCTTTTAAAACTCAATAATTAAAAAAATCCCAATTAAAAAGGAGGCAAAAGACTTGAACAGAGACCTCACCAAAGAAGTTACATAGATGGCAAATAAGCCTATGAAGAGATGCTCTCATTCATATGTCATTAGGGAAGTGAAACCAAAGCAACAGTGATGTCTGTCCACCAGATGCCTAATCACTAGATGCCTGCTAGAATGACCAAAATCCAGAGCACTGACAACACCAAATGCTTATGGAAATGGGGAGCAACAAGAACTCTCATTCATTGCTGGTGGGAAAGCAGAATGGCACAGTAACTTTGGAAGACAGGTTGGCAGTTTCTCACAAGGCTATATATACTCTTACCATATGATCCAGCCATCACATTCCTTGATGTTTACCCAAATGAGTTGAAAACTGCTGTCCACACAAAAACCTGCACAGATGCTTTTAGCAGCTTTATTCATAATTGCCAAAACTTGGAAGCAACCAAAATGTTTTTCAGCTGGGTGAATGGATAAACAAACTGTAGCACATCCAGACAATGGAATACTATTCAACACCAAAAAGAAATGAGCTGGCTGGGCACAGTGGCTCATACCTGTAATCCTAGCACTTTGGGAGGCTAAGGAAGAGGATCACTTAAGGTTTAAACCAGTCTAGGCAACGTGGCGAAACCCTGTCTCTACAAAAAATACAAAAATTAATCAGGCATGGTGGTGTGCACCTGTGGTCCCAGCTACTTCGAAGGTTAAGGTGGGAGGATTCCTTGACCCTGGGAGGTGGAGGCTGCAGTGAGCTGTGACTGGGCCACTGCACTCTAGCCTGGGCGACAGAGGAAGACCCTGTTTCAAAAAAAAAAAAGAGAAAGAAAGAAAGAAAAGAGCTATGAAAAGTCATGGAGGAAACTGAAATGAAAACTACTAAGTGAAATAAGCTAATCTGAAAAAGCACACGCCGTATGATTTCAACTATGCAACATTCTGAAAAAGCCAAAACTATGGGGATGGTAAAAAGATTGGAGGTTGCTGGAGCTGGAGGAAAGGAAGGGATGAATAGGCAGAGCACATAGGATTTTTAGGGCAGTGAAACTATTCTGTATGATATTATCATGGTGGATACGTGTCATCATATACTTGTCAAAACCCATGCACTATATAACACCCAGAGTGAATCCTAATGTAAACTATGGACTTTGAGTGACAAACAAAATTTATGGGAGGCCATTGTTTTGAACTAGCTTTCCACAAGGCTCCAGCAGACCAGACCAATCTAGGATGGAGTCACTTACGTTCCACATTATCAAACTGAACTTTAAAATGGGCCAGTTTAAAAAAACAAACAAACAAAAAAAACAGCCCAGGAGATTCCAGGCAATCTGAGTCAATGTAATAGGGGAGTACCCTCTGTTTCAACCTTATAAAGAAAGTAACTTTGAAACCACCAATATACTTTTTGTTCTCTGTTTCTGCTTTCTTCAACACTTTCCTGTCTATAAAGCCAATCTCCTCTGCTCGGCTTATCAGAACATTCATTCTGTTTTATAGAATGTGGTATTGCCTGATTCTAGAATCTCAAATAGAAGCCAGTTAAATTTTTTAATTAAATTTACAAATTTGGGGTAATTTATCTTTTGACAGTGATGGTGATTTGTTCATGTAG
The DNA here is from genome assembly GCF_008728515.1 of Papio anubis. Taxonomy (NCBI): domain Eukaryota; kingdom Metazoa; phylum Chordata; class Mammalia; order Primates; family Cercopithecidae; genus Papio; species Papio anubis. Next base: position 152,713,146 of record NC_044979.1, read on the forward strand.
GTTCATCAATTTTAACATATGCACCACTGTGGGGCAGGATGTTGATTGCAGGGAAGGCTGTGTGTGTGTGTGTGTGTGTGTGTGTTGGTGGGTGGGGGAGGTGCATGTGGCAGTTATGGGACCTCTTTGGACATTACACCCAGTTTTGCTGTGAACCTAAAAGTGCTCTAAAAATAAAAGTCTAGGCTGGCTGCAGTGGCTGACGCCTGTAATCACAGCTCTTTAGGAGGCCAAGGTGGGCAGATCATGAGGTCAGGAGATTGAGACCATCTTGGCTAACACAGTGAAACCCTGTCTCTACTTAAAATACAAAAAATTAGCCAGGCATGATGGTGGGCACCTGTAGTCCCAGCTACTCGGGAGGCTGAGGCAGGGGAATCACTCGAACCTGGGAGGTGGAGGTTGCAGTGAGCCGAGATCACACCACTGCACTCCAGTCTGGGTGACAGAGCAAGACTCCGTCTCAAAAAAAAAAAAAAAAAATTCTATTTAAAAGGAAAAAATATGAGTCTCAAAGTGACATGAGAATTTGTGACTCAGTATCGGAATGGTGGTTATGGAAACTTCATTTCTATGTCACCTGCAGATGATATTCTGACCAGTAGACTGCACTTGTGTAAAGATCAATGAACATGATCACAAAAACAAATGCTAGTGTGGCAGAAGGAAACTGAGATATAACGGATCATTATGAGGTCTGTGTTGAAGAAGAGGGTATGAGAATTTGAACCAAGAGTTCTATGAATGTCAAATGACTTTGGACTTCACTGGAACTCTCTACTAGTTATAGGGGGCGAATTTCCAATGCACTAGCTGATATCGGGCAGTTGTAGCTATTAACACATGACCATGAGATCTATGGAAGGAGGAAAAAGGAAAAAACTCTATTTTCTGAGTAATAATCTGCAGATTAGGGAAATGTGCTTTTAGGGAAACCGAAAGACCGTGCTATGCAGAAAGGAAGGAAACGGTGGAATTTAGGTCTTCCAGGGTCTGTCTTGCACTCATATTCATCAGACTTGGGGAATATCTATTAACATTTATGGGAAAAGTCAAGCTCATGTCCAGTGAGTTAACATGTAGGTAACATACATTCCATGTTCACTTTGGCATGGGGTTTTATCATTAAAGTGAGGCGGAATTTGACTTTTTACCTCAAAAAGTGAATTATAGGGCACAAAGACATTTGTGCACAGTCTCTGAAAGCCGGCTGGGACCGGATTAGTCTGTAGCTGCTTATCAGGAAACAATGTTTATAAGGCAGGTCTCTTGTACAAGGAGTGCTGCTGGCAGGACCCCCAAGGTGGGGGGTTCACCCGAATGAGTCTGGCAATGTTTTCCTAGAACAGATTGCAGTCTAACTGCAGAAAGAAAACTTTATAGCAGTTAACAAGTCTTTTAGTAGTGATGCAGGATTTTTTGCTCCTTTTCTCAGCTAAAATCCGAGTTCTTGTCTCACAACCAGGAAAAATTAGGCACACGGACACATTGAAAGGTGAGGAGAGCTGAATTTATTAAAAGAAAGTTCTCAGCAAAAAGAGGGGGTCCTGCCAATAGGCTCCCACCTCACAGACTGAATACCAGGCCACCACACACGAGCTGAAGAGGCCAGGCTCTTTCCCCTGATGAGGCAGATTTCCTGGTGGCTCCACTCCATTCCCCCAGTGCTCATGTGGGCCCCCAGTCCGCTGCAGGCATGGCCAGGCAAGATTCTGGGCAAATCCCCTTATCTGTCTCCTGCATCTATCAGTAGTTAACAAGGTAGGGGTACATGACCAAACCCTTTTCTCTGTTATGGCTGCTTAATTTTCTCTGGAGGGTCTCATCTTAGCCACAGAGAGTTCATCTCATCTGTCAGCTGGGGATATGTTCATGTTAATGGACCAAATGCTATTTCAGACCATATTGTTCTAAGCAAACAAATATTTGCTTGCAAGCAGGCACAACACAATTTTACAGCCAGTGGAGACTTGGAATGTTTTCACTCTCAACCCTTGAACATCACCTTCATGAAAGGATTTCTGCACAATAGAGGCAGGTAGGTTCTGATGAATGAAAGGGCAGCACTTTTGGTCAGATCTGGTGACAGGATTGTCTGCTAAGAGAAGGAGCACATGGCCACCAGGGCCTTCAATCTAGAAGCTGCCCTTTGGTATGAACGACTAGCCCAGACAGGTATTTATTTATATGTAACTCCTGCAAATATGGAGATGTCTAACTTCCAACAGTCACACAACTTAAACCCCACTAATTTCACCAATGAAAAATTCTAACATGTTAAATAATAAACCTTCTGTATGTTGACTTCATACAAATACTTTTTAATGCCACCTGGCCAATTCTTTTTTTTTTTTTTTTTTTGTGATGGAGTTCCGCTCTTGTTGTCCAGGCTAGAGTGCAATGACCCAATCTCGACTCACTGCAACCTTCGCCTCCTGGGTTCAAGTGATTCTCCAGCCTCAGCCTCCCGAGTAGCTGAGATTACAGGCACCTGCCACCATGCCCGGCTAATTTCTGTATTTTAGTAGAGACGGGGTTTCGCCGTGTTTGCCAGGCTGCTCTCAAACTCCTGACCTCAGGTAGTCTGTCCACCTCAGCCTCCCAAAGTGCTGGGATTACAGCCTGGCCCCACTTGGCCAATTCTTAGGGTGTTAATTCTATTAGGTTACTTCATGTGCTAATTGATCCCTAGGGTACAAATTCGAGTTAATTGCCACACACAGAGTTCCCAATGTTTACATACCATAGTATTGTGAAGCGAATTACAACACAAGAAGAAATCAAAAGAAACATCAAAAAGAACATTTTAAGAAGTCCCCAACATCAAAATGACTGTACCTCTACTTTACATTATATCAGTTATAGCTGCCTAATACCTGAGATTCCATTGTGCAAGCCACCAATTATTGTGTTGGAGGGCATGAGCATATATGGGGCTTTGTAACATTTAAATAAAACAGTTTGAAAAAATTTACTGTCTTGATTGTTATAGCATCATGGCTCTTTTAGAGATTCCCCATTAACAAAAGGTAGCCCTTTGCTTATAATTGCATGTAATTTTTTTTCCCGATTAACAAGAAGAACCATGAGTACTATGGATGTCTGGGGAGAGCAGACAGATATCCCAGGGAGAGGTTGTCATAGGAACTGTGCCAGGAGAGCAGCTATACACAGGGTAAAATGCACCCTCCAAAGAAGAGAGGATGGGCATGATTGTGAAGCTACCCTTTCTACCAGTTTCAGAGTGTAAAGCTCTTAATGAATGTCTCCGTGGAAATCATCCTCAGTGATAGCAAAGGTAGGTAGAATGCTGGGGCTAATGATATATGCCTCAGCTGGGTGCAGTGGCTCATGTCTATAATCCCAGCACTTTGGGAGGCCAAGGTGGGAGGATTACTTGAGGCTGGGAGTTTGAGACCAGCGTGGGCAACAAACATAACAAGACCCCCCCATCTACAAAAACAAAAACAAAAACCTTCATAGGATTGTTGTAGAAAATAAAATAGATAACAATCATAAAACACCCACTATGTAGAGTCCTTGGAAAATAGTAATAGAAACGATAATGATTTTTACATTTCTTATCTCATATAATTCTCACTAGAGCAATCTGAGGAAGGCACAGTCATTATTTCCAATGTTTTTTGGATACAAAAATTTATTTTCAGTCATTTTTGGACATGGGGAAGGAAGAGACTATTCTAGAATTCTATCAGAAGATTAACATCACTTGAGCAACTGCTCAGTCATACCTCTGAGAATAGTCATTTTAAATAAAATAACAACTTTTTTTTTTGAGACAGAGTCTTATACTGTTGCCCAGCTGGAGTGCAATGGCACGATCTCACCTCACTGCAACCCTTCACTTCCCAGGTTCAAGCGATTCTCCTACCTCAGCCTCCCGAGTAGCTGGGATTACAGGTGCCTGCCACCACACCTGGCTAATTTTTTGTACTTTTAGTAGAGACAGGGTTTCACTATGTTGGCCAGGCTGGTCTTGAACTCCTGACCTCATGATCCACCCACCTTGGCCTCCCAAAGTGCTGGGATTACAGGCGTGAGCCACCGCACCTAGCCAAAATATTTCCATATTTTTAGATAAGAAAACGAGGCTCAGAGAAGTTGAATTGCTCAAGGTCACATTGAAAGTAGTAGAGCTGGAACCCAAACACAAAGTTGTGTAACTCTAGGGCCCATGCCCTTAACTTCTCTGCTGGACTGAACTAGTAGGCAATCAATAACTGGTAATGGTTACAAAAATGGTGGTAGAATAATAAATAGTGGAAGTTTTGATTCCACATTATATGTATGGCAGAATAGCATTTGTTGATTTTGTTATTTCCTAAGTTTATTTTTCCCAATGGACGTAGAGGAAAGTGTCATCCTACAAGATGACAACCAATTTGTTCTCTTCTCTCCTCCTGACTCCCTAATGCAGAGCTCCAGGCTGCTCCAACCAATCTATGGCAGATAGCACTTAAGTTCAAACCTGTTGGTCATCCCCATCTAATCTTAGGCCTTCAAAACTCCAAGAAAATCAGGAATTTTTTTTTTCTCTCTCTCTTTCTCCCAAAGGAGTAATTTAAAGCTGGAACTTCCTTAACCATACTTTCCCCAATGTTTTAAGACCATATATTTCGGGCTAAATTATGTCCCCCCTCCCTCAATGTATATGTTGAAATTTTAACATTTAGTATCTCAGAATTTGACTGTATTTGGAGACAGGACTTGTCAAGAGAGGATTAAGGTAAAACAAGGTCATAGGGTTGGACCTGAATCCAATATGACTGCTGTCCTCCTTAGAAGAAATTAGGACACAGACATCCACAAAGGAAAGGCCATGTGAAGACATTACAAGACAACAGTGGTGGGGCTCAGGACACAATACTGCAAAGTATGGCCCTTGGCATGTTGAGTACTTTGAACTGAACTAGATAGGGAGGGCTCAGAAGCAACGTCTCTCTGACTTCTTACCTTCCTTTCTCTCTCTCTCTCCTTTTCCCTCCAAGGCAGGTCATAGAAACTAGAACTCCTCCCCCCAAAGCAAGCTGTAAAACCTTAAAATGTCACTCTCTGACTCTCTCACTTTTCCTTTGAAGACTTTCATGTGACAGGTGTCCTGACCTGTACCCAGAGAAAGGAATGCTACACAGAGAGGCCAAAAAGAATTTGAACAAACAGGCCTCGCTAAGTTGCGTCCTCAGTTAATTACCATTAGAGCATACCATGTTTGTCCAATCACATTTCTATTCTTCACTGAACCTAAGCATAAAAATACACAGGTTTATACACAGGTTCTCTGGGTCTTCGTTTCTTTTTTTTTCTGAGACAGAATCTCTCTCTGTTGCCCAGGCTGGAGTGCAATGGTGCTATCTCAGCTCACTGCAACCTCTGCCTCCCAGATTCAGGCAATTCTCCTGCCTCAGCCTCCGAGTAGCTGAGATTACAGGTGCCCGCCATCACACATGGGTCATATTTGTATTTTTAGTAGAGACAGGGCTTCACCGTGTTGGTCAGGCTGATCTCGAACTCCTGACCTCAAGTGATCTGCCCACCTCAGCCTCTCAAAGTGCTGGGATTACAGGTGTGAGCCACCACAGCCAGCCTGGGTCTTCATTTCTGAAAACTTCCATGTCACATAGAACACTGATTAAATACATTTGTTAGACTTTTCTCTTGCTAACCTATCTTTTGTTTAGGAGTGTTGGCAGTGACCTTTGTGATGGGTGAGGAAGAGGTATTATACCATTTTGCCCCTACAACAACCATCTACAAGCCAAGGAGAGAGGGGCCTCCAAAGGAACCAATCATGCTGAACTCTTACCTTAGACTTCTAGCCTCCAGAACTATAAGACAATAAAATTGTGTTGTTTAAGCCACTCTGTGACACCTTGCTATGGCAGTCCTAGAAAATGAACGCGCTGCACAGCGGCCTGAGCATCATGGCTGTGTTCAAACCCACGCCACCTTTTCCTCCAGTCCTCTTCACTTTTGACATTCTGTCACTGTGTCGGTTTCCCAGTAGTTAAGCACCAGGTTTGGAATGAGAATCCACTATATAAAATGGCACAGGTCCACATTGCAATCGGCTCTCAGGAGGCTAAGTCCCAGGAAAATTAATCAAGATGTGTACTTTCCTTTGTGTTCTTGTGCCTGACTCCCACTTGCCCATGCTCTCCCAGGGAATGGTGCCTTCCTCGGAGCTAACACAACGCTGTGTTCATACCTAGATGAAAGTTCTCATAGGACTGTGACACCATTAATTTTTTTTATATGCCTGTTTGCTACCTCATCCCTATCCCCAGTTAAATTCTGAATTCACAGACGCTGAGATTATGGCTATGAATTATTCATTTTGGTACCCCAGCATGTGCTACAATTCTAGTGGTTCAAAGAAGGCACAAATTAATATTTGGATTTTTTGAGTGGATATCTTTTTTTTTCTGATTTCTTTCTTTCTTCTATACCTCTGTGAAGGGAGTTTTATAATACAGATGTAAGGTAAAGAAATTTTAAATACATTAAATATGTTGGTCAGGCATGGTGGCTCACGCCTATAATCCCAGCACTTTGGGAGGCCAAGGCAGAAGGATCACTTGAGCCCTAGGAATTTGAGACCAGCCTGGGCAGACCCTGTCTCTATGAAAAAATTAAAAAATGAGCTGAGTGTGGTGCCACACACCTGTAGTCCCAGCTATTTGGAAGCCTGAGGTGGGAGGATCACTTGAGCTCAGAAGTTGGAGACTGCAGTAAAGGCATGATTGCACCACTGCACTCCAGTCCAGGTGACAAGCAAGACTGTCTCAAAAACGAACAAACAAATGAATCAATATATTATGCTATCAGCAGTGGTCAATGTCTTCAGAAAAAGCGTTCATCTTTATCTTAAATGCTCTAATCAGAAGATTCTAAAATGTCTAAGCTTCTTCTTAGGAGGGAAAATCCAAGCATAATGAAGGTTGAGTTGTCCAGGAAAAACAGTCCTCAGGACCTCAAGGATCTTACTGCTCCCTCCACCTGCAAGATGGAGCCAGAGTCCAGGGAGAGGAGACGGTTCTAAAATAGGCACTTCTCAGCTGGAGCTGGCCTAGCAAGTCACTCTTAATGCTTGACGAAGCTGTAGACAAGGAATTACCCTCAAGTAGTTGAAGCTTCTGTTCCATTGTTGAGGAGACAGGGAGAGAAGGGAGACTGCAGAAGAAAGAGACTTCCTGGTGCCCACCAAATGACTCTGTAAGGAATGTCAGGCAGTGAGTTGAATGCTTTGCCTCTAGACTCCTCTGAACTCTTTGTGTGTTTGGATCAGTTACTAGTAGGATTGTTTCTTTTTTGGTAATGAACTGTCTCTCAATCTCCTTGAGCTTTCTGGATAAAACAGAGGGAGATAGTAATATATTTAGATTGTTATGAACTGTATCTAGCTTGTCGTATTGAAACGTGGAAACACTACCCTTATCCACTCCTTAGTGAATCTCCTGCTTTATCAAAGGGATCTGGTTGGAAAGAAAGTATGGTCTTTCTGTCCTTCACCCGTCTCTCCTAGAGACACCATCCAAGGATGGTCAACTGCTTTGAAAGTCTTAGTAAAAAGCTGGGTCATGAGCTTTGGTTATTTTTAGACAACAATAGGCGATGGATGAAGCAAGTTTGTAACTAGGAATGTGTGGTTTGCACTGCTTGGAATGCAGTTTGCCTTCGGGGGTTTACAGTTTGTAAGACAACTGGCAACACCCCACAGATTTGTGTCAGGAACACCAAAGAAGTAGAATCAATCATTTGTGAAGAAGCAGAACAGTCCTCCATTAGACTTTATATGTTAATAAAAACGAGCACAAGTGAAGGTCAGATCTGTTCACCAGGTCCCTAATTATAATTCAGAGAGCCAGGGGAAAGAGAAAAAAGCAAAAAAATAAAGAAGACTGCCTGACGTTTAGGAACACTAAACACAGACAGAAGATTTTTCTGTCTTTCATGTCAAACATCCAGCCACATGGTCACTTTTTTTCCTTGAAAGGCATTTAACTTTGTAGGATTATATTTTTCTTTCTGACTCCTAGAAAAATATAAATACCATCAACTGTTTGACCTCATCTGGGTAGTTTTTAGGCTCTTTGTTTGTGGGTAGGAAAGTTAATGCCACGAAATGTACTAAAATTCAAAAACATTCCAACTTAAAATGATTCACAGCAAAGTCAGAATGCAGGTCAGATGGTGTATTTCTGATATTAAAAAAATACAAAAAGAATTCTTTGAAAGTATGTTTCCAGAAGACAGTAGACATTGGTACTATTTATCATTCAGCAAGAGCTAAATAGCACAGGAACATGATTATCCTAAGTTACATTTTGAAAAAAGAGAAACAAAATAATTATTTCTGAAAACAGCAAAAAACATCAAGCTTGCTAATTTGAACAGTTTTGACAGTTGACACAAAGGAGAGAAAAGAGCCTTTTATGTGTTGTATAAGGAAGATCTGTTGAAGAAAATTAGCTCCTACAGGAATAGGATTGATAATGTGACATATACTCACTCTGATCTAAATTTAACATCTTCCCACATTCTCATTGCTCCAATGCCCTTCCAGTTACTATAGTGATCCTACCTTGCCACGCAACGTTTAATTCCTAGGTAACAGACAACAATCGTGGTGACCAGGGAAGGAATAGGCAAAATTCTATTTATTAAATATTATCTGGAGTTACCTGCTTGAAAAAACATCGCCCGAACAACCGCAGCAGATTTTGGGCTTGGTTACATCTAAAGGGTAGACTGAAACTCCTCCAACTATAAATTGTACAAGAAGAACCAGGAAGAATTTTTAGGCTCCAATTTTGAGTGTTAGAATCTTGACATAATGGCACAGACCCCCAAAATAAAGATTCTGAAATAAGCACTTTTCATCTGGAGTTGGCCTAGAAAGTCTCTCTTAATGCTTGATGGAGCTGCAGACAAGGAAATACCCTCAACTAGTTGTGGCTTCTGTTCCATCCACTGATGTTGTACCATATTTAATGCTTATCCTTCCTCTAAAATGGGCAGATGCATGATGTGAGAGTTTCTCCTCACAAAATTAGCCTGCATTAGAAACTTCCCAATGAAAAGACTCTTCTGACCTCCGAAAAAACAGAGTAAGTACTTACTAGGTTGCTGCAAAAGTAATTGCGGTTTTCGCATCACTTTAATGCAAAACCTCAATTACTTTTGCACTGAACCTAACACATACATCATGTAAGTATACTTATATATATACTTTAAAAATATCTTATCTGTAGTCTTCTCTTTCAGCTCTCCAGTAAAAGGGTGTCCAAAGATGGTAGCCTTCTCTTTCAGCTCTCCAATAAAAGGGTGTCCAAAAAGACATACCTGAGTAGCACAAAAATACCCCACTATTTCTAGGTATTGGTCCTGTGGCAGGCCAGGTCTCACTAATGCAGGCTTCCGTAACACCTGTTTCAGCACTGGCTAAGCGGCTAAGTATTGAAAGCCAGTGCCCTTATACGGAGACTGGAATGTAACAAAAGCCCACCAAGAGTTTTGCCTAGGCTTTTCTTGAACCTTAAGGCATAACAAAATAATGAAGGAATCCTTAACAGGACCCATTTAGGATTAGACAAGTTTTATTGGGAGTCTGAAGAAACTCCCCAGACTTCACAAACAAATTGATTGGGGGTCTGAAGGAAATCCCCAAACCTCCATGATTTAGCAGGAGACAAGCTAAGGGTAATCACCCCAGCACCTGGACCCATTTAGATCAAGTAAATTTATTGAGGCTCCAGGGGAAGGTCTCAGGACTCAGACCTTAGTTATAGATTAAAAGAAGTTTATCATGGCCGGGCGTGGTGACTCAAGCCTGTAATCTTAGCACTTTGGGAGGCCGAGGCAGGTGGATCGCCTGAGGTCATGAGTTCGAGACCAGCCTGGCCAACATAGTGAACCCCCCCCCCCTCCCTGTCTCTACTAAAAATACAAAAATCAGCTGGGTGTGGTGGCAGGTGCCTGTAATCCCAGCTACTTGGGTGGCTGAGCCAGGAGAATCGCTTGAACCCGGGAGGTGGAGATTGCATTGAGCCAAGATTTCACCACTGCATCCCTGCCTGGGTGACAGAGTGAGACTGTGCCTCAAAAAAAAAAAAAAAAAAAGGGAAAAAAGAAGTTAATCACGCGTGTCTTTAGATGAATGCACACTTACACACACACATATAGCTTACAAGGTATATAAGCGCTGGAAAACTTTGTAATTTGGAGTTGGTCTGGTGATAATTTCCAGGCCTTCTCCTTGTAAACGGTTGCAGAAATAAAAATTTTCTTTCTCCCCAGTTCATCTGCATCTCATTATTGGGCCATGAGAAATAGCAGACTGATAGTCTCGTCTGAGAACAGTCCTACAATGCAGTTTTCTGTGTTAGAAATAGCAATAAATCCATTCAAATGCAGGGTCCTGAAATAAGAACCCATACTTTAAAATCTAACTTTTTCATTGTCATGAAGCAAAGGCAAACACAAACCAAAAATTTATAAAAGCAAACCAAAAGTACGCTAGAAAAGCAGACAGTGAAAAAAGGAAAGGAGAGATAGATATGACAAAAATAAAGTGTTAGATTCAGAAATCAGAAAGTAACACTGATTGTAACATTTGTTAAACTCTTCCTTTATCTCCAGGCTCATGCTAAGCACCTTACCTTTATTATTGTATGAAGTCCTCGTGGCACCTATGTGGGCTTGCCACTATTAATATTTCCATATTACAGATATATAGGGTCCAGCCCTACGGGACTTAGCGAGTGTTCTCCTTGTGTGCAGAGATGAGAGATTGTAATAAATAAAGACACAAGACAAAGTGATAAAGAGAAAACAGCTGGGCCCCGGGACCACTACCATCAAGACGCAGAGACTGGTCGTGGCCCCGAACAGCTGGGCACGCTGATATTTATTGCATACAAGACAAGGGGGCAGGTGAATCTTCTAAGTGATTGACAAGTTGAAGCAAGTCACGTGATCACAGGGCAGGGGGCCCTTCCCCCTTAGGTAGTCAAAGCAGAGAGAGAGAAGGCAGCCTACATCCGTGTTTTCTTCTCCGCACTTATAAGAACGTTCAAAGACTTTAAGACTGTCACTATTTCTGCTACCGCTATCTACTACGAACTTCAAAGAGGAACCAGGAGTACGGGAGGAACATGTAAGTGGACAAGGAGAGTGACCATTGAAGCACAGCACCACTGTGCTGCGATTCTCCTGGCTCAGCCTCCCGAGTAGCTCATTATTGGGGGTTTAGGCCTCCGGATGACTGCGGGCAGGCCTGGATAATATCCAGCCTTCCACAAGAAGCTGGTGGAGCAGAGTGTTCCCTGACTCCTCCAAGGAAAGCAGACTCCCTTCTGCGGTCTGCTCAGTAACGGGTGCCTTCCCAGACACTGGCGTTACCGCTTGACCAAGGAGCCCTCAAGTGGCCCTTATGCAGGTGTGACAGAAGGCTCACCTCTTGCCTTCTAGGTCACTTCTCACAATGTCCCTTCAGCACTTGACCCTATACCCGCCGGTTATTCCTAGGTTATATTAGTAATGCAACAAAGAGTAATATTAAAAGCTAATGATTAGTAATGTTTCTAGTAATGATTGATAATTGTCCATGATTATCTCTATATCTAATTTGTATTATAACTATTCTTATTCTATTTTCTTTATTATACTGAAACAGTTCGTGCCTTCAGTCTCTTGCCTCAGCACCTGGGTAATCCTCCGCCGACACAGACAAGGAATCTCCGGTGAGTGCATTAAAGCAATTTGCACAAGAAATCCCCAGTAAGAAAGTAAGTGGGCCGTGCTCGGTGGCTTACGCCTGTAATCCCAGCACTTTGGGAGGCCGAGGCAGGCGGATTCCGAGGTCAGGAGATCAAGACCATCCTGGCTAACACAGTGAAACCCCGTCTCTACTAAAAATAAAAATAAATAAAAATAAATTAGCCGGTCATGGTGGCAGGCACCTATAGCCCCAGCTACTCAGGAGGCTGAGGCAGGAGAATGGCGTGAACCTGGGAGGCAGAGCTTGCAGTGAGCCGAGATCGTGCTACTGCACTCCAGCCTGGTCGACAGAGCGAGACTCCATCTCAAAAAAAAAAAAAAAAGCCCAAGCTGTCTGGACTCCAGAATCTGAACTCATAGTGGGTATCATGGAGAGAGGGAAAAGTATAAATATAAAAAAGAGAAAATATGTAACAAAAGGGAAATTCATTCCTGATATATGTGGAGGAGATATTATATGTAATTGGTCTCACAAGTGCCAACATATATGGTACACCAGGTGTCCCCAACCACTGGGCCAGGGACTGGTACTGGTCTGTAGCCTATTAGGAGCCAGTCCACACCGCAGGAGGTGAGCAGTGGGTGAGTGAGCACGACCACCTGAGCTCTGCCTCCTGTCAGACCAGCGGCAGCATTAGATTCTCATCGGATTGCAAACCCTATTGTGAACTGCACATGCAATGAATCTGGGTTGCACACTCCTTTTGAGAATCTAATGCCTGATGATCTGTCACTGTCTCCCATCACCCCCCGATGGGACTGTCTAGTTGCAGGAAAACAAGCTCAGAGCTCCCACTGATTCTACATGATGGTGAGTTGTATAATTATTTCATTATATATTACAATGTAATCCTAATAGAAATAAAGTGCACAATAAAGGTAATGCACTTGAATAATCTTGAAACCATCCCCCCACCCCGGTCCGTGGAAAAATTATCTTCCATGAAACTGGTCTTTGGTGCCAAAAAGGTTGGAGACAACTGCTCTATGGAAAAATTATCTTCCATGAAACTGGTCTTTGGTGCTGGTCTTTGGTGCTGGTCTTTGATCCATGAGATCACTGGTCTTTGGATCACTGGTCTTTGATCCATGAGCCTTGTACTTTCCCCTAAACCAATGAATTCACAAGGTCAAGGAGTCAGAATGGGTTTCCAAAGCTCCCCTTGAATGGAAGCAACCAGAAACTGTGGTTTAGATTTTACTTTTACAAAAATGAAATAATTCTTTTGAATAGAATAACTTTTTATTCTCCTGCTTAGGAGAATGTTCATGTGTCCTTTGATAAAAATATTTACACGTATGTATGTATTCATATCTCTGAGTTGGACAGCAGAATAGGTAGAAGTTCTTTATAACACCTGATATGCAAGAATATGATAATTTTAGACTTTTTGTCTTACAAAGTAGTCCTATGGACCAAAAGTGGATGGCAGATTTATTACTGTTCTTGGGAATTCAGGATGGTTGTCAAACAGTGATAATCATATTTCATTATGGTCTAGAGTAATTTTAGAAGTTCGTTCTGAAAGTTCCAGCATATATTATTGATTATTGTTCTATATGAATTAATCACAGATGAAATGTAAGATAGACTGGTCTCTTGTACAATGAGTTACATAAAATTTAACGGGTCTATACAAAACTCCTTAGTGATAGAAAAGAACAGTAACTGCAATACACCACAAGAGGGCAAACTGGTACTGTTGAATATCAGTAACTTGACTGCAGAGTGTTCAATGAAAGACAAGGTGATGTCGGATCCAAGCCAGTTTACTTTTCTGCAATCATTAAAATATCAAATCAGAAAGCTTTTCTTTAGTAACTTTCGTGGTATTTGAGAAGAGTAATAAGGTCTTACCAGTTAGTAAATAAAGCACGCTGCTTTTTACTTTCATCGAAAAAAATAAGATTTGTCCCTAAAAATATATTTTCCTGGGTTAATATTGTATTAGATACATACTTTGTACCATCACTAATTATCAAGAAAGGTTGGCAAAGATTAAAAGAAAAAATGGTTTTCTTTTTTTATCAGCAATGTACAGCAATATAGCACAACAAGTTACAAATAGGTGAGATGTGGGTTCACTTTAGCAGACAGGAGAAAGGTTAACAAGGTTAAGGTTAACATGATAAATTATGGCAGAGAATTGGGGCAAACGAATAGAGATTCAGACAATTCTCCCTGATGCTTCCCCTTACATATGTAACTAGGTGATTCATTGTATATTAATGAATGCCATCTGACTGGGCATGGTGGCTCAAACCTGTAATCCCAGCACTTTGGGAGGCCCAGGCGGGTGGATCATGAGGTCAGCAGACGAGACCATCCTGGCCAACATGGTGAAACCCCATCTCTACTAAAATACAAAAATTAGCCAGACATGGTGGCAGGCACCTGTAAGCACAGCTACTCGGGAGGCTGAGGCAGGAGAATGGCGGGAACCCGGGAGGCGGAGCTTGCAGTGAGCTGAGATCGCGCCACTGCACTCCAGCCTGGGCAACAGAGCGAGACTCTGTCTCAAAAAAAAAAAAAAAAGGCATTTATAAACAAGTCTGTCCATTAATTTTTAGGCCCTAAATTGTCTTTTTAATAATGAGTGCAATCTGAAAATGAAGTTCTTTGTATGTTGTGGCCTGAAGATAAGGATAAAAAATAAAGAAACATAGGCAAACTGCAAAATCCTCATAGCACATGCAGTTTGGAGTGATGCCAGAAGTAATGTGATGTTTCCCTATTGAAAGAAAACCTATACATATTTTCACTAGGAATGTTCCATTAGTCCAGGGATTGGCAACTTTTCCTTTAAAGAGCCAGATAATAAATACTTCTGGCTTTGCAGGACATCTGGTCTCTGTCTACTTCTGGCTACTCCTTTTTGCCACTGTAGTATAAAAACAGTCAGAGACAAGCAAATGAATGGATGTCATTGTGTTCCAATAAAACTAGCTAACAAAAATAGATGCCAGGCTAGAATGGGCTCCTGGGTTGTAGTTCGTTAAACCCCATTTTAATCTAGTTGTGGACCCCTTCATAGTAAAGGAGTAAATGAGAAGGAGAAATAAACTTGAGACTTGGACATAACGACACAAATAACCTATAACTGGAGAGCAGCAAGATATAAAAATCTCCACCTCGGGTCCCAAGAGATGTTCAACAGAGTCTTAACAAGAGGCAAAAATTGTCTTAGGAAAAAGCATATTTTAGAAGATTGGTTGAAACACATGCACACCCTCATGCCTAAAATATGTAAGTCCCGAAAGTGAAGTAAATCTAAAAATGTATGAGCTGGGGAGTCTGTCCTGAGCCTCAGAAGCCCTGGCATTTTGAGCCATCGAGAAGTAAGGAAATGCATGAATCTTGCAGGAAACAGTAGGGTTTTGCAGCAAGACCATTGTGGGTGACAAATTGGCTCCAAGAAAGCACCCTCATTTTCTGAATGTAAGGAAACATCCCATAAATTACACCTCACAGACATTTCTAAAGGACTACTGGAAATGTAAATATTTTCAAAACTTATTTCATCATAGAAAGAACACATTTTCTAAGAGTGACACATGCATTCTACTTTGATTTGGAAGATGAGCTAAGGTTTCCATGAAATCAACTAATTAATTGCTGGGGAGAAAAAGGCTTGAAAGAGCATATACTGCAATGGTGCCCAAGTCTGGCTGCAGAAAAATGTCAAGGAGACTTTCATTGACGAAAAGAGGGAAACATGTAAAATATTTGAAGAGATTTATTCTCACGTAAATATGAGTGACCAATGGCCTCTGACACAGCCTTCAGATTTTGAGAACATGCAGCCAAGGTGGTTAGGGTACAGCTTGGTTTTACACATTTTTGGGAGACATGAGACATCAATGAATACATGTAAGATGTATATTGGTTTGGTCCGGAAAGGTGGGACAACTTGAAGCAGAAGACCTTCCAGGTTATATGTAGACTTAAAGATTTTCTGATTGGCAATTGGTTGAAAGAGTTATTATCAATAGAAAGAAAGGTCTGGGTTACAATAAGGGGTTGTAGAAACCAAAGTTTTATCATACAGATGAAGCCTCCTGGTAGCAGCCTTCAGAGAATAGATTGTAAATATTTCTTATCAGACTTAAAGAGTCTGTTCTGTCAATAATTCTAAAATGGAGGAGGGTATAATGAGGCATGTCCAGCTCCCCCATCCCATCATGGCCTGAACTAGTTTTTTCAGGTGAATTTTGAAATGCCCTTGGCTGAGAGGAGGGGTCCATTCTGTTGGTTGGGGGACCTTCGAATTTTATTTTTTGATATACACTTAAAAAAACACACACACACACACACACGGCTTCCCAGATTTTACTCCGAACACTGAATTGGATTTTCTGGAGCCTGTGTGTGAGCCAGGCATTTTTATGACACCAGCCCAGGGACTGGTATTTAGGAATGAAAAGGACAAAGGATAAAACCTGGGTTTGAGTTTGACCATTGTCAGGGCCAAGGAAAAACTCTTTCACCCTCTGAAGGTTTGGTGAAAAATCAACTCACAAAAGGCATACAGACTTATTAATGTGCACACAGGGGAGAACCACAGAGCGCATGCAAGGACAAAGCTGAACTGCAATCGGAACTTGGAATTGAAAGCCAGTTCCAGTCCCTAATGGGGTGCAGAAGCTTATATACCATCCTGAAGTACAGAAAGGATAGAGACTCAGAGCATGGCCAATAAAAGGTTATGGTGGTAAATCACGTTATGGTGATAAGACAGGCTACAAGAGGGAGAGAAGAGGATGCCTGGCTAGCAAAGGTGGTCTTGTTATGTACAGGTGAAAATTCACAGCTGGCAGCCCTCCAAGAAGGAGAGAAGAGAAGGCCTGGTTAGCAACGGTGGTCTTGTTATTAGCAGACCTCAGATTGAATAGATGATAAATGTTTCTTTCAGACCTTTAAAGGTGTCAGATTCTCAGTTTATCTTTCCTAGATCCAGACAAGAAAGGGCCTGCAGGCATCAATGCAGATTCTCTACAGATGTGAATCTTCCTCACAAAAGACAGCTTTGCAGGACAACCTCTGTTTACTATCTCTGTAACAGCCATCTCAAAATATGTCAACGAAATGTATTTGTGTTAAAATATTTTGATTTCCTTCACTCTGCTGAGTTCAAAGCTACACCCTGCCATGTATTAGTCATTTGTCCCTGAGCTGATGATGTACTATTTTAAGGTTTCAATTACCATCCCCAAGACGTGAAGCCAATGTTTGCCCCTAGGGTAAGGATTGAAAATCTGAGAATGTGACTCTGTGTGGACTTCAAGTATACATGCTTTATCATCTCTTTCACACCCTTGTCCTCTTTTTCCTGGAAACAATATAACTGCATTTGCTTCACTCAGCAATACACAGAATTTTACTAAAAATGAGAGCCTTTGAAGAAAATGTATTATTTTAGCTTTGCTCCATTGAAACATTTCTTCCTGAATTTCCTGAGAATTCTGGGTTTATTTATTTATTTTTTAGACTTTTTATTTTATTTATTTATTTATTTAAACTCTTTTTTTTTCCAAAAAGTTATTGGAGTACAGGTGGTATTTGGTTACATGGGTAAGTTGTTGAGTGTTGATTTGTGAGATTTTGGTGCACCCATCACCTGAGCAGTATACACTGTACCATATTTGTAGTCTTTTATCCCTCGTCCCCCTCTAACTCTTCCCCCTAAGTCCCCAGAGTCCATTGTATTATTTTTATGCCTTTGTGTCCTCATAGCTTAACTCTCACATATCATTGAGAACATATGATGTTTGGTTTTCCATTCCTGAGTTACTTCACTTAGAATAATAGTCTTCAACTCATACAGGTAACTGCAAATGCTGTTAATTCATTCCTTTTTATGCCTGGGTAGTATTCCAATGTATATATACACCACATTTTCTTTATCCACTCATTGATTGATGGGCATTTGGATTGGTTCCATGATTTTTGCAATTGTGAATTGTGCTGCTATAAACATTCATGTGCAAGTATCTTTTCTGAATAATGACTTCTTTGCCTCTGGATAGTAGTGGGAATGCTGGATCAAATGGTAGTTCTACTTTTAGTTCTTTAAGGAATCTCCACATTGTTTTCCATAGTGGCTGTACTAGTTTCCATTCCCACCAGCAGTGTAGAAGTGTTCTCTGTTCATCATATCCATGCCAACATCTACTGTGTTTTGATGTTTTGATTATGGCCATTCTTGCAAGAGTAAGGTGGTATCACATTGTGGTTTTGATTTGCATTTCCCTGATCATTAGTGATGTTGAGCATTTTTCCATATGTTTGTTGGCCATTTTGTGTATCTTCTTTTGACAATTGTCTATTCATATCCTTTGCCCAGTTTTTGATGGGATTGTTGGTTTTTTTCTTACTGATTTGTTTGATTCATTGTAGATTCTGGATATTAGTCCTCTGTCAGATGTGTAGATTGTGAAGATTTTCTCCCACTTTGTTTACTCTGCTGACTATTCTTTTGCTGTGCAAAAGCTCTTTAGTTTAATTAGGTCCCAGCTATTTATCTTCGTTTTTGCTCCGTTTACTTTTGGGTTCTTGGTCATGAAATTCTTGCCTAAGCCAATGTCTAGAAGGGTTTTTCCAATGTTATCTTGTAGAATTTTTATAGTTTCAGGTCTTAGGTTTAAGTCCTCAATCCATCTTGAGTTGATTTTTGTATAAGGTGAGAGATGAGGATCCAGTTTCATTCTCCTACATGTGTCTAGCCAATTATCCCAGCACCATTTGTTGAAAAGGGTGTCCTTTCCCCACTTTATGTTTTGGTTTGCTTTGTTGAAGATCAGTTGGCTGAAAGTATTGGGTTTATTTCTGAATTCTCTAATCTTTTCCATTGGTCTATGTGCCTATTTTTATACCAGTATCATGCTGTTTTGGTGACTATGGCCTTACAGTATGAGTTCTACTCTGATCTTGGTTATTTCCTATTTGCTGGGTTTGGGTTTGAAATCAGGTAGTGTGATGCCTCCAGATATGTTCTTTTTGCTTAGCCTTGCTAAGCAAAAAAAGAGCCTTGTGGGCTCTTTTTTGGTTCCATATGAATTTTAGAATTGTTTTTTCTAATTCTGTGAAGAAAGATGGTGGTATTTCGAAGGGGATTGTATTGAATTTGTAGATTGCTTTTGACAGTATGGTTATTTTCAGACAATATTGATTCTACCCATCCATGAGCATGAGTTGTGGTTCCATTTGTTTGCGCCATTTATACTTTCTTTCAGTAGTGTTTTTTTGTTTTCCTTGTAGATGTCTTTTGACTCATTTGTTAGGTATATTCCTAAGTTTTTTGTTTGTGTGTTTGTTTGTCTGGTTGTTTGTTTTGCAGCTATTGTAAAAGGGGTAGAGTTCTTGATTTGATTCTCTGCTTGGTCCCTGTTGGTGTTTAGAAAAGGTACTTATTTGTATACATTAATCTTGTATCCAGAAACTTTGCTGAATTCTTCTATCAGTTCTAGGAGCTTTCTGGAGTAGTCCTTAGGGTTTTCAAGGTAAACAGTCATATCGTCAGCAAACAGTGACAGTTTGACTTCCTTTTTACCTGTTCTGACTAGGACTTCCAGTACTATGTTGAAGAGGAATGGTGAGAGTGGACATCCTTGTCTTGTTCCCATGCTCAGAGGAAATGCTTTCAACTTTTCCCCATTCAGTATTATGTCGACTGTGGGTTTTTCATAGATGGCTTTTACTGACATTTATTGACTT
The DNA here is from genome assembly GCF_008728515.1 of Papio anubis. NCBI lineage: Eukaryota > Metazoa > Chordata > Mammalia > Primates > Cercopithecidae > Papio > Papio anubis. The sequence continues at coordinate 152,732,659 of NC_044979.1, forward strand.
GCGTATGTCACAATTTATTGACTTGCGTATATTAAATGCAAGTCACATTTATTGACTTGCATATGTCAATAAATGCATTCTGCGTTCCTGGTATGAAACCCACTCAATCATGATGGATTATCTTTTTGATATGTTGTTGGATTCCATTAGCTAGTATTTTGTTAAGGATTTTAGTATCTATGTTCTTCAAGGATATTGGTTTGTAGTTTTCTTTTCTGGTTATGTCCTTCCCTGATTTTGGTATTAGGGTGATACTGGCTTCACAGAATGAATTAGGGATGGTTCCTTCTTTCTCTGTCTTGTGGAATAGTGTCAATAGGATTGGTATCAATTCTTCTTTGAATGTCTGGTAGAATTCTGCTGTGATTCCGTCTGGACCTGGACTTTTTTTTTGTAGGTAAATTTTAAATTACAATTTCAATCTCACTGCTTGTTATTGGTCTGTTCAGGTTATCTAATTCTTCCTGATTTAAGCTAGGAGGGTTATATTTTTCAAGGAGTTTATCCATCTAATCTAGGTTTTCCAGTTTATGTGCATAAGGGTGTTCATAGTAGCCTTGAATGATCTTTTGTATTTCAGTGGTGTCAGTTGTAATGTCTCCTGTTTTCTTTCTTAGTGAGGTTATTTGAATTTTCTTTCTTCTTTTTGTGGTTAATCTTGATAATGGTCTATCAATTTTACTTATCTCTCAAAGAACCTGCTGTTTGTTTCATTTATCTTCTGTCTTGTCTTTTTGTTTCAATTTCATTTAGTTCTGCTCTGACCTTGGTTATTTCCTCTCTTCTGCTGGATTTGGTTTGTTCTTGTTTCTCTAATTCCTTGAGATGTAACCATAGATTGTCTATTTGTGATCTTTCAGACTTTTTGATGTAGGCATTTATGACTATGAGGTTTCCTCTTAGCACTGCCTTTGCTGTATCCCAGAGGTTTTGATAGATGGTGTCATTTTTGTCACTCAGTTTGAATAATTTTTAAATTTCCATCTTGATTTTGTTTTTGACCCAATGCTCATTGAGGAGCCAGTTATTTAATTTCCACGTATTTGCATGGTTTTGAAGATTCCTTTTGGAATTGATTCCCGGTTATATTCCACTGTGGTCTGAGAGAGTGCTTGATATAATTTTGATTTTCTTAAATTTTTTGAGGCTCATTTTATGGCCTGTCATATTGTCTATCTTGGAGAAATTTCCATGTGCTGTTGAATAGAATGTGTATTCTGTGGCTGTTGGATGAAATGTTCTGTATATATCTGTTAAGTCCATTTATTCCAAGATATAGTTTAAGTCCATTGTTTCTTTGTTGAATTTATGTCTTGATGACCTGTCTAGTGCTGTCCATAAAGTATTGAAGTCCCCCACTATTATTATGTTGCTGTCTATCTCATCTCTTAGGTCTATTAGTAATTGTTTTATAAATCTGAGACCTCCAGTGTTAGGTGCATATATGTTTAGGATTGTGATATCTTCTCATTGGACAAGGCCTTGTACCTCTTTGTCTCTTTTAACTGCTGTTGCTTTAAAATTTGTTTTGTTTAATGTATGAATAGCTACTCCTGCTTGCTTTTGGTGTCCATTTGCATGAAATGCCTTTTTACACCCCTTTACTTTAAGCTTATGTGAGTTTTTATGTGTTAGTTGAGTCTCTTCAAGGCAGTAGATGGTTGGTGAGTTCTTATCCATTCTGTGGTTATCTATCTTTTAATTGGAGCATTTAGGCCATTTACATTCAATGTTAGTATTGAAATGTGAGGTACCATTGCTTTCATCATGCTCTTTGTTGCCTGTGTACTTTGGTGGGTTTTTTTGTTTTTTGTTTTTTGTGTTTTTTTTTTTTTTTGCTTTTTAACTTGTATTTTTGTTTTATAGGTCCTGTGTGATTTATGTTGTAAAGAGGTTCTATTTTGATGTGTTTCCAGGATTTGTTTCAAGATTTAGAGCTCCTTTAAGCAGTTCTTGTAGTGGTAGCTTGGAAGTGGCAAATTCTCTACATATGTTTGTCTGAAAAAGACTGTATTTTTTCTTCATATATGATACTTAGTTTCACTGCATACAAAATTCTTGGCTCATAATTGTTTTGTTTGAGGAGGCTGAAGATATGTCCCCAATCCCTTCTAACTTGTAGGGTTTCTGCTGAGAAAGCTGCTGTTAATCTGATAGGTGTTCCTTTGTAGGTTACTTGGTGCTTCTGTCTTACGGCTCTTAAGATTCTTTCCTTCGTCTTAACTTTGGATAACCTGATGACAATGTGACTAGGAAAAGATCTTTTTGCAATGAATTTCCCAGATGTCCTTTGTGCTTCTTGTATTTGGCTCTCTAGGTCTCTCACAAGGCCAGTGAAGTTTTCTTCAATTATTCCCTCAAATGTATTTTCCAGGATTTTAAAATTCTTTTCTTCCTCAGGTACACCAATTATTCTTAGGTTCGGTTGTTTTTTTGTTTGTTTTGTTTTGTTTTTTTTTGAGACAGAGTTTCACTCTTGTTGCCCAGGCTGGAGTGCTATGGCACGATCTCAACTCACTGCAAATGTTTGGTTGTTTAACATAATCCTAGACTTCTTGGAGGCTGTGTTTATATTTTCTTATTCTTTTTTATTTGTCTTTATTGGATTGGGTTAATTCAAAGTCCTTGGGTTTGAGCTCTGAATTTCTTTCTTCTACTTGTTCAATTCTATTGCTGTGACTTTCCAGAGCATTTCAGATTTCTAAAAGTGTGTCCAAAGTTTCCTGAATTTTTGATTGTTTTTGTTTAAGCTATCTATATCCATGAATATTTCTCCCTTCACTTCTTGTATTGTTTTTTGGATTTCTTTGCACTGGGCTTCACCTTTCTCTGGTTCCTTCCTGATTAGCTTAATAACTAACCTTCTGAATTCTTTTTTCAGGTAAATCAGGGATTTCTTCTTGGTTTGGATCCATTGCTGGTGAACTAGTATGATTTTTTGGGGGTGTTGAAGAGCCTTGTTTTGTCATATTACCAGGACTGGTTTTCTGGTTCCTTCTCATTTGGGTAGACTCTGTCAGCGGGAAGGTCAAGGGATAAAGGCTGTTGTTCAGATTTTTTTGTCCTTTGGGGTGTTCTCTTGATGTAGTACTGTCTCCCTTTTCCTATAGATATGGCTTCCTGTGAGCTGAACTGCAGTGATTGTTGTCTCTTTTCTGGATCTAGCCACCCAGTGAGTTTACCCAGCTCTAGGCTGGTACTGGGGGTTGTCTGCACAGAGTCCTGTGATGTGAACCATTTATGGGTCTCTCAGCCATGGATAGCAGCACCTTTTCGGGTGGAAGTGGCAGAGGGTGCAATAGGCTCTGTGAGGGTCCTTAGCGTTGGTGGTTTAATGCTCTATTTTTGTGCTGTTTGACCCCCTGCCAGGAGGTGGCGCTTTCCAGAAAGCATCAGCGGCAGTAGTGTGGGGAGGGACTGGCAGTGGATGTGACCCTAGAACTGCCAAGGTTATGTGCCCGTTCTCTTGCACTACCAGGGTGGATGGGCAAGGACCACCAGGTGGGGGCAGGGCTGGGTGTGTCTGAGCTCAGACTCTCCATGGGCAGGTCTTGCTGCAGCTCCTGTGGGGGCTAGGGTTGAGGTTCCCAGGTCACTGGACTTGTGTACCTAGGAGGATTACGGCTGCCTCTGCTGAGTCATGCAGGTTGTCAGGGAAGTGGGGGAAAGCCAGCAGTCACAGACCTCACCCAGCTCCCATGCAAACCGAAGGGCTGGTCTACTCCCACCATGCCGTGGCCAACAGCCCGGAATCTGTTTCCAAGAGGAGGGTGAGATGGGCTTGAAAATTTGCCTAAGGCTATCCACCTCCCAGCCAGGAAAGAAACATGCTTTAGTTCTTCCCGGGCCTGTGAAGTCAGCATGCCTGATTCACACCCTCCCGAGTTCTTGCCTGGAGGCTTCTTACCCTATTCAAATTGTTACAAAGTTCAGCTAGAGAATTCCTTCTCCCTGTAGAGTTTTACCCCCTGCTCCTCTGGTCACCCTCCTGATGTGTGGTCCCAGGCAGGAATGGGCTGCTTGGGGACCCAGCGAGCTCCCAGGGCCTTTCTGCTGTTTCATCTACCCCCCATATTTCACTCGGCTCTCTAACTGGACTCGGCTCCAGGTAAAGTCAAAAACTTCTCCTGCAAACAGACCTTCGGCTTCTCCAGTGGGTGTGTGTGTCTGGGAGAGGCGGGTCTCTCTTTCCTACTTCTACGGTTGGGACACTCACAGTATTTGGGGTGTCTCCCGGGTCCTGCAGGAGCCGTCTGCTTTCTTCAGAGGATCTGTGGGCCCTCTCAGTTTTGCTGGTTTGTTCCTGCAGTCGATGTATTTGACTTTTTAAAATTCTGGTCCAACTTATTATTTTAAATCCCCAATTCACGGGTTATAATCACAAAGACATGAGGATGAATTTGAGGCTCTGGAACTGAGCTCCTGGGTCTCTGTCTTGCCTGATCCTCTCAGCTGGAATGCAGAGTTAGAGCTCTCGGTTCAGGTCACTTTAGCAGGTACAGAATAGTATGAGTGATGGCTGGGTTAACATGCCTACCATCTCTTCTCTTAAGCACCAGCTGGGGAGAAGACCAAGCAGCGAGATGTCAAGTCCTCATGTCAGGGGCATTTGAACCAGAGTAACTCCATCTTGAATGGCGGCTGGGTAAAATAAGGCTGAGACCTGCTGGGGTGCATTCCCAGGAGGTTAAGGCACTCTTAATCACAGGATGAGATAGGAGGTCAGCACAAGATACAGGTAACAAAGACCTTGCTGATAAAACAGCATGTGGTAAAGAAGGGGCCAAATCCCACCAAAACCAAGATGATGACAAAAGTGACTTCTGGTCACTTTCATTATATGCTAATTGATCATTATACACTAATTAGAATGTATTAACATCCTAAAAGACATACTCACCAGCACTGGACAGTTTACAAATGCCAAGGCAATGTCAGGACAGTCTGAAAAAAGGGGGAACCCTCAGTTCCAGGAATTGCCCAGCCTTTTCCTGGAAAACTCATGAACAATCCACTCCTTCTTCAGCATATAATCAAGAAATAAGCATAAAAACAGGCAACCAGAAGCCCTTGGGGCTGCTCTCCCTATGAAGTAGCTATTCTTTTATTCCTTTACTTTCTTAATAAACTTGCTTTCACTTTACTGTATGGACTTACCCTGGATTCTTTCTTACACAAGGTCCAGGAACCCTCTCTTGGAGTGTGGATCAAGACCCTTTTCTGTTAACGCTCAGATATCCCTTCAAGTCCTAGCTTGTGCTAACTTTCTTGGCTTAAGTCAATTCCAAACTTATTGCTCAGAAACTGGCTTTCAGTTCCAAATTCCTGTTGCATTTGAGCTGTGTTCTTACATGCAGGTGTAGGAGGTTTTTGCTCCTTTGTTAGAGGTTCAGGCAGCAGTGAAGTAGGCCACCCCTGCTGCTCCTTAATTTATTCATTTATTTTCATTTTCTCTCTGGTTTATTTGAAGGAAGAAGAACAGAACAATGTTCAGCCCCTCTGAATCTTGAGTGTGGAAAATCACGGCGCAGCCTACCAATTGTTACTGGCAGGGGATGTGCTAGAGAATGAGGAGTTGGCAACTCTTCTTCCTCTGGCCAGGAGTTTTCTTCTTACTCATTAGCAATTATTTATCTGCTCTTTGTTCCCCCTCCTTGCACATGCTATGCTGAGTGAACTCACCAGAAGGAAAATAATTTCATAGTGCATGTTTCGAAAGCATCCTCTGTGGTAGGAAAGTTTTTGTAAAACAGAAGAAAATTGGAGGTTAGCAATCATTTTATTATTTTGTTAAATGAAGAAAACCAGGAAAAATAAAATTCCTGGTAAAGAAAGAATTGTTTCAGTTGACAAAAAGGTCTGGGGTGCCTTTCCAGCGATTTTGGCCAGTGCATCAGGAAGCCAAGTTTGCATTTTGGAGGTTGTGGACTCAGCATATGAGTCAAGTTTCTTTGCAAAGAAAACCTGAGACAGTTTTGTTGTATTCTAATTTATAATTGGGCATTAGGCAACGTAGCAATGAAGGATCTTACTTCAGCAAGTTTACTGCTTAATTTTGCTTTTGGTTCTACTTAGCATCTTTAAGCAGAGGAAAGGAAGCAACTATGCTCCTTCGGGGAATCAAGATATGACAATTGGACATTTGGATATTCATGTGTTTTTTTAGGATGGAACCTCTATAAATGGAATGACACTTCTAAGGTCCAAAAGTAAATATAAATTTTAAATTGTTCTTTTAACTCTATGCACATTTCTCAGAATCTCAGAAAAAATAAACATTCCAAAAATAAAATGTGATTTGTATTAGTTTTACTTAAAAAAAAAAAAACTCTCCCAAGCTAAATACCAAAGTAATGCACATCTGTTGAAATTAGGAATACAGTTATTAAATAAAGCTAAAAATACACATGTGAAAAATAAAAGGCAACATAAAGATTAGTGACTTGCTACTATTGTTTTTTAGTTTTATTTTCACATTAGCAATCCTGAAATGAAAAAGAGTCTCACCTTGAAAGATAAACTAAGTATTCATAGTTTTTATTTTTTATTTTATTTGTTTATTTTTCTGAGACAGAGTCTCACTCTGTCGCCCAGGCTGGAGTACAGTGGTGTGATCTTAGCTCACTGCAACCTCCCCCTCCCAGACTGAAGCGATTCTCCTGCCTCAGCCTCCCAAGTAGCTGGGATTACAAGCACCCGCCACCATGCCTGGCTAGTTTTTGTATTTTTAGTAGAGATGGGGTTTCACTATCTTGGCCAGGATGGTCTTGAACTCCGGACTCTGTGATCCACCCGCCTCAGCCTCCCAAAGTGCTGGGATTATAGTCGTGAGCCCCTGCACTCGGCCTCATGGTTTTTATTTTTATAAGATAGCATTTCAAGGGATTATTTTGAAGTGAAAATAATAGTGTTACTTTTGGTGGCTAAATGATTGCTTTACCATTTGCAGGCACTTTTGACATCTGTGGTGGAGGAACTTGGTTTAAGCCAGAAGAAAGGTTTTTGATGCTGCTCTCCTTACAGTGTGTTCTAGAGATGGGCCATGACACACGGCGACATTGGTTAACAATAGTGCTACCCTATGAGTGACAATTTTGAGTATGGTTAAAACATAGGTAACGAATGATGCAAAAGCAGTATAGCTGATCTAGCTAAAATGTTGCTTTATAAAAGCTAGATATCTCGGTGCCATCTTTGCCTTTGTCCCGTCTGCCTCTAATCGGTGACCAAGCTCCCAGTCCCTTCCTCTCCATTCTCTCCGTGGCTGCTTTGAGAAGTTCTTCCTTCACTGTCTTTCTCCCTAAACTACGACAGCAGTTTCTAAATGCTTTGCTGCATTTTCCCCTATTTTCTTTTTTAATAATTCATCCTCCTGAAACATGAACCCAAAAATGTTATCTCCCTGCTGAAAACCTTTGTTTGCATAACTCCTTGTTTGCAAGGACCTTTTTCTCTGGGGTTCTCTCTAGTTTGGGTTAAGACCTTCACTAACAGCCAGGACCAAGCCCACAGAAAAGGGAGTGTCAGGGTTTGGCAGATTCTTAGGCTCCAATCAGATGATTAAGGGTTCCTCCCACAGTTGCCAGCTTTGGAGAAAACTGGGTTGCTGCTGGTGATGTTGGGCCAGAAGCCCAGCTATGTACACTGGGCACATGTCGGGAAGGATGGGAGAAGACCGGAGGCCCAGTGGTCATTAAATGCCCAAGCACTCCCAGCAATGCACCGTAATAGCAGGGCACCCGAGCCTGCACTCCGATGAATATGAGATAACCAATCCACTTCCTGCCTCATTCAGGAACTCTTTAAGGCCAAACCTATTCATTTTATTTATTTATGTATGTATTTATTTATTTATTTAGAGATGGAGTCTCACCACTTTGTCGCCCAGGCTGGAGTGCAGTGGCGTAATCTCTACTTACCACAACCTCCGCCTCCCGGGTTCAAGCGATTCTTCTGCTTCAGCCTCTTGAGTGGCTGGGACTACAGGTGCGCGTCACCACGCCCAACTAATTTTTGTATTTTTAGTAGAGATGGAGTTTCACCATGTTGGCCAGGCTGGTCTTGAACTCCTGACCTCAAGTGATCTGCCTGCCTCGGCCTCCCAAAGTTCTGGGATTACAGGCATGAGCCACTGTGCCCTGTTCCCATTTTAGATATTGGTAACACAAGCGGATACAGACTAAGAATGATTTACTCCATTCTCTAAAGTAATAGTTCCCAACGTGGGCTAATCATATGAATTTCTTGGGAAGATTCCAGGGACCCATTATGAGTGGTGTAAATCGGACTACCCAAGGAGATCTGAGCCCAGGAATATGTATTTTAATCCAGTTTTCCAGGTGATTCCCATGTAGTCAGTTTGACAAGGCCTGGGGAACCAGTGAGTAAGAGAGGGGAGATCAACATTCCTCACCATGACATTCAAGGCTATTTACCACCAAGCTCCCATCATTCTGTAGTCATTCACCTTTGTAGGTTGTTGTTGTTGTTTTTCTTTTTTTCTCTTCTCCTCTCCTCCCTGGTGTGTGAGAATCCTGTGCAGTTCTGTACATTTGCTCATAGTTTTTGCTTTGAGTTGAATGCTGTTTCTTATCTTCTTCATTTGGAAAGGAAAATCTTGTATTTATTTCAGAATCCAATGACTGATTCATTGTGAGAATTCCCTTGATCCTACCAGCAGAATTAATTGCTTCTTTTATGCTTTCAAAGAGCTTTGTTCATACCATTGGTAAGTGTTTATCATACAGATTTATAGTTATAAGGTCAAGAAATTCTGAATCACAAACCAGGACACATAATCCTGCAATCAGAATTGCCCCAGATAATGTAAGATCCTTGATTACCACAGTTACAGTTGCTGTGTCTTCCCTGATAAAAGTATGAACTCTTATAGGCCAGAGATAGTCCTGTATTCCCCAATGTAACTCACACAACCTTCAATATGGTACAATGGAAATAGAAGGTGTCTAATAAATGTTGGGCGTCCAAGTAAGCATGGTGCTGCCATTTTGAATGTCAAGATACACTTAGCACCACTCAGAACTGGGAGTGCGACTTCTCTTAGAAGGTGAATGGAAAGAATTTTTTGTCCTTCTTTTTATTTGTCATATTTCAGTTAAGATCAGGCATAAAGTGTCACATGTATCCGTGTGAAGAGAGTTTACCAAACAGGTTTTGTGTGAGCAACAAGTCTGTTTATTTCACCTGGTGCAGGCATGCTGAGTCTGAAAAGAGAGTCAGCGAAGTGTGGTGGGATTATCATTGGTTCTTATAGGTTTGGGATAGGCGGTGGAGTTAGGAGCAATTCTTTTGTGGGTGGGGGGTGAATCTCAAAAAGTGCATTCTCAACGGCGGGGAGAATATTACAAAGTACCTTCTTAAGGGTGGGGGAATATCACAAAATACCTTCTTAAGGGTGGGGGAATATCACAAAATATCTTCTTAAGGGCAGGGGAATATCTCGAAGTCCATTACTGCAAGGGCGGAGGAATATCACAAAGTCCATTATCACAAAGTCCATTATCGCAAGGGCAGGGAGGGTGTATTGTCATAAAGTCAATTGATCAGTTAGGGTGGGGCAGGATCAGGTCACAATGGTGGAATGTCATCTTTTGTGGATCTTCAGTTACTTCAGGCCATCTGGATATATATGTGCAGGTCACAGGGGATACGATGGCTTAGCTTGGGCTCAGAGGCCTGACATAAAGCATGCTGGGATGTTAGTAGTACTGGACCGGGAGGGTGAGGGAGGGAGGAATCCATGACCAGCTAGAAGGGGGACAGGAGTTGGATGTATAAGATATACACGAGATCCCTGTTGTCATAAAACTTACATTCTAGCAGGGGAGATGGGCCAAACCAAGTTGAACAAATACAGTATTTCCAAAATGATAAGTTATTAATTTAGCAGAGGAAACAGACAATAAGCAAATGCCCAAATCAGATGATTCAAACAGTGATAAGAGCTATGAAGAAAATAAGATAGTATCTCCAAAAGGGTTTACTTGTTAAGGGGTGGGGTGCAAAGGGGTAGGATTAGATGTGGGTGAAGGGCCCTTAGAGATGACTTTTGTGTTGAGAGCAGACATGAGGAAGGAACTAGCTATGCAAAAAATTGGCAAGAGACAGTTCTAGGAAAAGGAATCCTCAAGGGGCACAACCTTGATATATGAATGAGCTGGAGCATTTGGGGACCAGAAAGAGACATAATCTGGCAAGAGCCCAGTAAGTGAGGAGCCAAGCTGTGGGGAGTGTGGGTGGAGATAGACACAGGGCAGATCATGTGGGGCCTTGGAATAGTCCTTTTATGCCAAGTGCAGTGGAAAGACCTTGGATTTTTATTATTTATTGTTTTTATTTTTATTTATTTATTTTTTGAGATGGAGTTTTGCTCTCGTTGCCCAGGCTGGAGTGCAATGGTATGATCTCAGCTCACTGCAAGCTCCGCCTCCTGGGTTCAAGCGATTCTCCTGCCTCAGCCTCCCAAGTAGCTGGGATTACAGGCGTGCACCACCACGCCTGGCTAATTTTTTTGTATTTTTAGTAGAGACAGGGTTTTGCCATGTTGGTCAGGCTGGTCTCGAATACCTCAGGTGATCTGCCTGCCTTGGCCTCCCAAAGTGCTGGGATTACAGGTGTGAACCACTGCACCCAGCTGCTATTGGGGTTTTAAGCAGGGAGTGGCATAATCAATTCTGAGAAATATTAAAGAGGTAACATTCTCAGAATTAGGTAATTTCTGAAAATACATTTAAAGGAGAGAGTGGGGTGAAGAAGTTCAAAGATTCAAAGGTGAGGTTCAGTCGCGGTGGCTCATGCCTGTAATCCCAGCACTTTGGGAGGCTGAGGCAGGCGGATCACAAGGTCAGGAATTTGAGACCAGCCTGACCAACATGGTGAAACCTCATCTCTACTAAAAATACAAGAATTACCAGGGCATGGTGGCACACCTGTGGTCCCAGCTACTCGGGAGGCTGAGGCAGGAGAATCGCTTGAATCTGGGAGGCGGAGGTTGCAGTGAGCCGAGATTGCACCACTGCACTCCAGTCTGGGCAACAGAGTGAGACTCTCTCTCAAAAAACAAAAACAAACAAAAAAAAACCATTCAAAGGTGATGCTCAGGTTTTCAACTTAGCTAATTGGGTGGATATGGGTGCTACAGATGGAGAAGGTTTTGCATAGAAGTTGATGTTTTATTTTAGATGTGCTGAATCTGAAATTTCCATGGATCATCTGGTTGCAAATTGTGTATGTGTGTGTGTGTTTGTGTGTATGTGTTTCAGACAGGATCTTGTTCTGTTACCCAGGCTGGAGTACAGTGGCGTAATCTCAGCTCACTGCAACCTCTGCCTCCTGGGTTCAAGCGATCCTCCCACTTCAGCCTCCCTAGTAGCTGGGACTACCGATGTGTGCCACCACACCCAGCTAATTTTTATATTTTCAGTAGAGATGGGGTTTCACCATGTTGGCCAGGCTGGTCTCGAACTCTTGACCTCAGGTGATCCTCCCACCTCAGCCTCCCAAAGTGCTGGGATTACAGGCATGAGCCACCATACCCGGCCCAAATGTGTTTTTGTTTTTTAAGATGGTATCTCACTCTGTTGCCCAGGCTGGAATGCAGTGGTGTGATCATGGCTCACTGCAGCCTCAACCTACTGGACTCAAGCAATCCTCCCACCTTGGCCTCCTGGGTAGCTGGGACTATAGGTGTGTGCTACTAAACCCAGCTGATTTTTTTAACAAATTTTTTTGTAGAGATGGTGGCGTCTCACTATGTTGCCCAGGCTGGTCTCAAACTCCTGAGCTCACGTCATCCTCCCACCTTGGCCTCCTAAAGTGTTCGGATTACAGGCGTGAGCCACTGTGCCCTGCTGCAGGTGAGAAATTGGATATATGTGTCTGAAGTTTTGGGGAAACATCTTGTTCAAGGGTATAGATTAGAGAGTCATAAAAAAATAGATTAGAGACTCATCATCCTATAGGTGGTTGCTAGAAAGATAAGAGTGGCTAAAATTACACAGAGTGTGAAGCATGAGTGGGTTGAGGATGGGCTCTTGGGAAGACAAATATTTGAAGAGTGGATGGAGATAACAGTACCAACACAGGATATGTGGAAACAAAGCAAAGGAATTGTCTGTGGACAAAAAAATGCAAAGGGCTTTCTCTATTCTCTCATTCATCAACAATCAACACAGAAAACCACATTCTGTGACCAAATGTGGGTGCGATTTTCCCCACACAAGTGAGCAATCAGTTCTCCAGTGGACCCCAGCTGGATGGCTCCAATTCAGTTAAATGCTAACACTATGGAGCTGGAAGTAGTATTGGATCCCACAGGTTGGGGCTTTGCCTCGCTTCCAGTGTCAATCCCAAGCCCCTGGTTGTTCTACCAGGGCTTCTGACTGCCTGTAAACCAGGGTTTCCACAATATTGTGTCAGGTTCGAATCAGCCTCGTTGTGCTAACTCTGACTTAGGAGCTGGAAGGTTTCAGGATGACTCAGTGGCCAATTAAATGCTTTTGAATTCATGGTTTATTGTGAGGCTTTCACACATCAACAATCATGCAAATATATTCAACACACACACAGGCAGCAATAAGAGAGAGAGGGGACCAGCATGCTGAAGGATGAACAGGACAGGACTGGATTTCCCTGGAAATGCCAACCAGCACAGTGGGTGGGAGGCTGCTGCTTTTGTCCCCACAGCTTCTGGTGGCCACTGCCAGTGGAGAAGAGGCCTCAGAATTCTGAGACAGAGCTTCTGCAGGCATCTTGGCCATGGTCAGTTTCTTTGCTGTTTTTATGTCCCTCCTCAGGTATGTCCATGGTCAATATCACAGCTGCCTTTTGGCTTCACTTTGTGTGTGTGTGTGTGTGTGTGTGTGTGTGTGTGTGAGAGAGAGAGAGAGACAGAGAGAGAGAGTGTCACTCATCGCCAGGCTGGAGTGCAGTGGTGCGTTCTTGGCTCACTGCAACCTCCGCCTCCTGGGTTCAAGTGATTCTCCCTGCCTCAGCCTCCTGAGTAGCTGGGACTACAGGTGCGTGGCACCATGTCCAGCTAATTTTTGTATTTTTAGTAGAAGTGGGGTTTCATCATGTTGGCTGGGATGGTCTCAATCTCTTGATCTCATGATCCACCTGCCTCGGCCTCCCAAAGTGTTGGAATTACAGGCGTGATGAGCCACTGTACCCAATCTGGCTTCGCTTTCTTGTTGGGTCTTAGGGGTGCCTGGCCAAGCAAGTGTTATCACCTCCGTTCACCATATATACGCTTATCACTTTGAGGGGTCAATGATGTCCAATTTCACTCTGGACTCTCACTTGTCACAAGTGACTCCATTTTGAGACATGTTGAATCACATTATACTAATAGGTATAGTGTAATTAGTATAATGTGATTTAACTAAAACATGTCAATGAAGAGTCCAACTCTGTAACATATTTGAAAAGATTTATTCTGAGCTAAATATGAGTGACCATGGCCCATGACACAGCCCTCAGGAGGTCCTGAGAACATGTTCCCAGGGTAGTCAAGGGGCAGCCTGGTTTTATGCATTTTAGGGAGGCATGAGACATCAATCAATCAAATACATTTAGGAAATACATTGATTTGGTATAGAAAGGCAAGGCAACTCAAAGTGGGAACTTCCACTTTGCACTTCCAAATTGCTTGACAATTTGTTCAGTTTGTCCAAAGACCTTGGATCCATAGAAAGAAAATGCTCAGGTTAAGATAAAAGATTGTAAGACCAAGATTCTTTTGAAGTCTTATTACCGTGGCTGCCCTTAGAGACAATAGATGACAAATGCTTCCTATTCAGATCTTTAAAAGGTACTAGACTTTTAGTTAATCTCTTTAGGATTGGGAGGGCCCAGAAGAAAAACACCTAGCTATGTTAATAGAGATTCTGCTATGTTAATAGAGATTCTTTACAGATGCAAATATTCCCCTACAAAGGACAGCTTCATAGGGCCATTTCAAAATATGACAAAGAAACATGTTTTCAGGTAAAATATTTTTATTTTCTTTCTTGTTTCATAATGTTATGCCAGAATCAGATTGGAAAGTAAGTCACAATATATAGGGTTAAATAAAACCAATCTGATGAGAATTTATGGTTTGTAGGGCATGACTCCCCAGACCCCTTAGATAGGAATTTGGGCAAGATAAAAAAATCAGAACTTAGTCCTCAAGTGTTCTATCACCTAACTTCCCCTTGGGTTTGATTTATTCACAGAAGCCAGGGAAACAGTTTACTGGTTCATTATAGAGGACATTACAGAATTTCAAGTCTTATTATTTAATAAATACATTAATGACTGGGCACAGTGGCTCACACCTGTAATCCTAGCACTTTGGGGCACCGAGGTGGGCAGATCACCTGAAGTCAGGAGTTCAAGACCAGCCTGGCCAATATGGTGAAACCCTCTCTCTACTAAATATAAAAAAAATTAGCCAGGGGTGGTGGCACACACCTGTAGTCCCAGCTACTCAGGAGGCTGAGGCAGGGAGAACTGCTTGAACCCAGGAGGTGGAGGCTGCAGTGAGCTGAGATTGTGTCACTGCACTCCAGCCTGGGTGACAGGAGAGTGAAACTGTCTCAAAAAAATTAATAAGTAAAGGATATTACAAAGGATACAGATGAAAAAATGCTTAGAAAAAAAGTGTGGGGGAAGGTATGCGGAGCTTCCATGTCCTTCCTAGGCAGTCACCCTCCAGGGACCCCCAAGTGTTCCGTTACCTGGAGGTTTTCCAAACCTGATCCTTTTGAGTTTTTATGGAAGCTTCATTACATAGACGTGATTGAATAAATAATTAGCCATTAGTGATCAACTCAACTTTTAGCCACTCTCCCTCCCCAAAGGTCAGGAGGTAGGATGAAAAATCCCAGTCCTCTAATCATGCCTTGGTCTTTCCATGACCAGCTCCCATCCTGAAGCTACATAGGGGCTGGCAGCCATCAGTCAACATTAGCATACAAAAAATCATTAGTTTGGAGAGTCTAAGGATTTTAAGAGTTGTATGCCAGGAAATAGGTGAAAGATCAAATATATATTTCACAATATCATGAATTGTTTTTATAATAAAGACTTAAATATGTCTGTTAGATTTCATAGTATGGAGGCATTGGTGACCTTGGGGAGACAAATTGAAGCAGAAAGTGAATGTTGACTGCTGTCTGAGAAAGTTGGCAGAGAATGAAAGGAGACAAATTACAGTGAGTAGTACAAGGTCAATGGGTTTTTTTAGGGTGGGAGAGACTTGGGACTATTTATAGCCTAAAGAGAAAAAAAATCAATAGAACAAAAAGATGGAATATTCAACAGAAAAAGTGAAATTTAAAGGAGTGAGAACTTGGAAGAAAAAATGAAGGGATTTGGAGCAGTTGTCTTAAAATAAGAAGGATACTTTATTCTCTTCGGATGAAATGAGGCAGTAAAAGTGTGGATGTCCACATGTTTGAGTGCAAGATGATGAGATTGAAAACTGAGGGAAATTTATTGTAGATGGTCCCAATTGTTTTATTCAATCTAGTTAGTAAAAGGTTGCCAGTCTAAGAGCTTGTGTGTGTGTGTGTGTGTGTGTGTGTGTGCGCGCGCACGCACATGTATGTGGATATATGCATGTATGTGATGTGGTTTGGATCTGTGTACCCACCCATAGCTCATGTCAATTGTAATCCCCAGTGTCAGAAGTGGGGCCTAGTGGGAGGTGATTGAATCATGATGGTGATCCTTCATGAATGGTTTATCGTCATCTTCTGGGTGTCATTCTCATGATAGTGAGTGAGTGAATTATTGCAAGATCTTGTTGTTTAAAAGTGTCCAGCACCTCCCCTGATCCTCTTACTCCTGCTCCTGCTTAGGTGCCTCATTCCCCATTTGCCTTCTACCATGAGTGAAAGCTCCCTGAGGCCTCCCCAGAAGCAGATGCTAGCATCATGCTTCCTGTACAGCCTGTGGAACCATGAGCCAATTAAACCTCTTTTCTTTATAAATTATCCAGTCTTAGGTATTTCTTCATAACAATGTGAGAACTGGCTAACACAGAATATGTGTGTGTGTGTGTGTGTGTGTGTGCATGGTGTGTACTTGCTTTCTAAAAAACATTTTAATTTTTTACTGAGGTAAAATTTACCTAACAAAAATTACCATTTTTTTAAGGTCAGGGGAAGGACCTTAAAAAATAAATAAATAAAATAAATAAAAATTACCATTTTAAAGTGAATAATTCAGTGGAATTTAGTATTATAAATCAAAAATAAAATTCTAAGCACCCCCAACCATTTGAATGGACCCTCCTGTAGGCCAAGGGTATTCCAAAGTTAACCTGAAAAGCTAGTTCAGGCCATAATGGGAAAGAGGAGTTGGACGTGCCTCATTATCATTAACATCAACACAGACCTTAAGGCTGATAGACCAGACTTATTTAAAATGTATAATCCAGGGATCATGGCAGATGGGAGCCAGGACTAGATTGCAGCTACCACTCAGACAGACAGAGCAGCATGTGGGGGCTTGCATCCCGAACTTTTGCTCCAAAATGACTGCAGGAATACATTAGGAAAGCCAAGAGAACCAATAGACCCTCTGAAGGAAGCAGATTGCTCCTGCAGGACTCAGGAGACACCCCAAATACTATGAGTGCCCAAACTGTGGAAGTGGGAAACGGAGATCATCCACCCCAGAACACACCCCCCTGCACAGGGCAATCTGAAGGCTTAGATTATGGGAGAAGGTTCTGACCTTACCTGGAGCTGAGTCAATTTAGAGAGCTGAGTGTAATACAGGGATAGAGGAAGCAGCAGAAAACTCCTGTGGGCTTGTTGGGTCCCCTAGCAAGCCATTTTTGCCCTGCCTCACAGGGGCCCTTGGGGAGGGTGGCCAGAGGCACTGGGAAAAGGCCACAGAGAGAAGAAAATCTCCAGCTGAACTTTTCTAACAATTTGAACTGATTGAGAAGCCTCCTGGCCAAGACTCAGGGGAGGACATGAATCTAGTGTGCAGACTCCATAGGCAGGTGAAGAATATAAGCCCTAATTGCTTTCACAGCTGGAAGGTAGGTGGCCTAGGGCAAGTTCTCAGTCCTGTTCACCCACTGCCTGGAAACAGACTTGGTGCTATTGCTGGGGGCACAGGGGAGTGAGACTGGCCCTTTGGGTTGCCTGGGAGCTGGGTGAGGCCTATGACTGCTGGCTTTTCCCCACTTCCCTGACAAGTTGCATGACCCAATAGAGGCAGCCATTATCCTCCTAGGAACATAACTCTGTTGATCTAGGAATCTCAACCTCATCCCCCACAGCAGCTGCAGCAAGACCCGCCCAAAGAGAGTCTGAGGTCAGAGGTTCCTAGCTCTGCCCCCACCTGATGGTCCTTCCCTATCTGCCCTGGTAACTGAAGACAAAGGGCATATACCCTTGGGAGTTCAAGGGTCTGGTGGTTGCCCCCACCACCTGTTCCTCCCCATGCTACTACTGCTGATGCTTTCTTGAAAGCACCACCTTCCAGCAGGAGGTCAACCAGCCCAAAAATAGTGCATTAAGAACCAAAGCCAAGGACCCTCACAGAGCTCATTTTACCCCCTCTGCCACCTCCACCAGAGCAGATGCTGGTATCAATGGCAAAGAGACTCACAGACAGTTCACATCAGAGGATTCTGTGCAGACAACCTCCAGCACCAGCCCAGAGCCTGGTAGACTTGCTGGCTGCCTAGATCCAGGAGAGAGATAACAGTCCCTACAGCTTGGCTCTCAGGAAGCCACATCCCAGGAAAAGGGGGAGAGTACTACATCAAGGGAACACCCATGGGACAAAAGAATCTGAACAACAGCCTTTGGCCTTAGACCTTCTCTCTGACAGAGGCTACCCAAATGAAAAGAAACCAGAAAACCAACTCTGGCAATATGATAAAACAAGGTTCTTCACCCAGAAAAAATCACACTAGCCCACCAGCAATGGATTCCAACCAAGAAGAAATCCCCGATTTACCTGAAAAAGAATTCAGGAGGTTAGTTATTAAGCTAATCAGGGAGGCAACAGAGAAAGGTGAAGCCCAATCTAAGGAAAAAAAAATACAAGAAGTTATGGGAGAAATATTCAATGCAATAGACAGCATACATTAAAAAACACCAAAATTTCAGGAAACAATGGGCACACTTAAACACTAAATGTTCTGGAAAGTCTCAGCAATAGATTTGAACAAGCAGAAGAAAGAACTTCAGAGCTCAAAGACAAGGTCTTTGAATTAATCAAGTCCAACAAAGACAAAGAAAAAAGAATAAGAAAAATTGAACAAAGTCTCCATGAAGTCTGCGTTTATGTTAAATGACCAAACCTAAGAATAATTGGCATTCCTGAAGAAGAAGAGAAATCTAAAAGTTTGGAAAACATATTTGGCAGAATAATTGAGGAAAACTTCCCTAGCCTTGCTAGAGACCTTGGCATCCAAATACAAGAAGCACAAAGAACATCACCTAGGCACATTGTCATCAGATTACCTAAAGTTAAGATGAAGGAAATAATCTTAAGAACTGTGAGTCAAAAGCACCAGGAAACCTATAAAGGAAAACCTATCAGATTAACAGCAGATTTCTCAGCAGAAACCCTACAAGCTAGAAGACAATGGGGACCTATCTTTAGCCTCCTCAAACAAAACAATTATCAGCCAAGAATTTTGTATCCAGTGAAACTAAGCTTCATAAATGAAAGAAAAATGGTCTTTTTTAGACAAACCAATGCTGAAAGAATTCGCCACTACCAAGCCAGCACTACAAGAACCACTAAAAGGAGCCTAAATCTTGAAACAAATCCTGGAAACACATGAAAACAGAACCCCTTTAAAGCATAAATCTCACAGGATCTATAAAGCAAAAATACAAAAAGAAAAACCACAAAAAAACACAAAACAAAAAATCCAAGGTATACAGGCAACAAATAGTATGATGAATGAAATGGTACCTCCCATCTCAATACTAATGTGGAATGTAAATGGCCTAAAAGCTCCACTTAAAAGATACAGAACTGCAGAATGGATAAGAACTCATCAACCATCTGCTGCCTTCAAGAGACTCACCTAACATGTAAGGACTCACATACACTTAAAGGGATGGAAAAAGACATTCCATGCAAAGGGACACCAAAAGTGAGCAAGAGTAGCTATTCCTATATCAGACAGAGCAAACTTTAAAGCAACAGCAATTAAAAAAGACAAAGAGGGACATTATATGAATGTTAAAATGTCTTATCCAACAGGAAAATATTACAATCCTAAATATATGTGCACCTAACACTGAAGGTCCCTAATTTATAAAACAGTTACTAATAGACCTAAGAAATGACACAGCAACACGATAGTAGTTGGGGACTTCAGTACTCCACTGACAGCACTAGACAGGTCATCAAGACAGAAATTCAACAAAGAAACAATCAATTTAAACTATATCCTGGAACAAATGGATTTGACAGCTATATACAGAACATTCTACCCAACAACCACAGAATATACATTTTATTCAACAGCACATAGAACTTTCTCCAAGATAGACCATATAACAGACCATAAAATGAGCCTCAATAAATTTAAGAAAATTGAAATTATACCAAACACTACCTCAGACCATAGTGGAATAAAACTGGAAATCAACTCCAAAAGAACCACCTTCAAAACCATGCAAATACATAGAAATTAAATAACCTGTTCCTGAATGATCATTGGGTCAAAAATGAAATCTAGATGGACATTAGAAAATTCTTCAAGCTGAACAGCAATAGTGACACCAACTATCAAAACCCCTAGGATACAGCAAATGCTGTGCTAAGAGGAAACTTCATAGCCATAAATGCCCCCATCAAGAAGTCTGAAAGAACACAAACAGACAATCCAAAGTCATATCTCAAGGAACTAAAGAAACAAGAACAAACCAAACCCAAACCTAGCAGAAGAAAGGAAATAACCAAGATCAGAACAGAGCTAAATGAAATTGAAAGAAACAAATAATACAAAAGATAAATGAAACAAAAAGCTGGTTCTTTTGAAAAAATAAATAAAATTGATAGACCATTGGCAAACAAAGACTCTTTTTTTTATGTTTAACTTTTATTTTAAGTTCAGGGGTACATGTGCAAGATGTGCAAATTTGTTACATAGTTAAATGTGTGCCGTGGTGATTAGCTGCAGAGATCATCCCATCACCTAGGTATTTGCCTAATGTTCCATTATTGGAACACTAAGCATGTGGGAGTTATTTATATCCTACTGCTCAAGGTCATTGCCAAAGTCTGATTGATTGCAAAAATTCAAAAAATTTCAACCTCAGGCATAAATGGGTTAAGCCCAGTATCCTTTATCTATTCTTCCTGATGCTCTCCCTCCCTGCTCCCCTTCCCCCAACCTTCCAACAGGCCTCATTGTGTGTTGTTTCCCTCATGTGTCCATGCGTTCTCATCATTCAGCTCCCACTTATAAGTGAGAATATGCAGTATTTGATTTTCTGTAGAACAGTCTCTTCAAGTTGGATAAGAAACAGTTACAATCTATTCTCCCTGGAGCCTGCTACTTGAAGGCTTCACCTGCATGATAAAACCTTGGTCTCCACAATCCCTTATCATAATCCAGAAATTCCTTTCGATTGATTCCAGATCTTTAGATAATAACCAATTGCCAGTCAGAAATCTTTGAATCTGGCTGTGACCTGAAATCCCTCCCCACCGGCAACTGCCACTTCCAGTTGTACCACTTTTCCAAACAGTCATTGTACATCTTACATGTATTGATTGATGTCTTATGTTTCCCCAAAATGTATAAAGCCAAGTTGTAGCCCAACCACCTTGGATTCCTAGGTATTAGCATCAGTCAGCTCACCAATCCATAGTCCACTTGGGCAGTGTATTAGTCTGTTTTCATGCTGCTGATAAAGACATACCTGAGACTGGGTAATTTATACAGAAAAAATGGTTTAGTGTACTTAACAGTTCCACATGGCTAGGGAGGTCTCACAATCATGATGGAAGACAAGGAGGAACAAGTCCATCTTGCATGGATGGCAGCAGGCAAAGAGAGAGCTTGTGCAGGGAAACTCCCATTTTTAAAACCATCAGATCTTGTGAGAATCATTCATGATCACAAGAACAGTGCAGGAAAGCCTGGCCCCCATAATTCTTTCACCTCTCACTGGGCTCATCCCACAACATGTGGCAAATGTGGGGGTCACAATTCAAGAAGAGATTTGGGTGGGGACAGAGCCAAACTCTATCATTCTGCCCCTAGCCCCTCTCAAATCTCATGCCTTCCCAACAGTCCCCCAAAGTCTTAACTCATTTCAGCATTAACTCAGAAGCCTACAGTCCAATGTCTTATCTGAGACAAAGCAAGTCAGTTCTGTCCATGAACCTGTAAAATCAAAAGCAAATTAGTTACTTCCTAGATATAATGGGGGTACAAGCCTTGGATAAATACACCCATTCCAAATGGGAGAAATTGGCCAAAATGAAGGAGCTAAAGGCTTCATGCAAATCTGAAATCCAGAGGGGCAGTCAAATCTTAAAGCTCCAAAATGATCTCCTTTGACTCCATGTCTTACATCCAGGTCACACTGATGCAAGAGGTGGGTTCCCTTGGCCTTGGGCAGCTCTGACCCTGTGGCTTTGCAGGGTACAGCCTCCCTCCTGGCTGCTTTCATAGACCGGCATTCAGTGTCTGTGGTTTTTCCAGGTGCACGGTACAAGCTGTCAGTGGATCTACCATTCTGGGGTCTGAAGGAAGGCAGCCCTCTTTTCACAGCTCCACTAGGTGGTGCCCCAGTAGAGACTGTGCATGGGGGCTCTGACCCCACATTTCCTTTCTGCACTGCCCTGGCAGAGATTCTCCAAGAAAGCCCAGCCCCTGCAGCAAACTTCTGCCTGGACATCCAGGCATTTCCATACATCATCTGAAATCTAGGCAAAGGTTCCCAAAACTCAATTGTTGACTTATAGGCACTTGCAGGCTCAACACCACATAGAAGCTGCCAAGGCTTGAAACTTGCACCCTCTGAAGCCACGGCCTGAGCTCTATGTTGGCCCCTTTCAACAATGGCTGGAACAACTGGGACACAGGGCACCGAGTCCCTAGGCTGCACACAGCATGGGGACCCTGGGCCTGGTCATGAAACCACTTTTTCCTCCTAGGCCTCTAGGCCTGTGATGCAGGGGTTTGATGTGAAGACCTCTGGCATGCCCTGGAAAATTTTTCCACATTGTCTTGGGGTTAACATTTGGCTCCTCATTACTTATGCAAATTTCTGCTTGAATTTCTCCTCAGAAAATGGGATTTTCTTTTCTATTGCATTGTCAGCCTGCATTTTTTTTGAACTTTTATGCTCTGCTTCCCTTATAAAACTGATTGCATTTAACAGCACCCAAGTCACCTCCTGAATACTTTTCTGCTTAGAAATTTCTTCCACAAGATACCTGAAATCACCTCTCTCAAGTTCAAAGTTCCACAAATCTCCAGGGCAGGGGCAAAATACCGCCAGTCTCTTTGGTAAAACGTAACAAGAGTCACCTTTGCTCTGGTTCCCAGCAAGTTCTTCATGTCCATCTGAGACCTCCTCAGCCTGGACTTTATTGTCAATATCGCTACCAGCATTTTGGGCAAAGCCATTCAACAAGTCTCTAGAAAGTTCCAAACTTTCCCACATTTTCCTGTCTTCTTTTGAGCCCTCCAAACTCTTCCAACTTCTGCCTGTTATCCAGTTCCAAAGTCGCTTCCACATTTTCAGGTATCTTTTCAGCCGCACCCCACTGTGGTACCAATTTACTGTATTAGCCCATTTTCATGGGGCTAATAAAGACATACCTGAGACTGGGTAATTTACACAGGAAAAAGGGTTTAATGGACTTACAGTTCCACATGGCTGGGGAGGCATTGCAATCATGGTGGAGGGCAAGGAGGAGCAAGTCAAATCTTTTTTTTTTTTTTTTTTTTTTGAGACGGAGTCTCACTCTATTACCAGGTTGGAGCACAGTGGCATGATCTTGGCTCACTGCAACCTCTGCCTCTGGGGTTCAAGTGATTCTCCTGCCTCAGCCTCCCAAGTAGCTGGGAGTACAGGCACATACCACCACGCCCAGCTAATTTTTGAATTTTTAGTAGAGATGGGGTTTCACCATGTTGGCCAGGATGGTCTTGATCTCTTGACCTCCCAAAGTGCTGGGATTACAGGCATGAGCCACCATTCCTGGCCACAAGTCACATCTTATGTGGATGGCGGCAGGCAAAGAGAGAGCTCGTGCAGGGAAACTCCCGTTTTTAAAACCATCAGATCTTGTGAGACTCATTCACTATCACTATAATTCAATCACATCCACAGGGTTCCTCTGATGACACGTGGAAACTGTGAGAGCTACATATCCCATGTAGCCAAATCATATCAGGCAGGATATGTTAACTGAACATTTACTCATGCTTTTGTACTTTCTTTTATTTACTTTTTTGTTGTTGATAGTTGCCCTTATATAAACATTCATCTTTCTTTGCCTTTGCCAGGGAAAGAGGCAAAAAGAAGTTTTCGGTTCATGTCTAGGCCTGGAGAGGGGAGCCATTTAGCACAAAAATTTAGTTAGCACTTAGCATTAAGAGTAGCCTAGGAGAGAGGTGAGAAGTCAGCGGGTGAGGGAGGTCTGGCCAGAGACCTCGTGAGCATTTCTTCCCGACCATCGAGAGTTGTCTAGGTACAAGCTCATCTTTGTGTATTGCTTTGAGAATTTGTGTTTGATGTGTCTTAGAGTGGTGAAAATACTTCCAATTGCACAGCTGGTGGGTGAGGTAGGATCAGGAGGAGTGGGAGAGGACACTTAGATTAGGTTTGCCAGAGTGTATGTTCCAGGAATCCCAAGAGAGAGCTTTGGATAAAGTTTCATGTAGTAATCATTTACCAGGTATACTTGCATTCAGTGAGTTTGTTTACCTTAGGTGAACTAAGTTGGCACCCCTTAGCATCATCCCTGAATTCTGTCTAAAAAGATACAGTTTCACATCCTGGACAACTGTACTTGATGTGAACTCCTGATGCACTGGTCAACTGAAACTATCTGCATGTAAAACAGCTTTATTGTTCCTTGCCCTGTAATGGATCATATTAATACATAGTCCCACTCAAGACCAAAACTCTTTAGGACCAGCCTAGTGTAATTCCTCTTAGCCAGCTCCGGAGAGGACTGGGCTATGAATCATGCACAAAAGCCTAAGTGAAATGAACATGGACATCTTCATTCCTGGCTAGTCCAAGTTTCCAGTCAGTTAATCTTTTCTGGGTTCAAGGCTCATTTATACTGGAGGCTGTGCTGGGTAGAGAAAAACACTGATGATGAGCCTGTTGCAACAATTTGGTTGACCTGGGAGGTAGACTGGCCTATGATACATTAGGATGACCTTTAGATTCTTACAGGCAATTGATAATGATGTTTACATCCCAGAAAAGGCCTAAAAGGTTATCTTCCAGACCTTCTTAAAAAGTGATGACTGAATTAGAGGAAATAGCTCTAAGAGACTTCTGAGCAGCTACAATAGTCAGGTGGTCAAATAACACACCAATCTCAAACATAATAAAAGCTTCTCTGCCCTTTGAAGCAGAATTTGGAGTGCTTTGGTAAAACAACTTTCTCAATGCTCTCTATCATATCTTGTTTGCTTTCTAACGTCTCTTAATTTTATGTCTTTCTTTTCTCAATTCTCAGATTGCCAAAGAGATATTTGAGATCTCATAGACTATTTTTTTTTTTTTTTTGAGACAGGGACTTGCTCTGTCACCCAGGCTGGAGTGCAGTGGCATGATCTCTGCTCACTCCAACTTCCACCTCCCATGTTTAAGCAATTTCCTGTCTCATCCACCCAAACAGCTGGGACTACAGGCACAATATGCCCAGCTAATTTTTGTATTTTTAGTAGAGACAGTGTTTCACCATGTTGGCCAGCCTGGTGTTGAACTCCTGATTTGAAGTGATCCACCTGCATCGGCCTCCCAAAGTGCTGGGATTATAGGTGTGAGCCATCGTGCCCAGCGTCCTAGACTACTCTCGACAACAAATGTGGAAACCCATATTTTCTAGGGGATGATGGTTGGGAGGGATATAATCAAGGATATTTATCCTAATCATAACAGGTCCTGGCTAAGAGCCTTTATTAGAGTAATTCCTCAGTTTCAGATCAAAATTTTAAACTAATTATTGGCATTGCTTTTTGGATATTGGAATGACATTCCCCTATGAGCTTCCTAGGGATACCATAACAAAATACCACAAAACTGGGTGGCTTAAGGCAACAGAAATTTATTCTTTCATGGTTCTAGAGGCTGGAAGTCTGAAATCCAGGTGTTAGTAGGATTGGTTCATTCTGGAGGATGTGAGAAAGAATTTGCCTGTCTTTTAGCTTCTGGTAGTTCCTGGCAATCCTTGGCGTTCATGACTTATAGACACATCACTTCAATCTCTGCCTCCAACTTCACAGGGCCTTCTCCATTTACGTGTGTCTGTGTGTGTCTCCAACTCCCTTTCCCCTTATGAGGACATCAATCATAAGATTTAGGGCCTTTTGAAGTTTATTGCATTGAATGCCTACACAAAAAAATAGAAAGATCACAAATTAACAACCTAATGTCACATCTCAAGAACAAACCAAACCCAAAGCTAGCAGCAGAAAAGAAATAACAACGATCAGAGCAGAACTAAATGAAATTGAGACCAAAAATAAAACCCAGTGGATCAATGAAACACAAAGTTTGTTCTTTGAAAAGATAAAATTGATACACCACTAGCTAGACTAAGAAAAGAAGAAAAGAAGAGGGCAGATCCAAATAAACACAATCAGAAATAAAAAAAGAATATATTACCACTGAGACCACAGAAATACAAAAAATCATCAGAGGTTATAAACAACTGTATGCTCACAAACTAGAAAACCTAAAGAAAATGGATAAATTCCTGGAACATACAACCTTCCAAGATTGAACCAGGAAGAAATAGAAATTATGAACAGACCAGTAATGAGTAGCGAGATCAGTAATGAAAAACCTCCCAGCAACAATAAAAAAAAAAAGCCCAGGACTGAATGGATTCACAGGCGAATTCTTCCAAATGTACAAAGAAGAACTGGTACCAATCCTCCAGAAACTGTTTCAAAAAATCAAGGAGGAGGAAATTATCCCTAACACATTCCTTTTACTTTTTTTCTCTTTTCTTCGAGATAGAGTCTCACTCTGTCACCCAGGCTGGAGTGCAGTGGTGCAATCTTGGCTCACTGCAACCTCCACCTCCCGGGTTCAAGCAATTTTCATACCTCAGCCACCCAAGTAGCTGGGATTACAGGTATGTGCCACCATATCCAGCTAATTTTTGCATTTTTTTTTCTTTGGAAGAGACAGGGTTTCGCCATGTTGTCCAAGCTAGTCTTGAACTCCTGGCCTCAAGCGATCCCCCTGCCTTGGCCTCCCAAAGTTCCGGGATTATTTAAGTGAGCCACCATGCCTGGCCCAATTCCCTAACTCATTCTATGAGGCCAGTATCATCCTGATACTAAAGCCAGACAAGGACACAACAACAAAAGAACCTACAGACCAATATCCCTGATGAACGTAGATGCAAAAATCCTCAACAAAATACTAGCAAACCCAACCCAACAATATATAAAAAAGATAATACACCATGATGAAGTGAGTTTTATTCCAGGGGTACAAAGACAGTTCAACATACATAAATCGATAAATATGATTTGTCACATAAACAAAATTAAGTACGAAAACCAGATGATTATCTCAATAGATACAAAAAAAAAAGCACTTGATAAAATTCAATATCCCTTCATAATAAAAACACTTGACAAACTAGACACAGAAGGAGTATACCTCAAAATAATAAAGGCAGTCTATGACAAACCTACAACCAACATTATATAAATGGGGAGAAGTTGAAAGCATTCCCCCTAAGAACTGGAAGAAGACAAGTATGCACACTTTTACCTCTCCTATATATCATAGTCCTGGAAGCCTTAGTCAGAGACATCAGGCAGGAAAAAAAAAAGACATTTATTGGAAAAGAAGTCAAATTATTTCTGTTCACTGATGATATGATCTTATATCTAGAACATCCAAAAGACTCCACCAATATCTCTTACATTTGGTAAATGAATTCATTAAGTATATTGGTCCATTCTCATGCTACTACAAAGGACTACCTGGCCGGGCACGGTGGCTCACGCCTGTATTCCCACAACTTTGGGAGGCCGAGGTGGGCAGATCACGAGGTCAGGAGATGGAGACCATCCTGGCTAACACAGTGAAACCCCGTCTCTACTAAAAAATACAAAAAAATAGCTGGGCGTGGTGGCAGGTGCCTGTAGTCCCAGCTACTCTGAGGCTAAGGAGAATGGCTTGAACCTGGGAGGCGGAGTTTGCAGTGAGCTGAGATCACGCCACTGCACTCCAGCCTGGACGAAAGAGCGAGACTCTGTCTCAAAACAAACAAACCAACCAACCAAAAAAAAAAAAAAAAAAAGGACTACTCAAGACTGGGAAATTTATAAAGGGAAGAGTTTTAATTGACTCACAGTTCAGTATGGCTGTGGAGGCCTCAGGAAACTTACATTCATGGCAGAAGGGGAAGCAAACACATCCTTCTTCACATGATGGCAGGAAGGAGAACTGCCAATCAAAAGGGGGAAAAGCCCCTTATAAAACCATCAGATCTCATGAGAACTCACTATCACAAGAACAGCAGCACGGGGATAACCACACCCGTGATTCAATTACCTCCCGCCAAGTCCCTCTCACAACACGTGGGGATTATGGAAACTACAATTCAAGATGAGATTTAGGTAGGGACAGAGCCAAACCATATCAGTAAGGTTTCAGGATACAAAATCAATGTGCAAAAATCACTAATATTTCCATATACCAATTATGATCATGCTGACAACCAATTAAGAAGGTAATCCCATTTACAATAGCTACAAAAAAATTAAAATACCTAGAAATATATTTAACTGAGGAGGTGAAATATTTCTACAAGGAAAACTACAAAATATTGATGAAAGAAATTGTAGATGACACAAACAAATAGAAAACCATCTTATGTAATGAATCAGAAGAATTAGTATCATTAAAATGACCATAATGCCCAAAACAATCTACAGATTTAATGCAATTTCCATCAAAATGCCAACATCGAGTTTCACAGAATTGGGGAAAAAATCTTAACATTTCTACAGAACAACAAAAAAAGCCCAAATAGCTAAAGCGATCCTAAGCAAAAAGAACAAAGCTGGAGGCATCACGTTAACTGACTTCAAGCTACACTACAAAGCTACAAAAACACCATGGTACTGATACAAAAATAGACACATAGACCAGTGGAACAGAATAGAGAAGGCAGAAATAAAGCAGCATTCCTATAACCAGTTGATCTTCAACAAAGTCAACAAAAACAAGCTAATGGAAAAAGGATCCCTATTCAATAAATGATGCTGGGAAAACTGGCTAGCCATATGCAGAAGAGTGAAACAGGACCCCTATCTCTCATCATAAACAAAAAGCAACTCAAGATGAATCACAGATTTAAATGTAAGACTTGAAACTATAAAAATATTAGAAGAAAACCTAGGAAAAACTCTTCTGGACATTAGTCTAGGCAAAGAATTCATTACTAAGACCTCAAAAGCACAAGCAACAACAACAAAAATAGACAAATGGGACTTTATTAACCTAAAAAGCTGCTTCACAGCAAAATAAATAATCAACAGAATGAACAATCTTCAGAATGGGAGAAAATATTCCCAAACTATGCATCCAACAGGAGACTAATATCCAGCATTTACAAGGAAATCAAATGACCCAAGAGCAACAAAAAAATCCAAGTAATCCCATTAAAAAGTGGGCAAAAAACATAAATAGACATGTCTTCTCGAAAGAAGACATACAAACGGCTAACAAACATACGAAAGAATGCTCATTATATCACTAATCATCAGACAAATGCGAATTAAAACCACAATGAGATATCATCTCACACCAGTCGGAATGACTATTATTAAAAAGTAAAAAAAAAAAAAAAAAAACAACCCAGATGTTGGTGAAAATGTGAAGAAAATGGAACATTTATACACTGCTGGTGGCAATATGAATTAGTATAACAATTATGGAAAATAGTATGAAGAGTTCACAAAGAACTAAAAATAGAACTACCATTTGATCCAGCAATCCCACTACTGAATGTATAACCAAAGGTAAAGAAATAATTATATCAAAAGATACCTACACTCATACTTATCATAGCAGTATTCACAGTAACAAACATATGAAATCCACCTAAGTATCCATCAATGGATAATTAGATAAAGAAAATGTATATACACACAGCGTAATACTATTTAGTCATAAAAAGAATGAAATCATGTCTCTTGCAGCAACAGGGATGGAACTGGAGGCCATTATCCTAAGTGAAGCAATTCAGAAATAGAAAGTCAAGGCCGGGCACAGTGGCTCAAACCTGTAATCCCATCACTTTGGGAGGCCGAGGCAGGTGGATCATGAGGTCAGGAGTTTGAGACCAGCCTGGACAATATGGTGAAACCCCATCTCTACTAAAAATACAAAACAAACAAACAAACAAACAAAAAAACCACAAAAAAATTAGCTGTGCGTGGTGGCAGGCACCTGTAATCCCAGCTACTCAGGAGGCTGAAGGAGGAGAATTGCTTGAACCCGGAAGGCCGAGGTTACAGTGAGCTGAGACTGCACCATTGCACTCCAGCCTGGGCAACAGAGCAAGACTCCATCTCAAAAAAACCCAAAAGGTCAAATACAGCATATTCTCACTTATAAGCGGGAACTAAATAATATGTACACATGGACATGGAGTGTGGAACAATAGACACTGGAGACTTGCAATTGTTGGGGGCGGGAGTGGTGACATGAGAAATTACTTATGTACATTATTCAGGTGATGGCTATATTAAAAGCCCAGACTTCAACACTATGTAATATATTCACATAACAAAACTGCACTTATATCCCTTAAATTTATGAAAAAAAAAAAAAAAATTAGGGCCTACCCTAATCCAGTGTGACCTCATCTTAACTTGATTACGTCTATTGTCTGTTACGTTTTGAAATAAGGTCACATTCACAGGTAGCAGGGGTTAGGACTTCAACATATGTTTTTGGGAGGCCCACTTCAATTCACAATAGTCCCCATCAACAATTCTAGAGCCCAAATCATGATCTTACCCTTAAAACTCTACCTCAAACTTTCCATTTAGTTCAGTCATTCATTTATTCAGCACTCGCTAGGCTTAATTGTTGGTGCCAAAATAAGACAGTGAAAATCAAGAAAAACCATGAAAATCATTTGTGCAAGTCTGAAAGCATTTTGTATGTTATCACATCCTCCCATTCCCAAATCCAAGCAATTGCCAAGTCTTGCTGACTTTATTTTTTGAATATGTCTCACATCCATTCCTTTGTGTTTTTGTTTGTTTGTTTGTTTGTTTTCCCAATTCCACCTCTACCTTCAACTCTGGAGTCCAAATTCTCATATTCTCCTGCCTGGACATCTGTAATAGCCTTCTAAATGCAAATCACATTTAATTCTCATTCGGTCTAATGAGTAACTACTATAAGGTTAGATTTCCTCCTACAACCTCCCTCCCTGCCCAGACTTAAAACACTTCAATGACTTTCCAATATTTTTAGAATAAAGCCAAACTTGAGTTGGGTGCAGTGGCACGTGCCTGTAGTCCCAACTACTTGTGAGGCTGAGGCAGGAGCATCTCTTGAGCCCATTCGCTTGAGCCCAGGACTTTCAGGCCATCCTGGGCAACATAACCCATGTCTCAGAAAAAATAAATAATAATAATAACGCCAAACTCCTCAATACGGCTGATGAAACTCTGGGTGGTGGACTTTACCCACCTGTTTAGCCTTGACTCACACCATGCCCCACCCCTCACTTCCTTAGCTCCAACCACTTTGGTCTTCTTTCAGTCTCTCAGATTTTAAAATGTGTACAGATTGCTAGGGAATCTTGTTAAAATGCAGATTCTGGTTAAGTCAATCTGGAATTGTGCCTGAGAGTCTGCGTTTCTTTTCTATCAACTCCCACATGGTACAAAGGTTGATGGTCCAAAACCCTGAATCTGAAGGTTTGTCAGTTTCCATGCTCCCTTACCCTATGCTTTTGCACATGTTATTCCCGGCTTTCCTCAACACTCTTTCCTCCTCTCTTCACTTGAACCCGTTGTTCAGATCTCAATTATTATCTCTTCTCAGGGAAGTCTTCTCTGACCTCTCTGACTAGGCCAAATCTCCCCAATCCCAGTGCGAAGTCTCAGGGAACTCTGTGTCTCTCCTTAGCACTTAGCATAGTTCAGTTCTATGTTTTCTGTGCACATTTTTAAAATCAAATATTTGTCTCCCCCAAGACCATTGACTCCGTGATGGAGTGTCTGACGGTTTCTGATTGCCATTGCATCCCCAGAACCCACACAGTATGGGGTTCTCAGATGAGACACTTAATAAATATTTGTTGAGGCACTTGGATCTCTCAAGTTGCCCACTTGGTCCTCTTCCAATTGTACGTTACTTCCTGCCATTTCTGGTCAAAACTTTTTACTAAACTTTCACTCCTGCCTTGATCTTTTCCTCTGTTTTGTGCCCGTCCGCCGAATTCTTGCCTCCTAGGAGGCAAGAATCGAGTTTGTTGCAGACTCTTTGAATTTGCTGCTGCTAACATACTTTGGTGCCACATGACTTGGATACATTCCCTAGTGGTAAGACACTTCTATCCCTTGCCTTCTTTGGCTGGAGGCATTTTACCCCTGTGTGTGGTTTCCTTAAAAATAAATGGATGAATAAATAAATATTTGTTGAATGAATGAATCAGCGGTACCGAGTTCTTAACAGCCTTTTCCTTTACTAACAGGGTAAAAGGATGATTTAATTAAGTTGCCCTGTGGATGTTTAGACTCTCTGTAAGAAAATGGCTTTGGTTTCCCCTGACTGTTGCAGAGATGATGCTGCTTCTATTCTGGGTTGCTTCTGATGTTGTTAACAACTTTTGCACACACTCTGGCTTTGTTACTGCCTTGTGGCTGCTGAGCTCAGATGGTGACCTGGGGTTAATAAAATCATGTCTTTGTAAGCAAGAGAGAGTCTCTCTGGTTACTTCAGATGGCGAAGGCTTGATTGTAAGGTTGTATGTGGAAATTAGGTAGATGGAATCTTAGCTGGGTAGGCAGTCCACTCAGACAACAGAGCACTACAAGGTTGCCTGGAGTTAAATGCAGCTCTTGAGGCAGCTCTTGTCACTGTGTCAATATTGCAAGTTGATTGCTGTCTGCTGTATGGCTCTACCACTAAGACAGCTCAGCTGTTCTTCCTATCCCTGCATTACTCGGAGTATCTTTCAATTTCTGTTTTTGCCACTGCTTGTTCTCTCCCACGATGAACGGCTTGCTCACAGTTTCCATTGCTCTCTGGTTTCTGTGGCATCACTGCATCTGCTGGCTGCCTTCTTAGCTTTTGCTCCCTGGTGGCTGCTGCTTGTATTCACCATATGCCTTGCATTCAAATTTTATTGCTTTGTTTAATCACAATATTGTCTTTTTCTGAGTCTCACGCCACAAGCCTAGGCCACTAACAAGCCCATATCATCATATCTGCTGCCTGTGAGCTTGATGCTCTCCTGGTCCAAGCAGGTCTGAGAAGGACAGTATGCTTCTGTGGCATCACTGCATCTGCTGGCTGCCTTCTGTAGCTTTTGCTCCCTGGTGGCTGACTGCTTAAGTATTCACCATATTGCCTGTGCCCAGTTCAAATTTTATTGCTGGTTGCTTGTAATCAACCAATATTGTCTTTTTCTGAGTCTCACGCCACAAGACCTAGGCCACTAACAAGCCCATATCATCATATCTGCTGCCTGTCGAGGCTTGATGCTCTCCCTGGTCCAGAGCCAGGTCTGAGAAGGACATGAATAGAATAAAGAACAAGCCTCCACTCCAAGGAAACATTCAGAGCCATTTCCCTTGGTTATGTGGTTGCTATTCCAATGCTTCCCTAATGGGGCAGTATAATCAGCAAGTCCCTTACATGACTAGTTCAGTCTAACCTGGTCACTCCCAGGACTTCCAAGGTAGACACAGACACCTTTCATTGCTGTTGCTACCCAACTGCTGCTATACTTATGTTTTAGAATGAGTTTCTTGGGAACCAAAGTCTGAGATGAGAATTTGTGTGCAGAATGTTATTAGGGAGTGCTCTTGGGATCAACTCTTATAGGGGAGAAGAGGTACGATTGTACAAAGGGAGGAGTTAAACTGCGATGCAGTCACCGAAAAAGGCATCAGGCAATTTCATAAGGAGGACCAGTGGTTAGATGAGGGCTGCCCATCGGAGCAGCTCCCTTCAGAACAGAATGAGTCCCAGGGAGAAACTCTGGGCTGAGAACCACCGGCCGCCACCACTCCCGGTGCCTAGGGGAATGAGTGCCTCAATTTGGAAGGGGAACCTGTATGGCTCATGCATATTCACTTATATCAAGGGAAAAAAGTGTAAGAGTTATTAAAGTTTCTTTAGAACATATTAAAGTTGTTTTCATTAAGTTCTTGAGCAGGAAACCTTTGATAATTTGATAACACATCTCTAAAGGTTGTAATTCTACTTCTATATCTTTCTGTTTTTCAGATCCCTCATCTCCTGAAAACAATTGTGACCCCAGTTTCCTCACCAGGAGGCTCAGAGGACAAAAATCACTGACATTTCATAGTATCACACTTATCTATCTTAATCTTCTGTGCTTAACTCTGCACGTCTTCTCTCCACTCAGGGCATTCCTGTCTCCAGTATTAGTGTAACAGACTCGGGATTCCATGGTGCTCACACTGCAGACTTTTTCTCTTTACCTTCACACCCCTCCATCCTGGCATTGGTTTTAATATTTCCCACCCCTCCCTTCTGGCAGGCCTCTTGTACTTTTTTGTAGGTTGACTTGCCGAATTACAGATTTGGTCCTTCCAAGAAGTGTGACCTTGGAGGAACCTTGGCAGATACGGCACGTTAAGGATCATTACGAGTTATTTGACTTTCTTTCCATCAGGAGATTGGATGGGGGTCGAATGTCTATGGCCTTCTGCCTTGAAAATGTGTGGTTCGGTGACTGCTTTGACAGTAGAAAATGGCGGAAATAATATTATACTACCTGTTGAGCCCAGCCTTTAAGAAATAAGCAGGTTCTATTCTGGTTCTTAGGAAACTTTCTTTAAGAGCCCTAAGCCATGTAAGAAGTGCAACTACCTGAGGCCTCATGCCAGAGAGGCCAGCATGGGTGCTCTGGTCCATGGCCCCAGCTGAGCCCAGCCTGCCAGTCATCCCTGCCAGGGTGCCAGACATGGGCAGGAAGCCACATTTGACCCTCTGCACAACACACCTGCCAGCCAAATACCTGAGCAACCTCAGTCAATGCCGCACAGAGTGGTAAAAGCACCCAGGTGAGTCCTGCCTGAATTCCTGATACACAAGATCTTAAGATATTATATAATAAAACAAGTACTTTAAGCTTTAAGCTGCTAAGCTTTGAATTGATCTATTACATAGCAACAAATCATGGAAACTTCAGGTATGTAGCATTCTAAATCACTGACCAAGATGATAGTGGTATTTTATTTCTTTTTCTTTTGTTTTTTGGAGACAAGGTCGTGTTCTGTCACCCAGGTTGGAGTGGCATAATCACGGCTCACTGCAGCTTCAACTTCCCAGGTTCAAGTGATCCTCGCACCTCAACCTCCTAAGCAGCTGAGACTACAGGCACGCACAACTACGCGTGGCTAATTTTTGTATTTTTTGTAGAGACAGCATTTCACCATGTTTCCCAGGCTGATCTTGATCTCCTGAACTCAAGCGATCCACCTGCCTTGGCCTCCCAATGTGGTGGTATGTTCCTCATAATTGTTTAATAAGTGCTACAACTAAGTGTCCCAAAATGTATTGCCGATTTATATATGTAGTTCAAACTTCGCTGAGAAACTAAGAGGCTAAGTTCTCTTTCTGTTATGTGCCTGGACATATATAAAGATGTATGTTTGGAGTTGGCAGCCTTTTTTTTCTGTTAGATGAGTAGATACGGAGAGTGCCAGGTACCCTTCTTTGTGTTTTCTCCCCTCTTTTCCCTTTCCCTTGGGTTATAGTCCTTTTGATCCAACTTATATATAACCTTATAGAAAGGAATAGAGGCTTAAAAGCTGTGGTGTTTGGGGCCTCCTTCCCTCCTTTCAGAACACAGTGCAATCCTAGGGCTTAGGCCATTTACCCTTTGGGAGCTGTATCTCTCCACAAGGACAGAGGGTTAGATTTTCAATTCTTGGAGACAATAAGTTTATTCATTTGAAGCAAAGCTCCAAAAGTCTGACCTTGCTAAGAAGATGCTATTATCCGATCCCCTTCCACTGGGGAGAAACTACTTTTCAATGAAAAATTGCTATTGTTTTTACAAAGAGACAATAGAATTTATACTAAATTGCAATGAACATGATGTAGACCTTGTGGAAGGCAATAGGATTGAGAAATTATTCCTAAATGAACTCAGACAATGCACAAAGAGAACATAACTTGTGCATACAGAAGCTTTGTTCCTATGAGCCTTGCTATTGTAAAATCTCACTTAGTCAAAGAAGCAAAGATACTTCAAGCAGAATCCTGAGAATTCTTTGTAATTTGCTTCCTAATTCTGCATTCCCTGCCCTTCCCTGGTGTGCTTTTAGGTAAGTATGGAGAAAATGAATGAACACACAGGGAAATAGAACAGAAATGTTAACTACACTGTTCACAAGAGTAACTCAATCACACTTTCTTATGTGCATTAGAATTGTAGAGATGAAGAGGGATTTGATTCCAATCCTCTCTTTTACTCATTAGGTAAAAGGAGACACAGAGAATTTAAATGACTTGTTCAGAATCACATAGCCAGTTTTTGTTAAGTTGGAATTAGAAAACCAGCAATTGTTCGTACTATGACTACATCAACTCCTACTTTAATGACAATATTTATCCTTTCCAGAGTATTTATTGACCTCTATCTCATATAGGGTACAATGCCAGTCATTGGTTATGAGGAGCTGAATAAAACAGAGACAGCCTTGGCGTCATGGAACTTACTCAAAGCAATCTGGTGGGACAGTAAAAAATGGTACCATTCAATGCAGTCTGGTGCTAATTAGACAACAATCAAATTAAACTCTTCTTAGCATAGCTTACTTATTGAACTGATGGGAGAGCCAGCAGAGTTTCCTTTAGGATACTCTGATTCACAAACATTCTAAGGGGAGAAAATTTACTCTTGGATCCTGCTTTTATTAAAGAAGTTAGAGATTAAGGTTACAGACTTTTTTTCTGTTACTTTGCTGCAAGATCTGTCCTTGTTCTCACAGAAGTTTGGAGGCTGCTTAGTCAACCTCAGCTCTTCCTGCTAAGGTTGAGTCCTATAAAGCCTCGTTAGTCTAATTTAGTTGTCAAGGAGGGCCACTTTTTACCCAGCCTCTTCTGATTTAAACTCTTTGTCCAGCAGAACTGATTGAAACAAATAGAAAGAAAGACAAGTTGCTATTTTAATATAGAACATTTTGGTTTGGTTATCTGGAAAAAGATTCCAGAGCAACAGAAAGAAAAGACTCAGTTATGCTTCCTGCATAAACATCTGAGCAGCAACAGTTGAGTAAGAAACACATGTAAAGACAAGATGGGATGGAAATGTATTAGGATAAGCCACATGGAATTCCCTGTATGCAACAATTTTGACCTACAAAAATGGTAATGTCCTATAATTCAAATATGTTCTATTGCATGTATCAAAGTCAATTCAATTTAGTAAATGTTCATGCTTATTTTTGAGCAAGGGCCTTGGGTAATTTTACCTTTGCGTGACTCAGTTTCCTTATTTGAAAAGTTGGTATGATAGATTTTGTTTACTTATTTATTTACTGTTAAAATCAATTCGGCCGGGCACGGTGGCTCACGCCTGTAATCCCAGCACTTTGGGAGGCCTAGACAGGTGGATCCCGAGATCAGGAGATTGAGACCATCCTGGTTAACACGGTGAAACCCCGTCTCTACTAAAAATATAAAAAATTAGCCAGGCGTGGTGGTTGGTGCCTGTAGTCCCAGATACTCGGGAGGCTGAGGCAGGAGAATGGTGTGAACCCAGGAGGCAGAGCTTGCAGTGAGCCGAGATGGCGCCACTGCACTCCAACCTGGGCGACAGAGCGAGACTCTGTCTCAAAAAAAGAAAAAAAAAATCAGTTAATCTAGCCAGGCACATGTTGGTCCTACAGAGATAAGAACGCTAGGTGCCACGTTGGTTGGCTCATACTGGCACCCTTCCCTTGGGATTACTTAGGCCTTTCTTCCTAAGCCTCCTTGTAGCAGGTTGAAATTACTCTATTCAAAGCTACCTGCATCTCAGTTCATTGGCTCCAGCACATTTATACTGCATTTGTGGTCTTCAAGCTCAGCCTTTTGAAGTCAATGCTTCATAATCCTGGATACATATTAGAACCACCAGGTGAGCTTTAACATGTACTGATGCCTGGACTCCACCCTAGAGCTTCTGAGTTGGTTGTTCTGTGAGGGTGCCAGGGCATCAGTGTTTTTTAAAAAGCTCCTTAGGTGATTTTTGTAGGCAACCCATGCTGAAAACCAAAGAGCCCTGAGAAATTACTCGATGCTTACACATTTTGATGAGAGATGATCAAGAGACACCAGCATCCTGAGGACTTTTCAGGTCATATTTATACTGCTTGTTTGGTTTTTCATGCAGCTTTTCCCATCTCATTCCCTATCCTTCTGCATCAGTAAGTTGTTAGTGAGGAAGGAGTCCTTGCCCCTGGAAATCCTGGAGCTGACACTGGAGACACGAGGGTACCTGGCCAGGGAGGGCTCAAGCTACTGCTGTTAGGATTCTCCTGTTCCCAATGGGAATTCCAACCAACTTAAAGGTGGCAGCGAGAACTGCTTAGGAGATACATGTATCCTTCTGAAACATGCTGAGTGGGGAACCCTGAGCTGTATCACCGCTGTGCTATAGTTGATTCACTTATTTGGTCTTCTGGGTGCAATCTGCGGTTCTGAACACAAGCCTTTGTACCATTGTCAATATCTTTCCTGGCCCAGTTCCCTGTTACATTGTGCTGGCTGAAATTTTATCCACTCTTTAAAGTTGACTCCAAATACTACCTGCTCCATAAAACCTTTCTTAAGTCCACCCCCTGCCAGTCTTGCATGTTGTTTTGAAGTTCGATAACATATGGCAGCAGACAAAGTAGAAATAGCAATGGGCTGGGGATCATGCCAAGCTCCAGTTCTGTGCAAACCAATAGCACTGGAGCATGTATACTCATAATCAGTTTTTGTTGAATGGCTGCGTGACCGACTAAATGGATGAATCGGTTGCCTTGGGTGAGAAACTGTTTGGAGCCTTAATATCTTTATCTGTAGAATAAGGTCATGCCTGGGTCTTGTTTAATGGTGAGTCCCATCCTTCTATTGGAATCAGAATCACTGGGGGCCTGAGAATCTGTGTTTAACATATACCCTTGGCGATCATTTTACTCAATAAAATTGGAAAAGCATTGAACTGGTGGTTATCTGTTCAATCAAAACAATGTGATGGCAGTTGCAAATGTATGACATTGGTATTTATAAATATGAGAAATTCCTTTTTTTTTTTTTTGAGATGGAGTCTTACTCTTTTGCCCAGGCTGGAATGCAGTGGTGCAATCTCGGCCCACTGCAACCTCCGCCTCCTGGGTTCAAGTGATTCTCCTGCCTCACCCTCCTGAGTAGCTGGGATTATAGGTGTGTGCCATCACACCCAGCTAATTTTTGTATTTTTAGTAGAGACAAGGTTTCATCATGTTGGCCAGGCTGGTCTCAAACTCCTGACCTCAAGTGATCTGCCCACCTTGGCCTCCTAAAGAGCTGGGATTACAGGCATGAGCCACCACACCCAGCCAGAGAAAGTATTTTTGTTGAAGGAAGGTGGAAGAAATCTCCTGGTTGAAAAAACATTTAAGTGGTGGAAAAATCCTGAAATACTCCAGGAATATTAGGATTGTCTCCAGGTGGAGTTAAGTTGGAGCAGAGTGAGAATGACACACATGAGTATCATTAATTATTTGCATACCCTTCCCCTTTACAGTCAATGATTATGCATTAATTACCTGGTCATCTGGCTAAGCCAAGCACTGAGGATAAATGAATGATTTTTGCCATAACCTTTTTATGTAGATGTGGCCTTTATTATTATTCATCCTTGATGATGTCAGCTCCAGAACCAGGAACAGAAGCCCTAGGATGTAATTGAGTCCTATTTCCAAAACTGTCTTCTTAGAAGTTCCCGAGTCTGGAACTATGAATTAGAACTTCTTGCCTGACTGCCTTCCTTCTTTCCTTCCTTCCTTCCTTCCCTCCCTCCCTTCCCTCCCTGCCTTCCCTCCCTCCCTCCCTCCCTCCCTCCCTCCTTCCTTCCTTCCTTCCCTTCTTTCCTCTTTTCTGTCCTTCCTTCCTTTGTTCCTTTGTTTTTTCTTTGATGGGGTCTTGCTCTGTTTCCTAGGCTGGAGTGCAGTGGTGTGATCATAGTTCATTGCAGGCTTGAACTTCTGGGCTCAAGAGATCCTCCCACCCCAGCCTCCCAAGTAGCTGGAGCTGTAGGTGCATGGCACCATACCCAGCTAGCTACGTATTTTTTTTTATTGGAATCTATGGATTCTGTTTTTCATAGGAATGACTCTCTGAATTTTATAAATGAGATAGGTGGGGAAGAATAAGATTTTCTTTATAGGCTTTTTTTTTTTTTTTTTTTTTTTAGCTATCTTTGCTGTAATGTACCGAATCTAAGTGAGGATTACAAGTTATGTTACAGGTTTTTGGACTGAAAATCTTCTAAAGATGATAAGTCACCAGCCGTGAAGACTTTATTCCTTCCCAAATCAGTATTCAACTTCAGACGAATTTTCTAGCCATCAGAGAAAGAGTGGACCTGCTGTGTTTCTGATTAATTTTCAGTGACCTTCTTGTTAGAAAAACTAGCTTCTATTTCTGACTGTATCACTGAGCCACTGTGTGACCTTAATTATGTTAAAACGCTTTGGGATATCTTGGTTTCACATTCTGTAAAATGGAGATAAAATACATTGCATACATCTTTCAGAAACAACATGAGGATTAATGAGATAATGTTATTAGGTGTATTAAAGTCACCCAACTTTTTTCATATTTAGATTTCTAATTCATTTCCTAATACTAAAATAGGGTCCTGTATTAAAATATAAACCAAACGACTATGCAGGATTAAGATTATAGTGAGTTGTCATAGTTATTTCCCAAAAAGAACGAACAGATGACAAATAGGATTAAGAAGCTTCTATATATAAATCCTATATATACATCTTTCATTTTACTTTAATTCTGTGTTTCACTAATACTTTGGAAGAGAGAATCTTTTACAGTTCTAGGAATCTTGATCCATATGCCAGGCTGTCTGCTTAATTTAAACATTACCAAAATGAATTAAAATCTTACATTGTCAATAATAATTTGCTTTACTGAGTAATGAGGGTGTTATCCCTAAGCAAGCATTCAGCCCAGAGCCCAGCCCCTGGTAGAGTGTTATCTCTGGAACAACTCAGTCCTTGCTGGAGGAAACCCAGGAACCAAAATTCAGAAGAGCTGTCCATCACTGCTGGCCCATCCATCATGCTGTTGCCCCACCTTGAACAGGGAATTTGCCTGCCATGAATTTCATCATTGGCTGCATTTCATAAGTCGAGGCTGGTAATCAGACAGGGTCACCCTGAAATCCCATCTGGTGAGTGAGGCATCACGTGGCTACATTTCTCTTCTGGATGGATGGCGTTTCCCAGCCTCTGGAGGTTTTAAAGGTATGAAAAGCAGCTTAGAAAAGGCCAAGGGAGCAGCTCTGCTAGCACATAAGTGGACACAAACAACAGGAATTGGAGACTGGGTGGGAGGAGAGGGGCGGGAGGGTGGAGAAAAAGGGAAGAGGAAAAGCAGAAAATAAAAAGAAAAAATATAAGCCAGGTGGGAGGAAGGAGATCATAGAATTCTACATAAAAGTGGGGATAAAGGCCAGGCACAGCGGCTCGCGCCTTTAATCCCAGCACTTTGGGGCCAAGTCGGGCGGATCACGAGGTCAGGAGATCAAGACCATCCTGGCCAACACAGTGAAACCCTGTCTCTAATAAAAATACAAAAATTAGCCTGGTGGTGGTGGTGTGTGCCTGTAATCCCAGCTATTCAGGAGGCTGAGGCAAGAGAATCGCTTGAACCCGGGAGGCAGAGGTTGCAGTGAGCCGAGATCACGCCACTGCACTCCAGCCTGGGCGACAGAGTGAGACTGTCTCAAAAAAAAAAAAAAAAAAAAAAAAAAAGTGGAGATAAAAAGAAAAGAACACAGATAGTGTGATAAACCAGAAAGTTACTTACGTTTACATTTACTGGGATGATAGGTTTGGGAGGTGGCAAGTCGACCTGTACCGATTTTCCCGAGAGTATTTCATTTTCAAACTGTTTACTTATGTGTACCCCACTGGAGCCTTTCCATAAGATAGGCCAATATTATCCTTTTTGCATATGTAAAAAACAGAGGAAAAAAAAGCTTAAGCTTGTAAATTTGATGCAATCCTATTTGTTTGTTTCTGCTTTTGTTGCTTCTGTGTTTCCAAGAAATCATTGCCCAGATCAATGTGGTGGAGCTTTTCCCCTCTGTTTCCTTCTAGTAGCTTTATAGCTTCAGGTCTTATGTTTAAGTCTTTAATCCATTCTGAGTTGATTTTTGTATGTGGTGTAAGACAAGGGTCCAGTTTCATTTTTCTGCATATGAGTGTCCAGTTTTCTCAACGCCATTTATTGAAGAGACTATCCTTTTCCCATGGGGTGTTCTTGGCACCTCTGTTGAAAATCAGTTGACTATAAATGCGTGGGTTTATTTCTGTGCTCTCTGTCGTGTTCCATTGGTCAATGTGTCTATTTTTGTGTCAGTACCATGCTGTTTTCAGTAGCACAGGATCCAGCTAAGACTCTGGGAGGGGTCCTAAGAATGTGATTAGATCATCACATATTTTTGTAAACTTCACGAGAGGAACTACAGTCTTCAGACTGGTGCAGTCTCTTTCTTTTCTGACTTCCCCTTCATCACGGTTCATCTTATGCTCGGTGACGTTGGGCATTTTTGGCAATTGGCTGGGGGAAGTTGAGTTGGGGATGCATTTGGACAGAGCAGAATATATTTGGGGGCTTCTGGTCACTTTCATGTATGGTTAAGTTGTGGCTAGTTGTTCTGAGGTGGGAGTAATTCCCAGATGTGTCTCATGGAATCTGGTTCTGTTAGCAGAAGAGAAAAAAAGCTTGGAATGCAAGGCATTAGAAACTAATTTGGGGAAAATTTTTCCAGTCATCAAATGTGCAAAATTGCAAGCAAAGAATTCACTTGTTTTTGAAGCCTCATCAAAGTGGAGCTTCTCTTTTGCAGCACATTGTAATGATAAGTACGCTCTTTTTCTTTTTTTGATGGGGATCCGACAAAACAGAATTTACTATAATTTTTGTGTTTATAAAGTAAAACGAGTCATAGTAATACAAGTACACCTAAATGTGAAGTTACTTTTTAAAAATAAATCCCAACTATAATATTAGAAAAGCAATTTTAGTCAGTCATGTTAAAACTAATTTTAAACACCTTTTAGAAAATATTACAAAACTGTCACCATATAAAGATATCAATGAGTATGTAGCAAACAATGTAGGGAGAAAAGTATTATATGTCAGGCAGAATAAAAACATCTTATATTTCAGAGGTTTTTGGTATTTGTGGCTTTTATCAACTTCTAAATTTTTTATTTTAAAATATCTATCTATCTATCTATCTATCTATCTATCTATCTATCTATCTAGAGACAGGGTCTCACTCTGACACCCAGGCTGCAGTGCAGTGGCATGATCTTGGCTCACTGCAGTCTTGATCTCGGGGGCTCAAGTGATTTCCCACCTCAGCCTCCTGAGTAGCTGGGACCATAGA
This sequence comes from Papio anubis, assembly GCF_008728515.1. Lineage (NCBI taxonomy): Eukaryota > Metazoa > Chordata > Mammalia > Primates > Cercopithecidae > Papio > Papio anubis. The sequence goes on from NC_044979.1 coordinate 152,775,766, forward strand.
CCCATTACTGTCACACCCAGCTAATTTTTTGTTTGTTTGTTTTTGTTTTTGAGAAGGAGTCTTGCTCTGTCGCCCAGGCTGCAGTGCAGTGGTGCGATCTCGGGTCCCTGCAAGCTCCGCCTCCCAGGTTCCCGCCATTCTCCTGCCTCAGCCTCCCGAGTAGCTGGGACTACAGGCGCCGCCACCACACCCGGCTAATTTTTTGTATTTTTAGTAGAGACAGGGTTTCACTGTGTTAGCCACGTTGGTCTCAATCTCCTGACCTTGTGATCTGCCCGCCTCGGCCTCCCAAAGTGCTGGGATTACAGTTGTGAGCCACCGCGCCTGGCCATACCCAGCTAGTTTTCTGTATTTAATTTTTTTAATTGCTCTGATTTTATTTATCATATAAGTATTTCCCTTCATACTTAATTTTAGATTAATAATTGGGTATTTTTCTTAAAGAGAGTCTCTAAATCACATATAATCTTTAGTTCCTACAAAACCTGGATTGAATCTTGAAAAGATCAGATAAATAGTTTTTCTATGGTCACAGAGAAATTGACAAAAGAAGCCAACAGAGCACAGAGCAGCTGTGCTGTGTTGGCTTCTTTGGCTTTCTGCCTAGTACCTTAGTCTTTCTCTAGCTTTAAGAGAAATGTTAAAGCCAGTGCTATATTAGATATGCGTTCTAGAAGGTATTTACATATTTAAATTGATGTCACAAAATACATGAACATCAGAGGGATGTGACCCAAAAAGAAATGATTAATAATTCAATGTTTTTATTAAGTGGCAAATTTAGTTATAAAAAGATATTAAGTAAAATAGAAAATTAGCTGCATTTACTGTTTGTTTTACTTTTATATGTAGATGAATACAGTGCAAATGTATATTCAACAGGCAAGAGGAATAGCATCAAACTTGAAATCAGAAGGTCTTGATGAAAAGCCCGCTTCTACTTCTAAAGTACCTGGAAATGTAGATTTGGTTACTTGTCCCCATAATTATCTCTCTTTTACTTCTTGAGTTGTAGCCCCACAGCTAGACTACATTTCCGTCTTCTTTAGGTTAGGAGTAGCCATTAGAGGCTAACTTTGGTTAATGGGTTGCAAATTAAAATTATGTGGGCAATTGTGTGCAATGTCCTTAATAAGATGCTGCTTCCTAACCTTCTTTCCCCTTCCCTCTGGGCTGGCGTGCAGATGTGGTGGGTCCATTTTACCTAATGACACGGGCAAACCCAAGGGAACCGCAAAATAGGAGCCTGGGCCCTCAATTTCATGACATCTTTTCACTGTTTTAGGAGAGAAAAATAAGGAATAATTTTTTTTGAGCTATTGCATTTTCGAGATCTTCTTGTAAAAATAGCTTATCTTGTGCCCTAACCAACACAGTGAAATATTGGCAAGTCACCACCTCTCAAAGCTTCCATTTCCTCGCATGTAAAATAAGGGCGATAAATCAAGCCTGGTAACACGTGTCGCAGCTCTGAGTATTAGATAAAATAATATAGATCAGAGATGAATACATTGCATCATATAAAATGTTATTTTGTATTTTAGTATTGCAGCTACCAGAGGGGAGAAAATAAGATGAAGGTTTTATTTCCTATTTTTTACATAAACTTTTTATTTTGGAATAAGCTAAGATTAACAGAGAATTAGCAAAATAAGTACTGAGTTTCTGTATACCCCTCAATCAGTTTCTCTGATGTTAACCATTTACATTCTCATGACAGATTTGTCAGAACTAAAAACCAGCATTGGTACTTTACTGCTGCTTAGGTTATTTGGATTTCACTAGTTTTTCCATGAAATGTCCTTTTTCTCTTCCAGGATCCCATGCAGGAGATAGCATTGCATTTGTTGCCATGTCTTTTAGTCTGTTCTGTTCCGAATACTTTCTCAGTCTTTCTTTGTTTGTCATGATCATGACAAATTCAGGGAGTACTGGCCAGGTATTTGGTAGAAGGTTCCTCTGTTTGAGTTTGTGTTTTCATGATTAGATTGGGGTGATCGAGGTGGGGGGAGGTATATTAGTCTGTTCTCACATTGCTATAAAGAAATACCTGAGGCTGGGTAATTTATAAAGAAAAGAGGTTTAATTGGCTCATGGTTCTGCAGACCAGTCCAGGAAGCATGGCAGCTTTTGCTTCTGGGGAGGCCTCAGGAAGATTCCTGTCACGGCAGAAAGCAAAAGGGGAGCCAGGATTTCACACGGCCAGAGCAGGAGGAAGAGAGAGAGGAGGGAGGTGCCACACACTTTTAAACAAGCAGATCTCACTATCGCAATGACAGCTCCAAGGGGGATGGCGATAAACCATGAGAGACTGCCCCCGCGAACTAATCACCGCCCACCAGGCCCCACCTCCAGCCTTGGAGGTTACATTTCAACATGAGATTTAGACGGGGACACAGATCCAACCCATACGGGGGGAGGATTTTATTTTTAATGAAAACGGTAATTCAGAATAAAAATGCAGTGTGTGTGTGAGAGAGAAAAAAACCTCCTTTTTCAATTTGATTGCCTCATCGACTCTGACTGCTGTTCTAGTTAGCATACTCCTGTCATAGAGCAGAATTGCTTATGAAGCTCTATGAGGTACCTTTGAGAATCACGACAATGCATTCAGCCTCCTGTCTTTGTCCTGATACCTCTGGAGAAGACTGAGTTGCTCTCTACTGCTTCTTTGTCGCATTCATTCCAGAAAGATGTCTAAAAAGCACAGGGTTGTGAGTCTGGAACTTGATGACAGATAGACCAGTGTCTAGTCCAGTTGAACAGAAAAGAGTGTATTTTAGAAAAACTGTCCATTGACAGCTTCATACCACAGTGAACTGATCAGCAAATCCTCAACACATTGGGATGGTGTTATCGTTATTGTTTCATTTTTTTCAGAGTGAGGGAGGGAGGTAAGAAGGAAGGGAGAGAGGGAAAGAGGAACAGAGGACTATTACAAAAGCAAATGTGAATTATAGATGAGAAAAGAGATGGGACTTGGTGAATTTAGAATCTTAAGGAAAAGTCTAGATGAACAGGGAGACTAAAATCTTTTCTTGGATGCTGACCTATAGTTTGACTCCCCAGATACAAAAAGGAGAAAGCAGTATTTTGATTGGGACAGAAATTAACCTACTTCTTTCTTTATTTACTTTTCAAGGTGAGCAAGATCTGGGAAAAGGCCTGCTAGCAAATTTTGTTTTTATTATTTCAAACAAAGATAATCATTTTGAAAGGCATTAGGCTTTCAAAAAAATTTCAAAAAATTTTAATTATTTCTGGCTATCTGAGGTCTTGATTATGCAAAATTCCCATCAGAACACACACATACACACTCTCTCTCTTTCCTATACTTCAGAAAAAAATCGAAATTGAGAAAACTATGACTGAAGAGAGCTTAATTTTGATTAAATTTTGGGGTCCGTGCTCGCTTCGGCAGCACATATACTAAAATTGGAACGATACAGAGAAGATTAGCATGGCCCCTGCGCAAGGATGACACGCAAATTCGTGAAGCGTTCCATATTTTTAGATATAGACCAATGGAACAGAACAGAGTCCTCAGAAATAATACCACACATCTACAGCCATCTGATCTTTGACAAACCTGAGAAAAACAAGAAATGGGGAAAGGATTCCCTATTTAATAAATGGTGCTGGGAAAATTGGCTAGCCATAAGTAGAAAGCTGAAACTGGATCCTTTCCTTACTCCTTATACGAAAATTAATTCAAGATGGATTAGAGACTTAAATGTTAGACCTAATACCATAAAAATCCTAGAGGAAAACCTAGGTAGTACCATTCAGGACATAGGCATGGGCAAAGACTTCATGTCTAAAACACCAAAAGCAACGGCAGCAAAAGCCAAAATTGACAAATGGGATCTCATTAAACTAAAGAGCTTCTGCACAGCAAAAGAAACTACCATCAGAGTGAACAGGCAACCTACAGAATGGGAGAAAATTTTTGCAATCTACTCATCTGACAAAGGGCTAATATCCAGAACCTACAAAGAACTCCAACAAATTTACAAGAAAAAAACAAACAACCCCATCAAAAAGTGGGCAAAGGATATGAATAGACATTTCTCAAAAGAAGACATTCATACAGCCAACAAACACATGAAAAAATGCTCATCATCACTGGCCATCAGAGAAATGCAAATCAAAACCACAATGAGATACCATCTCACACCAGTTAGAATGGCGATCATTAAAAAGTCAGGAAACAACAGGTGCTGGAGAGGATGTGGAGAAATAGGAACACTTTTACACTGTTGGTGGGATTGTAAACTAGTTCAACCATTATGGAAAACAGTATGGCGATTCCTCAAGGATCTAGAACTAGATGTACCATATGACCCAGCCATCCCATTACTGGGGATATACCCAAAGGATTATAAATTATGCTGCTATAAAGACACATGCACACATATGTTTATTGTGGCACTATTCAGAATAGCAAAGACTTGGAATCAACCCAAATGTCCATCAGTGACAGATTGGATTAAGAAAATGTGGCACATATACACCATGGAATACTATGCAGCCATAAAAAAGGATGAGTTTGCGTCCTTTGTAGGGACATGGATGCAGCTGGAAACCATCATTCTTAGCAAACTATCGCAAGAACAGAAAACCAAACACCGCATGTTCTCACTCATAGGTGGGAACTGAACAATGAGATCACTTGGACTCAGGAAGGGGAACATCACACACCGGGGCCTAGCATGGGGAGGGGGGAGGGGGGAGGGATTGCATTGGGAGTTATACCTGATGTAAATGACGAGTTGATGGGTGCAGCAGACCAACATGGCACAAGTATACATATGTAACAAACCTGCATGTTATGCACATGTACCCTACAACTTAAAGTATAATAATAATAAATAAATTTAAAACAACAACAACAACAACAAAAAACAAAAACAAACAAAAAAAAAATTTTGGGGTCCATTCTTTCAAGAGCTCTTTCAGCTAAATGCTCAAATCCAGTCTGTGGGTAGCTCTCAGTATCTGTCTTTCTTTTAACGTCTGGCTCTGCAAATCTTGTCCTGGCCTCCAAAGACACCATCTCAGAGGGTGCTTGGTGTATTTCAACTTAATCTTTGTCCACACACTCCTTTCTCTACACTTGACTTTCCTCTGACCATGCATCTTTTTACTGACCATTATTTCTCTACTTCTCAATAATCCCCCTGCCCAGCTCTCTCTTACTTCAGCCTCACAGCCCAGTCTTCACCACACTCTGCTGACCCTTCTTAAATGCATGTCTATTCCATCCATTTCTTTCTATCTCTATTGGCAGGGTCTGGTACAAGCCACTACTGCTTTTCTCCTGGACTAATTCATAATCTCCAACAAAGCTAGAGTGATATTACTGAGACATAATTCTCTTTGTATCAGTTCTACATGCTTTAAGCTTTTCATTGGCTTCATTTTTCTTTCCTTGAGGGCAGTCAACATTCTGGAGAAAATTGCTGATAATAGATGGAGCCCTGCTCGATCTGATTCACCCTTATTTCCCTGGTCAGATCTCGTTGCATTCCCTCCTGCTGTCCTTATTTGCCATCTCTCCACCTGCTTTCCCCCCTTGTCCTTCCCATCTCTCTCCATCATTGACGCTGCAGTCACTCCTTTTAGTCCCTGGAGGATTCCCTGGTTTTGCTTTCTCTTCTCAAGGCCTTCAGTCAACACTCTCTAAATCCCGCTCCTTTTCCTCTTTTAGGATGCTATGGTCTCATTCAATCCCCAGGAAAACCTTCCTGACCTCCTCTTCTACTAATTTAGGTTGGTTTTCTCCACTGTGTGTCCATAGAACTCTAACTTTCCCTTTAGTAAATCATCCTTTTTTGTGATTATTCATGGGCTTGTATTTCCCTTGGTATTTAACTCCTTGTTAAATAGTTTGTAAATAAATTTCTTAACCATTTCAAAGATGTACACATCCTAGAACCTCTCATGAACCACATTACAGAGGAACGGAAGATTCACTTGAGTTACAAAATATGGCAAGTAAATAGTGGAAGGATCTATTACCTGTTGTTGTTGTTTCTGGGACAGGGTCTCTTTCTGTTGTCCAGACTGGAGTGCAGTGGTGTGATCATGGCTCACCGAAGCCTCCAGCTCTTGAAGTGATTCTCTTACTTCAGCTTCCTGAATAGCTAGTATTATAGGTGTATACCATCAGGCCCAGCTAATATTTAATGCTTTGTAGAGACTGGGTCTCACTATCCTTGTACTCCTGGGATCAAGTGATCCTCCCATCTCAGCCTCCCAAAGTGCTGGGACTATAGGCATGAGCCACTGCGTTTGCCCTGGTTTTTCTTCTTAGTGCACAAGTTTTCTTTTACTATACACATATTGATGACTGCTCTATATTGTACTGTAAAATAGCTGCAACCTGTAGGAAAATGTAGCAGTTTCTTTTTGATAGTATACTCAGAATTTAATTTTCTCTATTCCTTTTATCTACCCTAAGCGAGGGCCCATAGTAGAAGGCACTGGGTGTTGTAGTTTAACAAGTTATGATACTTACATAGAGAATTAAGCATGCCTAGGATTACTCACAGAAAAATGACTAGCTGTAACCAACAACCTTGATTTTGTTACATGTCTGCATAAGTAGCATAAGTAGTTATATTCTTTTTTTTTTTTTCTTTTTTTGAGACAAAGTCTCACACTGTCACCCAGGCTGGAGTGCAGTGGCATGATCTCGGCTCACTTCAACCTCTACCTCCTGGGTTCAAGCGTTTCTCCTGCCTCAGCCTCCCGAGTAGCTGGGATTACAGGTGTGCACCACCACGCCCAGCTAATTTTTGTCTTTTTAGTAGAGACAGCTTTTCACAATGTTGGCCAGGATGGTCTCGATCTCTTGACCTCATGATCCACCCGCCTCGGCCTCCCAAAGTGCTGGGATTATGGGCATGAGTCACCAGTGCTCGGCCAGTAGTTATATTCTTAAATTGATATCCAAATGCAGTTAATTGTAACAACTGTGAGAAGGGTTGCATGCTTCCAGAACGATGAATTATACATGAAGAGAAAAGTACAATGATCAGTTTTGATAGAAATTTTAAAAAGATTTAGAATCTCTGATTTAGATGTGATAAAGGTTTCTTCTAAACACTTGACTCTTATGTTGAAGACTCCAATGTGTCTACACTTAACATTTCTATTCCTTTGGCTTCCATTTTCGTGAATGTTGATGTTTGATTATGAGTCTCTCCCCTTTGAAAACATTATGTATTTTCCCTTGACTATTTCCAGAGGAATATTTTTCATTTTAAGTTATAAAACTGGTTTTAAGTTTAATCTTGAAAAATTTCCTTTTGGAGCTAGAAATCTAGATGTTGTTCTTTGGAAGCTATTGAATATAACTAACACATTTCTGTCATTTCCATGTATATCTACTCACATTTAGAGATGAAGTGCAATTACACCTATTTATAGTGTTATGTAACTAGGAGTCTGAGTTTTATCCCAACTGACATAGTGAATTGTGGAAAAACGCATAAGAATGTTTCTGTGTTTTTATTACAGCTATGATTGACTTGCTGTGACAGTCTATCCTCCTAACAAATGCAATATTACTGCTAAAATGTCCCCATTCAGCAGAAATGCATAAACAAGGAAGGGAAGTAATGTAATTTTAGCTTATATTTACCTTTGACTTGTGGTTCCCAGTTTTGGATGGCAGCCACAAAAAACCAAGCAAATTCCCAGGATGCCAGGCCACAAGGCAGTTTCCGGCAACAGTAAGTGATTGCAGCTTTCTTAGAACTTTCCAAATATAACTTCTTCATAACAAGTATTTAAAGGCAAATAGAGTTACATTCTCTTGCTTATGAACATCTATCTTATAAACATCTGTAAAAAGAAAAGCTTTAGACAAATTAAAGGTAACAGCGTTTAATCGAGCAAAGAACTCTGTGCGTCGGGCGATCCTCAGAACCAGAACAGGTTCTGAAAGACTTTCTGAGGCTGCCACATGGCTGGTTAATGTTTACGGACAAAAAAAACAAGGTCACTGAAGAACAGAAGATGGAAGGAGGTGTGCAGACAGCTCAGCTAGTTAAAGCTTGGTATTTGCCTGTTGAACGGGGTTTCAATAGCTGGCCACCTGTCATTGACTGAAGCTTGGCTGCCGTGATTGGCCGAGACTCAGCTATTTGTTACAAAGGCAAATTCCTAAGTCAGATTTTCAGTTTGTTTCCCTACTAAGTTAAGTCACAGGTTGTCTTGTAGGGCTCATATGGAGACTTTTAAAGCTTAAATTTAGTTTGATTTAACACATCTCTTATGTGAACTTTCCTGTTGCTGCTGTCATGGTGCTCCCCTCCCTCCCAGATGTTGGGGACTTTCTTATTCTGTTGATCCAGCTGACAAAATCCTGTGGTTGTTCATACCCTTCACACATGCCTGCCACCTCTCCCTTTCCTAGTGCCACTGCTGGTGCTAACTGGTCTTGTCACCCCTCTCTTCTTGATGCTGGAGCGGAGTTGAGTTTTGTAACTCTGGGCTTATGGACATTCTAGATACAGCATGAACTGGAACTCTGAATGTGTTTTCCTTTAGGAATTCACATGGTAAACCACCTTATTCATCTGTGTGGAGGGTTGAATGGTTTTTTTCCTCTGCCTTAGAACGAAATCATCACACAATAATAGTTGCGTGGAAAGTCTATTAAACACTGACTTAGGAAGGGTGGATGGTAATTTGTGAAAAACTGGAATTGCCTGGGCCTCCAGCACTATTCATATTTATGTAGTATATATATTAATTTAGTAACAAAATGGATTATGATTTTAAGAAACGTATCAGTTTTGAAACAAGCAAAATTACTATTGTATGAGTAGTGTAGGGGAAGAAAGATGTGATACCTTTTTTTTTTAAAATCAATTATAAGAGTAACAATCAACACTCCTATAACAAAAACGGGTTAACAAGAGAAAAGCATAACAACTTTATTTAACCAAAGTTTTATGTGACACAGGACACTTCAGAAATGATGACTCAATGAGCCGGGGAAAATGGCTTACTTTTATGCTTAGGTTTGATGAAGAATGGACAGCCATGTAGAAATGTGATTGAACAAAAATAGTACAATCTAGTGGTAATAGACCAAGGTCTATCTGTTCAGATTCTTCTAGATGTCGCTGGGTAGCATTTCCCCTGAACCCCACTGTATGGGGCAGAACTCCTCTGGAATGAGGGTCTTCAAGGCAGAAGGGAGAAGGCAGAGAGTAACCTTTCTAGGTTTTATGGTTTGCTTTGAAGAGAGGTTCTAGTTTCTATGACACCTTAAGTAAGAGAAATCCTGGGGTTGGTGTGATGGCTCATGCCTGTAATCCCAACATTTTGGGAGGCTAAGGCAGGAGGATCACTGGAGGTCAATAGTTCAGAACCAGCCTGAGCAACATGGTGAGATCCTTTCTCTATTTAAATATATATTTTTAAAATAAAAAAATAAAGGAAAGAGGAATTCTGGTTTCTATTACTTGCTTTGGAGCAGAAAGAGGGTTGGGAGACAGGAGAAGGTCAGAGAGATTTTGATTCTGCGCTGCTTCTGAGGTCTTTCCATTTTCTTTAGTTCAAAGTACTCAGCATACCAAAGTGCCATGCTTTGGGCCATCATTTTCTGAGTTTGCAAAATAGTATAGCAATCAACTCAAAAGTAAAACACAAGGTTTGGTCGACTGGCATTTGAGTAGCCCTGTCCCATGTTTACAAAAGTGTTGGAATTCTAGAATTTTGCCAATGGATAATCATGTGACAAATGCAGAATCAAGATGACTGGGAATAATATTGAGTTTGACCTTTCCCTTTTACCACTCCCATCTCTAAAACACATACATTTGGAAAGCAGATTTAGAAATATTCAATGCTTTTTCAAGTTATCTATGCTTAAAAATTTATTTTTAAAGGAAATGTTGTCTATTGAGCCTAAATCACTATGCTCTTTGGGAATTTAGTAAGAAGTAATTGGATATGAAACAGAAGGTACAGGTGGTTGGGGAGGTCCTGTGACTTCAGGAATGAATATGAATTTCATTAATTAAAATGAGATACTCAAAGTGGAAATCATACAAGAAATAAATTGTTAGAGGAAATACAGAGAAACTTCTTTGGTAAGAATTAAGTGAACAAGTGACTGAAAATGGTCTATCATATAACCATATAATTATACGGATATTTTTTCTTTGATGAAAGGAAAAACTGGTCATTTGGGGACTAAAATGGAGGAACAGAGTGGGGAGAACAAGCTAGGTATAGGGAGGATTTTTATTCTGCAGCCAAAATCTTCCAATTGATGCCTTATCCTTTTAAAAGAATTATGAGGATTACATTTTCTCTAAAAGATGAAGTTTCAGTACATGATTCATGTCTTTTACTATTCTACCTTTACACTTACAATTTCTTCACTTAATAAAAGCAGCTCTATGGAAAGGTACCTTCAAAAGTACCAGGAAAATTATGAGTAGCAAGAAGACGGGACAAACTGAGAAGAAGCAGGGCAGGGAGGGAATGAGAGGAGCTGAGAGTGCAGACAAGAAATTACTTCTTAGTACAGAAACATCTGCTCACAGAAGAGAAAAGGACAGGAGGGGCAACGTGCTTACAGAAAGGAAATCAAAGTCAAAATATCATGCCAAGCTAGAGAGAAGGCAAGATTCGGAATCCAGGAAACTAGGTCTGGATTTAATGTTGAGAGATTCCAGTGTATATCAAGAGACTTACACAGAAAAAGGCCAGGAAGGGTAACCAGAATTCCAGGCCAGCAGAACTCAGTTCAAATTATGGAGTGCATGAAAAACACACCATGTCCTGGAAACTCTTCTGGGTGCATAGTTCTGAAGACACAGTCAGAGAGCTAAGCTGGCATGTGTGGGTGTCTAAAGGCTTAAGTGACAGAAGGGACAAACAGAGTAAGGTGTGGGTAGGTGGAAGGGAAGAAAATATCTCTTTTTCTACTCATCTTAGGTTCATGGGTGAGGCCCCTATAAGGCCCTTGGCCCCAAAAAGATTTGCCGAAAATTACCAACATAAGGCAGATTGATTAATAAAAGAAAAGGCATACAAATTTATTAACATGTATACACGAGAGCTTTCAGAATGAAGACCAAAAGATACAGAAGAAATTGTCCATTTTTATGCTTAAGTTTAACAAAGTATGGACAGCCATATAGAAACAGGATTGAACAAAAAGAGTACTCTAATGTTAATAGACAGAGTGGGAAACCCAGCAAGCCCTGAATAGATTCTTCTCAGCCTCTCTAATCAAGCATTCCTTTCTTCTCAGTATGGGGAAGGACCCTCTCTGGAATGGGATCTTATGACCTACAGTCAAACAAGGTAGGTCAGATAGTTTCTTTATGGCTAGTTTTACATAGAAAGGTGGAGGGAATATTAGAATAATAGTTTTAGGTTTTATGACTAATTTGGGGGAGAAGGGTTCTGGTTGTAAGACCCACCAGAAGGAAGAAGGATTCTAGTTTCTATGGTGAGCCTTGGGAAAGAATGGGACTGAGAGATAGCAGGGCAGGAGAAGGGCAGAGAAAAACTTGCTTCTGAGGCCTTCATTTTGGGCTGTTGTTTTCTGATCCACAACGTTCCCCATTGTGAAATTTCCCCTAGAAGTTTCATAGTCCAGAAATAGAGTTGCTGGATTGTCTTAGAGGCCATTAAACCAGTTTTTCAACCCAGAGACTAGGCCAGTCCAGTTAAATAGTTAACAGTTGAATCAAGCAGTGCTGTTGTCGATGGGCTTCCCCCAATGTCAGTCCTCTATGTGATTTGAGCAACTGGATATTCAGTAAGAGGCACTTCTATGTATATCAAAGAAAAAACAAAGTTAATGGTTAGAACAAACTATAAACTCAGTTTTTAAGTCCAGAGGTCAGTTGACTGTTGACGGTTGAGAAGATTTTTAGATGTTGAGCTTGAAGCATGTTCAGATGAAGTCAGAGAAGATAGTGGCAATCTGGTTTGCAGTTTACATGAGATATTCCAGGAAACTTTCTGCAAAGTCAATACATCAACAAACATGAAGACTGTTCATATATTTAGTTGCTATAGTGATTTCTCTTAAAATTTATATCAAGTTGTCTAGCTTCAGCTTTTGGGGCTTTAGGAAAAAAGCAGTTTTAATTTCAGTGATTCCAAGTCAGACATATGGGGAAAAATGGGATACATTAGTTATAGACTTGTAGCTACAGGAGAGTTCAGGATTGAATCCAAATTGTAGATAAACAATAAAAACTCAAAAGTAATAGATGAGGCTATAATCTAATAATAACTGTACTATATAGCTTTTTTCTGAAGCATAATTTCTCTCTCTCTGGTTCCCCATTTTTACCAAGGTTGTACATAATACAACCAATTTATTTGCAAAACACGTTTTACTCTTATTAAACTTGGCCTGATGATTTGCATAGAGTGCAGCAAGAATAGTGATTCACTATATAGGCTCCTTTAAATTGACTTTGCTGGGACTTTTAAAATAAGAAATCTCAAATTAGACTTTTAAAAGACTCTCTAGGCTAGCCAAGCTGAGAATTTATCTGTAAATTGGGTAAATTCTTCTCTTCTTGAGTTCCCAAAATAACTTGAGCTTCATGGATCTGTCAAGAAATTGACATTCTTTACTTACCACAGGTCAGAAACTTTGTAAAGAAATTGCTTAGACAAGGTACGTGCTAGTGTTTTGAAGGGGCTTTTTATTAATTCACTTCAATTCCTCAAAGCAGTCTGGTCACATGCCACTCCAGTCAAAGCCTTGGTAAAATAACCAGTGTTTCCAATTGTGTCCTGTTACAAAAGAAAACAGATTCTTATTGAATTTATGCAAATAACTATATTGCCATAAATTAAGAATACTCACAAATTGTTTCCAATTCTGGAGAAATATGGTAGAGAGAAAGAAAAATGCTTTCATTTTGCTTGCAAAAGTGTATTTTACCCAATTTGTCATAAGTTATAAATAGCTTAAAAGAAAAAAAAGTATAATAATAAAAAAAAAGAAAAAAAAAGTTCTCTTTACCCTGGAAAACTAAACATTGAAAGAATCAGCAATGTTTCTAACCAAAAAAGTCATTAAAAGTCATTTCAGACAATATGAATAATCATACCACAAAGTACCAAAAGGTATACCAGAGTCACTATACCAAGACCAGTCATACGTATACAAATGTTTTTCTTTCACTAATGAAAACTTTGCAGAGGAGACAAGTGGTAATTTTCATTGGCTGCTCAACCAGATTATGCACAGAGAGCGGCTGGGGGTCTGACTGGTAGAAAAATTCTTATCCTTTTGCTGGCTTGTCAGGTTCTTGGGTTGTCTTCTTTGTAGCTTCTAGAAGAGCACAGCAGGTTTGGTGATCCCGTTTATAACACCAAACTATAGGAGCCAAGGCCCTCGGCCCCCTAAATTTTTGCTCAAAATCTCTGACATGAGGCAGATTGATTAATAAAATAAAAATTTATTTATTAATTTATTTATTTATTTATTTATTTATTTATTTTAAGACAGTGTCTTGCTCTGTTGTCCAGGTTGGAGTGCAATGGCATGATCTTGGCTCACTGCAGCCTCAACCTCCTGGGCTTCAGTGATCCTCTCACCTCAGCCTCTCAAGTAGCTCAGGCCACAGGGACCATGCCTGACTAATTTTTTAATATTTTTTCTAGATATGGGGTCTCCCTACGCTGCCCAGGCTAGTCTTGAACTTCTGGGCTCAAGGGATCCTCCTGCTTCAGTCTCCCAAAAGTGGTGGCAATACAGGTGTGATCCACTGCGCCCAGCTTCAAATTTACTTAATGTGTATACATGAGTCTTCAGAATGAAGAGCCAAAGATAGAGGATATTGTCCATTTTTATATTTAGATTTAACAAAGTTAGATAGCCATGTAGAAATGTGATTGGATGGCCAGGCGTGGTGGCTCATGCCTGTAATCCCAGCAATTTGGGAGTCCAAGGAGGGTGGATCACTTGAGGTCAGGAGTTAGGGGCCAGGCGTGGTGGTGGCTCATGCCTGTATTCCCAGCACTTTGGGAGGCTGAGGCAGATGGATCACGAGGTCAGGAGATCGAGACCATCCTAGCTAACATGGTGAAACTCTGTCTCTACTAAAAATACACACACACACACACACACAAAAAAGGCAGGCGAGGCAGTGTGCATCTGTAGTCCCAGTCGCTGTGGAGGCTGAGGCAGGAGAATGGCATGAACCTGGGAGGCAGAGCTTGCAGTGAGCCGAGATTGCACCATGCACTCCAGCCTGGGTGTTAGAGCAAGACTCTGTCTTTAAAAAAAAAAAAAAAAAAAAAAGGAGTTCGGGGCCAGGCTAGCCAAAATAGTGAAATCCTGTCTCTACTAAAAATATAAAAATTAGCTGGGTGTGGTGGCGGGCGCCTATAATCCCAGCTACTCAGGAGGCTGAGGCAGGAGGATTGCTTGAACCTGGGAGGCGGAGGTTGCAGTGAGCTGAGATTGTGCCACTACACTCCAGCCTGGGTGACAGAGTGAGAGTTTGTCTTAAAAAAAAAAAAAAAAGTGATTCGACAAAAAGGATAGATTCTAATGTAAATAGGCTGAGTGGGGAAACCCAGCAAGCCCTGTCTGTCTAGATTCTTCTCAACCTCTCTGAGCACACATTCCTTTCTTCCGGGTGTGGGGCAGGATCCTTTCTGGAACGGGGGATCTTATGACCTTTAGTCAAACAAGGTAGGTCAGATAACTTCTTTGTGGTCAGTTTTTACACAGAAAGGCAGAGGGAAAATTAGAATAATCGTTTGAGGCTTTGTAACTAACTTTGGGGAGAAGAGGTTCCGGTTTCTAAGACCCACCGTGGGGAAGAGGGAATCTAGTTTCTATGGCTAGTCTCCAGGGAAAATGGGACTGAGAGATAGCAGGGCAGAGAAAAACTTTTGCTTCTGAGGCTGCTGTTGAGACCCTCATTTTGGGGTGTTGTTTTCTGAGCCCTAACATTAACAAGAGAAAAGTCATACCAAGTAAAGTTTTACATGATATGGGAGCCTTCATAAGGAAATGAAGACCTGAAGAAACAATGAAACCTGAGTGCTTTTTACAGTAGGTTTGATCAAGAGTAGAGAGTCATGGAGAAATATGATAGGACAAAGAGGGTTTAAAGTAAATGTAATCAACGGAAGGAAACTTAGTAAGGTCTATTTGCTCAGATTCTTTTTGTGTCCCTGTGTCTTCAGACATAAGGATGTTCCCTTCTTTTGGGTATAGGGAGGGTGTTATGACCTGCTCCAGAGAAAAAGAGTAGGGCAAGATCAGAGTGACCGTCCTACTTCTGTGATTTTCTTAAATTCCTTCAGCTTTGGGGTAACGTGTTTAACCCCACCATGGGAAAGTGGACAACAGTATCAATGGCTTCTAATTCTTACAGTAAAAATGTCTCATAAATATTATGTAAAACCTGGCTTTAAAGAAGGTAAAATTGGATTTATCCAACAGTGTTTCGGGGAAGCATTTCTAATGATTCAAGGGGACAGAAAACTGAACAAATGAGGTTGGCAGTGTTGAATATGTGTCCAGAAGCTCACTGAGGAGGGAAATTGTCTTAGTCATCTCGGGGTCTTTAGGATCTAGAGCTTAGAGCTGACTTATAGCTTAATAAAGTGTTTACAGTTCCTTATAAGATCCTTTAAAATTCTTCCTTAGTGACCATGGGAAGGCAGTTTTTATCTTCCCAGAAACAGATTTGAATAATTTAAAACCGATTGTAGCCACATTGGGGTTGTAGAGTATCCAAGTTAACAGTTGAGGGGCTGAATTCAAGCTTCCGACAAATTAATTTTTTTTTTTGTCTTAATCAGCTCAGATTGTAAAACATCATTAAATTGAGATTCCCTTGGAAGAGAAGTACACTCTCCAGTTTTAAACTTTGTACTCTCTTAAGGGTCAATAATTTGGGTCTCAGGAATAAACTATAGTAGACAGATTGACAGAAGAAAAAGCATACAATTCATTACTTGCAACTGAACAGAAGCCTCACAAAATGTAAGAGTGAAAGAAAGACCAGATGACTAAAGTTGTTGCGCCACACGGAAAGGAATTGAAGCTGGGGTGCCCTGGAGGTGGTGGCAACAAGCTCTGGGGGCAAAAGGAGGAACTGCACAGTGAGAAAGGCTGTCTTATGCAGATTAAGTCTCTTTGGCAGCAGCCCTCAGAAGAATAGGTGATAGCCAGTGGTACAAGTTTCTCTGAAGGAGGTTTCAGACGATTATTCTCTTTCTGTGAGTTAATCTTTCGTGGTTGCTATTTTTCTGGGGGAACTTCCCTCAGTCAGATAAGGCAAGATCAGAGAAAGCCCTCACCTGCATTTGCTGCTTTCTAGGTGCTCTTGGTTTGAGGTTTAAAGCAACATATTTGAGGGTATCATTTTCTGAGCTGCAACAGGAGAGTTCCTTATTATATGACAATTGTTTTGCTAGCCTCATGCCTGAAGGCACTGGAGTCTGACCCTTTCTCAATCCCTAGGAAAGGAAGAAGCGCAGCTAGCTGAGTGAGCTGATGTAAAAAACCCAACATCGATGTTTTCAAGCTTGCACTGCTACATTGGCTTCCTAAACTAGGGGAAGATACTTACATCTTCGTATTTGTTCAGGTCACCTCTCTGGTTTCCCATTGCCCTATTAGCAGGCAATCTAGAACCTCCTTCTTAATGACCCGCTCCAGCCAGGTAGGTCCTATTTGCAAACACCAGATTTTCCAGGCACCATTAGACACTGATGGTACCACAAAATTCTCTTGGTGCACCTCGCGGGCTTAGGGCTTGTTTTCCAAACACAATTGCTGAGGCCAGATTCTGGGCCTGGCCTGTGCATCAATTTCCCACTGTGCTCAGCAAACCAGTGTTTCCCCCTCGCCCAACAACAACTTCCTACACCTTTATCTGGGAAGCTCAGACTAGGAGTATATCAGGAAGGTTACAGGCATATGATTTGGATGCAGCACCAAATTCTTTCTTAGACCCTGGTCCCCAGCCAGACTGACCTCCCCTCCAGGTGACTGTTGACCCTGACAGAATTTTCCTAACTTCAAGGTTCTGGGAAAAGAGTTGGACTGTTGATATCCTCCTTCCCAGAAGGCTCTAGATTCTTTATGTAAATAGATCCATTTCCTCCCAAGTGACAGCTTTGGTTACCTTGTGTTTCCTTCAATCACTAGACCTTTGCTGGAATAACAAAAACTGTTTTTCACGCTCCGGAGCCCTGCACCCACGCCATCAGGCTTATTCTCTCTACATTTACTAATTAAGAAAGATCACTCAAATCCTTCCTGCAATGGAGAAGACTTGCTTGCTTCCTGGTGACTTTCCCTAATTTATTTTAAAACCACGTCAAGCATCCTGTTGGCTCCTGCACAGGCATCCTACTGCATTCACATTTTTTCACATGGAATTTTTGTGTTGACTTAGAAAACAGAAACTCGTGTATAAATAATTCACAAAGAAAGATGATAGGATCTAGTCGTGTGGGCGAATTCTTTGAAATAGTTACCTGAATTATAAATTATAAGGGTCTCTAAAGTCTGTTGCCAGAAGGCTTTTACCAAATACAACAATTAATTGCATTGCCAGAACTTTCTAGATTCTAAGCTGCTTTCCAACAGGGTCGCATTTATGCTCCTTTCTATTTCATACATAATTTAAAAATCTCAAAGAATGTACCCTGGGAATATTCTAAATACGAGTGGCCAGATCCTATCCAAAAAAAAAAGATTTTAAGATCCGTTCCACCAATGCGACTCCATCTGATTGAATTGAGAAAGTAATTGAGCACATTTGGTAGTAGGTCAGCCCTTTTACTAAATTATAAATATGTTAACTAAATGGTGCTGCATCCAAATCATATGCCTGTTCCGTTCCTGATATACTCCAAGTCTGAGCTTCCCAGATAAATATTCAATGAAAAGGCTTTAGGCACACAGCTTCTCCTACTGGCCATTTAAACCATCAGGTGTAGGAATGTTTCAGGAGAAATGTAGGCATTTATGATTTTAATGGGCTGTTTTTCAATGTTAACTCATAACAGACTTCATTGTGGCCTCAGTTGCATGTGCCAACTAGACACACTTCCTGTTTTTTAAAATTTTTAATTGTTACTTTAAAAATATTAATGAATCCGGCCGGGCGCGGTGGCTCACGCCTGTAATCCCAGCATTTTGGGAGGCCAAGGTAGGCAGATCACGAGGTCAGGAGATCGAGACCATCCTGGCTAACATGGTGAAACCCCGTCTCTACTAAAAAAAAAATACAAAAAATTAGCCGGGCGTGGTGGCGGGCGCCTGTAGTCCCAGCTACTTGGGAGGCTGAGGCAGAAGAATGGCGTGAACCCGGGAGGTGGAGCTTGCAGTGAGCCGAGATCGCACTCCAGCCTGGGCGACAGAGGGAACTCTGCCTCAGGAAAAAAAAAAAAAAAAATTAATGAATCCACCTGGTTAGAAACACCTATAAAATCTATACAGTGAGCAGGCTCCTTTCCACCTGGTCTTACACTGCCTTAGTTGGCACCATCTTTCCAATAGGGTAACATTTATTCCATTAACTTAGAGATTTTAAATGTATGTGTGTGTATATGCCTTCATGTATGTATATACGTAGATTGTCAGAGTTTAAAGCACAATACCCCAAAGTACGGTGCTTTGGCATGCTCAGTACTTTAAACTGAAGGACACTGGAAAGGCCTCAGAACCAAGTTCTCTCTGCCCCTCCGCTGCTCTCCTGTCTTCCACCCCTCTTCCTCCCCCAAACTGAATTACAGTAACCAGAATTTCTCTTGCCCAAGGCGGATCATAGAAACTAGAACCCCTCTCTTCCAAATCAAGCCATAAAACCTAGGAAGGTCACTCTATCCCCTCTCTCTTGAAGACCCTCATTCCTGAGAGGTCTTGTCCCATACCCGGGAGGATGGATTGCTACATGGAGAAGTCAAGAAGAATCTGAACAGACAGGCTGGGCTGGGTTTCCTGCCTCCGTCTACTACCATTAAATCTTACCCTTTTGTGCAATCACATTTCCACACTGCTGTCCATGCTTCGTCAAAACTAAGCACAAGGAGAAACAGTTTTCTCTGAGTTTGGGTTTTCATTTCTGAAGACTCTCATGTCATATAAAACTTTGATTAATAAACTTGTTATGCTTTTTCTTTGTTAACCTGTCTTTTGTTGTAGAAGTGTCAGCCTGATCATTGGTGAGAAAATGTATCATATCTTTCTGCTCCTACAACATGCACATATGCGAACATATATACATGTGCCTTGTATGTATGTATGTACATATGTAGTGTGTGTGTCTGGAGGAGGTTGGAGGTGAGGGAGGGAGACAGGAATACAAATAGGGAGCCAGAGAGAAATAGACATGAACTCGGTTAATATATAAGCAGATACTAATGTTACTTTTCTGCCCTTTTTACACAAATGGCAGGCAGCATCCTATACCGATTATTCTACATGTTGTTTTATTTCATATTTATTACTATATCTGGAAGATAATTATATAACAGTCTGTAAATAGCCTCTGTATTCCTTTTATAGTTGCATAGAATTTTGAGTTGTTTCCAATTTTATGTAATTACAAATTATGCTTTATATGACATAATAACTGTGACATATATTATTTGACATATGCCCAAGTACTTCTGTAGAATGAAATTTTGAAATTGGAATTGCTAATTCCAAAGGTATATTATGAATGTTTTTATTCTTGTAGATGTCTAATTACATTCCATTAGTAAATATGCCAAGTTACAGCCCCACTGGCATTGTGGGAGTGTTGACTTTTTCCACAGTTTAATCAACACAGTGTATTATCAAACTTTTGAGTTTTTATCCATTTAACAGGAAAACATGAGCAACTCAATGTAGTTTTAATCTGTATCACTTATGGGTGAGATTATACATCTTTTTCATATAGTTAAGATCCTTTTATATTTCCTTTTTTGTGAATTATTCTTTATCATTTATTTATTACTTTAAATAGCTTTTTTCTTATTGTTGAAATGTACTTTATATTTTAGAGATATTCTTTGTCTGCAATATAAACTTGCAATATCCTTTCCAGTTTGTCATTTAATTTCATTTTTGCTTATAGGTGTTTATTTTTTATTTTTTGGTTTGGTTTTTACACAAAAGTTTTGATTATAGAGTTGAGTTTATCCATTTTGTATAGCTTCTCAATAATGGATTCACAGCTGGAAATGTCTGCCTTTTTTTTTTTTTTTTAGTACGTTGATGACTTCTTTTTTTTTTGATACAGGATCTTGCTGTGTCACAGTGGCACAATCACGGCTCATTGCATCCCTGACTCCCCCGGCCCAAGCAATCCTCCCACCTCCACCTCCAAAGTAGCTGGGACTACAGGTGTGGCCATGCCTAGCTAACTTTTAAAATTTGTTCCAGAGATGGGGTCTCACTCTATTGCCCAGGCTGGTCTTGAACTCCTGAGCTCAAATGTCCCACCAACCTTGTGCTCCCAAAGTGCTGGGATTATGAGTGTGAGCCACTGCACCAGGTGGCTTCCTTTTTTAATCCTAATTTTTTATTCCTTAAAATTTTTTCCAGGTGTACATTGTAAAATTTGTTTCTATTTTACCGTTTTTCCAAATGGCTACCCAGTTGTCCCAATAGCATATATTAAATATCCTGTCTTCCCTGTTGATGTGAATTGCCATCCTTAACATTTACTAAATTTGCTTATTATCGATTGATTGATTTTTGAGAAGGGGTCTCACTTTGTCACCCAGGCCAAAGTGCAGAGGCGTAATTACAACTCACTGCAGCTTCTACCTTCTGGGCTCAAGTGATCCTCCCCACTCAGCCTCCTGAGTAGCTGGGACCACAGGCATGTGCCACCATGACTGGCTAATTTTTACATTTTTTGTAGTGACGGTCTCTCTATGTTGCCCCAGCTGGTCTCCAACTCCTGGGTTCAAGGAACGCTCCCACCTCTGCCTCCCAAAGTGCTGGGATTACAGACATGACCCACCGTGCCCAGGCTGTTTATTTTTATTTTTATTTTTTTGAGACAAGATTTTGCTCTGTCACCCAGCCTAGAGTGTGCAGTGGCACGATCTTGGCTCACTGCACCCTCGACTTTCTGAGCTCAGGTGATTCTCCCACCTCAGCCTTCCAAGTAGCTGGGACAACAGGCCCACATCACCACGCCAGGCTAACTTTTGTATTTTTAGTAGAGACAGGGTTTCAGCATGTTGCCCAGGCTGGTCTCAAACTCCTGGGCTCAAGCAATCTTCCCACCTTGGGCTCCGAAAGTGCTGGGATTATAGGAGTGAGCCACCAAGCCTGGCCTGCTCATGAATTTTGGTCTAGTTTTAGACCTCCTATTCTGTGACTTGGCTTGTCTGTTTATTCATGTGTCAGCTGTTTAACTGTTAAGGTGTTGTTATAGGTCCATATCTAGAAGGGCCAATCCTCCTGCGTTGCTCTTCATTGTTATAATTTTCCTGGTTGTTTTTGCTTATTTATCTTTTCAAATGAATGTCAGTGTTAACTTGTCTGGTTTAAAAAATCTTATTTTATTGAAGTTGTATTAAGAGAATAAAAAACTGTGGATGATTAAAATTTTTATGGTGTCAATTTTTTTCTCATTCTAACAAAAAGTATGGCTTTCCTTTTTTTTGTTTTTTCTTTAGTCTTGAGATGGAGTCTCGCTCTGTTGCCCAGGCTGGAGTGCAGTGGCTCGATCTCAGCTCGCTGCAACCTCTGCCTCACCAGTACAAGTGATTCTCCTGCCTCAGCCTCCTGAGTAGCTGGGATTACAGGTATGCACCACCATGCCTGGTTTTGATAGATTCTTCTTTTGTGTCCTTGAAAGGGTTTTAAAATTGTCTACCTTTAGCTCTTGTTCATTTCTTATTAAGATAATTTCTAAGTATTCTGTAATTTTTGTTGCTATTGCTGGGGATTGGAACACCATACCCCAGAGTATGGCACCTTGACAGGCTGAATACTTCGGACTGAAGGAAATTGGAAAGGCCTCAGAAGCAAGCTCTTTCTGACCTTCTCCCATCCTCCTGTTCCTCTGTCTCCCCGAAATCTAAGCGAGTCTTAAAAACCAGAATTCCTCTTCCCCAAGGTAGGCGATAAAAACTTGAATCCCTTCTACCCCAAATCAAATCATAAAACCTATAAATGTCACTCTCTGCCTTCTCTCTTAAGACCCTTATTAGATGCAGGTCCTCCCCTATATCTGAGAAAAAGGCATCCTTCACAGAGAAATCAAGAAGTATCTGAACAGAGAGGCCTGCTGGCTTCCCGCTGCTGAGGTCTGGAGATGCTTTGTGTGGCTCCACTGAGTCTCATGTTGAAATTTGATTCCAGTGTTGAAAGTAGAGTGTGGTAAGAGGTGTTTGGGCCATGAGGGTGGATCCCTCGTGAATGACTTGGTTCCATTCTCACAGGAGTGAGTGAGTTCTCACTCTTAGTTCCCAAAAGAACTGGTTGTGGAAAAGAGCCTGATAACGCCTCCTCTCGCCCTCTTGCCTCCTGTCCTGCTGTGTGACCTCTGCACACTTCGGGTCCCCTTTGCTTTCTGCCGAGAGTGGAAGCAGGTTGACGCTCTTGCCAGAGCAGATGCTAGTGCTATGCTTCTTGCACAGTCAGCAGAGCTGTGAGCCACGTTTTCTTCATAAATTACCCAGCCTCAGGTATTTCTTTATCGCAACACAAATGAATTGAGGCACCCTCTCAGTCTATTACCATGAGATCGTGTCCATTGTCTAATCACATTTCTCCACCGCTGTCTACTCTTCATTGGACCTGAGCCCTGGGTCTCTGGGTCTTCATTTCTGAAGGTTCCTGTGTTACCCCAAACTTCGGTTAAATACATTTGTTAAGCTTTTCTCTTGTTAACCTGCCTTTTGTTAGAGGAGTGTCAGCTGTGACCCTTATGATGGGTGAGAAACTGTATCACCTCTTTCTGCCCCTGCACTATTGTAAATGGGATGATCACTGGTTACTCACGTCAATAGAAGCAACTCCTATGTAGTGCAGCAGTAAGAATGGCCTCTTACTGGGTCAGCTGATACCACACAGTGGCTTAAAACAAGTTCATTTCTAGGAAAACATTCTCTCCATCACGACATTAAAAAATTTATTTTTTAAAATTTGCAGATAAAATTGTATGTATTTATCATGTATGACATGATGTCTTGAAATATATAATCCCAAAGGGCTGGGATTACAGGTGTGAGCCACCGTGCCTGGCCCAAAGGGAAATTTTTATGTGAGGTTTCTAAAAATGTTCCTTAAAGGGAATTGACTCATCTTAGACAAATGAAGAGTCTTAGATTCTCCCTCTTAAAAATAAGGGAAGATAACATCAGTCTCCTCCTTTTTCTTAGAGTGTTTACTTTGGAAACTTATAACTGCAAGTGCTTTCTGCTGTCTTAGAAGTATATGTAAATTGTTTTGAAAAGTAGATAGGCCCTTTGTCAACTTGACCCTAGAATGCCTTTCTCAAGAACTCAGGAAGGAACCTTCTTCTTTGAATGTAAACATTCAAGGAAGATAGCTTCCTATCTCCTAGTTGCAGTAGGAGAGTAGGGGAGTAATTTTAGCCTGACTGCAAGTTGTAAAACTACCTCCTGTCTAAACAGTATGAGAAGTTTAGTTTTCCTTTGTATAAAGCCAGTTAATTTACGCAGACGGTCACCACAATTACCAGGTAGATTTAGGATAAACCAAGTATAATAAAATGGTGCTGTCCAGACCTCTCTCTTGAAGACTAGTTATGATTTCTCCTGAGAACTTTATGCAACAGGTTGGTTGTGCTTGGGTGTGTGAAGGGTGAGATTTCTCTCTGTGTAATCTATCAGATTGCCTGTGATATGCATTACATTCTGGTTTCATGCTTATTCAAAAATAAAAGGGCTTTCTTCATCTATCACTTTTGTGGAGAGGATTTCTGGATTGAGAGAATATTTGTTTTTTAAATTATAGTTCCCCAACACTCAGTTGAGAGTCGTGCCCCCTTTCTTCTGCCCTCTTTGTACTTGTGAAGCAGGCATGTTTGCAAAGGCCGTGGCTGGCCATCTTGGACCATGTAGATGACCTCGAAGATGGAAACCAACCAGCACGTTCAGAAAAAGGGGAGGAGGAACCTTGGTCCCTGATAATTATGGAGCCATTGCACCAGTCCTGAATTGCCTATCTTTAGACTTCTTTTATATAAGAGAGAAATAAAATTCTCTTGTTTCGTTTCAGCCACTGTTATTTTGGTTCTTCAGTTAAATGAGGGTGAAGCTTATTCTAACTGATATATTGCCAGAAAGAATAACTTCAGCTAAAATATAGCCAAATCAGCTTTCTTATTTAAGCATCTGCTAACATTTAACTGTTTTTTTGCTTACACCCATGTACTGCAAGTCAACTGATTTAGTTATCAAGACATACATCTTCTAACCAGTTTATTTCTGGTCCTTCACCATAAAGTCATTTGCTCAAATCTAAATGTTCTCTGAGTGCTGTTCTGGCTTTAAAACGGTGACTAAGGTGGACTTTTGATAACACTTGCTTGGCTTTATTTATTTCAGGCAAAAATATTCAACTTTGGTCAAATTTTGACCAATTTCTCATTTATGCATATGTTGAAATGAGCCTAAAATGTTCTTAAGGGAAAGCTTGGCCCTCTCATCGGCTCACTTTCATGCAGAAGTAGCTACATCTTCTATTCCCATGTCAGACAGAAAGGCTCTTCAGCTTTTGTTAAAGGACGTTCACTCAGTGCTAACTGTGCTGATGATGAAAACCCGTCATTCAGTCCCACAGCAGCACCTGATAATACCTCCAGGCCCTTGTCGGGAAGTATAATGTTAATTCACAGCCGCTCAGTATCATGCAAAAGTCCGCTGAGAAGAGTAATATTGATGGAAGACAGTTTAAAAGAGTTCGTAGTCCTGTCTGTTCTCTGATGATCTGAAATGCATCCTTAAACAGATCATCACAGGGCTGCTCATTTGAATTCCTTTGTTTTGGTCCCTTGTACAATGGCTTTTACTCAGTTATGTTCTGTTATTATGACTTCTGCCTACATTTAAATATATTCTAAGTAACCTCTCTGGGAACTGATAATCGTTAGCGTGAAGATGTTGTTTATTCATTACAAGGCATGTGTCTTCTTTAAGAGGTCACATGTACTGATTTTCTCTTTGATTTCATTATAAAAATATTGTGTATTCACTTAGTGAATAATTGTTATTGAGCAACTGGTTTATTTTTATAGACATTGCATTTTTGTGTTGCATATAATTTACTAAGTCCAACGACTATTTTTCTGAAACAAGGGAAATAAAAATAAATAACTGGGCTTAATGTACCCTTCCCTTTCACACTTTTACATATTGTCCTCCTTTTTCATGATCTCTGTCAGTGATTTTCTTCCTCGACTGCTGTGTTCTAAAAGTTTGTGTCTCCCTAAAATTCCTATGTCAATCTTAACCTCCAAGGTGATGGTATTTGAAAGAGGGACCTTTGGGAGGTGATTAGGTCATGGGGGTGGAGACCTCACAAATGGACTTGATGCTCATATAAAAGGAGTCAGAGAGAGACTCTTCACCCCTTCTACCATGTGAGGATGCTGTGCAAAGATGCTGTTTATGAACCAGGAAGCAGACCCCCATCGACACAAAATCTGCCAACATCTTGCTCTTGGACTGGCCAGCCTCCAGAACTGTGGGAAATACATTTCTGTAGTTTAAAAGCCACAGAGTTTATTCTCTTTTGTTGTAGCAGCCCGAATGAACTAAGGAACTGGCTTATGGCTTTGTCTCTTTGGGGTAAAGGTAAAGAAGGATACTTGGATCATCCCATTTTTCTTAGCAGGACCATCCTTTTTTTTTTTTTTTTTAAATGTAAAAGTTATGTTGAGCTTTTAGGAAAAGTGACTTCAAAACTGAAGTCCTTCAGAATGATTAAGAGAAACTAGAATTTCTAGTTTATATTTTAGGCAATTTATTTAGAGTTGGGGTCTTGTTCTGTTGCCGAAGTTATTTTTAAAAATCTGTTTAAAATTCTCATTTTAATACACTTACCTTTTAATAATACATTTATGCAGCTCTAAATCTAAAAGAATAAAAAAGGTATGCAATGTAGTCTCTCCCAACTCACGTCCTAGCCCCTTAGTTGTCTTCCTTGGAAGCTGCCAAGGTTATGTTCTTTTTTTGTAGCCATATATTTTGGTGTATTTTTTTGTACATAAAAATACATATAGGCCAGGCGTGGTGGCTCACGCCTGTAATCCCAGCACTTTGGGAGGCCGAGGTGGGTGGATCATGAGGCCAGGAGGTCGAGACCATCCTGGCTAACACAGTGAAATCCTGTCTCTACTAAAAACACAAAAAATTAGCTGGGCGTGGTGGCGGCACCTGTGGTCCCAGCTACTCGGGAAGCTGAGGCAGGAGAATGGCAGGAACCTGGGAGGCGGAGCTTGCAGTGAGCCGAGATCATGCCACTGCACTCCAGCCTGGGAGACAAAGCAAGACTCCACCTCAAAAATAAAATAAAATAAAAATAAAAATACGTATAAACTCTTTTTTTGTGATTTGTCTTCTTTTTGAGACAGGGTCTCACTCTGTCACCCAGGCTGGGGTGCAGTGGCGCAGTCATAGCTCACTGTAGCTTCCAAGTCCTGGACTCCAGTGATCCTCCCACCTTGGTCTCCCAGAGTACTGAGATTACAGACATTTTTTTTCTGATTTTTTTAATTGTAAAATACTGATCACATTGTGCTGTCATTTTCATTTGTCACAAACTGTAAATTATGAAGCTTTCTCCAGATCGAAGGGGATAAATTGCTTCCTTATTCTTTGCTCTGATCGCCAAGTACTCTATGGTTATACTTTATTTAACCAGTTCCCTATTCACATCATTCTGGTTTGCTTCTAATTCTTTCTAAAAATTGTTATTACAAACAATACTTTATTGGCTAACCTTTTACAGAGCCAAGATGATAAAGCCCTATAACTTTTGGTTCACATTTTACTGGATTTTAGGTTTTGATGGGTATTGCGAACTTGCTGTCCATAGAAGTAGCACTGTTTTACATTCCCCTGGCTATTTTTGTACTGCTTTTTAAAATGAGGCCTTCAAAGCATCAAATTACTTATGTCATTTGAGTGCTGTACAGCATCATAGATGCCCATCATTTTGCCCTCAAGAACTAACATTCAAAAGAAATCAATTTTTTTCCAAGCACATACATATTTTTTAATGGGATGTTTTGCTCATTGTAATCTGTGCATATTTCTTTGTGAAAGAGTGAGTGTAATGAATCAGGCAGAAATAGCTAGAAAGGCAGTTAACAAATGACATTCCTCCCTTGCCTCAGGGCCCATCGTGTTGTCATAGATGTCTCTTGTCCCTGGATTTAGACGGGCTGGCAGCTGCCTATTACCCCATCCATAACACCGTGCAGGAGATGAGGGTGGAGAGAGATGAGCTGGAAGTCTGGTGGCTAAAAGCAGAAGATTAAACACACCCTTGCTCAGGAAAACTTTCCAAACTGCAAATTACTCTTGACTTAAAAAAAAAAAAATGAACAAAATATATCACACACAAAAAAACAAAAAAAACAAAAAAACAAACCTGTCCTCAAGAAGGCATCTGATGTGAAAGATTAAAAAGTCGATTTACAAATAGCATGCTATGCATCACCTGGCAAGGGCCTGAAGAATCCCCTCGTCTCACAAGATGGGCCAGCAATGTGGCTCTGTCTCCAAATGCCTGTAAACTTGTTTTTGCCTATCTCACTTTACCTGTGAAATAAACACACAAATACATTTTTCTCTTTGTCAGAATGGCATCGCAAATTGCTTAGATGCTTTTCCCTGGAATCACACAGTCAAAATGTAGCCAAAACGGAACAGGAAGCTGAGCTCCTGCCCCCCTGCCCCCAACAAACAGGGGCTCAGAACACAGCTCTCACTCTCATTCTGGGAAGTCCAAATTCTGCCTCACACTCAAGGCCCTTACTCCAGAAGCTGGAGTAACAGAAACCCACACTGTTACTCTGGTTTATTCCCAGATTAATCCTTCTCACAGAATTCACACTCCAAGGCAATGGAATTATATGCCTATCTGGAAACACACTCTATTCTTGTCCACCTCGTGCCTTTATGCTGTTCCTATGCCTGGACGTTTCTCTTCCCCATGTCTGTTCATCAAAATCCTAGTTGTAGAATAACTAGAATTGTAGAATAATCAGTAGTTGTAGAAGAAAACTTTCCTTAAGTTCTCCCTAACTATGCTTCAACAAATTCTATGTAATCTCTTCCCTGGGTCAAACACATATTGTATTTTTTGGTACTTCTCACCCAGAATTCCAGGCAGTTATTCATGTTTATAAATTTGACTCTTTCATTCCCCTGCATTGGATTATAAACCCTTTTATGACACATACCATCCATTGCGGTGCCTGGCTCACTTCAGAGGCTTAAACACACACACACACACACACACACACACACACACACAGACACACACACACACACACTCCTACATGTATTTAATATCTGGATAAAAAGAATTTTGATGGAAGTAAATGACTGAATGAATCAATATGTGTTTCCTCAGTAGGTCAAATGGTGAAGGACATTAATCATAATTGATACTACATTTTTGCAGCTGGAAACTCTTGTTTCTTTCGTGTATAAGCCAGTGGTTCTTAGTGACATCAGAATCGCCTTGGTAGCTTGGTAAAACACAGGTTGTTAGGCCCCATCCCCAGAATCTGATTTGGTAGATCCGAGACTGTACATTTCTAACAAATCCCCAGGGGGTGTGATGCTGCAGGTTCAGCCACTAGATTTTGAGCGCCATTGTGATTGTATAGCAGTCTATTGTAATTGTGTGTGTGCTAACAGGATTGTTGCCAAGTCAGTTTTGTTTAAGTAGCTCTGATCTGTTTACCCAGGAGGATGTTTGGTAGATCTCAGGAACAGATCTGACTCTGCCAATGCATCAATGGATTGTGACTGACAGGAAGACCAAGCTTCATGGCTGGCATTGTTTGGAAATTGTTGCTCCCTTGAACCTGTTATGGCATCCCCAAAAAATTCTTTCACCATGGTTCTTAACTCCCAGAGGAAGAACAGTAGCACCTGCAGCTCAGCCACTATTTGGACTTCAGTACTCTGCTGTGATAATGCCTGGGATAGCAAAAACCACATACAGCTCAGGCACTGTGCTGATAGAAAACCTGTGCAGTCCCGATGCTTAGATTTTAAAAGGATGGGGTCATTAGAACATAATTTGTGGGACATCATGGAAAATAAAAATGAGGGGAAAATAATAGTTATAATTAAATTACAAATAATTTTAAAATATAGTCTAATTTCTAATAATCTAATTTATAAATAAATACATTCTAATTAAAACAATAATAAAAACTTGATTAAGGATTTCAAGATGACAACAGGAGAACATTAAGCATGGGGTCTACTGAGCACAGGACTCTGTGTGGCTGCCCAGGTTGCATGTCCATGAATTTGCTCTGAACTTGGCTGTGTAAGGGCTTTCAGCCATTCTGGAAGAGACAGTGGATGGTAGGAAAAGGGACTGGGCAAATGTGGGAGGAGTTGGATGGTGCACGAGTAGATAGCCAAGTAGGAAGATGGTGTTAGAGATGGCTTTGCTGGCTCCTCTTTCTCTCTACGTTTTGAGAGAGTTGCTTTTCTGGGGTGGGGAAGGAGGGTGCCTCAACATCTGGTATCTGAACCTGCAGCATCAGCATCAGCTGAGAATTTGGGAGTTTCCTGGAACACAAAGCAGGAAATTCCCCATGAAGTTTTGGCATGTCGTTCAGCATATAGGGCATATGATGGATTAAGAAAGAATGACAAGGACAAGGACACTGACAACACCCCCATTTGTCCCAAAGCAATAAAGAGCACTGACAAGCTCCAGGCTGCTCGAGAGCGGCAAGGCCTCCCTAGGCAGGGTACCAGAACTTGGAATCACTCTTGTTCTCTTCCTTTAGTGTGTCTTCTTCCTCAACCTCTCTTTAACTTTTCAAAAAATAAATTATATCTACTATTTTTCTGCGGAAATTGTTTTTTCTTGAAAAATTGTATTTATTTAAAAAAATAAAGGAATCCCTGGTGCCTTCATTAAGTGCTCAGTAGATGACAAGCTCCTCAGGGGCCAAGATCCGCCTCATTCACCTTTGTGTCCTCATTCCCAGCACAGGGTGGTACACGCATGTTGAAAACCTGGATGGAATTGCTTTTTGCATTCACTCAGAAGCTTCAAATTCTCTCCACATTGTTGAGCACAGTGAGCGCAGGGTTACTGTTTAAATATTAAAAAGAACACAGCTAATCTGAAGCACACATTTGGGTTCTGGATTATGGTTATGCCAGCTTCATTATGGAGTTTTTCATCACTTTTTGGCCTTTTGGCTAAGATTGAGTATATTATATTGTTTTTCTTGTTAGGATAAAACCCTTTGCTGGATTATATATCCAGATTTTTTTTTAAGGCTTTTGAGGAGATTTAATTTGATACACAGCTGCGTGACTGGGTAAGTCAATGAACACGTCTGGATCTTATTTTCCTCATGCATCAGTGTAACATCTCATTGAGCAATCCATGTGCTGACACTCATTTATGAGTCAGGATCATAACACTCACTATCTTAGCTTGAACGGCTGTAACAAAGTGCCATAGACTGGGGGGTCTTCTAAACAAAAAATTTATGTCCCACAGTTCTGGAGGCTGGAAGTTGAGATCAGGGTGCCATCATGGTCGCGTTCCAGTGAGGGATGCTCTTCTGGGTTACAGACTGCCAACTTCTGGCAGAAAGAGTAGAGAGCTCTCTGGGGTCGTTTTTATTTTTATTTATTTATTTATTTTTAAATTATTTTTATTATTATTTTTTGAGGCGGAGTCTCGCTCTGTCGCCCAAGCTGGAGTGCAGTGGCGTGATCTCAGTTCACTGCAAGCTCCGCCTCCCGGGTTCCCGCCATTCTCCTGCCTCAGCCTCCCGTGTAGCTGGGACCACAGGCGCCGCCACCACACCCGGCTAGTTTTTGTATTTTTAGTGGAGACGGGGTTTCACCGTGTTAGCCAGGATGGTCTCGATTTCTTGACCTCATGATCCGCCCGTCTCGGCCTCCCAAAGTGCTGGGATTACAGGCTTCAGCCACCGCGCCCGGCCTGGGGTCATTTTTATAAGGGCACTGTTCTTATTCATAAGGGCTCCACCCTCATGACCTAATCACCTCCAAAAGGCCGTACCTCCTAATACCACCATATTAAGGATTAGGATTTCAACATAAGAATTTTGGAGAGGAGGTCCCAAACATTCAGTCCATTGCAATACATTGGCCAACGGTTCTTACCGTCTTATCAACTAGTGCTCATGAAAGAATAATAATGCAACTGTGGCACGTACCAAAAGAGTGCTGGGAAGAAGGGCTCTGGAATACAGAGGAGGAGCCCCTGCTCTCTGCCTGGGGAGCTGAGACAGATTCCACAAAGGGTGTCCACCTGAAAAGCGAGTGTCTCCAGAAATGATGGATGGGCTCCCTGGAAACAGCTTCACACTGCTCCTTCTGAGCGTGTTGGTCAGAATGGAAGAATATCTAATGTTTCCTCCAGACCTGGCAAATGAAAATACTGGGATTTAGGAGATGGCCTAAGAAACGTTTGGGAGCAGCACATTTCTATTTCCCTGTGTTTTTTTTTTTTCCTTTCAGATGCTTGCCTGTCTCCCATTTCAAGACATGTCTGTTTTGACTGCATATTTACATCTGTTGTGGTGAGCAGACTGCTCATTAATATTTTTATTAAGGAACACAATTTCTGTCCTCACTGTCCCCATATACTAGTTTCTGCTTTTTTTCCACTTTCTTAAAAAAAAAAAAAAATCCTTGGAAAAGCTTTGTTTTATAGAACTCTCTTGAGCAAGAGCAAATTTGTTTTCTCCGCAAAAATTAAAGGTGAGCTATCTTGGAAACATATAGAACTTTCCATATCCTTGATTTCCTGAATTTCTAGTGAGATTCCCTTGTCTTCTGATGAAAATATTTGCTGGTAGTCATTTGTCATGCAAACAGCTTCCCTAACCATCTCTCTAGAGGGTGGAAGGGAATCTGTTTCTAAAGAAATCATGTGACATTGAGGACTTCTATGACTGTTACAATTTTAGGAAAAATTTAATTTGACCTTATTTAAAGAAAAAAATTAGGTGTAAAGTTTAATCCTTCCAATTCTTCAGAGTCTGAGAACTTGGTAAAGAGGGAGGCTCCCTAAGATCTAGAATTCTTGGAATGAATGTCCCTAACCTTGAACAACTTTTCTGTGTTCTCAAAATCGCTACAATAGAACCCCTGGAGGACTTGAACTTTTGTGAACTTGAAAACAGCAAGTTCTTAGAACCTCAAGTTCTCTATCTACCAAATTAAAACAGTAATTCCCATCTCATGATGACATTGCTTCCATTTTATTCCCTCAATATTATTTTGAATGTTGGGGAGTGGGTGGATAGGTCTGGGAATACCACAGGCATGGGTTTATTGTTTGTTTCCATAACATGACACTTGCAATGGTGGATGGATGGCTTGTGTCATTATCAAAGAAAGCAAGAAAGCTACTGAGTTCTGTGCTTTCCTATTTGGTACAAAGATGCTGTGGACTTCGTCTGCCAAATTCTGCTCCCGTTTTGGGAGAAGGAGTGGGCTGGAAAAACCATAGAAATAGGTTTGATACGAGGCAAACACTCTCAGTCTCCCCAAGAATCATCACTGGTCACCCCCCAAATGGGGCAAAGACTGGTTTTTGTCTATTTTCTAGCATTGCTCTGCCTCCCTCCTTCCTCACTGTCTCCTCCTGAACAATTTGAAGCATGCGTTGCTGAAGAGATGATGCTGCCAACACTCCATAGTCTCAGGAACACTGAGAATGTTGAAATATTTGAGTTTGAGTCTCTCCTCTGCATGTCTGTCCATGGATTTTAAAAAATCCGTAGTTACTGAAACAGGTTTCATTTGGTAACTCTTTCAACTGCTAGGCTACTACTGTCCTGTCAACTTACTTTCCCCCATGTGGAAACTATTTCTTTCAAATACTCCTTTTATTGCTAAACTAAAGGCAAAAGAAAAATGAATTAGGATGATAAATTCTTAAGAAATATTTCACTATTTTATTTGCTCACTCAGAATAAGGTACAATCATTCACATAAAAAAAAATCTTCCTACTCAGCAGAATTTGCTTTTGTTTTCCCCCTTGTAATTTGCTGCCTGGTTAGGATTTAATAGCACAACATACTCTCGTTCACTGTCCCCATAAAGTCTGCAGGCAGAGAAACAGCTACAGTTGGATATATTCCCGCTCTGGGTTAAGAAATGGAAACCTGAAGTTGAATCTTGGTGGAAGTGGAGCTGTGAAACTACAAGGCAAATTGACATTACAGGCATTTTTGCTGAGAATAGTGTGCTAGACACTCAAGCACTGCAAACCTCCTGGGGCCTGCCTCATTCAGGACACTCCACTGATTTCACTCGGTTTAATTTCTGAATATTATTTGTGTTGATTGTTAATGTCAAGTGATACAATATTGCAAGAGTTATGATTGAGTTGAACAGTGCTTCTAGAGTTTACCCACAGAAGAGAACACACTCTTGGATACCAGTGGGGTTAAGTATACAGTGATTGCAGCATAGTTTTTGTTTTTCTGTTGTTGTTTTGTTTTTTTCAATTATACTTTAAGTTCTGGAACACATGTGCAGAACATGCAGGTTTGTTACATAGGTATACACGTGCCATGGTGGTTTGCTGCACCCATCAACCCATCATCTACATTCGCTATTTCTCCTAATGCTATCCCTCCCCTAGCCCCCCACCCCCCGACAGGCCCCGGTGTGTGATGTTCCCCTCCATGTGTCCATGTGTTCTCATTGTTCAACTCCCACTTATGAGTGAGAACATGTGGTGTTTGGCTTTCTGTTCCTGTGTTAGTTTGCTGAGAATGATGGTTTCTAGCTTCATCAATGTCCCTGTGAAGGACATGAACTCATCCTTTTATATGGCTGCACAGTATTCACATATACACCTGGTGTATATGTGTCACATTTTCTTTATCCAGTCGATCGTTGATGGGCCTTTGGGTTGTTTCCAAGTCCTTGCTATTGTGAATAGTGCTGCATTAAACATATGTGTGCATGTGTCTTTACAGTAGAATGATTTATAATCCTTTGAGTATATACCCAGTAATGGGATTGCTGGGTCAAATGGTATTTCTAGTTCTAGATCCTTGAGGAATCACCACACTGTCTACAATGGTTGAACTAATTTACACTCCCACCAACAATGTAAAAGTGTTCCTATTTCTCCACATCCTCTCCAGCATCTGTTGTTTCCTTTTTAATGATCGTCATTCTAATTTGCGTGAGATGGTATCTCATTGTGGTTTTGATTTGCATTTCTCTAATGACCAGTGATGATGTGCTTTTTTTGTATGTTTATTGGCCACATAAATGTGTTCTTTTGAGAAGCATCTGTTCGTATCCTTCACCTATGTTTTGATGGGGTTGTATTTTTCTTAAAATTTAAGTTCTTCGTAGATTCTGAATATTAGCCCTTTGTCAGATGGATAGATTGCAAAAATTTTTTCCCATTCTGTAGGTTGTCTGTTCACTCTGCTGATAGTTTCTTGTGCTATGCAGAAGCTCTTTAGTTTAATTAATTAGATCCCATTTGTCAATTTTGGCTTTTGTTGCCATTGCTTTTGGTGTTTCAGTCATGAAGTCTTTACCCATGCCTATGTCCTGAATGGTATTGCCTAGGTTTTCTTCTAGGGTTTTTATGGTTTTAGGTCTTATGTTTAAGTCTTTAATCTATCTTGAGTTAATTTTCATATAAGGCATAAGGAAGGGGTCCAGTTTCAGTTTTCGGCATATGGCTAGCCAGTTTTCCCAACACCATTTATTAAATAGGGGATCCTTTCCCCATTGCTTGTTTTTATCAGCTTTGTCAAAGATCCAGTGGTTGTAGATGTGTGGCATTATTTCTGAGGCCTCTGTTATGTTCCATTGGTCTCTATATCTGTTTTGGTACCACTACCATGCTGTTTTGGTTACTGTAGCCTTATAGCATAGTTTGAAGTCAGGTAGTGTGATGCCTCCAGCTTTGTTCTTTTTACCTAGGATTGTCTAGGCTATGTGGGCTCTATTTTGGTTGTATATGAAATTTAAAGTAGCTTTTTCTAATTCTGCGAAGAAAGTCAGTGGTAGCTTGATGGGGATGGCATTGAATCTATAAATTACTTTGGGCAGTATGGCCATTTTCACGATATTGATTCCTCCTATCCATGAGCATGCAATGTTTTTCCATTTGTTTGTGTCCTCTTATTTCCTTGAGCAGTGGTTCATAGTTCTTCCTGAAGAGGTCCTTCACATCCCTTGTAAGTTATATTTTCAGGTATTTTATTCACTTTGTAGCAATTGTGAATGGGAGTTCACTCATGATTTGGCTCTCTGTTTTTCTATTATTGGTGTATAGGAATGCTTGTGATTTTTGATTTTCACACGTTGATTTTGTATCCTGAGGTTTTGCTGAAGTTGCTTATCAGCTTAAGGAGATTTTGGGCTGAGACGATGGGGTTTTCTAAATAGACAATCATGTTATCTGCAAACAGAGACAATTTGACTTCCTTTCTTCCTATTTGAATACCCTTTATTTCTTTCTCTTGCCTGATTGCCCCGGCCAGAACTTCCAATACTATGTTGAACAGGAGTGGTTACAGAGGGCATCATTGTCTTGTGCCAGTTTTCAGAGGGAATGCTTCCAGTTTGTGCCCATTCAGTATGATATTGTCTGTGGATTTCTCATAAATAGCTCTTATTATTTTGCAATTCTTTTCATAAATACCTAATTTAAGTTTTTTAGCATGAACGGGTGTTGAATTTTATCAAAGGCCTTTTCTGTATCTATCAAGATAATCATGTGGTTTTTGTCATTGGTTCTGTTTATGTGATGGATTACGTTGATTGATTTGCATATGTTGAACCAGCCTTGCATCCCAGGGATGAAGCCGATTCCATCATGGTGGATAAGCTTTTTGATCTGTTGCTGGATTCAGTTTGCCAGATTTTATTGAGGGTTTTTGTGTCGATGTTCATGGGATATTGGCCTGAAATTTTCTTTTTTGTTGCATCTCTGTCAGGTTTTGTATCAGGATGATGCTTACCTCATAAAATTAGTTAGGGAGGAGTCCCTCTTTTTCTATTGTTTGGAATAGTTTCAGAAGGAATGGTACTAACTCCTCTTTGTACCTCTGGTAGAATTCGACTGTGAATCCGTCTGGTTGGTCCTGGGCTTGTTTTGGTTGGTAGGCTATTAATTACTGCCTCAATTTCAGAACTTGTTATTGGTCTATTCAGGAATTCGACTTCTTCCTGGTTTAGTCTTGGGAGGGTGTATGTGTCCAGGGATTTATCCATTTCTTCTAGATTTTCTAGTTTATTTGCATAGAGGTTTTTATAGCAGTCTCTGATGGTAATTCATATTTCTGTGGGGTCAGTGATGATATCCGCTTTATCATTTTTTATTGCATCT
Source organism: Papio anubis (assembly GCF_008728515.1). Taxonomy (NCBI): domain Eukaryota; kingdom Metazoa; phylum Chordata; class Mammalia; order Primates; family Cercopithecidae; genus Papio; species Papio anubis. The sequence continues at coordinate 152,812,347 of NC_044979.1, forward strand.
ATTTGATTCATCTCTCTTTTCTTCTTTATTAGTCTTGCTAGCATTCTATTTTGTTAATCTTTTCAAAAAATCAGCTCCTGGATTCATTGATTTTTTGAAGGGTTTTTTGTGTCTTTATCTCCTTCAGTTCTGCTCTGCTCTTAGTTATTTCTTGTCTTCTGCTAGCTTTTGAATTTATCTGCCCTTGCTTCTCTAGTTATCTTAATTGTGATGTTAGGGTGTTGATTTTAGATCTTTCCTGCTTTCTCCTGTGGGCATTTAGTGCTATCAATTTCCCTCTAACCAGTGCTTTAGCTGTGTCCCAGAGATTCTGGTATGTTGTGTCTTTGTTCTCGTTGGTTTCAAAGAACTTGTTTATTTCTGCTTTAATTTTGTTTTTTAACCAGTAGTCATTCAGGAACTGGTTGTTCAGTTTCCATGTAGTTGTGTGGTTTTGAGTCAGTTTCTTAATCCTGAGCTCGAATTTGATTGCACTGTGGTCTGAGAGACTACTTGTTACGATTTCTGTTCTTCTGCATTTCCTGAGGAGGGTTTTACTTCCAATTATGTGGTCAATTTTAGAATAAGTGTGATGTGGTGCTGAGAAGAATGTATATTCTGTTGATTTGGGGTGGAGAGTTCTGTAGATGTCTATTAGGTCTGCTTGGTCCAGGGCTGAGTTCAGGTCCTGAATATCCTTGTTAATTTTCTCTCTCATTGATCTAATATTGACAGTGGGGTGTTAAAGTCTCCCACCATTATTATGTGGGAGTCTAAGTCTCTTTGTAGGTCTTTAAGAACTTGCTTTATGAACCTGGGTGCTCTTGTATTAGGTGCCTATATATTTAGGATAGTTAGCTCTTCTTGTTGCATTGATGCCTTTGCCATTATATAATGCCCTTCTTTGTCATTTTTTTTTTATCTTTGTTGGTTTAAAGTCTGTTTTATTAGAGACTAGGATTGCAACCTCTGCTTTTTTTTTTTTTTGCTTTTCTTTTGCTTGGTAAATATTCCTGCATCCTTTTGTTTTGAGCCTATGCATGTCTTTGCACGTGAGATGGGTCTCCTGAATACACCACACCAATGGGTCTTGACTTTTTATACAATTTGCCAGTCTGTGTCTTTTAATTGGGGCATTTAGCCCATTTACATTTAAGGTCAATATTGTTATGTGTGAATCTGATCCTGTCATTATGATGCTAGATGGTTATTTTGCCCGTTAGTTGATGCAGTTTCTTCATAGTGTTGATGGTCTTTACAATTTGGTATGTTTTTACAGTGGCTGGTACTAGTTTTTCCTTTCTATATTTAGTGCTTCCTTTAGGAGCTCCTGTAAGGCAGGCCAGGTGGTGACAAAATATTTCAGCATTTGCTTGTCTGTAAAGGATTTTATTTCTCCTTTGCTTATGAAGCTTAGTTTGGCTTGATATGAAATTCTGGCTTGAAAATTCTTTTAAGAATGTTGAATATTGGTGCCCACTCTCTTCTGGCTTGTAGGGTTTCTGCAGAGATCTGCTGTTAGTCTGATGGGCTTCCCTTTGTGGGCAACCTGACCTTTCTCTCTGGCTACCCTTAAAATTTTTTCCTTCATTTCAACTTTGGTGAATCTGACAATTATGTGTCTTGGGGTTGCTCTTCTCAAGGAGTATCTTTGTGGTGTTCTCTGTATATCCTGAATTTGAATGTTGGCCTGCCTTGCTAGGTTGGGGAAGTTCTCCTGAACAGTGTTTTCCCAACTTGGTTCCATTCTCCCTGTCACTTTCCGGTACACCAATCAAATGTAGGTTTGGTCTTTTCACATAGTCCCATATTTCTTGGAGGCTTTGTTTGTTCCTTTTCATTCCTTTTTCTCTAATCTTCACACTTTATTTCATTAAGTTGATCTTCAATCTCATATCTTTTCTTCTGCTTGATGGATTTGGCTATTGATACTTGTGTATGCTCACAAAGTTCTTGTGCTGTGTTTTTCAGCTCCATCAGGTCATTTATGTTCTTCTCTTAACTGGTTATTCTAGTTAGCAATTCCTGTAACCTTTTTTCAAGGTTCTCAGCTTCCTTGCATTGGGTTAGAACATGCTCCTTTAGCCTGGAGGAGTTTGTTATTACCCACCTTCTGAAGCCTACTTCTGTCAATTCGTCAAACTCATTCTCTGTCCAGTTTTGTTCCTTTGCTAGAGAGGAGTTGTGATCCTTTGGTGGAGAAGAGGCGTTTTGGTTTTTGGAATTTTCAGCTTTTTTTGCACTGTTTTTTCCTCATCTTCATGGATTTATCTACCTTTGGTCTTTGATGTTGCTGACCTTCAGATGGGGTTTCCATGTGGATGTCCGTTTTGTTGATGCTATTCCTTTCTGTTTGTTAGTTTTCCTTCTAACAGTCAGCCCCTCTGCTGCAGGTCTGTTGGAGTTTGCTGGAGGTCCACTCCAGACCCTGTTTGCCTGGGTATTACCAGCAGAGGCTGCAGAAGAGCAAAGATTGTTGCCTGCTCCTTCCTCTGGAAGCTTTGTCCCAGAGGGGCACCTGCCAGATGCCAGCTGGAGCTCTCCTGTATGAGGTGTTTGTTGACCCCTGCTGGGAGGTGTCTCCCAGTCAGGAGGCACAGGGGTCGGGACCCACTTGAGGCCGTCTGTTCCTTAGCAGAGCTCAAGCACTGTGCTGGGAGGTCCGCTGCTCACTTAAGAGCCGTCAGGCAGGAACGTTTAAGTCTGCTGAAGCTGCACCCACAGTCGCCCCTTCCCCCGGGTGCTCTGTCCCAGGGAGATGGGAGTTTTATTTCTAAGCTCCTGACTGGGGCTGCTGCCTTTCTTTCGAGATGCCCTGACCAGAGAGGAGGAATCTAGAGAGGCAGGCTGGCTATAAAAGCTTTGCTGAGCTGTGGTGGGCTCCACTCAGTTTGAACTTCTGAGAGGCTTTGTTTACACTATGAGGGGACACCACCTACTGAACCCTCAGTAATGGCGGACGCCCCCCCTCCACCAAGCTTGAGTGTCCCAGGTCAACTTCAGACTGCTGTGCTGGCAGCGAGAATTTCAAGCCAGTGGATCTTAGCTTGCTGGGCTCTGTTGTAGCGGGATCTGCTGAACCAGACCACTTGGCTCCCTGGCTTCAGCCCCCTTTCCAGGGCAGTGAACGGTTCTGTCTTGCTGGCATTCCAGGTGCCAATGGGGTATGAAAAACTACTCCTGAAGCTAGCTCAGTGTCTTTCCAAACAGCCGCCCAGTTTTGTGCTTGAAACCCTGGGCCCTGGTGGTGTAGGCACCAGAGGGAATCTCCTGGTCTTTGGGTTGCGAAGATCATGGGAAAAGCATAGTATCTGGGTCAGAGTGCACCGTTCCTCATGGTACAGTCCCTCGTGACTTCCTGTGGCTAGGGGAAGGAGTTCCCCGACCCCTTGCACTTCCCAGCTGAGGTGACTCCCCACCCTGCTTCAGCTCGCCCTCCGTGGCTACACCCACTGTCTAACCAGTCTTAATGAGATGAGCCGGGTACCTCAGTTGGAAATGCAGAAATCACCTGCCTTCTGCACTGATCTCCCTGGGAGCTGCAGACCGGAGCTGTTCCTGTTTGGCCATCTTGCCAGCCACTCCTGGTGTCTGTTTTTTAAGAGAAGCATTTTACACTTTGTTGGTAATGAATAGAATGGGGTGCAGAATCGCTGAATTATGGGAGGCATCTGTTTATGTGCCTTTTATAAAATGGGAGCTTTTATGACTCAGGGATAGATTTATGAATAGGCCTTTGAATGATAGCTGAAGAAACAGCACTTTTATAGTCTCCTACTTTTTAAACTAAAAGATCATCTATGAACAGCAAATTCCATCTATGATCTGGTTCGTTTAATTAATATCACATGACTATTTGAATGTATAATTTGTCCTTTCATATAGATTAACTATTTAGCACAAGGGCAGCTTGCAAGGCAAATTTGCTGATGCTTAAAAACCCAAAGAAATGGGATAAGTTGTAAGCGGCGATAAGAATATTTTGTCAATAGATACTAGAGTTACTGGAAGTTGGAGCTACACTCTGTTAGCCAGAAGGCCTGTCTCAAATCCCAGTTCCGCCCCTTAGAATAGAATAATTTGGTCAACGCAAATGTGTGCCTTAGTTTCCCAACTGTAAAGTAATAGTTCCCACCTTTTAGGTTTGTTAAGAGGATGAACTAATTTAATGCTTGTAAAGTATTAGAACGACTCATGGCACTTGGTGATTTTTGATTAGCATTTGATTATTATGTATTATTATCATTTATTCCCATGTCCTTTGAACTTTTAGTCCTGTGCTCCTTCTTTTGTACTACTGCCACCCAGAAAAGCAAAAAAAGAACCTAATATGCTGGCTCAAATACATCATTTTGGTAAATGTATGTATGTCTGTCTGTATGTCAACATATGGGCAGTCTCACTTCACAGAAATGTCTCTGCCTCCCTTCATTGACGGGGGGCCATTTAGACGATTGTAGGTGGCTCCCAAGTGATCTCTGCTTAGCGACCACTCTCACCACATTGTCCCAGAGTGACTTCTCCATTCAAATGTTGGAGCCTCTACTGGTGAAAGTTTTAAGATCACTGGTGCTAAGAAATGTCTCTACAGGATAGCTTATTACAGGCTCTGTTTACACAAGCCGTCTGTGGGGGACTTTGGAATTTGGCAACTCATCAGTAGTTATGATGATCACAATCACCAGCCCCAGGACCAGGAACACACCTCCAGAAGCCGTACGTTTTCATAAGTGAGGCAAGGTATTCAGCATTGATCACCATCAGCATTGGATTTATTGTTTTCATTTTCAAGGATCTGACTCTGTTCTGAAAACCATAAAGTTTCCTCACTTTAAGGCCAAAATGTAAATGTGTGACATGTATTTTTCCCCAAGGCAAGTGAGTCCCTGCAGATGCAGTGACAAGCTATCTTTCAGTTTGATAGTTGATCAGTGAACTGGATGTAAAACTGCAGCAAGTCTGCAATATGAGGAAATTAGATAAGCAAGATTATCTCTAAAATAAACCTCTACTTTAAAAAATAATCTATGACTCCAGCCAAAGTGCACAGGGACTGACATGATTTGGGGGACAACATTAATCGATCATAGATGACTGATTCAATGTGAGAAGGAATAGAACTAAGTGTTAGAATTAAGGATTAAAACAGTCAGTGTAATGATTAAATACACAGGCATAAGAGTTAAACTACCTGGGTTCACCCCCTCTAATAGTATGATGGGCTAGATTCTTAAATTCTCTGCACCTGTTTCCTCATCCATAGAATGGAGATAATTGTACCTACCTCATAGAGAAATTGTGAAAACTAAATGTGATGATGTCTATAAAACATTAGGAACAATGCTTGCCTTTGAGTAAAACTCCACAAATGCTAGATAGTATTTTATCATTTATCATAACTAATGTTTTCGAACTGCTCACATGTGAAACTTTGATGATCAAGGATCAAGAATTTGTAAATACTAATGATAGTATTTATTTTAGCAATTTAAAGTAGCTTTTTTCAACTTGCTAATATTGGAAACTCTAAGGATCAATGATTTGATGAAGTATCAAGGATTTCTCAATTTGGGGGCCATTATATTATTGTTTTTTCTTAGTAAAAGCTTTTCCATTTATATTTTGTTTCAAGCACTGTGTTATGATTGGATAGTCTTCATTGATAATATTTGTTATTTGTTTTCTAGCTTTCAATGAATAAGACCTAAGAATAACAAAGATTTTAAAAAAATTTCAATATAATATATATACATATTTTTACTACAGTTATATATTTATGTTGTCTTTAAAGGTCAAATTGTGTTTTCTTTTTTTTGGTTGTTTCCTTTTTTTTCTTTTTCCCGAGATGGAGTTTTGCTCTTGTCGCCTAGGCTAGAGTTCAGTGGCTCAATCTCGGCTCACTACAACCTCCCTCTCCCGGGTTCAAGCGATTCTCCTGCCTCAGCCTCCCAAGTAGCTGGGATTACAGATGCCTGCCACCACGCCCAGCTAATTTTGTATTTTTAGTAGAGATGGGTTTCACCATGTTGGCCACGCTGGTCTTGAACTTCTGACCTCAGGTGATCTGCCTGCCTCGGCCTTCCAAAGTGCTGGGATTATAGGCATGAGCCACCGCGTCCAGCCCAAATTGTATTTTCTTAAGGAAAATATTTAGCAGTCCTACATCTTTTCTTACCCCGTTCTCATCCTCACTGCCTAACATCAACTTTGATCACTTGATTAGAGTCAAGTCTGTCAGGCTTCTCCACCAAGTTATTCTTTCCCTTTTGTAATTAATAATTATTTGGAAGGACATATTTTGAGATTATGTAAATAGTTCATCTCTTATGAAAAACTCAATTTATGGATTCATTTCATCACAAGATTTTCCTAGTTTATTCAACAGATTCACTAAGTATTTGGGTGCTTAAATTGCCTCTGATTTGGCTAGTGAGGACTCCTTCAATATGGTTCTCTGTTATTTTGACATGTTCCCATCTCTTTTTAGTATTTCTGTACTTTCTGGAACAAAAAGATATTCCAGATTACCTTGTACCCTGAAGTCAATCGTTTCTCCAAAAGGGGCCCTGGTTTAGTGGAGAACAGTTTTTAGAAAGCAGTATTTGGATTCTAGTTGTTACTCATTGCTTTTGTTGGGGGTCATTCTCCCAGACCCTCTTCTCAGTGGCCAAGCACAGAGGCACATTTACATCTGTGTGTATCTAGATTTGTATCTTAACTATCTATTAAAAATCATGCATTTACTCCATTATCTTCAATTGCAGCCAGACTCAGGGTTCATTCTGGTTCTCTTCTCTTTCATGTTTGTAACTCCTTGAGGAATGAGAAACTGAACTCCCCAAATTCTTAATATATTTACTTATTTAAATTCCTTCCTATATAATCAACCGTGTTGCTACGTTGTCCCCATAAAAGAAATCAGAATATTGGGACCTCAACCTTACTATTGCAAAAGGAAAGTTAAGCCTGGGAACTGAGTCATGCAAATATTGCCTTTCTTTTTCCCCAAACAGATAGCTGTCATTTCACAATCCTCTGTCATAGCATTATATGTAAGCCAGGTTCCCAACACGGCAAAAGGCCATGTACCTCCCCAGATGGCCCCCCTCACAGATTGTTCTCAAGGAAGTTCCTTGTTAGCCCCAAAATCTTTCAGGACATATATTCCCCTATAAAACCAAAACATGCCAAATTGTAACCTTGGTTCTACCACCTAAGTTTAACTCCTAAAACCGAGTTCTGTTAAATCTCACCCTGACCATGTCAATTACAAGCTTATCTTCCAAGGTACAGAACAAGCACAAGACATGAACCACTCCTGCGCCTACCCTGGGATGGATGCATAATTGACTCTTTCCTTCCTCTTTTCAAAGTGTTCACCTTTTATGTAAAACACAGATTCATTTAGCGCTAGTTAGAGCCTCACAAGGATGTAACTATTTGTTTCACTGACTAACCTCCTTCCCTTTTCCCCTTAAGTAATGAGTTCCCCAAACCCTCTTCGGAAAGCCCAGGTTACAGATACTCCTGTGACTTGTGTTTTTCCTGGGTCGCCCTCAAACTTTGGCTTAATAAACCTCTACTAATTGAGACATCTGCCTCATTTTTGTTTAATAACCTTTCCCCCTGCTGATGCTTCCTCCACCCACTGAGGCTCTGGCACCCCATCCCCAATCTCCCGCTCCCCGCTGCCCCCATGGGTGTCCTCCTCCTCCCACTCTAGATCCAACAGCCTGCATCAGACCTCCCCACCCACCCCATGCTAGGCCCTCCTGGTTTGCTCCAGCTCAAACACACCTCACCATGCCCCTGTGAATGAGGATTAACCCTAACCTTGCTTGTTGCACCTGATAGCTCAAGGATGGAATTGTTCCAGAAAGAAAGGGGAAGGAATAGCATAAACTCCATCTTGGGGTTTTCTTAGGGGATTTTGCTGGTGCTATTTCTGGCATCTACCAGTAATGAGATTTTACCTAAGTTGACTGATCAGAACAATTCAGCATACCCAGACATGTGGCTAAGCTGCAGGCTGCTCACAGGCATGAATTCTTTCTTAGCAGTAGTCTGTTTTCCTGCTCATCAGCACAACAGGAAACCAAGCACTGGTAATTGGATAAGTCTTCCTTTTACTTCTAATGAGCACCAAGTTAGTGGTAATGACTAAGAGGGCTACTGAACTAAGTTTCAGATCTTGTTCTAAAATTCTTTGTATCTAACTGGGCTTCCATTTCAAATTCGTTCAGCTGTGAGACTGGAATTGGCTTCTCATGAGCTTATCTGCTATTCCATTTACCTTAGCCTTCTCTTTGGTTCCAGGATATGGTGCCAAAAAATACATTGCTGCACAAGAGATGCTAATATGATAAGGGACATCTGGTGGCTTTTGTACACATTGCTGTGATTTTCTTCTGTTGACCAGAAAATCCTAGTCACACAGTACCCACAGGCCCTTGAACATATGACTACAGTAATGTATAACTCGAGCTGCTTTACTTTGAAGAGCTAGTCAAGAGCAGCAGGGTAAGCGATTCCCACCCCACCCCACCCCCGCAGGTAATCGCAATAGACGTGTATAAGCTTTGAAATTTCCTATAAACAAATTTTGCTGAAACTGGCTTTTTGATGTCAAGCAGCATTTGTTATGCAAGTTCTACTGGTATTACTCTTCCCACAGTCTATCTTGATTGACTTTCAGGATGAAGACATCTAAGATACTTCTGGATTCCCTAGAAAATTTGTGTTGCCTATTCTTTTCCAACTGTGTAGTCCTCTCCTGGCTGTTTCCAGCTGGTCCAGCAGAGTGTGGAGAAATAGCTTACAATTCCATTAGAAAGAAGATCTTGTGTAATAAAAATAAAAATTGGAAGCCCAGTTGGAAGTGGTATCAGGTCATGGGCGCTTTGGAAATGGAATCAGATTTGGTGCTTGTCTTTGGCTCTGTGGCTAACAAGGTATCGAATGTTTGGAAGTTTCTTTACTGACTTAGGCCACCTAAAGGTATTAGAGTAGACAAGCAGTTTCTAAAAGGTGCTTTGTAGGTAACCAGGGGCCTGCTGGTCTCTCATAGCTGCCTCAGAGGCTCATGATAGAAGGTTTGGGAAACTAGGGGATTGTCACTGAGAGGCATACAAAGGGGACTTTGGTCGAATAATCTCCATTGTCCTTCGAGTAGAGCAGCAGCAGCTCTATTTCCTGTACATTTCATATTTTTTAATTCTTGAAGGATTTTTTTTTTTTTAAAACAAAGACCTCTGCTAAAACCAAACCAAACCAAATCAAATCAAACAAAAGCTACAAGACTCCTGAAGGTCCCTCTAGCTCTATATTTTTAGTACTTTCCTATGATATTTATATATCCCACATGCTGGTTCACTTTGTCATCTGAGATGAGACCAATCTGTGTCCATCTGGGCTAGAAATTTCTTCCATACTTTGATGAAAAGCAGTGTAGTCCTGCAAGATGTGAGTCTATTTCCTCATACTTTATTCACACAGGTATGAAGATGAGAAGAGATGGAGGCAGCAAAGGAAATGTGGCTTTGCACGTCACTAGCTCAACTCCCTCTGCATTTTCTCTGAAGCGAGGGAGGTGCCCCGTTGTCTCTATAGGGCAACAGCAGTGCACTGGGTCCCAACATGTTTCTGGGGCTTTTGTGAGAAGCAGTAGGCAGGAACGGTGAAGAGAAACTTAGCAGGAGGCCCAGGTGCTGTCTTTTCTAGTTTCCGAGCTATCTGATCAGGACAAAAAGGAACAAGCTCGTCCACAGCAAGATGGCCAGCAACTTGGTTATTTACCCAGTTAGTCTTGGGGAACTCTAGAGCTCTTCTAATAGCTGGGACTATGTAAATTTTTTCAAGGAAACATATACTGTGGGTTGGCGGTCGATGGGATTCAGTAGGATCCTTCTCTTATACAAGATGACTTTCTGGATGGGGTACAAAGGGAGGGGGCAAGGAGAATAAGAGAGGAATGAACCAAATGTTCAACATTCTACTACTCTTTAATAATTTATCTAAAATTATTGCATATTGAATTATTAGAGGCATTGAATCTTTTACTTTTTGTATAACACTCAGTCTTCAAATAATTTCTGATTGAACACTAGATTAAGAGGAAAAAATAACACCACAAATGAAATAACTTGTAATTTTATTATGCAAAGGATTATTCTAAAAAATTAATAAGCTGTTCCTCTAAGCCCTTTTAGAACACATGGAAAAATTCAGAATAGTGTAAGAGCCTCTTACGGGCACTTCTTTCTTTGGAGACGGTGATGACCCGAGTAGAGGATTTAGGATTGTGCTGCTCAGAGACAACTGTCTGCATAAAATAATGCCAGATTCATGGTTTCCAGACTTGTTAAATTCATGGAGTATTAAAATAAAATGGAAATAAAACAGAAAATATGATGCCCAGTTGTTTGGTCAAAATCAGTGTAGGTGTTGCTTTGAAAGTAGTTTTTAGATACGATTAACATTTAAATCTGTAGACTTTGAGTAAAGCAGATTACTCTCTGTAATGTGGGCGGGCCTCATCCTATCAGTCGAAGGTCTGAAAAGACTGAGTTCCCCTGAAGAGGAAGGAATTCTGCCTCTGAACTGCCTTCAGACTCAAGACTGCAGCATCAACTCTCGGGGTTTCCACCCATCCAGCCTGCCCTGCAGGTTTCAGATTTGCCAGCCCCCAGAGCTGATTTAGGGAATTAAACCAATCTTTCTCTCTCCACATATATACATGCTTTTTTGTTTCTCTGGAGAACCCTGACTAATAGACCAATACAAGATTGTGGTTTTAATTTCACCAAGTAAGGACTTAAAACTAAACAAATAAACAAAAATGAAAATCTACCATCTATTGTCATCACTTCATGAAAGAAAGAACAATTTACTATCCCCATGGGAAAGACATAATCTCAGAAAAAAGAACAATTTTATTGATGAATAAATTCTATCCTATTAACTAGCTTACCACATTGCCTTTACCTGTCTCATTTTTCACACACAAGAGCCAGCCTTTAGAAACTGTGCTAGAGGCGACCCAACTTCTGACTATGTGGGAGAACCATCCCACTGTTACTCCTAAGAGAACATTCTCTCCCAATAGTTTCCCCTGATATGAGAATGTGAAAGAGTAACAAGATGCCAAAATATATAGACCTCTTTTTCTTTCTACAACATAGATGCTCTTAAACAGCATGCAGAGGATTGTGTAGCTGCTTATAATAGGAGCCAGGCTGACTCAGCCCTCTTTTCTTTTGTCACAGGTGATCACAGCAATAGCTTGCTATAACAGCACCTCACAGTTTCCTCTTAAAATGAAACCACGTTTTCTTTGTGCCGTTTCAGCTCAGTTCTGCTGTTCATACAGGGGCTTGGGAGTTTTCCACTGTAGATTTCTTAAATTCATTATACTCGTAGAATGTTAGAGCTGGAAGGTCCCTAAAGATCATAAAGTTCAATTTCATTTTTTATAGATGAGAAAACAGAGGCTAAGAGAGGTAAAGAGGTGCTTAGTTGTGGCAGAAGATTAGAAGTTCCTGCATGTTGGTTTAGCAATCACCTTGCTCATTACAACTTCCTCTTCTGCCTTAATTACTTTTCAGTTCAGTTGCCTCTTTCCTCTAGAATAGCCCTTCTCTATTCACACTGCCTTTTCTTGGCTTTGAAGTTACAGATCTGAAACTCTTGTGTTAGCTATGCTATGGTTTTCTTCTACATTCTGTACACTGTACTGACCATCCTCTTATAAACCTCTTCTCATCTAGGTTAAAGATTTCTTGACTTCCCTCTGGTGAAGCTTGATACCAACTGACCTATAAGGGCTTGGTTTTCACAACAGAGTCTTAGTCTACTTTTGCCATCGCACCAAATACTGAGAGAACAAATAAAATTATTGCTTGAAAAAACTAAGTGAAGATGATCGGATTCATATTTTTCCCACATGCCATTTGCAGTAGTTTTTCATATTTCTCATTTATCCCACACTTGAAATTTCATCTATTGGTTTTTGTAAATTTTCTTTTTGAGGCACAAATGTTCTCAGTTTCAGATTCTAATCTATTTTCAGTAGTGCTTTCAGTTTCGTTTACTCCCATTTCAAAAATACTCCCTCTTGTTCTCTACAGCAATAAAATCCAAATGCAAATTCTGATAACCTCAGCCAATGGTGAGTCACGGTCTCTCATTTCCACCTCTTCTAAACGGTCATGGTCACTCATTTTCACTCTTCTAAGCACCTCTTCTTTACAGCAACAAAATCAGAAAGCAAATTCAGGCAACCTTAACCAATGGTGAGTCATGGTTCCTCATTTCTACCTCTTCTAAACCCCTCCTCTGACAGTCAGGAACCTCCTCATTCCTCAAGTAGTAGCTATTCGGTACTTTACCACTTCCCTTGAGTCTCTGACCCCATTGTCTTTTTCTTCTTTCTCATAGAAAATAGATGCAGCCATTTAAGTACTTTCTCAACTTACTGTCCAACAAATCTGATTCAAATATGTTCATCTGCAGTTTTACCTTCTCTCTAGTGTCAAAACCTGAGGTGATCCTAAACCTCTTCAAAGACAAGTCATTCTCCATGTGATAACTCTGTTCTGTCTCTTTAAACTGGACTCCTTTGATTATTGCTACCTCTGTATCGTTAGCCTTTCTACTGGATCTGTCCTCTTAATATTTATTCATATTCAAGTACTTTCCAACCTTAAAAAAATAACATTGAACCCAACATCCTCTTTGCCTTAACTTCACTTCATAAAATTTTAAAGACATCATACCTCAAATCCACAAGCCTACCTGTCTTAGTCCATTTTATGTTGCTGTAACACAGTACTACAGAATGGATAATTAATAACAGTTACTGATTTGGCTTACAGTCCTGGAGGCTAGGAAGTCCAAGGGCATGATGATAGCATCTGGCAAGACAGCAAGACTTCATGCTGTGTGATAACATGGTGGAAAGAGCAAGAGAAGATGTGAGCAAGCAAACCAGAGGGGGCTGAACTTGCTTTTATAACAAATGCACTCTCATGATAACTAACCCACTCCCTCCATAACATTATTCATCCATGAGGGCAGAGCCTTCATGACTTAATCACCTCTTAGTAGACCCCACTTCTTGATGCTGTTGCTTTTGGGATTAAGTTTCCAACACATGAACTTGAGGGAACACATTCCAATCATGGTACTACCTTGCATCCATACTATAATCTGTTGTGATCTACTTTTGCTCCCACAGGTCCATTAAAACTGTACTCCCTGAATTTCTGGTTGCTAAATACAATGAACATTATTCAATCCTTATTCTTTTAATCTCTTGGCAGAATACTTTCCAGTTGACCAACAGAGTCTTGTTGGCTTTTATATCCCTTGGAACCAAAGACTTACAGGGCTTGGTGGAGTTTCTGGCAACATAACAAAATCTGAAAATTGATGAAAGACTTAAAATGGAAAATAAGTGGATGCCAAATGGTGAAGGCTTTAAATGCTCAACTATGGGGACTGGCTTTTATTTTGTAGGAGTGATAATCTAGAAAGGTCTCACATCTTTTGGGAAGTAAATTCTGGGGCAGTTTATGGTTTGGAGCAGTGGTTTCCTTTTTTTCTCTCTTTTTTTTTTGAGACAAGGTCTTGCTCTGTTACTCAGGCTAGAGTGCAGTGGCACAATCACGGCTCACTCACAGCCTGGGAGGTCTCAAGCGATCCTCCCACCTCAGTCTCTGCCCCACCAAGTAGCTGGGACTACATGCCAGTGCCACCATGCCAGGCTAATTTTTGTATTTTTTGTACAGAGTCTTGCTACATTGCCCAGGCTGGTCTCCAACTCCTGGTAAGTCCAGGTAAATTATAATATATTCATACAAAGGAGTAGTACTCAGCCACAAAAAAAAAAAAAAAAAAAGGAACTGAACTATGAACTGTTACTGATCCTTAAGCTAACATGAATTTTAAGAACATACAGTGGAATAAAAAAATGACTTCATTTATGTAAACTTTTTAATGCAGGCAAATGCAAAATACAGTAATAAAGATCAGAACAATCAGGCCAGGCGCGGTGGCTCATGCCCATAATTTCAGCACTTTGGGAGGCTGAGGCAGGCAGATCACCTGAGATCAGGAGTTCAAGACCAGCCTGGGCAACAAGGCAAAACCCCGTCTCTACTAAAAACGCAAAAATTAGCCAGGCGTGGTGGTGTGCACCTGTAATCCCAGCTACTCAGGAGGCTGAGGCACGAGAATCGCTTGAATCCAGGAGGTGGAGGTTGCAGTGAGTTGAAATCATGTCACTGCACTCCAGCCTGGGCAACAGAGAGAGACTCCACTCCATCTCAAAAAAGGATCAGAACAATCAGTGGAAGGAAAATGGAAAGTGAAGTGACCGTGAAGGGAACCAAAGGGAGTGATGGCTCTACAGTTGCATACATTTGTTAAAACTCAAACGAGGCCGGGCGCGGTGGCTCAAGCCTGTAATCCCAGCACTTTGGGAGGCCAAGACGGGCGGATCACGAGGTCAGGAGATCGAGACCATCCTGGCTAACAAGATGAAACCCCATCTCTACTAAAAAATACAAAAAATAACTAGCCAGGCGAGGTGGCAGGCGCCTGTAGTCCCAGCTACTCGGGAGGCTGAGGCAGGAGAATGGCGTAAACCCGGGAGGCGGAGCTTGCAGTGAGCTGAGATCCGGCCACTGCATCCCAGCCTGGGCGACAGAGCGAGACTCCCTCTCAAAAAAAAAAAAAAAAAAAACAAAAAAACCTCAAACGATACAGTAAAATGCCTGTGTGCTTACTGTATATAAATTACACCCCAATTAAAAAAAATTGCATAGGCATCTAGTAAGTCACAGGCATCTTATTTCCTGCTTCTGTATTGTTGGGAGACACAGAATATTAAGTATCAAAGCTAAGTTAAGATTATTACAAGAAATTAAGAAATTGTCAGATAAGATCATTCTAAGTATAGACTCCTTAAACCTGCAAAGCAAAACCCTTCATATAGACCCACCATTTAAAAAAAATAGCTACTTTTAAAAACATTCACTCAAGCTAGCAGATAACAAAATACTTATTTTATTGTTGTAAAATTAAAAATAGTAGACAAGCATATATACAGTTCCAAAGCAAAGCAATACAAATATATAAATTATTGCAGTTTTCAAAGAAAATATAACAGCCAAATAATTGTCAATATTTTTCTGAAACGAACTTGTTTTTTACCACAGCAGTTTCATTTTGTTTTTCCAAGTCTTAACACAATTTTGTAAAGTAAATTTCTAACACCAGGGAGATTAAGTTCAATGACCATAGTATATGCTACTGTTTTAAAGTAAGGTTAACACACACACACACACAAACACACACAAAATGGAATTGAACAAAAGTTACTACTTAATACTTTCTAAACTGCCTCTTTTGGAGGTACGGTGAAAGAAAAACATTCTAGATGTGTCTGAAAGAGACAAGGTACACACTTACTAAAATTCCCCTTTGCTTTATTTAGGTGTAGTTGAGGGAAGTTCAACTAATCTTTAAACCTTTTTTGGGGGAGGGCAATACTTATCTTCATGATTTTTTGTTTGTTTACTTTAGTAAACTTAAAACTGTGAAATAATTAAATATTATTAAAATGTATTAGTAATGTGGACTCAAACTAGAAAGAACAGGGAAAGCATATGTTACAAACTAGGTATTTTGGAGACTTGACATAATATGGTTCATATCAATGTTACCATAGCCAGAAGTTGCTTAATAGGTTAGACTGCACCATAATAAGGGCAATTCTGAAAGGATGAAGTGAAATAAAATCCTGAGATGCAAGCATTATAGCCCTCCTCCAAGTTACCTTTATTTCGTGTGAGGGCTCTAGTATTCTGGTAAATAAACTCTTCCCTGCCCCATGACCACAAAACTTTACTTGGTAAGAATAAACTGTTGAAGCTTTTGTGTCTTACTAGTTTTCACCACAAATTTCCTGAAATAATTACTCCTACCAACCTAAAGTTAAAAATACAATCACACACTGAAATGATATCAATTATCCTTTACATCTGAACAAAAAGTATTAACATTTTTTATAGCGTATTACACTTCTTAATAAGCTCTTAGTAACAACATTTGTCAGTAAATGAACTGGCATAAGTCAGAAAAAGTGACAAGAATTTTACATGGTACCATTTAAAATTTTCATGTACAAGTAACCCACGTTATGGTCACTAACCTGAACCTCCAATTAAGCTACACAAATAATTTGCTCTTTAAAAATCCCTACTTTAGAGCATTTACATGTTACATTTTATAATTTAATAACGAAAGCAGATTCTTCCAGAACAGAACAAAACCCAAACTGGGAAACATTAAAACACAAATAGATCTAAAAGCTTACTTTAAAAAAACCACAAAAATGTACTAACAAGCCTTACCAGTGTAAACACTAAGGTAAAAAATACATAAACAACATAAAACACAAAACCATTTTCAGTCATAAAGAATATGGTAAAATGGCTGGGCGCAAGGGCTCACACCTGTAATCCAAGCACTTTGGGAGGCCGAGGCGGGCGGATCACAAGGTCAGGAGATCGAGACCATCCTGGCTAACACAGTGAAACCCCATCTCTACTAAAAATACAAAAAGAAATTAGCTGGGCGTGGTGGCGGGCGCCTGTAGTCCCAGTTACTTGGGAGGCTGAGGCAGAAGAATGGCGTGAACCCAGGAGGCAGAGCTTGCAGTGAGCTGAGATTGCGCCACTGCACTCCAGCCTGGGCAACAGAGCGAGACTGTCTCAAAACAAAAACAAACAAAAAAGATGGTAAAATGAAAATCCATATCTCAAGATGCCTGTCAAGATATATTTGACTATATATGTTGACTATATTTCTGAAATCACTTTCTAACATGAAGTTGACATTGAAAAAATAATCCTTAAATGTATATAAAAATGGGCACTTTGTGGTAAAATGAACATGTATTTTGAAAACCTAAGAACGTGTCTTTGCTCTACCACTATTCATAGTAAACGACACAACAAAACACTATTCTGCTGCCTGAATCATCTATTACCGGACACTCAAGTGTATGCCTTTTAAAAAAGACTAATTTAGATATTAATATGAGGATCAAAGGATAAGATGATAATCTCAGAGTAAACATAATTGATTTTTAGTTTAATTATAAGGCTGAACTGATTTAAAACTTTAAAGAGAATCTGTGTGGTCAAAAACACTTTTCTGATTTTTAAAACTCAATTTAACTTGTCAAATTATAAAACTGAACATGAAAACGGTTAGTCTTATCTCACTCCCCTTAATCACATAAGCCCTGAAAATTTAGTAATGAATGACTGGCAGTCTGTTTTGCCACTTTTTAAACAGTAGTACATGAGATATGCTTCGAAACATCCTCAAAAATTACTAACAACAGTAGAGAACAGCCAAGTATGGAAAACAATATTTGTGATATTTCATGTTCTCTTGTTAGAACTCAACTCTGTACCTGATACTTATATTTGCATACACAGTAATTGCATATTCAATTAAGAAAACATAGGACTAAATTATAAGTTTACCAAATATTTGGATAAACTGCTGTGCAAAATACTTCAAAAAATTTTTTTTCACTAGGAACTCATCCATATAAAGTAGTGTGAGTACCAGCACCACAAAGTTTTTTTTAAGAGCACCTCTCCTTTGAAGAGCTTAAGTAGAAATATCTAAATGCAATAAATCAGAGTCCCCACTTAAGACCTTAATACATGCACACTCTTATCCACTTGTTCCATACTCATTAGTAAAGCTATGTATTTGTCAGAAAACTCCTTTCTTTGGATAACACTGTAGCATTCAGGACTGCAACTTATGGCTCATATTCTGGAAATATGCTACTACTGATATCAAATGCAACATATCCCCAACTTTTATGACTGTCCCTAACTCATCTAAACACAAACCCAAATGTGCGCAAACACACTGGCTGGTAACCATCTTACTGAATTACGCCAGAAAAGAGTAAAGTCAAATTTGAAAATGTGGGAACAATTAAGCACTAAGATACTGGCATAATCAGGAAATGTATTTACCCAACTTGTAAGTTTGAATATTTTGATATTGCACAGATTTAATTTAAAGCTCATCAAAACTAAGGCAATGCATCCATACTCCCTGGATTTTAAATTCATTTTGCATGACTTAAAGAATTGAGAGAAATCAAAAGCATCTTTCAAAAATTCCCTCAAAAAGTAATGTTATACTTCAAAGAAAAACAAAACAAAATCAATGGATATCAATTAATACTTTCAGGCCAATTTAACACGTTAGCATCACAAAAAGTTGTTTTCAATTAGATTTAAGTGTTTGCTTAAATACTTTTTTTGTGTTTAAGAATAAAATCTGACCCAAGCCAGGGTAGGCTGCCAAATTTAAGGCAAATGTCATTTACATCTTTATGCATGAAGCTGCCAAGTTACTGGGCTTTTCTGTAGATACTTTCAAGCAAGGATCTACCTCATATATACATTCTAAACAGGAGTTAAAAACAGAATTTAGAGCCCATTTTAATTCTGCATTGGTTATAGCTTTTACTATAATATATTATTAAAACTTATCTAGCTGTTTGGGACAATCTGTTAGATAAAAACTCTTTGGAAGCATCATAGGCAACTTATGAGAACATTCTATATATAGGCTTATATTTTTTTAATTAGGAATTTTGCTTTTCTTCTGTCAAGTAATCCCGTTTTTCTCTATAAAGTTTAGAAAAATACCTCACAACGCTTTTTTTGAGCACTAAGTTCAATGATGGTGATAATACAATTTGGACAGTTTAAGTATTCTTGAAACTTTGTGGCACACAAAATAACCTCACTTTCTTTTCAAAGACAGAACAATTTCACAGCACATTCAATTTGAAGATAGATATTGTATTTGAATTGGAAGTGAGGCTTGACTTACTCTGTCCAAATTCTAATGCATCGGTCATTGGTGTGAAGCTAATAATGAAAGAAGCAGAGGAGGCTTTCATTTCCATGGAGACAAATTGACAGAGAAGCCAGATTAGTCTTTTCTTCCCGAATAACTGCTTTTGTTAGAAAACAAAATAATGTATTTTATTTACTTGAATACTGCTTTAAAAAGTTACTAATTCCTCTTTTTAAGAGTTATTAGAAATTAAAACAACTCAACTAAATAGATTTCTAATCCAAAATACATTTATCTTTGGAAAGCAACGTAACTGTTGTAAAAACACTGTATTAAAAGAATAAAATGCAGTGACCTGAAATATGGGTGAACATATTCACACATGATAGTGTAAATAAATATACAGAACCACTCAAATATACAATTATAAAGAGAATGGCAAGTACCTAAAATAGCATTTTTACATATAAAATTTTTATATTAAAATATTGCTCATAATAAATAAGAGGTGATATGAATTCCATTTCCCTCTTAAAAATTATCTTTAGTAGTTTAAGGAGTTTGTTAATCTGTTGTTTCGACAGGTGAATTACATTAAAATGTTTAATAAAATGACACTCTAACAGTGTATTTAAGTAGTCACATGTGATAAAATTTGTTTAGTAATTATGGGAAAAAAGAGTCCCCAAATGAGCCAAAATGATTAGCCCCAGAAGACTAGAGTATAATGATCTGCTTTATTTGAAAAAGATGTCTAATACTGCCTTATGTTTGGCAAATTTAATGACCATAAAAAAATGGACCAGGACTTTCTTCAAACTTCTTCAAAGTCTGCATGTCTGGGAGACCAATAAAGGGCAGGGCATACTAAGTAAGTCTGTTCAGTTCAGTTGTTTATGGGTAGGTGTGACTTCATTCCTGTTCGCCCTACTTGCAGACATGGTAACTTAGAATAGT
The DNA here is from genome assembly GCF_008728515.1 of Papio anubis. NCBI lineage: Eukaryota > Metazoa > Chordata > Mammalia > Primates > Cercopithecidae > Papio > Papio anubis. Next base: position 152,832,189 of record NC_044979.1, read on the forward strand.
TCTTCAGAAGCTGTTCGATGGCAACGTGGCGGACATGGAGCTGTGAGGCCAAAGAATCTTTTTCTTGCACTTGGTGTGTTAACTCTTCAAAAACTTCTGTAAAAGATTGAAAACCTTTCATTTGTAGTATGCAGAAAGCCAGTGCTATGATTTATATTTCAAGAACTCTAACTGAAATCTATGCATTGGGCAAAGTGTCACAATGAAACTGATTTAATACCAAGGAAACACTTGTGTTCTCTACAAAGCATATCAGTTCTGATCATCCTAGGCATCGTATACTGTACATAGCCAAGTGGAATTTGGCTTTTCTCCATCAAGTGGAATTTGAGTCATAGCAATGACTCCAGAGCTGCACAGCAAACATGGTGGCTGCTACTGTAGCTGAGCCACTTTTCTCAATTAGAATCTATAAACAGATTCAATCAGTATATAATGTGATTTACGGACAAGAAGTGCCCATTAGTATTCAGGTCTGGAATCCCCTCTAAGAGGCTCTGGAATCAGACTACCAGGAGTTTTGAATCCTTGTTCCTACTCTTACATGCCTCAGGCAAGCAACTTTTGGTTTCAGTTTCCTTTCCTGTGTAACATTAATAACGACAGTAAGCACTTCACCAGGCTACTGTAAAACTTAAATGAGATCTTATTTGTAAAGCACTCAAATTTCTACAACTATTATTGCGATTATTTTTATTATTCTGAGAGGCTGTGTGGTTAAGCTTTGGAGTTTAAATCCTTGATCTGCTACTGATTGCATGCATGATCTCTGTAAGCAACTTAACATCTCTGAAGTACAATTTTCTCATCTAAAAGGAAATAAACTGAAAAGGAGACAACTGGGGAATCTGCACATTAATTGTTAAGTGTTAGCATCAGACTTGATGATGTTAAGGAATTATTAATTTAAATGGTGTGATAATGAGATTGTGACTGTTTTTTAAAAAGTTATCTTTTAGAAGAAATCCTAATCTATGGACAAAAACCAATGTGTTAGCTGGGATTTGGCTGAAAATAATCCATGCTACGGGTAATGCAATGGGAATGGATGCAAGTAGAGATGATTATTATTATGCCTTTGATAACAGTTGAAGTTGGTGAAGATGGCTTAAGGGGTTCACTATACTAGTCTCACTACTTTTATATATGTTTGAAATTGTTTATAATTTAACAAAAAAGACTAATATCACATGCCTTAAAGAACTGTTTGGGAGCACTCCCACACAGTGCCTGGTGCAATCATGGGTAGTCAATAAAATGTTAGTAAGAGGTTGTAGTTTCCATTTTCACTTAGAAAAGAAAAATGTGGCCGGGTGCAGTGGCTCACACCTGTAATGCCAGCTCTTTGGGAAGTTGAGGCAGGAGGGCTGTTTGAGCCCAGGATCTCGAGATCAGCCTGCGTAACATGGTGAGACCCCATCCCTATAAAAAATAGAAAATTAGCTGGGTGTAATGGTGCACATGACAGTAAGACCCAGCTACTTGGGAGGATCACCACTGCATTCCAACCAGTGTGATAAAGCAAGATTCTGTAAAAAAAAAAAAAAAAAAAAGAAAAAGAAAGAAACTAAAAGAAAAATGTATTTCCTCTGCAATTGAAAGTTGTTTGTTTCTTATTCTTTCTGCTCTGGAAATTCTAACAGGTTTGAATATCTCATTTCCAAATTTAAAGGTAGATAAAGCCAATGGTGTCTTATCGTAGGTGATTTTCTATGTCAAAATTTTTCACACACAAAAAAGCAGTGAGAGTGATTCTTACCCTGGATTTGCTGGAGGAGCTTTGCATTCAGTTGTTCTACCTCACCAAGAGTCATCAAATTCACTGAAACATGAAAATGTATTCACTATTACCACAACAACCTAGGAAAACATGCAGCTTACATCACCAACACAATATCCTATTTTTTAAAATCTGCACTTAACTGTCAACACAACATTCAGCAGTACTCCAGCATTCAACCATTAATGCTCTTAAGTGTGGAGGAGACGTTTTCAAATCCTGACCACAACCCATGGTAAGATACTTTTATTTTTATTCTGTCTTGAGACAGGGTCTCGCTCTGTCACCTCGTTGGGAGTGCAGTGGTGTGATCAATGGCTCACTGTTGCCTCAACCTCCTGGGCTCAAGTGATTGCTCCCACCTCAGCCTCCCTAGAAGCTGGAACCATAGACGTGTGCCACCACACCTCATTTTTTAAATTTTTTGTAGAGATGGGGTCTTGCTATGTTGTCTAGGCTGGTCTTGAACTCCTGGGCTCCAGTGATCCTCGCACCTTGGCCTCCCAAAGTGCTGGGATTATAGGTGTCAGCCATTGTGCCTGGCCAGAACCATATTTTTTAAATCACTCCCAGGACACCACCACCCTCCAATGAAACAAAAGTTTCACCAAAAAATACTTAGTAGAGGTCCAATGAATTCTGGTATCTCCTATTCTGTTTCAGTTTTTAAAAAGTGTTAAGTCACTACCCATTAAGCTTATTTTGATTAAGCATTACACAGCTTATAATATGCAGTTTGAAACATCAATTTGTCTATCTAGATATACAATCTTAAATAATTCACATTTAGAATCAAGAAGTTGTATAACAAGATATCAGAGGTCCCTTCTGGCTCTGAAATCATGATTTCAAGACAATTAAAATCACCTCAGCTTCTGTAAATTTTTGTAGAAATAGATGTAGAGAGAATGAATCACCCTTTCTAACTTTACAGTAAGTGCACACATTACCTTTGGCCTTTAGTAAAATGTCAGATTTTTGATTTTGAAATGCCACCACCAGTCAACAAGACACATGCCTACATCAGTCTTGTAGGGATCAGCAACATGACAATGTGTATTAGCCAATAGATGAAGCTGTACTTCTAAACTATACGAGTCCTGGATGTTCCAATTCACAGTTTGTTGATTCCATTTAGTGTAATCATTTTATATGGCAAAACAAACATGGAAACTGCTGAACTTCAATGCTTAGAAGATAGAATTCCAGTGAATGAAAAGTTTTAAGATGCCTCATTTTTGCTAAGGTGAACCTGTTACCAAATCTACGTTTCCACAGCAAAATTCTTGACCCATTACACATTTATATAAATGTATAAAAATCCCAAACCACCCAACTGTTACTTTTCTCCCCATTTTACTTACATTCCTCTCTGCTGTAATGTGGATGCTGGGTCTGGACATCAGCCTCTGGACTAGAGATTGTCTCTTCTTTTTTCTGTGCCTGGTTGTGACTATGAGGCCACAATACACTGTTATGACATAAAGTGGCACCTGAATCTTGTAACATAGCAAGTCCAAAGTCTGTATTTTCCCTCTGCTCCAAAATTCTTTGTGTACAGTTAGAGATGCCACCTGCACTTCCATCTATCCATTTTGCAGAATATTTTGGTACTTGGGAGTCAAACTGTGGGAGTAATTTTTCTTCTGGCTTATGCCTGAAATTAAACAGATGCTGCTGGGGGTTTTTAGAACATTCCGAATCTGAATCCAGATCCTTATTTTGTGCATACTGTACAATCCAGTTTATCTTCTTACTCAAAATGGTTTTAACTTCTTCGTAAGTACTTTTTGAAAGCTTAGATCGAGGACAACCCTGGTTTGCAATTAAATGATATTTTTCAAAGCAGTCTTTATGGCCCCTTAATGATTTGGTGTGCAAGAGATCAGACTTTGGTACCCCTATGGAAAAAAAAGAGAAACAAAAGACTTGAGAAATTTTGTTTTCTGTAAGTCACTTTAAGAATATACAAATCTTAGTAAAATCAGAGTCCTTGATAGTCTGCGAAATAGAGGGAAAATGCTAAAGAACATTAGTATTAACATACAATGTGGCCTAATAATTTCTGCTTAAATTTAATTCAATATTCAGTAATATTAAATTCTTAAGGATAGCAAAACCTAAAAACTTAATTATTCAATTTTACTCTTGGTCCAGAGATGTTACTGCACAATATAAAAAAATACTACTGAACCCAGCAATTTACCTTTACAGATTCTTGGCCTTTACATTACAGTGCTTTCTTCATTAAACCTGAAGTACACACTTGCAAAAGTGTCTATAATATTATGAGGTTCAATAACAGAAATGCTCAACAAGTCTCCCCCCCAAAACACAGTAAATAATGTTCTTAAATTGTGCTATGTTTATTGAAGAAAAATAAACCAGAACCAGAAAAATACAAATTAATAAAAGTCAAAAAGTCAAAATATTTAGATTTATTTTTAAAGAAAATCAAAGCATCTAACATTTTTCACATTTCCATTTTATAGTTACTAAAACCTTATCAAGATAATTTTATTTTCTAGAAGAAATGCATTATACACAATCATTTTTCATATAGCAATAGATTCAATCTATATAGCCAAGATCCAATAGCCAGTAATTCCTCAACTCACAAATATTCAATATATCATAAATAACAGAAATATTACTTTTTATATCTCCCAACTTAGTAGAGTGTAAGTATGCTACCTCAATTGTTTTTTAAAAATATAAAATATATTTGCAAATATCTAATACATTTCAAAATATAGAATATATTCACACATATTTATAAGTTCAAGCCATATTATTAAAGTCAAACAGCACTACTTGTATAATGAAGGTGAATCAGGAATGTGGACCTGAAAATTTATCTCTGCCAGAACTAACCAGTTTAAATCTGCTTAGCTTTTTAAATGGAGTAAGTGGCGAGCCACTCAGGAGCTAGTTTTAAAAAAAGTTTTAGCTGATTCATCAGAAAAAAATATATTTTGCAATTCATCCTTTGCTTTGAAAATTGAACTCACAGTGGTTTTATTATTTGAACTCCAAAGTCTGGCTAAAAGAAAGATAATGACACATTTGCACTTTAATGGTATGAAATCAAGTATTAACATACTTGTGAATATTAATGTTTAAAAAATATATAATATCAGCCAATGGTGGGACCTGATGAGACTGTCAAAACCAAGTGTTAAATTGGTTATCAGTTCCCTCAACAGTTACTGTAAGCTGTGAGAACACACCTCCAAAACACATTCGTATTATAAGCACATGTAGACAACGGCTCTCATGAGGTAAACTCAAATATCCGAGCCTTGTTTCTTCCAATGAGCTCAGAAATTGCTAGAAACTTTAATAGAATACACATTTTATTTATCACGTTGCTCCTTGTACTGCAATTGTGATCATGTATACATTTCTACCAGTTATTATCTGATTAGGTCAAATTTCCAGCAACATTAGAACACATACATTATAAATCTCAAAGCTTTATTTAATAATAAAGTATACATCTTCAAAAATGGGTAAACTGACATAAAAAGGAAGTTCACAAGCCCTGCTTCATTAAAAGTTGTATTATTATGCATTTTAGATAATAAGACAAAAACAGTAGTTATCACAAGTTATACACCAAAGGAAAAATGGTTCCATTCTGCTTTCTGATTCCAATGCTTAGCTTTCTGGGAAACACTGGTATGCACAGAGAACCTGAAGCTTGCCTATTAGTAACTGGAACATTTATTAAAGAGCTCCCCTACTCTCTGCAAACTATTTTAGGTCTTGTTGCCAACAGATGGTTAGCTAATCCCTCAGAACAGTAAATGGTCTCATTCTCAGTGCACTGCCTCAGCTCTATGTAGCAATGATTTAGCTGAATGTAAATATAGTAATTTGTAAGTTTCTCCTCCAGTTTATATGAAATGAAATTCTTTAGCATATAAAAAAAGTTGTGAACTAGGCTATGGAAAGTAATATTTATTGTTAAATTTTGTGGGGTTTTTAGTATTTATACAGAAACTCCAAAACAAGATGAAAAATTACATTAAATAACTAATTTTCTGATGTACTCTAGAGCTTCAACAACTGGTCATTATAATAGATATCTATTTGAAGAATAATATGGACTTTTAAAGTTTTTTTTATCTACTGTTTCTTCTTAATGATTCATGTAATATAATTTCTGCTTAGATGTACCTATTGGCTCCTTGAACTCACCATACTGAACATTAACTACTCTTCCTCTCTCCCCATGCAACTCCAAAGCCAATCCTCTTACTGAGTCTGGCATCACCAACTGCTCAAGGAAGAAACCTGGGTGTCCTCCTTGAAAGCTCTTCACTCCCCACAATCCCATAGGTTTTGCTGTCTTAACAGATTCCCCCGCCCCCCACATAAAATCTAGCACCTACAACATCTGAAATCCTTCTGCTTCACTCCAGCACCACTCCCACTACAAATGTGGGTCATGATCATCATCATCTCCTGTTTAGTTTCTCATTTCCCCTAAGAAGCCTTGTTTAACCCAAACATCTGGGTTAGTTTATCACACTAGATTTTACAATTGCCTCTTTCCTGGCCTGTAATTCCTGACAAAATGTAAGTTCTGTGAAAAATACAGACCATATCTCTTACTCATATATTCTCAGTGTCAAAATGCCTGGCACATAGTGGGTACTCAAAAGTAGTTAAATGCATAAAAGAAAATTAAAAATATATTTTAAAACACCAAAAACAAACCAATTATCACTCAAGGTCCCTCCTAGCAAGGAAACCAGAATTTGCAGTTCTGCCAGGCTGCTCAGCAGGTAATTAAAGGCATCTTTCAGTGAAGTTACTCCTATATTTAGCCTAATGGGCTATTAGTCTAAAGAACGTATCAGTGGCACTGATACAGAAATGGCATTCCTGTGGCATCATTCAATCTTCCAAAGAAAATCATGAATTTCTACTCGATTATGTATTTTTTAAATAGAAATTTACATACAGAAAATATACAAGATGACGGTTTTATGTTAACTGTAGCTCATTCATCTAGATAGGTACCTCTAATTTATTCAGTTACATCAGTCATACTGAAATTTAAAAACTGAGTTAAAGACTGAGTTTTAAAGTTCAATTCGAAACATTTGTTTTATAAACATATTTTAAAATATCCTGTGCAGCAGTAGCAGAGGAAACAAAAACTTCCGTAATACACTGACTACTTCATATACTCGAAAAAAACTACTTTTTAATCTAGAAAACAATGTGAGTAGCTCACTTAATTTGCATCAGTAATATACATATCATTTTATAAACTCTTGGCGTGATTTGTTTTTTTCTGCCTCATCAGTTCAAGTTATTATAGCAGAAACAACCATTGCTATTATCAAAAGATCTCAGTGAGTTTCCCAATTGACTTTTCAATTTTAACTGCATTTACAAGCGTAAACAGCTTTGAGCACTAATTTGTTTCCTAAGCAGCTTTTGAAAGGGAATGAATCTAAATGCAACACAATCAGCTGATACTTTTGAGGAGCTGAGTTATAAGAATTTCCAAGCCAGTTCAACCAAGATTGTACTCCAATTTGCTTGTTAATAAAAATTTTGAAGGCCAACGTAATTGACTTCCTATTATAAAAACATCTTTAAGACACTTCAAAGATATCCATATGTCACTTTTTAAAATCATAAAGTCATTATGAGAGAACTAAGACCTTAATTGGCAACCAAAAGTTTTAATCTTATTTATTTTTCTTAAAGTATGGATTTCTCAACGGATGCTGGAGAGGATGTGGAGAAACAGGAATGCTTTTACACTGTTGGTGGGAGTGTAAATTAGTCCAACCACTGTGGACTAACTGTGGAAGACAGTGTAGTGATTCCTCAAGGATCTAGAACCAGAAATACCATTTCACCCAGCAACCTCATTACCGGGTATATACCCAAAGGATTACAAATCATTCTACTATAAAGACACATGCACACATATGTTTATTGCAGCACTATTCACAATAGCAAAGACATGTAACCAACCCAAATGACCATGAATGACAGACTGGATAAAGAAAATGTGACTAATATACACTGTGGAATACTATGCAGCCATAAAAAAGGATGAGTTCATGTTTAACACAGGAACAGAAAACAAAACACTGCATGTTCTTACTCATACTGGGAGTTGAACAATGAGAACACATGGACACATCGAAGGGAACATCACACAACGGGGCCTGTTGGGGTGTGGGGGGGCTAGGGGTAGGATAGCATTAGGAGAAATACCTAATGTAGGTGTCGGGTTAATGGGTGCAGCAAACCACCATGACATGTGTATACCTATGTAAAAAACTTGCATGCTCTGCACACGTATCCCAGAACTTAAAAGTATTTAAAAAAAAAAAAAAAAGTATGGGTTTCTTCCGGTTAGAGGCTATTCCTATTCAATAATTTTATTTTTCTTTTATCTTTTCCCATTTTATCTGAGTTTTTATACTATTATTTTATACTTTGAAAACCCTACCTGTAACCCATCTGGCATGCTATCCCTACCTCTATCCTTTAAGTTCCTCTTTAAAATAAATTTGCTTTAAGAAAACTTGGTTAAATCCATCCTAAAAGTGCAAAGACTACTCAAATGTTTAGATGTTTAGCTCTAGTTACCACCATTACTCTTATTTTTTAATTTTTTTGAGACGGAATCTCAATCTTTGTCACCCAGGCTGGAGTGCAGTGGTACAATTTCAGCTCACTGCAACCTCTGCCTCCTGGGTTCAAGCAATTATCATGCCCCAGCCCCCCAAGTAGCTTGGACCACCCAGTTAATTTTTGTGTTTTTAGTAGAGATGGAGTTTCACCATGTTAGCCAGGCTGGTCTCAAAAACTCCGGACCTCAGGTGATCCACCTGCCTCAGCCTAGCAAAGTGCTGGGATTACATGTGGTGTGTAATCCTGGGATCAGAGTGGCATAAGCCACTGTGCTTGGTTCACTGTTACACTTTTAAAAGAATGATTAAATGATTTTATTTAATTCACCGATTGTAGGAACAATTTTTTTTCCTAACAAAGATAATACTCCAAATGGCACTAAAAAAACCCCACAAATACCAAAATGCTTAAAGTTCTACCACATGTCCCATGATCCTCTGCTTTTACCCCTAGCCTCTTGAAGAAGACCTGATTTATGACTTGGTAGTAATGAGTAAGCTAGGCAATCTTTTCCTGATGATTCACCAGCTGGTCCTGTCAAATAGCACTGTCTCTCAGCTGTCTACACTGATGCTGAATGTCTTTATACTTCACACATTCTTGAATCATGTCATCGGACTCCCTTACAGTTTTTGTGGTCAATTAGACTATATTTGCAATTTGATTACATATTCTATTTCCCAACCAAAGGACTGGCTTAACATAGTCTGGTGCTCCAGAAGGCGAGCAAATAGAATGCAACCATCAGTGGATGTGAAGTTGTAATATGCAGTACCACATCCGTAGGAGATTGGAAAGCACTAAGAAAGCAAGCACGCCAACTTTTACCTCAAACTTAGAGCAGAATTAGGGAACTGGGAGTATGGGTTTGCTAAAGGGTGGGTTTATGTGTTCTTTCTTAATGTTGAAATAAGGCAAAAACATTAAGTTTCTGGTTGTTAACATGCTGTGAAAAAATTTTAAGCACATTGCCTTAAAACATGATAAACTTATTTGTGCAACAATACATGCAGTATGGCTTCAAAATATTTTTTGGCTAGGTGTGGTGGTTCATGCCTATAATCCCAGCACTTTAGGAGGCCAAGCCAGGTGGACTGCTTGACACCAGGAGTTCGAGAGCTGTCTGGGCAACATGGTGAAACCTGGTCTCTAGAAAAAAATACAAAAATTAGCCCAGCATGGTGCATGCACCTGTAGTCCCAGCTACTTGGGAGGTTGAGGTGGGAGGATCATTCGGGCCAGAGAGGTGGAGGTTGTGGGGAGCCGTGATTGTGCCGCTACACTCTATCTAGCCTGGCCAACAGAGGGAGACCCTGTCTCATGAAAAAAAGAAAAAAAAGTTTTTTATGGAGGCTCACATTTTGCCCAGCCTAAATAATTTTCCAAGATTAAAGGTGTTTTTCTTTTTGTGATGATCTTATCTTGGATGCCAAGAAAAGGAGTATAGGTACTTGAATATGCATGCGTTGTTGCTCCATATTAAGTAACAGTAATCTTGTGCTTCTTTAAGCAAGGGTTCACTGTAAAAATGGGAGGGCTGCCAAATTCCGTCTTATTAGGAAAGACAATGGATTAAAACGTTACTTGTTTTTGAGGCGCAGACAACCATTCCTGATAAAAATAAAGGAAAAGCCCTGTGGGTAGAAGTGGCACTCCCATGGACTGAAAGCTGGATCCATACTGCAGGTAAGTTTTGTTTAGCCCACAAACATTTTTAAGAGAAAAATTAAAAACAAAATGAGAGGATCTGGCAGGATCTGGCTGCTGAACTGGGTATGTACTCTTTAATTCCAAATAGTTCTTATTATTTCCTTAATGAAAGCACATGTACCTGTGACTCTGCAGGCTCCAATTCCATGTCAGGTCACCTGTACTGTACTGAGACTGGGCTGGATTGCTGCAGTGTAAATACTACTTGCCCCAGTGATGGTTTCACGCTCAATTCGATTAGACTACTATGCATTTGATGGGCAGGCAGTAGCCAAGCCATAATTCAAGAAGAGTTATTACCATTATATCTATTGCCAAGCACTGCCACTCAGTGGGAGGATGCTCAGTTTGTCTATTCTGTCATGTGACCAAGGTAGAGGATTAGACTGAAAGCTGGAAGGCAAGGATGAATAGTTGGAGTATCTACTTCCCACAAAGAACAGGCTTCTGTCTCTTGGAATTTTTTATCAGTTGTCCTAGGTGTCTTAGAAAATACTGTGATAAAGAGTACCTCATTTCCTTGCCCTCATGCCTTTAGCTAACTCAGGAGCCACTTAAACGACTAAATAGAGTCTGCCATATTCAAGTACTCAACATACCATTTACAAATAAAAGGTAACTGCTTAGCAGATGGAATACTGGCAACCACATGAAGCCAATATACAGATGGTTCAGAAACTTGCTTTCCCACATTTGGAGAATCACTGCCCTAAAGAAAGATTTATCAACAGGTGGTTTTTAGATGGCAGATTTCAGCTTAGAGATGTGCATGCCATTTAAAAGTTCCTGTGTGTGCTAAGGATTAAGGCAGTTAATCAACGCAGCTTAATCTAATCAATGAATTGTAAGGGAAAATTTCAATGAGCTAAGAGTTCAGAGAGACAATGATAAACCTCACCCTCAACCAAGGAGGCCAGAGCAGAACTGAGATCTTTGATTGATAGATGTATACATTGCAAATGACATGTCAAAAATAAAAACTCACTCAGTGAATTCTACTTTTTCATTCCAACAGTTGGAAAGTTGGGGAAACACACCTACATAACAACTGTTTATTACTAAAAAGGCACAAAACTAATCCAAACTCAATTCTACTCCTTAATGTAGCTACTTGTTTTTTTAACAGCAATGCCCAACAGAACTTTCTGTGGTGATGGACACATTGTATCACTGAGCTATGCAATAAGTAGCCATTTGTGGCTACAGGATACTTTAGCATCTGAAATGTAGATAGTCTGACTGAAGAACTCAAGTTTTAATTTTAATTTAAATGAATTCAATGTGGCAAGGCTACTGAATTGGACAAGGCAGATTGTCCACAGGTAACTAAACAAAACGGTACCTGGAAAGAGAACATGGATAGAAGCTATCATCATTTCTTTTAAAACCATACTGAGATATATATATATATATATATATATTTTTTTTTTTTACATGGAATTTTGCTCTTGTCACCCAGGCTGGAGTGCAATGGTGCAATCTCGGCTCACTGCAACCTCTGCCTCCCAGGTTCAAGCAATTCACCTGTCTCAGCCTCCCGGGTAGCTGGGATTACAAGCACCTACTACCACACCTGGGTAATTTTTGTATTTTTAGTAAACACAGGGTTTCACCATGTTGGCCAGGCTAGTCTCAAACTTCTGACCTCAGGTGATCCACCCACCTCGGTCTCCCAAAGTGCTGGGATTACAGGCTTGAGCCACCACGCCCAGTCAGTGTACTGATAAATTAACATGGGATATTACACTCACAGCACGATATAGAAAGGTAAATTTGTTTTTCTGGTAAAATAAATGAAATTTGGGCTATAAGGTTTAATTATCATTATGTTACAAAAAGTTTTAAGCCAATAATCCAATGGACCCAAGTAACCTTCTACATGTTCCATATTCCCCTAAAGGATTTAAGTGAATGTACTGACATTTATTCTAAAAAAATTTTTGTGTAAGAAATTGTCGTAAGACACCTAAAAAGCTATTCAAAATAACTATAATTGAATTACTAGTTTTAAATATCCATTTATATGGGGCATATGAAGACACTAACTTACAGCAAAACAAAAACACAACGAAGTTTCCTAATGATAGACAAAGTTAAAAAGATGCTACTTAAACAAAAGATAGCCTTAAAAATGCCTTCATAATAATAACCAGATGAATGAGGGCACACTACTATGAAAAAGCAAATTTAGGGTTTGAAAGCAAGAAATGTGATAACTCTGTCTCTTTGCCCTTCATCTCCTGAACTGCCACCTGCTCAACTTACGTTCTGAGAAAGTGATCTATTTTCTTACAAACAAGAAAGGTAAAATGAAAAGCTCATCGGTAACTATTTATCAAACATAAGTTTTGCAACTCAACTTCTTTGCATATATTTGAATCAGTGTTTCTGAAATTCTAGCTAATTATTCCTTAAATAAATGATTTATAACAGCATCTAATGGAAACATACTAGCTAGTGAATTTGAGGCATTTATAATTCAATTACTACTGAAGGTAGTAAATGGTAAAAATTAAGGCTGAGTTGAGAAACGATCACTACAACTCACCAACCATTTGATAAGACGAAAGCTAAAAATAGAAAATGCAGTAATTGATTAATCATATTGCAAAATGCTAAAATAGAAATAAAAAATTACAGTTCAGACCAATGTGAACTAAAAATATGTAGTATTATGACAATATATGTTTTAGTTAATCTATATTTTAATCACATACCTACAAGCATTTCTTTTTCTTTTCTTTCATTTTTTTTTTTTTTTTTTGAGACAAGTCTTGCTCTGTTGCCCAGGCTGGAGTGCAGTGGCACGATCACAGCTTACTGTAGCCTCAACCTCCTGGGCTCAAGGGCTCAAGCAATCCTTCCACCTCAGCCTCCTGAGTACCTGAACTACACAAGTATGTGCCACCCTGTCTGTATAGTTTTTTCGTATATATAGTAGAGATAGGGTTTTGCTATGTTGTCCAGGCTGGTCTTGAACTCCTGAGCTCAAGCGACCCTCCCACCTTGGCCTCCCAAGGTGCTGGGATTACAAGCATGAGCTACTGTTCCTGGTCAGTCGTTTCTTTTGATGATGCTACCATACACAGAGACAAAGATAGGAAGCTGTTGTTGGGTACTAAACATACTGACTTATACCTAGGAGCCTGAATTCTATCTCAAGTTAGGGTTAATGTCCTTAAACACTGGGACCATTTGTCCTAAGTGCATCATAGCAATTCTAGAGTAAAAAACAAAACAAAACAAAACAAAAAACCCCAAAAAACTGTGATCTAAACAAAGGGGTTGGAGAACTAAGGTACAATACAGTTTTTTCCATAATGTAACATAGTTTTTAACATAATAGATTTCATGGCATCAATTCACTAGTAAACGGAAGACATTCAAACAAATGATAGAATTGCAAACTGGGACATATATTTGACCTGTAGTCTACCTTTGAGAATTTAAGCTACATGCAATGGGAATTTAATCACCAGCAAAAAAGATGAATATATAAAAAGATTTTAGCACTGGAAATTGAACACAAGCTAAATATTCATCAATGAAAACTGGTTAAGCAAATTATGGTACAATGGGATGCAAAAAAATGATGTGGTAAAAACTTTACCTGCTAATAGAAAAAAGATGTTCCTATTAAATGAAAGACCTGGTTATTGAATGGTGTATACAGCCTCATTTCATTTTTTATAAACAAATGTTTAAACACAAAAATGTTTTAAAACCATTTCTAGCCCCTCCCCACATGCTGCATTGCAGAAAACTTAGAACACACCAATTAAGAGTATGAGTAAATAGGTAGAATTATGATTAATAATCTTTTTGCTTTCTGTATTTGGTTTTCTTATATTAGGCATAGTTTGCTTTTTAATAAAACAAGAAAACTTTAAGAAAAAAAAAATCTTTTATCCTTTTAAGTAGTGAAAACTTAAATGACTGAAAAAATGCCTGTGAAGAAATGCTTTTTAGTTTGAGAAAGAATACAGTGTTCTTGGTATTGTATGGTATGTTCCAATGAACTAAGTTAAACAAAAAGATTAAGACACTAAAATGGTAAAAGATATGCATTCCTAAAACATCCTAAAATTCTGAATTTTTTTTTTTTTTGGTTGTAAGAATCCTCTTAATAATGTATCTAGCAAAGAAAGTAACACTCAAATGAAAGCAGCCCTCCTCCCCATAAAAGTGAGATCACAACCAGTCGTTCTAGCTGGCAACCCTTGCTGGAGAGCCAAAGACTACAAAGGGAGTGGAAGAAATATGTTGATAACTGAATAAAATCCTTACCACTGAATTGAACAGATTTGCTGGGCACCTACCATACGAGGAAATAAGGAAAGCTAGAGCAGAAAAACCTACTGAAAATCACATCACTGAAAGGTTAACTGAGGACAAATTTAAACCTCCTCAATGTATACAGAACACTCAACTATTCTGTTAATGAAGAAGCTGTTCGGCATACAAACCAATCACAGCAATACCCTCAATACGGCATTTCATCTTTTCAGATAAGATGAAAACAAAACTCTTCTACATTTCTACTTAAATTAACAGTAACATTTGCATCACATACTATGTTTACCTGTATTTATACAGGGTTTCTATATTCATCATTTTTTCTCATCCTTGCAGCACCCCTGTGACACAGGCAATGATGTTATTTATTATCACCTCTCATTTAATACAGGTACTCCAAAAGATAGGCAGCTGTAAACAAGGAGGAAGAAAAGTATATGACGTTTAAGACAGAGGGCACTAGATAAGCAAAGGCATAGAAGTGAGACAGAAAGAAAGGGAGACACTGAAGGAATGAGAGCATGACTGGCTGTAAAGTGCCTCTGGCGGGTAATGAAAGATGAAGGTGGTCAGTTAAGCAGGTTCTTGGTCATGAGAAGAATTACATGCCATGTTAGGGAGTTAATAATCTGCAGAAAATGGCAGAAAATGATTTAAGAGTTTCATGTACATGAAATGGCATGATCAGATTTGTACTTTAAAAATCTTTATGGTGGTACTGAATGAGAAGTGTTGGAAGTGTGGAGTAGGGATGGGGGAGAGGATCAAGCCTATGAAACCAATTAAGTGGTTTGTGAGGTAATATAGGTAAGAAGAAACAATGGCTTGGACTAAGGTGTGGCAGAGAGAATGACAAGAAGGGAACAGATTGGAGAGAATCAATAGGATTCAGAGACAGACTACACGGAGAGGGTGGGTAGGACAGAAGTGCTGAGGGTTGACAGAACTGTTGCTAGCCCAGCAACTTGCCTTTGCGAACTGGAAAACTGTCCCTGACAGGGCACACAGCTTGAAAAGCAGACCTCAGGCTAGATATGAGCCACAACTCATCACTGTACCTGCAGAGCGCCCCCTGGTACAGAACTCTTCCTGAAGAACCTGGTCCTTCGATCACCAGCGTTAAGAGTCAGCCGGAATTCTTGTTAAAATTCAAATTCCTAGTCTCAACACTGGACCTCTAGTGAATCAGAATCTCTGGGAGGATGGGCCTGAGGTTCCATGTGAGCCAATGATAAAGGAAATACATAAAATGCATGTGTATATGGAAGGAGATTACTTTAGCTCAAGAAACTTCGGCTCGACATCTGAAGAATATCTACATGGAGAGGCCTAGCAGGTAGGATATAGGAGTCTGGTGCTCAGAATAAAGATTTGGCCTCACAATATAAGTTTGTAGAGTTCCAGCTTAACTTTACCAGCTTACAGAGGTATAGTTGAAGCTGTGGTAATAAATGCAACTAAAATAAGAAGCCAGGATTGAGGGAGTTGAGTATTTCAACAAACAGGTAAATGTCAGAGTTTGAAAACTCCACTAACACCAACTGTTTATTGCCTAGATAGCTAGGTGATCGCTGGTGAGAGCAAGACGGTGGCAAATTAGAGGGCACTGAAGAAAAGCTGGGAGGAGAAATAAGAGACCCTAAATGAATTGCTGTTTAAAGAATTATAGCTTAAGGAAAAAAGGGAAAAGGTTTTTTTCCGTTGACTTTTTCTTTTAAAATGGGAGACATGAACACTTCTGATATGCTAGCTAACCATTCTTTTGGCTAATCTGCCAGGTACACAGAAAATAACTGTAGGATGCCAAGCTGATGAGTTAGTAAAACAGAGGAGAGGGCAAATAGATGCATTAAGAGTGGGAGGCTGGGTGCAGTGGCTCACGTCTGTAATCCCAACACTTTGGGAGGCCAAGGCGGGTGGATCACCCTGAGGTCTGGAGTTTGAGATCAGCCTGGCCAACATGGTGAAACCCCATCTCTACTAAAAATACAAAAATTAGTGGGCACGGTGGCAGGTACCTGTAATCCCAGCTACTCGGGAGGCTGAGGCAGGAGAATCACTTGAACCTGGGAGGCAGAGGTTGCAGTGAGCCAAGATCCTGCCACTGCACTCCAGTCTGGGCAACAGAGTGAGGCTCCATCTCAAAAAAAAAAAAAAAAAAAAAGAGTAGGAGGTAGAAAAGACAGAAGACATAAGAAGTGTGAAAGAAATTAAATTGTTCCATATTCACTCTCAATTGAGAATTGAGATTTCCCAGAGTATCTATGACTGATATTTATCCAATACATTTTGTTAATATATAACCTGGTAATCTAAAACTGACTTTTCTGGAGAACTTCCTAATATGCAGGAATTATATTTTATCTATACTGCATTTATTCTACTGTGTAGTAGAAATAAAATTGATATGGTTTCGATTTGTGTTCCTACCCAAATATCATGTCAAATTGTAATGCGCAGTGTTGAAGGAGGGTGCTGGTAGGAGGTGACTGGATCATGGGAGCAAACTTCCCCCTTGCTGTTCTCACGATAGTGAATCTCACATAATCTGGTTGTTCAAAAGTGTGTAATACCTCCGTCTTCTCTCTTCCTTCTTCTCCAGTCATGTAAGATGTGCCTGCTTCCCCTTCACCTTCTGTCATGATTGAAAGTTTTCTAAGGCCTCCCCAGCTATGCTTCCTATACAGCCTGTGGAACCGTGATCCAGTCTCAGGTAGTTCTTTATAGCAATGCAAGAACCATTACAGAAAATTGGTACTGGGAATGGGGCACTGCTGTAAAGATACCTGAAAATGTGGAAGCGACTTTGAAACTGGATAATGTGCAGAGGCTGGAACAGTTTGGAGAGCTCAGAAGAAGACAGGGAGGTAAGGGAAAGTTTGGAACTTCCTAGACACTTGTTAAATTGTTGTGCCCAAAATGCTGACAGTGATATGGACAATGAAGTCCGGGAGTAGGCGGTCTCAGATGGAGATGATACATTTATTGCAGTAAAGGTCACTCTTGCTACGCTTTACCAAAGAGACTGGTGGCACTGTACCCCTGGTCTAGGGACCTGTGGAACTTTGAACTTGAGAGTGATGATTTAGGCTATCTGGTGGAAGAAATATCTAAGTAGTAAAGTGTTCAAGATGTGGCCTGGCTGCTTATAACAGTGTGCAGGCATATATGTGAACAAAGAGATGATCTGAAACTGGAACTTATATTTAAAAGGGAAATAGAGTTTAAAAGTTTGGAAAATTTGCAGCCTAGGCCGGGCGCGGTGGCTCACGCCTGTAATCCCAGCACTTTGGGAGGCCGAGACGGGCGGATCACAAGGTCAGGAGATCGAGACCATCCTGGCTAACATGGTGAAACCCCGTCTCTACTAAAAAATACAAAAAAATAGCCGGGCGAAGTGGCGGGCGCCTGTAGTCCTAGCTACTCGGGAGGCTGAGGCAGGAGAATGGCGTGAACCCGGGAGGCGGAGCTTGCAGTGAGCTGAGATCCGGCCACTGCACTCCAGTCTGGGCGACAGAGCGAGACTCCGTCTCAAAAAAAAAAAAAAAAAAAAAAAGAAAATTTGCAGCCTGACCATGTGGTAGAAAAGAAAAGCCCATTTTCTGGAGAGAAATTCAAGCCAGCTGCAGAAATCTGAATAAGTAAAGAGGAGCTGAATAGCCAAGACAATGAGGAAAACACCTTGAAGGCATTTCAGAGACCTTTGTTGCATCCCTTCCCATCACAGGCCCAGAGGCCTACGAGGAGAGAATGGTTTCATGGCCTGGGCCCAGGGCCCTGCTGCCCTGCACAACCTTGGGACACTGCTCATGTCCCAGCCACTTCAGCTCCAGCCATTGCTAAAAGGCCCCAGATATGTCTCAGGCCTCTGCTCCAGAGAGTGCAAGCTGTAAGCCACGGCTTCCACGTGGTGTTAACTTTGCAGGTGTGTAGAGGGCAAGAGTTGAGGCCTGCAAGCCTCTACCTAGATTTCAGAGGATGTATGGAAATGCCTGGATGTCCAGGCAGAAATCTGCTGCACAGTGGAGCCCTCATAAAGAACCTCTACTAGGGCAGTGCAGATGGGAAATGTGAGGTTTGACTGCCCCCAGAGAGTCCCCACTGTGGCACTGCCTAGTGGAGCTGTAGGAAGAGGGTCACCATACTCCAGACTTCAGAACGCTAGATTCACTGACAGCTTTCACTGTGTGCCTGGAAAACCCGCAGGCACTCAACCTCAGTCTGTGATGTACCTCACTGTATCTTGGAAGTAAAGAACTTGTTTTTTAGAGGCTCAAAACGGACTTGCCTTGTCTCAGATGAGACTCTGGACTATGGACTTTCGAGTTAATGCTAAAATGAGATAAGTCTATGAGGGACTGTTGATAAGGGATGATTGTATTTTGCAATGTGAGAAGGACATGAGATTTGGGAGGGGCCAGGGACAGAATGATATGGCTTGGATTTGTGTCCCCACCCAAATTTCAGGTTAAACTGTAATCCCCGATATTGGAGGAGGGGCTTGGTGGGAGGTGATTAGATCACAGGGGCAGATGTGCCCCTTGCAGTTCTCATGATAGTGAGTTCTTACAAGATCTGGTTGTTTAAAACTATGTAGCACCTTCTTCTCTCTCTCTTCCTGCTTCTTTGCCCATTAAGACATTCCTTCACCTTCTGGTATAATTGTTAAGTTTTCTGCGGCCTCCTCAGCCATGCTTCCTGCACAGCCTGCAGAGCTGTGAGAAAATTAAACCTCTTTCTTCATAAATTACCCAGTCTCAGGTAGTTCTTTATAGCAGCGTGAGAATGGACTGATACAATAATGAAAATGTTGATTTATCACGATAAATGGAAAATAATTTGTTCAGCCAAATTAACATGGTCAAAATTATGAAGGATAATAAGTAACAGAAATGTCCTCAGAGCAAATAGTAATATAAAAACTTTGAAGTATTTTCTACTGTTCAAAATACTTACAGATACTGAAGATCCTCTTTAATATTTGAAGACATCAGTATAAAAGTATGAATGAAGGAGTATTTCATGTTAATCTTGAAACACTCCTCCCATATAACACAACCAGATTTCCTCAATGTATGGGCTCTAATTTTCAAAACAGACCAGCAATTATCATTCATTAAGTTCACGGTAGATATTATTCCACCAGTAATCATAAGTTTAGGACAGATATTAAAAATGTCATTAAGTATATCTGTATAGCACTTCAGAAACTGGAAGGTGGTTTTAGTGTCTATTATACTTCATAGTGGCAAATAATCCTGTATTAATTCCAATATGCTATATAATTTACTTATTCTGTTGTCTTTTTCCTCCTCTCATGCAAGCCTAATGATGGTGGGGATTTGTTTATTTTTGCTAACTCCATTATCTCTAGCTACTAGAAAATTTCTGACACTCAGTAGTTGCTCGATTAGTATTTATTGAAGGAATATGTTTAAAATTATGGTGAAATCAACCATAGAGCTTTCATTTTGAGATTTAGATTTATGGGTACACACAAATCATTGTTTTGCCTTACTATTGTACAACTCAGTCAGTAACAGCAAAGAGCTACCAGAAATAGATAACAACATTAATTTAACATTATTTGTAAAGAACAGACACTGTCCCCTTGTTAAAACGATAAATCCAAAGCTCAGAGTTTAATGGGTTTATTCTCCTTATCAAATTCCTAACAGATGGTATGACAAATTGAATTAGAATAATTTAAATTCACTCCAACCAGAACTGTGGTTAACATTTTGATAACTCTGCAACTTTACTTAGCTACTTTGATTTCAATCACTCATACATTTTTCATGCCTTGCCTTATTTAAAATTCACATTTAATGCTCATTTCCCATAATATGGTGATTAAAGGTAACAGCAAAATCACCTTCCAACCTCTAAAGTGCTATACAAATACAATTATTTTGTTTTTAATTTATATTTGGTAATAAACATTGAAAAAATTTTCTTAAGTTTTAATTTTGAACTGTCAACAGAGGAACATTATTTCTAAATATGTTCTAAATATTTCTAAAATGTACTACCGACATAGAAGTTTAATGCTTATTATCTTCTAAAATTCAGAAACTAGGCAGCTCAACATTAATGAACACTTTCTTTTCTCTCTCTCAGGTTGTCCCAGCATCACCTATTGAGGCTGATAAGCAAAAGGGAGCTGCTATGCAATTTCAGGATTGGTGCCGAAATCTTCACCTGTGCTCACACTGTCTGCTTCCACTCACTCAAAATCCTATTCTCTCTCTTGAGAGAAAGGCTAATCAGGATAAATATGCTAGTCTGCCTTACTTGGATTGTGGAAGGACAGAGAGCAGTGTTAGAATCACTGTTTCATTACCAGCTGACATCTGCATGGTTCTTCTGGGTAAGGACCAGCAACAAGACTGTCTTGTGTGTGTCCTTTTTCTTCCTAGTTCCTCCCATCTCTCTGATTAACATCAATTCAATAAAAATTTCTCAAAACTATATTATGTTGGCAAACTGTTTGTTTAGATTACAATCTCCATGGAAATTGCATCACTCCACTCTCTTAGGTCATCAGAAATCAGTATTTTTGGCTATTCCACAGAATGTGTATTCATTAAATATCGTGAGTAGAAATTATTTAAAAATTAAGCATGTCTTAGGACCCAAACTTTAGTCCTTGCTTGAATATTCACATTTGTGTAATTCATTTCCAATATTGCCTAAAAGTTACTTAGTAGCTACTAAATTTCTAAGAGTCCATGTCATCTTCTTTGGAAGAAGAAATTTAGGCACCTGGACGCTTTGGAATCAGAGACCCTGGGTCTCTAACCTTTGTGATTTTTGGAATAGTTACCCAGACTCTCTACTCACTTTCCTTATTCATCAAACTGGGATAACACAGAACCTACTTCATATAGTTGTATTAAGAATAAAATTAAAAACTGCATGGAAAGTGTACAATACCTGGTAAATAATATCCAAATATTGTTTAGATAAGAGACTTACCTAAAAGTATAAATTCCCTAAATATTTACTGAGCATAAGGTGGACTAGTTTCTTCCAACTAGAGGGTGATACTTCACTTCCTCTAGAGTAGAGATAAATCTATCTTTGTCTTCTTTCTTCACAGGCCATTATTATTTGCATGCAATAAGAAAAATTACACTTTCAGTGTCTATTATACTTCATAAAGGCAAATAATCCTTTCTGGATAGGTGATGTCTCTTTATCAGTTCTCCAGTAACAGTTATTATAGGTTATGTCAGCATGAAAACTATCTTTGAGAATAATTTTGATCCAAGTAGTAAAGACTTTCAATTTAGATTTAAGTTGTTTTCACGTATCTTATAAAACATTTCTTTCATCTCTGTCAGACTATTGGGATAAATGAACTATGATTCTGAACCAGAAAGTCATTTTTATATATTCTAATAAATCATTTTAATTTATCATTATGACATTCTTATTAATAGGCTATTCTGGGTTATACACACTGCTTGTTTTCAACTTTAAATCACTGATTTAAAAGAACATTATTTTTATCACTGACTTAAAAAGCACTCAAGATCATCATTATGAACATACATACTCCTCTGCTGCAGAGGACATCCTTCACAACCAAAATTTATGTGTGATCTACATTTTAAACGCATCCTAGACTTTAGAATTAGAAAGCCTAACAAAGTTAGGCAGGAGAAAAAAAAATGAGGCTACCATCATTAGGACAGGGATAAAAGTCTGGAAACTAGCTCCTCATATATGGGTTGTTAGTTAAATCACAAGTCTTTACCAGATATTGTTAGCCTAGTTTCAATGATTTTTCTATAAAAATATTCTATTATTTAAACTAATCACCAATTAAGCCTACTTTTTACTCTCACCCATCCTTACTCCTATTCAAATAAAGTATTACTACCAGAGCCATTTTTAAAGTGTTCAAACTAAGTGATATTAAAAGGCAGTTAAGGATTTAAAAAAAATTAACCTTGAGCCTTTACTTTCAAGTTGCTGTGGTGTGAATGTGTCCCTCAAAGTTCATGTTTTGGAAACAATCCTTAAAGCAACAGTGTGGTGGCGGGGTCTAATAGGTGATTAGGTAATGAGGGCTCTGACCAAATAAATGAAGTAATGTCATTATTGTAGGAGTGGGTTAGTTATCTTGAGATTAACTTTTATAAGAAACCACTTTTGGCCAGGTGTGGTGGCTCATGCCTGTAATTCCAGCACTTTGGGAGGCCAAGGTGGGCTGATTATGAGGTCAGGAGATCAAGACCATCCTGGCTAACACAGTGAAACCCTGTCTCTACTAAAAATACAAAAAATTAGCTGGACGTGGTGGCGGGCGTCTGTGGTCCCAGCTACTCAGGAGGCTAAAGCAGGAGAATGACGTGAACCCAGGAGGCGGAGCTTGCAGTGAGCCAAAATTGTACCACTGCACTCCAGCCAGGGCGACAGAGTGAGATTCCATCTCAAAAAGAAAAAAAAAAGAAACCACTTTTGTTATAAAAGTGAGTTTAGCTCTCTCTTGACTTCCTGCCTTCTGCCACGGGATGATGCAGCATGAAGATCGTTGCCCAAATGCAGGGCCCTCAACCTTCAGAACCAAGAAATCTGCGTTCTTTATAAATTACCCAGTCTCAGCTATTCTGTTACAGCAGCTCAAAATAGACTAAGATAAGTATATTAAAGATCACCAAGCTAAAGTTCAGAATTCCCATTAGGCTTTATACTTCAAAGTGCAACTTTTAGTTAATACATGATGTTTGCCATTACAGGATGGGAAATGAGAAAGAGGCTAATGCCAGACTGAACTAGCTCTTTACAGCTTCCCGATCACAAGTGGTGGGGACCCTTACTTAAGTGGAAAAAATGTTAGTGTGTCAGAAGAAGGACACAGAGGAACAGTTTATGTCCTCTTCGAGTAATAGACAACCAGTTCAAACTTCCAAACCAAATCAAGAATGTCACATTGAGATTCAAATTGGTCCCTGACTACTGACCACAAACAGTATATGGTAAAGACACAGAGAACCAAGGAACAGTAAGATTAAACACAGGCACTAATTCACCTGTGACTTAGCCAAGATCACGGATTTTTCTTGCTGGAAAGATTGCTAAGGAGCTGACTTTGGGTCTCCTCCTAGAATGGTTCCTAGAAAGAACTAATCGAGAGAAAGTAGTCCAAGAGGTACTACACAGAGAGCAGCCAGATACATACTTACCAACTAGCAAGGCCAAGTTACACTGGAAACTTTGGTACAGATTGAGTATCTCTTATCTGAAATGCCTGAAACCAGAACTGTTTCAAATTTCAGATTTTGGAATATTTGTATTATACTTACTGGTTGAGCATTCCAAATAAAAATATCTTAAATCTGAAATGCTCCAATGAGCATCTCCTTTGAGCATCGTGTAGGTGTCAAAAAGTTTTACATTTTGGATTTTGAATGCTCAACCTGTATAACAGGAATTGGTCGAATCTTATAAAAATGTTTTAGCCAGGTGTAAGGTGATGCACACCTGTAATCTCAGCTTCCTGGGAGACTGAGCTGGGTTAATTGCTCAAGGCCAGCCTAAGCAACATAGTGAAACCCTTATTTTAATAACATAAAGAAAGGAAGAAAAGCTAAACTGTTCTAAGCTAAGTTAGCTTAAAAAAACCGGGGGGGGGGGGGGAGGGGGTTTCTCTATGGAAAAGCAAGCAAGCCAATTATAGGAAGAGAGAAATGCTCTAAGAATTATTTATACACTATTTTGGCACAAGATGAAAACTCATAGTATGAACCAACAGTATTGAAACCCTGGATCTTTTCCTGCTGAAGTCTCACTTTGGGCTTTGTTACCTTACAGTTGAGTTTAATTACTGGCTCCTAACCACCCTGGGCTGCCTTCCTCTTTGCCATTCCTTAGGGAATGGTAGTAAGTTGGTCCTTAAATATCTTTAGAGATTTTAGCAATTTGAACTATGATGCATATTAGAGTATTTGATCACTAATATGTATGAAAAAGTTCATAGTGTCTTAGGGCCAAGGGCGGGCTGTAAGTATTTAGGAAGTTTATGCATCTGTTTCCTAATCTGAGAAGTAGACAATTTATTTTAATGCTGTATTAGTCCATTCTTGCATTGCTATTAAAAAAAACCCGAGACAGGGTAATTTATAAAGAAAAGAGGTTTAACTGGCTCACAATTCTGCAGGCGTACAAGTAGCACGGTAGCATCTGCTTCTGCGGAGTCCTCAGGGAACTTACAATCAGGGCAGAAGGCAAAGAGGGAGCCAACACCTCACTTGGTTAGAGTAGGAGGAAGAGAGTGAGGGGGGAGGTGCTACACATTTTAAAACAACCAGGTCTCATGATAACTCACTCACTGACTATCATGAGAACAGCACTGAGGGGATGGTGCTAACCCATTTATGTGAATTCCACCTCCATGATCCGATCACCTAACACCAGTCTCTGCCTGGGGATTGCATTTCAACATGAGATTTGGGTATGGACACAGATCCAAACCATATCATATGGTGAAGAACAGTTTAAAAAAAAAATTAACCTTGTAAACATTTAAAAATATCTGAGTCCTCAGAGTGCGTTTCTCAGGTCCTTAAAGCATATCACCTGTGGCTTGGAAGTACGTAAAATTTAGGCTCCTCTTTCCTTTTCGTCATTGTAAAGTCACAGAGAAAAGCCAACTTAGAGCCATGCCCACAATACAAAATCTGTTCAACAAGATTAGATTGTCTTTTGTTATTTCTCTCTTCCTTCCTTTGTCTTCATTTTATAAACGTATGCATGCACACAGCTTTTAAACAAGAGGCTAGTTGATTAGGAAACCAGTGTTGACTTGATGTAAGCAACAATCCAAAAAGTAGAAAATATTACTATTGTTTACTACAAATGTATGGACTCAAAACTAGCTTAACTGTTATTATTTCTCAGGAGAATTTATTTTTACTCAGCCTCTTCTCAGAGAAGAGTGTCTTAGAGCAAAGTTAGCAATTAGTACACTAAGAAATCAGGTAACTGCAATACTCCCAAACTACAAAAAACTTTACACTAAACTAGCAAAGTTAAATGTCATTTTTAAAAAGCCCCTCTTACATTCTAGCCTATTGACAGGCATTGTGTTGGGAACTTGGTAGAGGAAAAACTTCAAAAACATTTTAAAAGATTTACCGACAACAAATATACCTTGTTATTTTTCTAGTATGTAATCATTATGACATTTTCCCCCCACTGATTTCTAAAGTCCTGTATACTGATACAAAAACTAAAATTGTGTGCAATTCAAGATGCTCATTTCCCTCTTTTCTAAAATAATCTTTTTTTTTTTTTTTGAGACGGAGTTTCGCTCTTGTTGCCCAGACTGGCGTGCGATGGCATGATCTCAGCTCACTGCAACCTCTGTCTCCTGGGTTCAAGTGATTCTCTTGCCTCAGCCTCCCGAGTAGCTAAGATTACAGGCATGTGCCACCATGCCCGGTTAATTTTGTATTTTTAGTAGAGATGGGGTTTCTCCATGTTGGTCAGGCTGGTCCCGAACTCCTAACCTCAAGTGATCCACCTGCCTTGGCCTCCCAAAGTGTTGGAATTATAGGCGTCAGCCACCACGCCGGCTTACAATAATCTCATATTAAACAAAACAGTTGTAATACACTAGCTGATAACTGTAGTGAAAATGAAAATGTGTATTTGTGAGAGCTGAGAACTGACACCAGATAGAGAAGAAATTATTTGATTCTAATTTTACTTACAAAGATTAAACTGGGATTTTAATATATAAAACCTTGACTATACATAGAGTATTAATGAAACAGTTCTAATTCAAATTGAGAATTGTCTTTTACACTGAAGGTAACTATGATTTCAAAAACAAAGGACTTATTCCATGCTTACATGCTGAGATATTATCAGAGCTGAAATGTTAAGAGATGGTACCTGAGGAAATATCTGTATAATCTCTATACAATGACTGAATACCAGATAAAAGGCTTATTTTAAAAAGCTAGAAAAGCAATTACAAAAATTTAGGGTTCTGTGGAAAAATTCGATCATGGTACGAACTCCGTTAATGATGAGTTGCCAGGAAACATTGGTTAGAAAAAGGTGGCTGGGAGAATAGCAAGGATAACCAATTAGGATTAGAACATTAGCCCTATTGATATAAAATAACTATTGACAGTAGATCAATGGTATTAAGATTACATATACTAGAACCAGACTGTCAAGCTTTAGTCCAGGATCGTCAGTTATGAGCTGTGTGACTTCAAACTGTATTTCTTAGGTCTCCAAGCTTCAGCTCTATCCCATTGAAAATAGAAAATGACAGTAGTCATTCCAAAGCTATCTTGAGTTAAATAAGATAATCCACATAAGGGGTTTAGCACAGTGCCTGGCACATAACAACAGCTTGCCATCACCACTACAGCAACCCTGGGCAGTCCAACTTTTTGGCTGTTTCCTTAAAGGTAAAATACAGGATTGGACTAGATAATTTCTAATGTCTTTACCCATCTAAAATTAAAATTCTACAATGTATCAACAATATAAAAGCCACTTCTATTTTCAAAGAACATAAATTCAGATTTTCACCCTAGCATGATTTAAGTACTGTAAAATAAACTTATTTTTAAGTTATCCTTTTATTTGTATTTATTCTTTTAGAGATGGGGTCTTGCTACGCTGCCCAAACTGGACTTGAACTCCTAGGCTCAAGCAATCCTGTCACCTCAACCTCTGGAGTAGCTGAAATTGTAGGACTACACCACTGTTCCTGTTATATCATCTTTTGAAATTAGCTATAATCACTACATTTATTAAAGCCAAAGTTATAGATATTCTATGTAATACACAAGAAATCCATAATCTTCCATCACATACTGTTTGGTGACTATAATAATTTCTGAATAACAAGTCCTAACAGGAATTTCAAGGTATATAATCCCCCACTATATTTTTTTAAAACTATAAGAACATTTCATACCCCATACTTACAGAACAGAAAATAAAGATCATGAAAAATTTCAAATATATAATTCAGAAAAAAGGAAATAACTATTTTGAAACTGTCCATAATCTGGAGGTTTAATAAAGTCTCTCTACTGATAGGTAACAACTCAAAACTCAAATTACAGGCCAGAATATTAAGTTTTTTTTTTTTAGTATGACTCATAAATATCTAAACCAAAAATCAATTTTAATATGACCACACTAACTGCACCAACCCAAATACATCCTTCTAAGAGGGCCGGTTTTTTTTTTTTTTTGGATTTGGAGAATTTTTCTTCATATATCTTAGGGACACTATTAAAAAATTTTAAAAACCTTTCCAGTTTTCAAAAATTACTAACAGTGTGTGTGATCACTGAAAAGAGGTTAATCTAAAAATTTTAAAATATTTTTCCAGATAATAAGATCATACTGGTGAGAAAAGGGTTCGGGCTTATCTCACTCAAATACTTGCATAATAGGCTTGAAAGAATAAAAAAATTGTTATGTTACTTCTTAATATGAAAAACACACACGTCTGTTAAAATCTGACAATTCAATAAGCTCTCAAACCAGAGAACACGTTTCCCAATCAACACTCATACTTATTTCTGTATTAGGAAAAATGAGGTTGTTCCAGGGGTCTTTAAGAAACAAAGATTTCTCTTAAATTCGTAACTCTGTTAACTGCACCTTCATTTCCAGAAACCTTATCTTTAACAAATCTCTACACTATTCATACTTAGCACAGTTTCCAATCGTTGAAGATATATTAGTTTTACCTTACAACCAGTATAAAGCAGCTGCGTTAAATTCATGCCATAAAATCAAAACTATACCGTGTGCTTACCCTCAATATTTAGCTCAAAACAAATGTGGCAGAAGGAGAGTGTTTCTTTGTCTGTTCCCAGTTTACAAACACTGCAAATGTTGTCATCATTCAAATCAATGTTTACAAACTGCTCCTCTTCGTTCATAGTGCCCCTATTAAGAAACAGAAAAGGAAAGTTACACAATTCGAGAACCTGCCTTTGGGGTAGTTTCCTTTTCTGGGAACTTCTAGGAAACAAGGATGCTGTTCAGCTCGTCTCAAGCAAAAGCTCCATCAAACAAGCATCGCCATACTTGCACTTCAACATTGCACTTTTCCTGTGGAAAGACACAAAGCTAGTAAAACTTAAAACTAGGCCATAGGTGATACTATGTCAGTGTCTTTTTTGTCCTTTAGTTGATTGGGTTAAGGGGACCTGAAGGAGAGAGGTTTGCGGGCATTCTAGTCCTCCTCCTTCGTCCCCCAACCTCGAATAATCAGACACAGGGCTTAGCAGCGAGGCCTCTTCAGCTACCAGGTTCTGTCAAACCTAGTTAACGCTGTGAGAAACAGGAAAAACGACCTGCACGGGACACTGCTTTGCTAACTTCCATTGGGGGAACCTCAGATGCGCCTCGCGAACTCGGAGTTGCGAAGCTTCGCATCGAACGGAGGTCGGCGGCAGCAAAATGCACGTGGGTACCGAACACCTGGGGAGGGCGTCCCGCCGTGTCCGGGGCAACCACACCGAAGGCCGAGCGGCGGATTCACGGTACCGGCCAGGCACCGCCGGAGGGGCCCAAGCCGGAGCCGGGAGAGCCGCGGTACCCTGGAGCCCAGCGGGCGGGAGAGCCTGGTCCCATCGCTCCGGGATTCCTCCCAGAGGGAAGAAAGCGTCCGAGAGCCACGGCGGCCGGCCCGCCCAGCCTCAGGGTCTCGGGGAGCCGGGTCCTGGCCCGTTCTTCAGCGTTGGGGGCGCGCGGCCACCCCCAGGGAATCGCGGACCCACGTCAGTCTCTCCGTCGGTCCGTCCGTCGGGGCGCCTGGCGCGCAGCAGTGCGAGGGGCCACGGGCCTCGGAACTCGAAGGAGGCGGGACGATGGGACGGGGGATCTGGGCTCGGGTGGGACGGGAGCAGGGGTGCGGGGTCTTTACCGTCCGGCTCCGCGGGTCACCACCGCCTTTCCGCGCGGCTCGGGTTCCTCCACTATTGTTTCCGGCCGCAGCAGAGGCGGCCGCCGCGCGCCTGGCCCCGCCCTCTCCCGCCGGCGCCATCCCGTGAAGGCTGCGGGGAGGGTAGTGCGGCCGCGGGCACACCTGCGCGCTCGCAGGGCTGCTACGGGCCCGCCTCTCCGCTCCTGCACCGACGCCGCACCTTCGCCTCGAGTTCTCCGGTGATTCCGTGTGTCCTGGCCGGAGTTTCTTACCGTTCTCTGGAACGTAGCTCCTCACACCCCCCTCGTCGAGGTGCGTAGATAGACGAATCCATTCCACCTCTCCCTTCAGCATAGTGCAAACTACTGCCCCGGGGCGGGGGCCGCAGTCGGCGGGGGTAGGAAAACCGCGGGTGGATGGGAGAAAGGGCGAGGTGCGTGGGTGGCACTTTGACTTCAGGAGAAAGAAGCATAATACTGTCTCTGAACTTATAGTTAAGTGCCAGTTGAAGTAACTAACTAAGGAAAAGTTCATATTCAGGTGTCATGATAGAGGCATGATTTCAAATACAGAAGCTTTTAAAATAGGTTATTTGTTGTGGGGCGTCCCCCCCATATGGTACATCCCTCAACGCCTACGGGGAAAACCCCGAGCCCCACCTCTTATTTTTAGGTCCTGCTTGGTTCTCAAACTCTTTGCTTGACTTTTATTTTAGCTATTCTGGTTTTTTGGGGGTATGGTTCATGCAATACTTTACCTTACGTTTTCTATTGTAGTCTTTACGGGAACCTACAGAGGAGAAACAGGAACTGTTCTCTCATTTTGCAGCCTAGGAGTAATTAACCCAGGTTATCGCAGTTGGTTAGAAGCAGGCTGGGGATTGAACCCAAGGCTACTGAGCGAAGATCAATGTTATTTTTTACAGCATCATATGCACGTGTTCTGGTCGCACTCAAATAGAAAGAGGGCTGGCCTGTCAGTCTACATGTAGGCATTCTTGAACTGATGGTAGGAATAGACTCCATAGATCTTGGAAACTTCTGGACCAAATTAGCACTCTAATTATGGCATCTGTGCTTCGCAGGAGCGATCTGTGTCCTTGCCACCTATTTTAGTAGATGAACCAGCAACATTGACATTACCTGGTTTCTGTTAGAAATGTATAATCTCAGGCCCCACTCGAGATTTCCTAAATCAATACCTGCACTTTAACAAGACCCCCCGGAGATTCCTATGTTCATCGAAGTTTGAGATGCACTAATTGAAATAGAAAAGCCTGAGCTTTTTCTCTTCGAATTTCTCATTCTAGGTAACTACGACTAAAATATCTTGCATCTTGGATTCTACCCATCTTTTAAATAAAAGGGATTCTTTAAAAAAGGACTCTTTTAAAGTGATTCAATAAAATTGTTCTAAAATCACTAAATTTAAAAAATTGAAACAAATTCTTTTCAATTCTCATGATCGTCTTCCTTTCTATGACATTTCACATTGTTTACTTGCTATTCTTAAAACTCTTCTCTCCTGTTGGCGTTTTTAAAAAAATTAAGGAATAATTTACAGAAATAAAATTCTCCCATTTTAAAAGCACTATTTGATGAGTTTTGACAAATATATAAACTTGAGTAACCACTACCCCAGTGAGGATACAGAACATTTCCACAGCCCCAACATTTCTTTCTGTTCCTTCCTGGTCAAGCTCCTCCAACATGGGATCTAATTTATATGACTGCTTTAGTTTTGTCTATTATAAGAATTCACATACATGGAATTAAGCAGTGTGTGTTCATTTGTGATTGGCTATTGTCATTGCTTTTGAGATTTACAATGATGTTTTGTAACAGCGGTTTCTTTTTACTGCTTGTCTCAGTCAGTATGTGTTCCTATAAAGGAATACCCAAGGCTGGATAATTTATATAGAAAAGAGGTTTATTTGGCTCATGGTTCTGGAGGCTGTACAAGAAGCATGGTGCCAGCATCTGCTTCTGGTGATGGCCTCAGGCTGGTTCTATTCATGATAGGAGGCAAAGGAGAGCCAGTGTGTGCAGAGATCATGTGGCCAGAGAGCAAGCAAGAGAGAGAGGGGAGGAGATTTCAAGCTCACTCTCTTTATTTTTTTTTTATTTTTTATTTTATTCCTTTGTTGTTGTTGAAAAAAAAAATTAGTTTCGTTGGGAATTAAGAGTAGGAATTGATTCACACCCTAGAGAATGACACCAAGCCATTCATCAGGGATCCGTAACTAAGCTCCAACTCCCTGCTCCCCGCTCCCCAACCAGGCTTTACCTCCAACACTGGGGATCAGTGGGGCATGGGGGCTCACACCTGTAATCTTAGCACTTTGGGAGACTGAGGTGGGCTGATCGTTTGTGTCTAAGTGTTCAAGACCAGCCTGGGCAACATTGTGAATCCCCATCTCTACCAAAAAACCCCACAAAAATTAGCCAGACATGGTGGTGCATGCCTGTAGTCCCATCTACTGAGGAGGCTGAGGTGGGAGACTGGCTTGAGTCCTAGAGGCGGATGTTGTGTGAGCTGAGATCGTGCCACTTCACTCCAGCTTGGGTGACAGAGTAAGACTGTCTCAAAAAAAAAAAAAAAAAAAAAAAAGAAAAAGAAGAAAAAGAAAAAAAAAGATGTCCATGCCCTAATTCTTGGATCTTTTCAATATGTATATGTAACATAGCAAAAGAGACTTTGTAGATATAATGAAGATTATAGACTTTAAAATAGGTTATCCTGGATTATTGGGGTGAGCCCAATCTAATTACATGAACCCTTATAACCAGAGATCTTTCTCCAAGTAAACTCAGAGAAATGTAGCAAAGAGAAAGTCGAAGTGATTGGAAGCATGAGAGGGACTTGACACACCATTGCTCTAGGGGTACACACTGGTCTCCAGCTGGTAGCCAGCAAGGAAATGGGAGCCACAGTCCTAAAACTGCAAGGAACAGAATTCAGCCAACTGCCTGCATGGATTGGGAAGCTCATTTGAACAATCTCCCAATCATGCTGTACTGGATCATGCTGTACTGGAATTTTTACCTACCGAACTGTGAGATAATAAATGGGTGTCATTTCAAGCCATTAAACGTGTGTTAGTTATGCCAGCTTTAAAAAACCAATAGATTGAATGTCTAAATTTTTAAAGAAGGTTGAGATTCATTTTGGGAAGCTGTTCCTGTAGTGGCTGATCAGCTTGCTTCTTTTGAGACCTGTTTTTAAACCTTGTGAGTGTCTACACTATCATTTTGTAATATGGATATCTTAGTCCAGTCCTGGAAGAGTGGCTTGTTGGACCCTCTTTTGTATGTCATGAGTATTTAATAAAGATTCTGCACTCTAGTTGATTAAAACTCAAATGACTCCTGTCCCTTTGAGTTCCAGCAGGTGTTCAGTTTGTAGTTCCCCAGTAATTGTTCTTTTGGTGATAGTTATTTTTTGCCCTGGTATTTAATTTTTTTGTAAAGTCTCGCGCTATACATGCACAGCTTTGTATTCAGCCCAAGACTTGAAGAGTATTCTGAAACTCTTTCTATGTATAATTTTTCCTGTCACTTTTTATTGCAAATTCCAGCCGTCTTAGACTTCCCAAACTCAAATCTTTTTCTCCCCAGCGCAACTTTCCTTGAATTTCCTTATGTGGACCATAGTCTGAAAGTATTTCCAGGCGTAAAATCAGGGTAATCATAGGTCTCCTCTCATTTGTTTCTTTTCTATTATGGATCACATGTTTGTACTGTCTGTGTTTCAGTGTCCTAGAATTCATATTTTCTGGATGTTGGTTGTCTGCCGCCAAGTGAGATGTGCCTTTCACCTTCCACCACGATTATGAGGCCTCCCTAGCCACGTGGAACTGTAAGTCCATTAGACCTCTTTCTTTTGTAAATTGCCCAGTCTCGGGTGTGTCTTTATCAGTAGTGTGAGAACAGATTAATACATATTCCTAACTAAGCCTAAAGTCAAAGTAATGTCTGTTTTAGGCCAAGAACTAATTACAAAACTAGTCCATTGTATATCACTTTATAGTTTATAACACATTTTTGTACACTTCACTGAGTTACTAAATTAGAAAGAATTGTAGTTAAAGGTAAAATCCTTGACTATTTGAAGACCTAGGCTTTGAACTTGTACAGCATGTGACTGTACTGAATACTGTAGGCAGTTATAAGGCAATGGTATTTGTGTATGTAGACATACTAAAGATATAGTAAAAATACTGTATAAAAGAAAAATATGGTACATCAGGCACTTATTATGAATGGATCCTGCAGGAGTAAAAGTTGTTCTTAGTGGGTCAGTGAGTAAGTGTGACTGAATTTGAAGGCCTAGGACATTACTAAAAATCACTGTAGACTTTATAAATACTGTACATGTGTATTACACTGTTTATTTTATAAATTTTTCTTTCATCAATACTTAACCTTAACTTACTATACATTTTTTACTGAATAAACTTTACTTTTTAAAATATTTTGACTATTTTATAATAACAGCTATATTAGTCCGTTTTCACACTGCTCTAAAGAACTACCTGCAACTGGATAATTAATGAAGAAAAGAGGTTTAATTGACTCACAGTTCCACAGGCTGCACAGGAAGCATGGATAGGATAGGAGGTCTTAGGAAACTTACAACCATGGTGAAAAGCAAAGGGGAAGAAAGTGCGTCTTACCATGATGGAGAAGGGGAGAGAGACAGAGCAAAGGAGGAAGTGCCACACACTTTCAAACAACCAGATCTTGTGAGAACTCACTCACTGTAATGAGAACAGCAAGGGAAAAGTCTACCCTCATGATTCAATCACTTCCCACCAGACCCCTCCCTGACATGTGAAGATGACAATTCAAGATGAAATTTGTGTGGGGACGCAGAGCCAAACCATATCATTCTACCCTGGCCCCTCCCAAATCTCATCTCCTTTTCACATCTAAAATCACAACCATGCCTTCCCAACAGTCCCCTAAAGTCTTAACTCATTCCAGCATTAATTCAAAAGCCCAAGTCCAAAGTTTCATCTGAGACAAGTCCCTTCTGCCTTTGAGCCTGTAAAATCAAAAGCATTTTAGTTTCTTCCAACATACAATGCATATACAGACTTCGGGTAAATATTCCCATTCCAAAAGGGAGAAATTGGCCAAAATAAAGGGGTTACAGGCCCCATGGAAGTCTGAAATCCAGCAGTGCAGCCATTACATCTTAAAGTTCCAAAATAATCTCCTTTGACTCCATCCCTCACATCCAGGGCACGCTGATGTGAGGGGTTGGCTCCCGAGGTCTTGGGCAGCTCTGCCTATGTGGCTCTGTGAGGTGCAGCCCCTGAGGCTGATTTCATGAGCTGACTTTGAGTGCCTATGGCTTTTCCAGGTGCGAGGTGAAAGCTGTCAGTGGATCTACCATTCTGGGGTCTGGAGAACAGTGGCCCTCCTCTCACAACTCCACTAGGCAGTATCACAGAGGGAACGCTGTGTGGGGGCTCCAACCCCACATTTCCCATCTACACTGCCCTAGTAGGGATTCTCCATGAGGGAAACCAACAATGTCTGTTAGAGAGATCACATAATGTTTTTTTCTGAAAATCATTGCATTACCTCTGCAATTGTGAAAATTTTTCTCACTTATCATTTAAAGTCCAATTCAAATGAATGTCTGCTACAAAAATATCTCTAATCCTTTTACTTTCCTGAATTCCCACAATGCTTGCTCATACCACTACTATTTTTAGTATGTTTTTCTGACATGGTCCCATTTTTAAAAGAAAGGATTTAGTATATTCGATATATCCATCCACCCATCTCTCACCTATTTGTTTCTCCTCCTATGTTACCTAATTCTCTTCAATTAGAGAGGTGCTTTTTCCATTTAGCCAGGAAGATTGGCATATGTAGCCCCAGGCTCAAAGCCTTCTGGTACCATGATCCTGAAGGTACTGGAAATTCAAGATGGTGTGACTGATTGATTGAATTATTATTTCCACTTCTTCACCCCCCTTACTCTCACATGTGACTTTATAGTTCACTGTAGTGAGCAGAATATATTTCCCCATCCCAATGAGATATTAATGAACATGACAACGAGCAGAGACCTTAAATGTGCCTGCGTGCCTTAGCTTGGCTTCTTTATCTCTATCATATGTCACAAGAAGACCTTCATCCAGGTATTTGCTGGTCCAAGAAAGATGAGAGATGTAGAGATCAAACAGATTGAAGGGTCCAACTTGCAGCCTAATGCTGGGTTGCCCCAGCTGACCTATAGATCCATGACGTTTGGTATTAAAGTACTGATATGGTTTGGCACTATGTCCCCACCCAAATCTCATGTTGAATTCTAATCCCCAATGTTGGGCAGGTGATTAGATCATAGGGGTGGATTTTCCCCTTGCTGTTCTCATGACAGTGAGTTCTCATGATATATGGTTGGTTGAAAGTTTGTAGCATTTTCACCTTTGCACTCTCTCTCTCCTGTCACTATGTGAAGATGTACTTGCTTCCCCTACACCTTCCACCATGATTGTAAGTTTCTTGTGGCCTCTCCAGCCATGCTTCCTACACAGCCTGTGGTTCTGTGAGTCAATTAAACATCTTTTCTTTGTAAACTACACTGTCTCAGGTAGTTTTTAATAGCAATGTGAGAACAGATTAATACAAGTACTCAGTTGTGGGTTGTTCAGTTATGCAACATTTTGCAGTGATAGCCGATTAATACAGCGGGATTCTGAATGGCCAAATGTGATTCATATGCTTGTCTCTGAATCAATCACAATTGCTAGTACTTTAATTGGCCAGGCTGTATTACATTTCCAGCTCTTCCTCCATTCCCAAGTAATTGAAGTTGGCTCAGGGGTGGGGATATAGGAATTAAAATTTGATCTCAAGATATGAAAGACGGCCGGGCGCGGTGGCTCAAGCCTGTAATCCCAGCACTTTGGGAGGCCGAGACGGGCGGATCACGAGGTCAGGAGATCGAGACCATCCTGGCTAACACAGTGAAACCCCGTCTCTACTAAAAAATACAAAAAAATAGCCGGGCGAGGTAGCGGGCGCCTGTAGTCCCAGCTATAGGGAGGCTGAGGCAGGAGAATGCCGCAAAACCCGGGAGGCGGAGCTCGCAGTGAGCTGAGATCCGGCCACTGCACTCCAGCCTGGGCGACAGTGCGAGACTCCCTCTCAAAAAAAAAAAAAAAAAAAAAAAAAGATATGAAAGACAAGTTGCCCAAAAGGAAAGTGGTTGCTCTTACCAGAGGAAGGGAATTGGTTTGAAACCTATTAAACAGGAATAATCTATCTGTCATAATCTAGTCTGGTACTCTTTCTACATCATTATTTATTGCTAAATTTTAAGCTGAATTGTATGGAGAAACTGCCTTACTCATCTTGTATTTAACACTTACAAATTATAATATAATTTGTGTTTGAATCCAGGATTAAGTTTCACTGCAAGTAATATAAAAATCCCCAAGTAACAGTGACATAAAAAGTTGGACATGGACAGACATGCTGGCTCATGCCTGTAATCCCAGCACTTTGGAAGACTGAGGCAGGAGGGTCACTTGAGCCCAAGAATTCATGACCAGCCTGGGCAACCCCCAGGTTGGTGAAACCCCATCTCTACAAAAAAATACCAAAAAAATTAGCTGGTGTGGTGGTGCAGGCCTGTAGTACCAGCTACTCAGGAGGCTGAGGTGGGAGGATTGCTTGAGTACGGGAGGTCAAGGCTGCAGTTGGCTGGAATCGTGCCACTGAACTCCAGCCTGGGCAACAGAGTGAGACTTTGTCTCAAAAAAAGAAAAAAGAAAAAAGATAAAAGAAAAAAGGTTGGACTTTATTTTTTTTCTCTTATGTTGAAGTCTAGAATTGAGCAGCTAGGGTGAGTGTGGTGGCTCTGATCTTCAAAGTTCTTAGGCATGCATTTTGCTTTCTTTCTTTCTTTCTTCTTTTTTTTTTTTTTTTTTTTTTTTACCATGAGACAGGGTTGCTCTGTCATCCAGGCTTGGGTTCAGTAGTGCAATCTTGATTCACTGCAATCTCTATCTCCTGGACTCAAGCTGAGGTGGGGACTTGGGGACCACATCTTTCTTCCAGATGACCATATGGCCAGCTAAAAGTCAGGGTTTCTAAAAGAGGGAGCATAGATACTGCAATTTACAGCAGGCAATCTCTACTGTCGTGCTCAATATTTCTTAAATGAATGAATCACATTAAAAATTAAAATCGATTAATAAACACTGACAATTAAATTTTTAATCTTAGATGAAATGCTGGATTAAAGAATATATTTGATGCTGGGCGCGTTGGCTCACACCTGTAATCCCAGCACTTTGGGAGGCCAAGCCAGGTGGATCACTAGGTCAGGAGATGGAGACCATCCTGGCCAACATGGTGAAACCCCGTCTCTATTAAAATACAAAAAATTAGCTGGGTGTGGTGGCATGCACCTGTAGTCCTAGGTACTTGGGAGGCTGAAGCAGAGGAATCTCTTGAACCTGGGAGGCGGAGGCTACAGTAAGCTGAGATCATGCCACTGTACTCCAGCCTGGTGACAGAGCAAGACTCTGTCTCAATAATAATAATAATAATAACTTGTTTAAAAATTATTTTTGATTTCCACTGAAATTGAACAATTTGTCAGGCTTATTTCAGTTTTATTCATCCATTTTCTAAAAGTGTGATCCTCGTAAGATTCTACACAGGGAGTCTAGCGCTGCTCTTTTGGAATCTTTAACCCTGAAGAAAATATCACTCTTAAAATTATGGCTCCTCTTAAGCTTAGACAAGCATCCCTCTGAAAGTTTGAGATACAGATATTTGCATTAAAGGGATTTATTACCTATAGTTTTAGTATTGCGGACATTATGGGTAAGCTGTCTGCTGATCCATTGTCTTGTTTTGCAAGCAGAACAAAGCAAACCTATTTCTAGTCTGTGGATAAATTCTGTGTTGGCATTTCTGGGAGAAGATTGGGAGTTAACTACCAAGCTATTGATTTTTTTTTTCTGCTGTGAGCCAAATCCAGTCTTCAGTAATGTGCACAGTCCCCCCTGTGAAATTCAAGGTGATAAAAGGAAAGTTTAGTATTGATGTCTGAAGTTAGAAAAGTCTGTTTCATAATTTACCAGAGGTTTATTTTTATATTCCCTTGTATAAGTATCAGGCTTTGGGTATAGAATACTCAAGCTAGAAATTAAAATCCAGACATGTTTCTGAGTTTACTATTGGTATACCCATTGAATGACATACAATTTTAAAGTTTGATGATGAGAGAATTATAGCATTGTTAAAAGAAAAACTTTAGACCAATTAAATTGAACAGAGTTTAATTGAGCAAGAAAAAAAGAATTCGCAAATCAGGCAGCCTCCAGAATCACAGCAGGTTCATAGAGATTCCAGGGATGCCTCGTAGTCAGAGCAATTTATAGACAAAAAAAAAAAAAAAAAAAAAGTGACATACAGAAAATGGAAGTGAGGTACAGAAACAGCTGGATTGGTTACAGTTTGGCATTTGCCTTATGTGAACACAGTTGGAACGTTGAGCAGTGTGTGAGTGGCCAAAGTATGGCTCCTGGGATTGGCTGAGATTCATCTATTGCCGCAGAAGCATTCCCCTAAGTTAGGTTTTCAGTCTTGTCTACCTACTATGTTAGGTTATGATTTGTCCAATAGGGCTCAAGTATGGAAATACAGAGGCTTTCTCAGGCCATATTTACTTCCATTTAACAGCATTGAGGGTAGTAAAAAGAAAGTACACCTTTTTTGCTTTTCTGCTTTTTGAATTTCTACTAAACATTATTTTTTTTCACAAAAGTTAAAACCAATGAAAAATGAAATTCCTTCATTCAATCAATCATTGATGTATTCATTCAGTAAGTATTTATTAAATGCACATTATATGTGAGATACTGTGCCAGGTATTAGTTACACAGTAGACAGCAAAACAAAGTCTTTCCTCTTGAAAAGTTTACTACTTAATGTAAGTGAAAGGCATTAAGTAATTGCATTTGGAAAGGAGTTTTTAATGGCAACGGAATACATTTGCATTTCAATTGCTGCAGCACCATGAAGATGTCTAAGTACCACATTGGCAAATAACATTTTTATTTCTTGCTTTTTTCATTATTTTGCTAAATCTTACATGTTAAGCATATTAATAATTCATTATCTATAGTCTGTAATAAGGGATCCCACCATAGTATTTGTTTTCAAAATAACTGGAAAATGTAGGTTTCAAAACTGAAAACATTTTAGCTATTTTGAAAGGCTTCCAAAGTGTATTATATTCTTTTTTGTCATCTTAAAATATATAGGAGATCATTTATGCATTAGCTAAATGTTTGTGTTAGAGGAGGATAAATTGTTATAAACCCTGACTTAGAAATTCAGTGACTTAATCAACAAGAAAATGATTTTTCCCTCATGTAATAACTGAAGGTAGGTACCCCAGGTTGGTAGTAGCTCTCCTTCACATGGTTATTTAAGGACCCAGGTTTCTTGCATTTCGTGACTCTTCTGTCCCCTGGGACCTTGTCATCTGGTGCAAGGTCAGGATTGCATTCAGATTTCAGCCACTGGAAAGAGGGGGTAGTGTGGAGGAAGCGCACCTCTCTTAAAAGGCCCGGTCCTGAAGAGGCAGGCACATACCACATCTACTCGTATTTCACATTTCATTGTTGAGAATTTAGTCACATGGTTACATCAGTCTGTGAGGGAGACGGGGAAATGTAACCTATTTTTGTGCCTAGGAATAACGAGTGGATAATTTTTAGTAGATGACTAGCTGTCTCTCCCACAGCCTGAGACTCTGGCTGCCGAGTTTCTGTGTATATCCTTCTCATACTCATCCTCTCTCTGGGCAAGCCACAAAGAGCACATTCACCCCTTCCTCCAGGGAGACAACTCAAAGTTTTACTCAGCTGCTGCACCCAGCTCAGCATCCAATAGGTATGTTGACTGGTGATGATCCGTCCTGTCACTCACATCCATAGGTAGCTCCTAGTTATCTGGTGACCTGTAAGTTGAAGGTAAAATACTTTCCTCTCTTTCTGTCACCCCTTCCTCCCACCAGAATCAATGGTGGACCAGAGAGAGGATAACTGTAATTAAAACTCCTATTCAGGAAAGGGGAGAAGGAGAAACACAGCAGTCATTGGTTCATAGCACTGAGGGAAATCAGGTAGATGATTGGGGGTCAAAGACCTCTGCCTTAGTAGTGAAGGAACTTCCTTAATTGGGCCTTGTGTCTGCTTTATGGGAGTAAATTCTTGTCCACTGGTCTCTGGCTCTCTGCTCTTCTCTCTGGAAGAAACTGCTTTGTCTATTATTCTTCTTGATCACATCTAAGAGGGCTTTGGGGAATTTGTTCCTCTTGAATGCTGCATATATTTTACAGCTTAGTTTGTAGGCCCATAGTGTCACAAGGCTATTTGGTTCTTAGGCTCATAGATTCTTTAGCAACACAGTTTCCTCAATCTTAGTAAATTCTAAGTTTATTTCCTTCTAAGGTGCCTGTAAGCACAACCAAACATTTTTCTGGATGTATTCTAGATAGTTCTTCAGCGTTTGCTTTCTTGCTCTTTCTCTGACATGTCCTTTCACATTAATAGCAGCTATCGTGAGCCTATCTGAATAATTAGGCTTTGCTGGGAAGGCAACAATCTGACCTTTTGCCATTTAGAATCCGGAATCAGTCAGCTTTTCAGGTGAGGGAGTGTCTTAATCTTTGGCCTCTTCTCCTTGAAGTCATTGTCACTTTTCAAGG
The DNA here is from genome assembly GCF_008728515.1 of Papio anubis. Classification (NCBI taxonomy): domain Eukaryota; kingdom Metazoa; phylum Chordata; class Mammalia; order Primates; family Cercopithecidae; genus Papio; species Papio anubis. The sequence continues at coordinate 152,873,321 of NC_044979.1, forward strand.
AGGTCTTCTCTGATCACCCTATTTAAAATTTCCACCTGGACCCACCTTACCCTGATTTGTTTTAAACGCTACTTGTCACTTTCATATATATATATATATATATACACATTTATGAAATGATGTATAACATATAATTATTTATTATACTAATTGTTTATTATCTGTCTTCCTCCTTTGGCATGTAAACTCCATGAGGTTTAGGAGTTACATTATATTCTCTGATGTCTCTCAGGTGTAGAGAACAGTGCTTGCTGCATGGTAGGTGCTCAGCAAATCTATGCTATGTGAGTGAATGAATAATTTGAGAGTGTGTTGACTTTTCAGGATCTGCTATATATCATGCTATATGTGAGCTATGCAAATACTGCAGGTTACAGTTATTCTTTCCTATTGCACATAGATAGAATTATTACTTTGCTCATTTGGCAGCGTAGGGCAGGACGAGTACATCTGTTTTTTCTCCATTATCCATAGAGACCTATTCTATGCCAATTATGGAAATTCCATTATTCTTGTTGGTCATCAGTCTAACAATGGACAAGTGAAGCATGTTGGCCAGTGAGGGATAAGCAAAAGTATGGTAGCATGAAGGATCTCTAGAAAAAAATTTTTTTTGTTTTCACTTCCTTCCTTTCTGCTGTGGGTTTTGTTTTTGTTTTTGTTTTTGGTAGAGACAGGGTCTCACTCTGTCACTCAGGCTGGAGTGCAGTAGCATATCACTGTTGCTCACTGTAGCCATGAAATCCTGGGCTAAAGTGATCCTCCTGCCTCAACCTCCTTAGTGACTTGGACCACAGGTGTGCATCACCACACCCAGCTAATTTTTGTATTTTGTGTACAGATGGGGTTTCGCCACGTTCCCTAGGCTGATCTTTAACTCCTGAGCTCAGGCAGTTCACCCTTCTCAGCCTCCCAAAGTGCTGGGATTCTGTGAGTATTTTTTATTCTCATGATGATATGATGTTGGAACTTCAGCACCTGTCTTATGATCATGAAGGCAGACATTGCTAACATTCCGAGATTTAATTATGGGAAAGACAGAAAGAATCTCAACCCATCTGGCATAATTGAATCCCTGTTCTGATGTTGGAATAATTTTCTTTTTAAATGAGATAATACACTTCTACTTTATTTAACCCATTTTGGTCTACTGTTCTGTCATTTGTGTAGAGGACTACGTGCTCGCAAACGTCCCGTTCCCGATAAGTCCTGGTCTTGCAAACGAAGCAGGGCGTTCCTTCCCTGCAAACAGGGAGGACAAAGGAGCCAGCTGCTAACAGCAGACCCTGGGGGCTTGTTTATGTGTAAACATCTTGAAAATCCAGAAAGTCAGGGAAAGGTCAGAAAAACAACAATGTGTCTTGTGACTTGGCAACATTCCACAAAAGACTGTATAAAATAAAGCAGAGCGTGCCATTCGTGGCGGCCGCCATGTTTGTCTTGTCTTGTGTTGTCTTGTGTGTTCATTCTTTTGTTTAGGAAACACGTGGACCCCAACAATTTGTTGATGTACCTGAAAACATCCTAACTGATACAGCAGCAGTATCTTCAGTAGCTACTGAGACTAATTTGTACCATACTGCAACTCATCCAACCATTTGTCCATTCATTCATTTATTGAGTAAATTTTCTATATACTAGGCTCTATGCAAATCTAGAAGTAAAAAGATAAAGATACAGTTTGTGCATGTCCTCGTGGAACTGACAATAGCGGAACAATTGCAAATTCAGTAAACAGGTAGTTGTTGTACAGGAGTTCCACTAGTTCTACTGAATTTGAATGATGGTAAGCATTTGCTCTGTGATAACAGTGTCCTAGACAGATAATTTGTCTTTTAGGCATATGAAGATGGATTTCACTTATCCATCCTTCACCATTTGAGGGAAGTTGCCTTCTGTTGCCACTGCAGAAGTGGCACCAATGTAGACAACTGTGACCATATTATTTAGTTCCTATCTATTGAGACATAAACTCATAGGTGGAGAAGATTATATAGAGTGAAGAGAGCATGCGAGATAGCTTGCTAGTTTGCTTCTTTCTTCTCCATGCCCACTTATAGATTCTTCTTAAATACTTAGAAGAATAGAACTCTGACTGTCGTTAGAATGCATACATCGAATTGTAGCTGTTTAAATATGCTCCTACAGGATCTTGGTCAATTTTGCATGTATGCCTGGAAAATAAATTAAAATTGCAGATGGTTAAGTATTTCAGTTTTATCCTCTGGAAAGCTACAGTTTCGTGTTTGTGTGTCTTAAAAAAAAAACAAACCCTACAGCTTTATGAATCCAAGCCAGCTATCTAGTTATTGATATATTGAACAATTTTATCTGCAAAGCTGTTCAATATCTGCAAATGGTAATGTTAGTGGCCAAATGAGTATGTGGGCTTTGTACCTCAAACTCAGTAAGAGAAGTTGTGTATTCCCCACTCTCTTTTGAGAATTTGAATTCAGATGACAAACACATGCATGTTCAGGATGAAAAACTATGTCATATAATACTCGGTTCGCTACACTACTTTTCATATTAGGCTCATCGAAAGTTTATCTAGAGAAGGTTGGGCACAGTGGCTCACGCCTGTAATCCCAGTACTTTAGGAGGCTGAGGCAGGTAGATCACTTGGGGTTAGAAGTTTGAGACCAGCCTGGCCAACATGGTGAAACTCCATCTCTACTAAAAATACAAAAATTTTCTGGGCATGGCAGCACACACCTGTAGTCCCAGCTACTGGGGAGGCTGAGGCAGGAAAATCCCTTGAACTTGGGAGGCGGAGATGGCAGTGAGCTGAGATCATGCCATATAATTGGTTATAATTTATAAGAATGTTGCCATCAAATGTGTCACTTAAGTGTGTGTATTTAAGATCTGAGACTGTGAATCTAACCATATTTAATGAAATGGCTTACTGTACAAAAAGTCTAAACCAAAGGTTCTCAGGGAACAAAGCACATGTGCAGTTTTAAAAATAGCGGCGTTTTGTCCCATTGCTGTGGTTTGTAGCAATACTTTACTCACTCTGAAATCCAGTGAACATCAAAGGATTACATGTGAGATTTTGGTTTATGCTATCTCTTTTCTTTTTTTTTTTTTTTTGAGACGGCGTCTCGCTTTGTCGCCCAGGCTGGAGTGCAAGGGGGCGATCTCGGCTCACCGCAAGCTCCGCCTCTCGGGTTCACGCCATTCTCCTGCCTCAGCCTCCCAAGTAGCTGGGACTACAGGCACCCCCAACCATGCCCGGCTAATTTTTTTGTATTTTTTGTAGAGACAGTGTTTCACCTTGTTAGCCAGGATGGTCTCGATCTCCTGACCTCGTGATCTGCCTGCCTTGGCCTCCCAAAGTGTTGGGATTACAGGCATGAGCCACCGCGCCTGGCCGGTTTATGCTGTTTCTGTATCTTATACCACTCCCGCTTAATAAACAGTTTTCACTGATGATATGAAGGGTTGGTATAAAAATGTTTTTACATGAATAAGCTTTCTTTGGTAAGATTAAATCATACAAATTATTTTTAAAACCTTCCGATATATACAGTATTTAGCCCAGTTTTCAAATTTTCTGGATGTGAAACAAAAGGCTTAACATACATTCCTTGAGCTGTTAGTGCTATTGAAATCCTTTGTCCCATTTAAGTCCTAAACAGTTTTGGTTGGTTGAGTAGGATGTGAGTTTTTTTGGGTCTCATATCATGCTTTTTGGCTTAATTTCAGGTTCATATATATAAAGGAATTAAGTAAAACAATTTCAGTTACCTTTTGAAAGCACCTGAAATCTTGGACTGGAATAGGTTGTTTATTTCAAGTCAAAAGCTGTGGTTTTCCCCTTCTGCTTTACCTTTCTTCAAATGTTGTTTTAATGTAATTTTTTCCTGAGCTTTCCCTGTTTCCTTAATAATGTATAGGATGGCAATAAAAATGGTTTTAAATCTCACCCCTCCATGAGAGGTTTTAGCTCCTCTTAAGCTCCTTTTGTATGTGTACTTGTAATTGCTCATTCAACACTGGTATTGCGCCTTAGACTGTAAGTTTCCTGAGGGTCAAGAATGCTTCTGCCTCTTCCACTGTTGCTTCCCCAGTACCCTCTGTATATTTCATGACCAAATAATGAAAATGATATATTCCATTTAAAGGGCCCAAAAAAGTTTATCTAGAGAGAAAGTTTGTGTGGGGAGAAAAGGTAGTATACTGTTTTCCCAGACATAACAGGTAGATGAATTTATATGCATGTGGAACCTGTTCAGGAGCTACTCTTAGTTTGCTTTATGTATTTAAAGTTTGTTTTACATATCTTTAAGTCTAAGTATCCCTATTTTTTCCTCTTTTCTAGAATGATTTCGGAATTTCCACTTTTTGTTCTTGTCTACTTTGTGATTACCAAGTTCTCTAATGGTATTTGACAGTTCCCTTTGTTTTGATTTGTGGCATATGATGGATAAGTACAGTTAACAGATATAGAGGGGAAATTGTCACATTTAATACATGTAAACCTATAATTTTAAAAAGAGAAACTACTAATATGTATGTCTGTGATGAAACAAAAAATAGATTATCTCGTATCTAGAAATAAAAAAAGGTTATTAAAATTCAGAGGAAATAAAGCTAGCAACCCTGCCTATACCAAAGAATATTTTGATTTTCATAGTGCCTTTTGTCAACTAAAGAAAGAAACTGAGGCAAATTAACATAAGTTGAGAATTTATTTGAGTCAAATTTGGGGACTGCAACCAAGGAGACACATATTCAAATTGCCATGAATATATACTTCAATTAGCAGCAGTTACAAGTGGACTTTCAAAGGAAAAAAAAAAGGGTAGTTCTTACATTGTATTGTTAAAGTAACGTAAGTGATTGATTGTCTGTATGTTGTTCTTTGTATCACAAATTCCAGGAACATGAAAATAATGGGCGAGGGTCATATTATGCAAATTGTGGCAACATTATAGGTAATTTGTCAGCTAGTCTGGAAACTACAAGGAAGGAAAGAAAGAACAAAATGCCTTTAAACAATTGCTCCTGGGCATGAGTGCAGAGCCTGTTTTATACTCCTGTCTCTCTGGGTCTGATATAGTTTGCATACCTCACATAGCCTCTGAGCTACTTTTCGTCTCATTTCCCCCTTTTGATTGAGATCTTCCTCTTCTGAAAGCATTGATAATCAACATTTTAAATGTAGCTTTTCCCCACATTGCTGGGAAGTCTCCTTCCCGGGTAATGTCTCTCTACATTAGAGGGAAAGAGTAGAGGCACTATAGCTTCAGAATTTAGTGAGGTCTTAGGCTGAATTAACTGGCAACACAAAGGGACAGAGGAACTGGGTCTCAGGATTTCATCCACTTAGAAAGGAAGTATGGCATGTTGAATAATTTCTTTGCATCTAGCTATCATGAGTTTAGTTTCTGTCAAACACTTTAGATAGAGAAATGCAAAGCAAGATTGATTTAAGAATAAAAAATATGACACAAATAAGGACAATTACTAATTAAACAATTTGAAATTCAAATGTGAGAAATATTCCTATTGTCATGCGCGTCCGTGTGAAGAGACCACCAAATAGGCTTTGTGTGAGCAACATGGCTGTTTATTTCACCTGGGTGCAGGCGGGCTGAGTCTGAAAAGAGAGTCAGCGAAGGGAGATAAGGGTGGGGCCGTTTTACAGGATTTGGGTAGGTAAAGGAAAATTACAGTCAAAGGGGGGTTGTTCTCTGGCGGGCAGGAGTGGGGGTCACAAAGTGCTCAGTGGGGGAGCTTTTTGAGCCAGGATGAGCCAGGAAAAGGAATTTCACAAGATAATAACATCGCTTAAGGCAAGGACCGGCCATTTTCACTTCTTTTGTGGGGAATGTCATCAGTTAAGGCGAGGCAGGGCATTTGCACTTCTTTTGTGATTCTTCAGTTACTTCAGGCCATCTGGGCATACACGTGCAAGTCACAGGGGATGCGATGGCTTGGCTTGGGCTCAGAGGCCTGACACCTATACCTGCAGGTAACCAATCAAATAAATCATATAAGGGGTCTGTCTTTCCAAACATGGGTTGTCTTGTAGCTATTTAGCCGTTTGAGTAATCTTTTAAAACTGAGTTTCAATTTCTTGTCCTGGTCTGAAGAACCAGGTGACTGGCTGCAGGTCAGCTTATGCAGGTCAGCAAGTTATGCAGGTCAGCCATAATTTGAACCTGCTGCCGTGAGGCCGAGGCAGAGAAGGTAGAAGTTCTCTGTAGAGTGGTGTGTGCTGCGCCATGACCTGAACCTCCTACCATGGGGCAGAGGCAGGGAAGGGAGTTCTCTGTAGAGGTTTTCACCTGAAGCCCCTATTCAGAGACGGAGACCAAAGCCCTTAGTCTTAAAAAAAGAAAAAAAAGAGGGTTTGAAAAACAACCCAAATAAAGCCTAGACTTCGACTGAAAAGAAAGAGGTTCACATTCAGTAGAACTCACCTTTTGTACTCAGGGAAAGATCTGGAGACAGAAAAACACAGTGGGTTTGTGCTGGTGCTGAGTGCTGAGTCCAGGAGGGATCACTAGGTGGTCCGGGGTGCGAGGAGGTTGCTCTGAATCCTGACAGCTATACCAGATATGTTGACTAAAGAAAGAAACTGGGGCAAAATTAATATAAGTAGAGACTTTATTTGGGCCAAATTTGGGGACCCTAACCCAGGAGTCACATATTCAAGCTGCCCTGATGGTATGCTTTCATTAGCAGCAGTTACAAGTGGATTTTAAAGGAAAAAAGGAGTGGTTCTTACACTGGTTCATTAAAATAACATAAGCTAGTGATGGGCTATACATATTGTTCTTTGTATCACAAATTCTAGAACCATAAAGATAATGAGTGAGGGTCACATTGTGCAACTTGTGATAACATTTTAGGTAATTTATCAGCTAGTCTAGAAACTACAGAGAAACAAAGAAAGAAGAAAATGCCTGTAAATAATTGCCCCTGGGAATGGGTGCACCAGAAGTGTGCTGAAGTTTCATACTCATGTCTTTCTGGGCCTGATTAATTTACATACCTCCCAGAGCACAGACTGCTGTGAGCTACTCTTCTTTCTCACTTTCTTCTAAGGAGATCACAAGTATTTCATGTATTACCTTATGTGTATGATATTCTTACTATTGTATATCTGCTTTATATTGTGGCATTGAAGGGTCATCTCCATGGTGGCAGAGATGAACATGACTCTGAGAGCAATGACTTTCCCATCAATCATGACAGACATATTTATTCACCACCATTCTGTATTAGGGATCCTATTGTGTACTGAGTTACTGCAATATCCACAAGGGAGTCTCTGAAAATTCTGACCCACAGGACCTCTATAGGGCACACTTGGCATCAGATTTAATTGGAAAAGTATAAGGCAACCATGCAGCTTGCCAGAATGACAGCATCAGGCATCCCTTTTTAATAAGACTTCTTGCAGGAGTCCTCACACCAATCAAAAAGCAAACCTCTGGCTTTTAAGTTGATAGTTAAGGTGCAAGGAGATGAGACATGTACCTATGTTCCATCTTGGCTTAGAAGCCTCATGTCTGAAGTAAGATCCTATATTTCTTACAGTGTTTGAGGCATCAATTCCAGAGTGCCTGCAGTGAGCCTGCCCAGCTATGAGAGTCATCACACTCAGGGAGCCCAAAGCTATGGTTTCCCACTAGGTATTTATAGTTTATATATAGTTTCTCTCCTGTCAGATGCAATTTGTCATTTTTTTAAATCATATGAAATATTGCCTAGTAGCAATATTTTCATCCTACCCTTTTCAGATCTCCAGGGAAACAGTGTTATAAAGTTAACCCAAGGTCAAGTTTGTTCATATAGGACAAAAGATTTTGTTAATGCTTTAACCACAGATAATGCAGTCTTTTTTATACTATTAGGACTAGGTCACAGGTTTAGCAGATCTTATTAGTTACTGATCAATTGACACATTTTCTTTGGTCCTTGATAAAATGAAGTCAGTTACATTTCATTTACTGGCTAACAAAAATGTTTTCCAACTTTTTTTGTCTTATAAATAAAATCCTGTTGTACTATATTTTGTATTTATGACTATAGGAAGAGATAGAATTAACTCTTAGTACCTGTCTAATAGAACAGATCAAATGTAGGGCAGAATGCAGCCCCACTGTTAGGAATTCCTAGTGAGTTAAAATGTAATCCAGAGTGAAACAACCTCCTATGTATAATCTTGACTCTCCATTTACATCTAAAAAGGCACAGATGAGGACAGATCTTTCCAGGCATACAGAAAATACAGGCATACCCCAACAGTATTTCTCCCAGTTTAACATTTTTCTGTCAGAAAGCCTTGCGACTTTTAATATCTGAACTTCATAAAGTGTATGCATCTCTTAGCTGATGCACGTTTAGGACAAATTTATATTTGTGCCTATAAGATGTGATATGGTATGTATTTTTTAAGGTATAATTTTCATGTGATAAAATGCATAGATTTTAAGTATACTGTTCAATAACAAAATGAATATACCTTACCATTATAATAGCAACATAACCCCACACCATTGTCAATAACAATGTAAGCTACATCATTGGTGAGATATAAAGCATTTCCAACACTTTATAGTAAATTCCCTATGCCCATTCCTGGGCTCTTTTCTCCTCATCCTGAGATAACCACTCTTAATTTCCATCAATATCAATTAGTTTTACCTATTTTGAGCTTCATGTAAATGGAATCATAAAGTATATAGTCTGTTCTGTGTCTGTCTTCTTTTGCTCAACATGTTTTTGTGATTGATCTATTATATACATCAGTAGTTCATTCATCAATGTATGGATATACCACAATTTGTTAATCTCCTACCTATTGTGGGACCATTCTGCTATTTTCAGTTTTAAGCTATTATGAATATGGCTGTGATAAATATTTTTGTATAAGCTTTTTGTGGACATGTTTTCACTTCTCTTGAGTAAATACCTGGAGTGGAATTTTGCTGGGTCATAGAGTAGGTACATGACTAACACCGTAAGAACCTTCCAAACAATTTTCCAAAGTAATTTCCATTTTACTATATCATTTTGTGCACGAATACACCCATCTTTGCTTTCATTAGGTGTTGTCAAACTTTATTTTTAGCCATTCTTGTATGTAAAGCTTCAGAAAAAAGACACCTGGCGATAACTTTGTGATCTTGAGGTAGGAAAATATTTCTTAAACAGGAGATAGAAATCACTAACCATGAAAGAAACAATTGAATTATTGGATTATAAAATTCAAAACTTCTATTCCTTGAAACACATGGTTAAAATAATGAAAAGCAAATCACAAACTGAAGAAAAATGTTCACAATACATATGCTTGACAAAGGACTTGTATCCAGTGTCTAGAAAGAACTCATCTCTCAGTAATAAAAATACATGCAATTGGGCCGGGCGCGGTGGCTCACACCTGTAATCCCAGCACTTTGGGAGGCCGAGGCAGGTGGATCACAAGGTCAGGAGATGAGACCATCCTGGCTAACACAGTGAAACCCCATCTCTACTAAAAATACAAAAAATTAGCTGGGCATGGTGGCGGGCACCTGTAGTCCCAGCTACTCGGGAGGCTGAGGCAGGAGAATGGCGGGAACCCGGGAAGCAGAGCTTGCGGTGAGTGGAGATCGCGCCACTGAACTCCAGCCTGGGTGACAGAGCGAGACTCCGTCTCAAGATAAAAAAAAGAAACATGTAATTGAATTTAAAAAATGTTCAAATTACTTGAATAGACATTTAACAAAAGATGATATACAAATACATGACAGGCACATAAAAAGATGTGTGACATTATTATCAGTGAAATTAACAATAATAAAATAATTTCAGTGAAACAGTGGGAGTTTTTAACTAATTTCAACCACAGCATCCAAGTCACATGTTGATATTTTGAAAAATTCTTGAGGTTTCAAAAAGAAGATGTTTAGTATTTTGCTACATACCACATAACTGATTGTGAGGTATATTAATTTATTGGTTATTAAGAAGTAATGTTCCTCTTAAGCATTTTACCCCCTAACAAGACAGTTTTTTATTTATTTATAGATGTTTTATTGAGTTTTAGTTATGTTTGAGGAAATTGGCTGTGGGTTATGGTTGACATATTCTGCCTTATAGTTTTTCCCATGTAAAATCATGATAATTGGGCTCCCGGTTAGCGTTTTTTCATTAGAACTAACCAAGAACAGATTATTGAAAGTAAGACAGAGATGACATATTTATTGATTGATTAATTGAATTCTACATTTTAAGGGAAGAAAGTATTTAAAGAATTCTAATACTTTTTTTTAGGTGTTACGTATTTCTTAAAATAATCTAATAAACAATCTAAGTTGTGTCTAGGGCTTCTCCAGAAATAAAGAGCCTATGTACACCAAATGTCTTATATTAACTAAAAGTGGTTGGTCAACTTGAAGAGGCTGCTGGGATTCAGGAAGAGGGTAGGCTTCTAACTCACCTCTAGAGTAGATTTCTCAGTCCTGGTGTTAATGACATTTTGGCCCACATGATTCCTTGTTGTGGAGGTTGTCTGTGCATCGAGTGATGTTTAGCAGCATCTTTGGCTTCTACCCATTAGTTGCTAGTTGTGACACCCTCACTTGTGACAACCAAAGCTATCTCCAGACATTGCTAACTGTCCTATGGGGAGGAGACCCCCTATACCCAAACCCCATAGAGTAAAACTACTCTAGAGTTTATCTTAACTATAGGTCCACTTTGTATTAATCCGTTCTCACACTGCTATAAAGAACTACCCGAGACTGGATAATCCATGAAGAAAAGTGGTTTAATTGACTCGTTGCTCTGCGGGCTGTACAGGAAGCATGACTGGGAGGCCTCAGGAAACTTACAATCATGGCAGAAGGCAAAGGGGAAACAAGCACATCTCACCATGGTGGAGCAGAAGACAGTGAAAGGGGAAGTGCTACACACTTTTAAACCATGGTTTTGTGAGAAGTCACTATCACAGGAAGAGCAAGGGGGAAATCCTCCCCTGTGATCCAATTACCTCCTACCAGGTCCCTCCTTCAACATTGGGAATTACAATTCAACATGAGATTTCGGGGGGGACACAGTCAAACCATATCACACTTCAATGGCTAATATATCTGTTCTGAGTCCTCTAGACTTTGATTGACTCAAGAATGGACTAGAAATCTTTGGATTGTACTGAAGAATATTGACTGGAATCACTTTGGTGACCCAAACCAATTAGAATTAAATTTAATCTAATTTAATTAGAATTAAATTAGAGTTAGAACATGCCTCAGAGGGAGGGCCAGGCATAGGAAAATAGCAGTTTACTTTAATTTTAACTTACAGTTGAACCATTTCAGCCAATAATTTGTTATTTTTTAAAAAATGAAGCATAAAAAAAAATGAAGTTCCATAAAAAGAACTCTTAATCCTCTAACAAATGGAGTAAACTCCTTTGTACCTGTTGTAAGTATAATTTTCATAGGCCTTAAAGTCATACATACAAACTAGGTAACATTTTATTTTTGTGTAATTGAACTTAGTTTCTATTATATGCCCTATTTCCCCTGATATCATAATGCAAAATCTAGTCATTTCTACATGGATTTAGCCTTTGTCATACTTTTGTCTTGTCATACTTTTTTCGTGTCATCCTTTGTCATGTAACTTCAAGTTTAAAATCATGTCATTTCTGAACTTTGCCTTTGCGTCCTCCTCTTCAGGGTGGTATTCTGTTCCCAAGTTTATTTTAGACAGGATGGAGGTAGGGAGTCAGGGAAAAGGGACCTGTTCTTTGGTGGTCATAGTATTTGTCAGTCTTCCAGAAGGCCACCTCCTGAAATCTCTGCAGTCATGAGCGCCTCAGCTGCATAATGCACACTTGCATTTGGGTTAAACATTCAAGACCCTTGGGCCCTGAGCTATCTCTTTCAAGTACCTTCTAAGCCCTGCTTGGGGAAGTGGGAGGTTTATTTGTTCACTTCTCATGGTTGATCTTAAGGTAGAATCAGAGCCATCATGAGAGCCTCTTTACCTCTTGATGTCACACTGAGCCACATCTAACTGTTGGCCCGATGTAACTGACCATTTTTGCTCTGATGCTGGGGTACTAAGTTGATGTGGTAGATCTAGAACACACTTTTTCCGACCTCCTCTCTCCTGAAACTGTACACCTAGGGAAGGGTACGGTTTCAGTCCTCTCTCATATGCGTTTAACCCTTTTGCTGCTCCTCCATGAATTATTTTCGTCCTGTCAGGAAGCTTTCACCTACTGGGCACCTAAGCTTGTATGGAGATAAAAGGTATAACCTCTTTCTGTAGTCTTTGCTGTTCTAGAACATTGCTTTTTGAAGCTAAAAGCAAAAACATGACATCCCTTTTATTCTGTTCTGCAGTAATTTTTCCTTTCCTGAGTTTGAAAATACCTTAGAATGAACAGCGTGAAGGAAAGGTCTTGGGAAAACAAGAAAATTACCATAATAAAAAAACACATTTCAATTTTTTTGTCATGATATATGAACATACTCTTTCCTCTCCCTCCATCCCAGGACCAGTCAGATTCCAACGTCTTCTTAATTTTATTTCATATATCTGGCTCTTCTTTTCCATTAGCGTGGCTAGCCCCTTCTACTCTCAACCTACCGCATTTTGCAAGAGGTTGCTCTCTGGGCTCTGGCCTCACTCTCTAGTTTGCATCTTATACGCTGAATATGGGTGAATCTTTCTAATAAATAGTACAAAAACCTTTAATGACGTTGGATTGCCTCTGAGATGGGTTGCATTTATATCCTGCATAATCTGACACCAGCCTATTTTATAAGAGTGACCTCTCATTTCGTGAATCTCTAGTTTATTTATGTAGAAGTAAACACTGAGGGCTTAATATGTTTCAGACACCATGCCAGGCACTGGAGAATGAACGAAAAAGATTTCAGTCACTCAGGCCGAAAGATTCTTGATGATAAGAACCAATGAGGGACTGAGGAAACAGTGGGAGTGCTAATTACTTTGCTAGGTGTCATACCTCTATGCATTTTTCTAATACGACCAGGGCTGGGGAAGGCAGAAGTCAGAGACAATTTCCCAGGGAAGAGGAAGAGGAATTATTAAAATAGAGAAAGATAAGGAGTGTGCTTAGGCATGGTTCTCAGCAACAGCAAACAATGAAGGTATGAAATATTATAGTACACATAATACCATTTGTTTTTTGGTTTGACGACCCAGCATCTGAACACCCTTCCTGCACTGGGGAATTCCCTGTTTTATTAAAGGAAAACGAGTTCCATTGTAGAAACCAAAGATACTAATGTGAAACTAGCGCATGGATTCCATGTCTGGGGTTCCATTAACTAGTTGGAGACTCCCTAGACTTTGAATTGAGGACAGTGATACCAAAAACCCCAAAACAAAACACAGTCCATTCTGGTGAGCTTGGCAGCTGTGGTGGGAGGTACATGCCCTTTCCAGAGACCCTAGTAGTGGTGCCATGTTCAGTATCAGCAGGTCAGCCATGCAAGCTGCAGTTTCTGGGTCTAGCAGGAGGGGTGGTGGGGTTTCCAATGCACCAGTTCTGTGGCGTGATTTGAAAAATGGTATTATTTAGATTTTGCCGCATAACTGAACATCCCATAACTAAATGATAAGTCGCAAAGACTTTCTTCTTGACTGAACTTTAGATAAGCTCTTCTGAGTTCTCTTTTTGACCATGCCCCAATGTAGACTTATAAAAACTGCAGACTCTCAGCACAAATGATTTTTGTCTATTTTCTGTACTCCACTCCCACACTAAAAGATTTGAGCAAAAATTAATATAGTTTCTAGCAGCTCAAAGCTACATCCTAGAATGACCCTAGCCCCTTAAACTGCTCACCTTGGAGAGCTCAAACTGATCCTGTCCAAACTAGTAATAAAGAGTCCCCTGAACCCTCCCCTCTTACAGCAGTTATAGTTTAGGAAGCTTGCAATTGTAATTCCTTTCTCTTCCCCTTTGAGCTGTAGATCTTCTACCACCCAAAATTAACATTCAGGGAAATAATTCCCCCTCTGGAGCCCAGCCCCATGACACCTTGCCTCTAATTTACACCAGTACCTTCTGCCATATAAGTATAAGAAGTTTGCTTCTCCTTTAGATAAGAACCAATTAACAGGACCAGTCTCTGCTTAAGCCCCTGCTCATTGCCCCTTCCTTACTCCCTCATTGTCCCTTTAACATGCCCAGTCACCTCTGCATAAATCAAAGTTCAATTCAATTCATGTTGGACCCTTTTTCCCTTTGCAATGATAATTAATGAATAAAGTCCATCCTTAGTGCTTTAATCAGTGTCTGGATTTATCTTTGATATAAGTCATCTTAGAACTTAGTAACTTATATTTAGCATATTTATGATCTTGTGAAAACAGCAATTTGAATTGGGTTTAACAGAACAGCTCTGGGCTCATTCATGTGTTTGGAGTTGGCTGCTAGTCAGTGAGGCAGCTCTGTTTCTGTGGTTTGGCTGACTGTCAGCTGAGGCTGTGGGGATGACTGGATCACATGTCCCTATCACCAAACAGTCCAGCCCGGCCTCGTTCACCTGGCGGGTCAGCAGGATTCCAAGAAGTAGAGCTCCTGTGAAGTCTACATTCAGAACTGATACAACCATCACTTCTGCCACATTCTTTTGGCCAAAGCAAGTCACAAGGCCAGCACCAAATCAAAGGGTAAAGAAACACACCCTACCTCTTGATGGGAGGAACTTCAAAGTCACATTGCCAAGGGATGTGGATACAGGAAGAAAAATGATGGCAGGTATTTTGCAGACTATCTCGATACAATTGTACCGCGGTGCAGCCTCCAAGCTTTATTCTTTGGGCCAGGTTTTGGAGCCTCCTTTAATCTTTAATGAAGTCTTTCTTACATCAGCCTAAATTGTTTCTGTGGCTTACAATTAAACATCTTGTTGACCATTCTGAGTCACACATACATTCTCTCTCTCTCTTCACACAATGACTCTTTCCTATAATGTTTAGAGCAGCTCTGTCCAATAGATGTATACAAGCCTTAATATAACTTAAACATTTTGTGTAGCCATATTTTAAAACATGAGAAGAAACAAGTGGAATTAATGTTAATACTGTATTTTATTTCACCCACTATATCCACAGTGTTATTTCAACTAATCAATCTACAAATTATTATATCGTAAGATGCTTTACTTTTTTTTATTAAGTTTTTGAAATCTCTTGTGAAGCTTACACAGTGGTCAGCCCCTCTCAATTTGAATTGACTGCATTTCAAGTCCTCAGTGGCCTCACGGGGCTACCATATTTAGGACATTGTTTTTTTCCCAGAGTGAGTCATTGCTGAGATCTGGATTTCTGATTCACAAGTAAAGAATGACACTACTGAAGAGGCACAGGAAAGGAAACCATCATGTACTAACCATGAATTTTATACTGGCCTCTTTTTTTTTTTTTTTAAGATGGAGTCTCACTCTGTCACCTAGGCTGGAGTGCAGTGACGCGATCTCGGCTCCCTGCAACCTCCGCCTCCCGGGTTCATGCCATTCTCCTGCCTCAGTCTCCCGAGTAGCTGGGACTACAGGCACCCACCACCACGCCTGGTTAATTTTTTTGTGTTTTTAGTAGAGACGGGGTTTCACCGTGTTATCTAAGCTGGTCTCGATCTCCTGACCTTGTGATCTGCCAGTCTTGGGCTCTCAAAATGCTGGGATTACAGGCATGAGCCACCAAACCCAGCTTTTTTTTTTTTTTTTTTTTTTTTTTTTTGAGACAGAGTCTTGCTCTGTTACCAGGCTGGAAGGCTGGAGTGCAGTGGCACGATCTCGGCTCACTGCAACCTCTGCCTCCTGAGTTCAAGCGATTCTCCTGCCTCAGCCTCCCAAGTAGCTGGGACTATAGGTGCGCACCACCACAACCAGCTAATTTTGGTATATTTAGTAGAGATAGGGTTTGACCATGTTGGCCAAGATGGTCTCGATCTCTTGACCCCATGATCCACCTGCCTCAGCCTCCCGAAGTGCTGGGATTACAGGCGTGAGCCACTGTGCCCTGCCACTGGGCACTGTTAAAAGCACTTTAATATCTTAGTTTGGGTTCTCCCCCTAGCTGAGCCTGAGACATGCATTTGGGTGAAAATAATTTATTTGAGGAATGATTCCAGGAAGCCAATTAAAGATATATTATTGAGCCAGTTATTGCTATGGAGAACTGGCTCAATTCCATGGATCCCTCAGGGAACCATATAGAATGTGTTTCAGAATCGTTCCTCTAAAGAACAGAAGACTGAGGCATTTATTTACCGACCCCCATTTCTCACTGGCTGAGGGTTGCGCCCATGGATGTTAGTGCCCCAGTGTTTCTGGACTGTCCTATATAAGGCTGAGGAATCTTATGACTTCAGAACGAGTCCTGAGACAGAGAAGCTGAGCAATAAGGCAAACATTTGGCATAAGGTTTTCCAGTATGTATGGGAATTGTCTGCTACCAGTTGGAACTGGAATCAGTGATGGGTCAGATACATGGCAAAGCCTCTGCTATGCGTACATTATAGAATTGTCTTCTTTTGTTCAGGCTGCTATAACAGAACACCATAAATTGGGTGGTTTGTAACCAGCGTGAATTCATTTTTTACAGTTCTAGAAACTGGAAAGTCCAAGACCAAGGCACCAGCATGTTTGATATATGGTGAAGGCCCATTTCCTGGTTCATGGAATGGTACGTTCTCGCTGTTTTCTCACATGGTGGAAGGGAAGAACTCTGGTCTCTTCAGCCTCTTAGAAGGGCATTCACCCCACTACGAGGGCTCCAACCTTATGACCTAATACCTCCCAAAGGCCCCACCTCCTAGTGCCTTCACATCGGGAATTCCTTTTTAACATATACATTTTGGGGGAACCCAAACATATTTTTCAACAATACTTGCAAAGCAGACATTATAATTTCCAATTTGAAGAGGAAACTGAGTATAATAAAAATTCCAATACTATTCAAGATGATATACTCAAGTGACAGAGTGCGTTTCTTCACAAATATGACTTACTACAAGGTCCACAAAGAACATATTGTTTGGAATTTTTTTCCTTTTGGGGGAAATGTTCAGAGACCTTTTTTTTTTTTTTTTTTGGTGTATGTTTTTATTTATTATTTCAGAAATTTAGACAAATCTACAAAGTAGATTTTGTTTGAATTGTCTTTAACCAGTTTTTTTTTTGAAAGAGTACTACCATAAAACAAGGTCTCATAAGAATGTGATATGTTATTTTAAAAAATACGCATTTGCTATTGTGCTTGATATATTTTCTGACCTTCAGAAAGAAATTTCCAATAAATTTCGTAAGCTCACTTATTTCCGTCATTCACTGCTGAATTTCTAGTGCAGAGCTCATTTTCAAGTCGATATTAGTATAGCAGATTCTCCCTAAATGAAAGGGACTGAACACATCACAGACTGGACAGCTCCCATTATCTGAAATAGCCATAAGCGGCTTTAATGCTGGAGATTTCGTTTAAAGGATTGTCCTCCTGGAAGACTGGCTGCAGTTGTTTGTGAGGCAGAACAAATTATAAAATGATTATGGCTTCAGAGATACATGTTTCTAAATGATTGCTTCACCAGTCCATAAAATGTCTGCTTTTAAAAAACAGGTGAAATATGAGAGCCTTAAGAGATTGGATCTTTGGGATATTATTAAAAATGTCTTTATAGGGTCTGGATGCAAGGCCACCAGAGTATATAACTTACCAAGAATGCTGACAGAAAGTCATCAGCATAAAGAAAGAAGGCAAATTTAAAGATGAAAAAGAAAAGCCTTAAGAATGAACTTAGAATATAAACCTAACCTAGAAAAACAGTTGGAAGAGTTCAGCCCAAACTGTTAACCATATTTTCCTCTGCAAAGTCTTTAGAATTGGCGATAGTCATGGGTGTTTGCTTCTGTATTTACTTGAATTTTTAAATGCACAAACATGTATTGTGTACAATTTGTGCAAATAAAAATAATCTTAAAAGAAAATGTCAGCCAGGTGTGGTGGCTCACACCTGTAATCTCAGCATTTTGGGAGGCCAAGGTGGGCAGATCACTTGAGCTCAGGAGTTAAAGACCAGCCTGGGGCAACATGGTAAAACCCTGTCTCTACAAAAAATACAAAAATTAGTCAGGCATGGTGGTGCATACCTGTAGTCCCAGCTACTTGGGAGGCTGAGGTAGGAGGATTGCTTGAGCCTGGGAGGCAGATGTTGCAGTGAGCCAAGATCATGCCACTGCACTCCAGCCTGGGTGACAAAGTGGGACTCTGTCTCAAAAATAAATAAATAAATAAATAAAAATAAAGAGCCATTAATAGACTGAGTTTTCAGTTTTATCCTGTTATTTTACCTCCAATCTAACTTACAAGTCTAATAATACACAGTAAGTATTCACTAGACATTCACTGAAGAGGGAGTCCTCATAATTTTTGATGTCATCAGCAGTTTCATTTTGTAGTCAGGAATATATTTCAGCTTCTCCATGTTTTCTAAAAATGTAAAATTTACTTTTAAATATGATTTTATGCCTGCCAGACTCCTTCTATGCAGTGAAGGATATGGTGTCTTGTATTAACAGTCGCTCATCAGAAGCTTTCTAGAAATCACAATTATGAAAACCTACCTGAAACAGAGAATAAATATGTGACCAAACAGAGGACTCTAAGTTTTTAATATTTTGTTATCTCCCTTGATCTATTCACATACTTAAAAATACTTGTTCTTATTATGAAAGTCATAAGAAGACACTTTTTGGGGTCTTGCTTGGCCTGTTTTATTGGAATTGCCTCTCTCCCCAGCATTTGGCTGAAGTAATGGGGTTGGGTGGCCAGTGGCTGCTGTATTTTGATAAGTTGACTTCCTACTCCTGTTTCCAGCTAACTGAACAAAACAGGGAACCTTGATCCAAGCTGAGCCAACTAGCTTGTCTCTTATGGATTCCATCTAAGAAGAACAAAGATTCAGTCAGGTGATGGTGGTCTCTGGGAATATGGGCTAAGACAAGAGCAGTCATGTTGGGGGCCCATGCGTTTTTTGTCAAGCATAGGGACTCAAGGGAATGCAGGTGCCCAGAAGGAAACATACACAGGAGACAACACACTCAGTGAGAGAAAAGAATTGCCATGATTTACTGCTTTCAGATTTAAATTTCTTGTGGGACCTAGCTCTACTACTTTCTCTTTAGTTATATGGAATAGTCCTGAACACTAATTGACTTAAGATTGGTTAATTTTGATTTTTGCAAAATATTTAGAGAATATGGAAGAAAATAAAAACTGCCTGTAAAACCATAGCCACCCATACATGTCTTTAGTGTGTTTTTATTCTATGGGAATGCTATAACATGCCTTTATGTAAAATTTCCTATCTTTTTAAAATAAAATGATGAACATGTTCATATTTTGTTAATTCCAATCTTGGTAAATCTCACTCTTAGTTTATTAAGGTCTGTCTCTGTGTGGCTAAATGTGCCTGGGAAAAAACAGTACCTTGCTGACTGGTTGAATTTTGAATTCATTGCCATTAATCACAAGTGGTTGCCTGGCACCATATTGCATTTTCCTAGTCTTCCACTTGCCCATCACTCAGAGACCTCTCCTCTCCTCTCCTCTCGTCTCCCCTCCTCTCCTCTCCTCTCCTCTCCTCTCCTCTCCTCTGCTCTCCCCTCCCCTCCCCTCCTTTCTCTTCTCCTCTCCTTTCTTTCAACAGAGTCACACTCTGTCACCCAGGCTGGCATGCAGTGGTGTGATCTCAGCTCACTGCAACTTCTCCCTCTCAGGCTCAAGCGATTCTCGTGCCTCAGCCTCCCCAATAGTTGTGACTACAGACATGTGCCTGGCTAATTTTTGTATTTTTGGTAGAGACAGAGTCTCACCATATTGGCCAAGCTGGCCTTGAATTCTTGGTCTCAAGTGATCTGCCCACCTTGACCTCCCAAAGTGCTGGGATTACAAGCATGAGCCATTGCACCCAGCCAGAGACTATTTTCTTCGTGTTCCTCTTTCCTCAGTGCCTCCTGCCTGTTCCTTATTCTTTGCTGAGACCTTGTTTCCCATTTTACTGGGATAATAAAAGCCAGTAGAAAACATGTCCTGCATTTTGCTGCCAGCATAGCTACCCACCTGCTTGCTCTGTGCCCACATACTCTGCCTTTCACTAGCAGCAAGCTCTGTATACTCCAGCCCTCTCCACTCCTTCACCAGTTTCTATTCCCTTTCGTGTATTCTAGTCCTAGAATACATCACATCAGCAGCAGGCATCTCTCTTCTTGTAACATCATGTTTTCTCTATTGCTCGATCATTTCCATGAGCTTATAAATGCTATTCTTTTTCCTATATTAAGAGAGAAGACAATTTTCCAGACTCTTTATTCGCCTGCAGTTACTGGATCCCTTCTCTGCTCCTGTAAAAGGCAGCTCTTCTCAATAGTTATATCTACTTCATATCTGCAATTTGCTTGTCTCTCATTTTCTAATCAGGCATTCATTCTCATGCCTCTTACAAAATAGCCCTTGTCATATTGCTATTGACTTTCACATAGCTAAAACCAATGATGGTTGTTAGTTTTCAACTTACCTGAACTGTTGGCAGCATTTGACAGAGGTGATCTCTGTCAAGGTCCTGCTTTACTGGAGCCCTCCTTTTAAGGCTTATTTGCTCGTCCTTTTATCTATTTCTAACCTCTAACCATTGGTGTGCCCTGAACAATGTCTCAGGTCTCTTCTGTTTATTTTCTACACTCATTTTCTAGGTGATCTCACCTAGTACAATGGTTTTAAATACTATCCATATATTAAGGACTCTCAAATTAATTTCTTATGCCCAGACCTCTCTCCTGAACTTCAAATTTACATACTCAAACTCCTATTCAGAATTTCATCTTGGATGTTTAATAAGTATCACAAATTTCTAAATAGCCAGTGGCCCTAGGACTCAAATCTTAGAACTTTCCTCTTTAAAATGATATCATTGAGATGTAATTCACATGGCATACAAATCAACCATTTGAAGTGTACAATTCAAGGGCTTTTAGTGCATTTCAGAATTATTCAACCATTACCATAATCAATTTTAGAACATTCTCATTATCCCCCTTGAACCCATCTTGGACACTTCCTATAAATGTAATCATATACTATGTGGTTTTTTGTGTAAAGACTTTAGAGTGTTCTAATTTGTTTTATGCATTTTTTTGCAAATTTGACTGCATGAAAGTGCATTATCACAATGTTGACCTTGTGTATAACATTGCACATGTACATAAAAATATTGAAACTCCCTCAATAAATGAAGAGATGTCCTTTTTGTACATCTGCATTTGTGAAAGATAAAACTTCTTGAGATCTCAACTCTCTAGGTGATTACATATGTTGTGGTGACACACTGTGGTTTCTTATTGATCTCATCAAAAGGCATAGGTCGTCTGTCATGGTGTTTCAGATGACCACAGTTATAAAACTGGATGTGCACAATTACCAACCATAGTGATATGCGTTTATACACTTTCTTTGGACCTATGTATGAATATGGTTCATCTGCTCATAACTGTTATACCCATGTGTCTGTTGTTAGTATATCTGAGTTCTTATGCTTATAAAAATATGTTATTGTTGCCTATTTTATTGTGTAAAGTGGCAACTTCATACAACTTTATCATGTATTTTATTGTATACTATGAAGTATTCTGTCATGTTTTTATATGTTGCTCAAATCTTTTTTACAAATATAAATAAATGTCTTTTAAAGAATTCAATTTTTTTCCAGAATTATATTTTTAGAATTTTCAATTTCTAGGATTGTGATTTCTGGTATTATGGTGTTTAGAATTACGTCTTTTGGTATTATGGCCCAACTCTAGTTTTTGTGACTGGCTTCTTGTGCTTAACATGTTTTTAAGGTTCATCCACATTGTAGTATGTGTAAGTACTTAATTCCTTTTAATTACCAAATAATATTCTATTGTACAGTTATACCATACTTTGTCCATTCACCAGTTGATGATAATTTGGATTGTTGCCATCTTTTGGCTACTATAAATTCTTCCTCTATAAACATTCATGCACAAGATTTTGCGTGGACACATCGGGGCCATGGTTTTAAATATCATCTCTATACTGAAGTCTCACAGACTTGCCTCTGAACTCCAGATCCACATGACCCATTCATTGCCCACCCACATGTCCATCACCTAATTCCTGACTTTCCCCTTCACCTCATGCCCCTAACCTCAAGCTTGCTTTTCCTCTTATCTTCTTCTCAATTAATGATTATTCCCTTCTTCCAGTTGCTCAGGACAAAAACCTCAGAGTTGCTTGACTCCTCTCTTTCTATCCCATCCCACATCTAATCTGTCAGCAAGTCCTGTTGGCTCTACTTTCAAAATACTGTCCCCACTCCTTGTCTGTAGTAGCTGCTTTACCACCCAGATTCAAATCACTCTCCCTTCTTTTTTTTTTTTTTTTTTGAGACGGAGTCTCGCTCTGTAGCCCAGGCTGGAGTGCAGTGGCCGGTTCTCAGCTCACTGCAAGCTCCGCCTCCCGGGTTTACGCCATTCTCCTGCCTCAGCCTTCCCGAGTAGCTGGGACTACAAGCGCCCGCCACCGCGCCCGGCTAGTTTTTTGTATTTTTTAGTAGAGATGGGGTTTCACCGTGTTCGCCAGGATGGTCTCGATCTCCTGACCTCGTGATCCGCCCGTCTCGGCCTCCCAAAGTGCTGGGATTACAGGCTTGAGCCACCGCGCCCGGCCACTCTCCCTTCTTTATCACATTGTTGCAACAGCCTCCTAACATGCCTTCCAGCTCCAGCTTGATTACCCTTCAGTCTATTCTCAACAGAGTATTATGGACGAACTTTAAATAACTCTAATTGCTTTCCATTTGAGACTATGGCATTGGGGATCGTGTCTTCGGGGACTATTATTGGCTCCCACATGCGCATGCAGGTTGAAAGTGCCAGGAAGCTAACATTCCCAGGATTAACCTTCCCTCTATTATCTTCATCCTCAGGGTAGCACAACACTGAAGTGTCAAAAAGGTCCCAGAGGGACTGAACCCCAGTTGCCCTCTTCATTAATGCATCTTTGAACGGATTTCTTTCCTGTTTTGCCTTCCACAATTCCCTACTGATGTTTCTGGGATAATCTCACAAATAAACTACCTATTTCTGTGTCTTTTTGGAGGAATCCAGCTAAGATAAAAATCTTTATAAAGAAATCTTTGCCTATATTTCTGTTTCTTACAGTCGTGAAAAAGGAAATGCTAGTTCAAAGAGTGATTTTTTTTTTTTTTAACCGAGATTTGAGTTCTCTGTGTCAAAACCACCATCTGTATCTGGGGAATTCCACTTTATAAGTCTTGGTGGGAGGGAAGAGTTTATCTCTTTCTTAGAAGATAGAAACACCATATATTCACTCTGTTAGCCTCTCGAAACTATAGTATTAACATATGACTCAGGTTTGGCTAAGCAGATGGATCTTTCCTAGATTATGTTTGGGTGGTAGAAATGCAAAGAAGGCAAGATAGGGAAGACTCTTCTCTGTTGGTGTTAGTGGTTTTAACGACTTCCAGTTTTTGGAGACCACATTGGTGGTGGTGACCATGGCAATTACTAGAATCCAGTGCCCACAGGGTGAGCAACACAAGCTGCAGTGTGAACGGCAGTGCTGCCCAATGGAAATGTAATATAAGGACACGGGCGGTGGCTCACGCCTATAATCCCAGCACTTCGGGAGGCCGAGGCAGGTGGATCACGTGAGGTTAGGAGTTCGAGACCAGCCTGGCCAATGTGGCGAAACCCTGTCTGTATTAAAAATACAAAAATTAGCCAGGCGTGATGACGCATCCCTGTAATCCCAGCTACTGGGGAGGCTGCGGCAGGAGAATCACTTGAAGCTGGGAAGCAGAGGTTGCAGTGAGCCAGGATCACACCACTACACTCCAGCCTGGGTGACAAGAGTGAAACTCCATCTCAATTAAAAAAAAAAAAAGAAAAGAAATGTAATATAAGCCATACATGCCATTGAAAACTTTCTAGTACTCTAATTTTTTTTTTAAAAAAAAAGTAAAAAGAAACAAGTAGAATTAATTTTAAGAATGTATTTTTCTTAACCCAAACATCCCAAATACTATCATTTTAGCATGTAATCCATTTAATAAATTATTGAGCAATTTTATAATTATTTCCTTTACACTTTAGTAATCTGGTGTGTATTTTGCACTTAGAGTACATCTGAATTTGGGTTAGCCATATTTCAAATGCTTAATAGCTGATTGAGGCTGGGGACTCCCATATCAGGCAGTGTAGGCCTAAAGCTGAGAGGCAGTGGGCAACCATGTCTTCACACAAGACTAGATCTGTACTGTGCTGTGATTTATGCACTGTTACTTATTTTAGAGTCTCTAAGCCTAGTGTTTCAATTCTCTGGTTGCATTTGTTAGCAATTAAACATATTTTCATTTCTACCTAAATCAGCCCTAGTTAAGTTTCTGTTGTTTGCAACTAAGAACCATATTGTTATAGAAATTTCAATGAGAAGTTTTATAGGCACAGACATTCAAATAAATGAGGAGATCTGGGATTGTCTATTTGGCCTTGTTAGAAATTATGACAGTTTAGATTACTGTTCAGCAAATATTCATTTTCTTTTTCCTTTTCCTGTGGGTGGAGTATATTACCCTGCTTCATGATGTTGGAGTTGACCATGTGACTTGCTTTGGCTAGTAAGATGTTGGTGGATATAATGTGGGCAAAGTGCTGAGATGTGTTTGTGCAATGGTTTCCTGGCCTCTTGTACTTCTGCTGTCACCATGAGGAAAATATGCTCCTGCTAGCTGGTGGGTAAAGGAAAATGAAAGGCATGTGGAATAATTTGAAGACCCAGTTAAACTCAAGCTAGATTAGCCAACTTCTGTCAATCTGAAATTAAAAGAACAAGCATAAGTGATTATATTAAGCCATCTAGTTATGCTATGTAGCAATATTGTTGGAATGACTGAAACAGAACTAAAGGTAGCAAAAGTTATAGCTAGTAAACGATGAGTCTCTAACAATCTATGGTATGCAGAGGAGACAAAGTATATTAAATTATACACCCTGGAATGCAGTGCTAATGAAGCAAAGTTTTGAGGAACCAATTAGCTTCTGCTAGAGGATAGTAAAACGAGTTATATAAGACTTGTAGTATATAGTATTTATTGTTAAAATTTCCAAATATTTTAAAGAAATAGATTTATAGTTGTACAATTTGCAATTATACCATTTCCTGCTTAAGGCATTGACTGAAAATCAGTGACTTTAAAAAAAAATTTTGCTAAAGAAACATCACATTTCTTTCAGTCACTGGGTTGAGAGAGCCAAAATATACACACACAAAAACTCAGTCTTTGGTTTGCCAAAATTCAATGTCAGTTGAATTTACAGCCTCACCATGTGTCTGATATAAAGTTTGAACATTGATGTTATCCTCAGCAAACTAACAGAGGAACAGAAAACCAAATGCCACACGTTCTCCCTTGTAAGTGGGAGCTGAACAATGAGAACACATGGACAAAGGGAGGGGAACAATAAACACTGGGGCCTGTTGGGCGGGGGAATGAGGGGAGCAGGGACAGCATCAGCATAAAAAGCTAATGCATGTGTGTATAGCAAATCACCATGGCAGACGTTAACCTATGTAACAAACCTACACATCCTGCACATGTATCCTGGAACTCAAAATCAAATTAAATTTAAAAAAAATCTGTTACGTTTCATGTTTAAAAAAACGAGTTACAAGTTACATACAATAAAATATGTCCTTTTGAATGTGTAGTCCTATGTTTTGACAAACACTTGTAGTTATATAATGATCACTACTACCATGATCAAGATATAGAATATTTCTATCACCTCTCAAAAAAAAAAGTTTGGGCATTGATCAAGAAGAAATAGAATGCTGAGAATGGAAGTCTTATATGGGAGGAACTTCATCTCCTCGATGAGTTTTGTTGGCAACTAAAGCAGCCTTTCTCTTTCTGATGATGCTCCTTCCCCTTTGCTTGAAGACTCTTAACAAGTCCTTAAACAGGCCCATCTAAGAGATTTACCTGGCCAGAGACAGCTAATTTGTCTTTTGTCCCATCCAGACCCTCTTCTTTTTCTCTAAGGCCTTAAATGTTGTCAAATCCCAACATGTTCTGGGAGCCAATTTAAAGGCAAATTTGAGAGATGACAGAATACCCACAAAAAATTGCAAAACTTTGTTAATTTATATCAGACTTGTGGGTTTGTGTGGACGTGTGTGTATTTTGAATGAGTGGGCCAAAGAGGGAACTGATGATTTTAGATCAGGCTGATTTTAGCATCATGGGGACAACTCACTGAGATTCTGGATTCAATGTGCCTCTTCGAGCTGAGAGTAATTCTAATTGTTTGCTTGGTTGACTTGTCTTAGAAACAAAGCCTTACTTTGTGTTTGAATCAGAAACAACCAGTGGCATTATTGTTCTAAAAAACAGCAGATGTTGGAAAAGACGAGCAAATTGAACCAATTTCTCCTCACTCAAAAGTTTTTTGTAGTAGATATAGATTGGAAAGATGTAGAAAAGTGGAGAAGAAAATAAATTGGGAATGTTCAACAGTGTAAGTGAATAAGATCAGGCATATAATTCATGAAGCAATATTGTTTGTTTTTCACACAATGGAATATTCTTAAATAAAATTTAAAATCTGGTAGGATGTTGAAGAGAAAATTTCATTCATTCATTCAAATATTCATTAAATGTCTAATATGTTCACATACAGTATTTTGGGTACTGGAGATACGGCAATACACTAGGGAAATGAAAATTTTCTCATGTAACATTCTAGTGGAGAAAGAGAAGGAACAAATACATTAAAATATACAGTATTTTAGGAGGTTATCTATGTAATATGAACCCCAAAGTATCTGAGACAGGTCTCAATTTAGCCCAAGTTAAGGACACACTTGTGACACAGCCTCAGGAGATCCTGATGGCATGTACTCAAGGTTATTGGGGGTACAGCTTGCTTTTACACATTTTAGGGAGAAATAATACATCAATCAATACATATATGATTTACATTGGTTCGACCTGGAAAGGTGGGAAAACTCAGAGCCATGGCTTCCAGGTCATAGGTAGATTTAAAAATTTTCTGATTGGCAATTGGTTGAAAGAGTTATTATCAATAAAAAGGAATGTCTGGGTTATGATAAGGGATTGTGGAGACCAAGGTTTTATCATGCAGCTTGATGGCTCCAGGTAGCAGGCTTCAGACAGAAACGACTGTACATATTTCTTACCAGACTTAAGGTCTGTGTGGATGTTAATTCTGGTTGACTCTTCCTGAATTCCAAAAGGGAGGAAGAACTAATGAGGCGTGTTTGACCCCTGCTTCTCATCATGGCCTGAACTAGTTTTTCAGGCTAATTTTGGAATGCCCTTGGCCAAGAGGAGGGGTCTATTCAGATGGTTGGGGGTGGGTCTTAGAATTTTATTTTTGTTTACAGTAAGAAGAAAATAAATCTGCTTAAATCAGGATTACCAGGGTGTAGAAGGATACAATTTTAAAAATGATTGTCAGGGATGATGTCAATGAGAATGTCACATTTGAGTAATAGCCTAAAAAGAGGCATTAAAGTAGCCTTGTGCATCTCCAAGGGAAGACTCTTGTAGGCAGAAAGGACCAGGGAAAAGATTTGGACCTTGACTGGCCACATGGAGTGGAGTGAACCAGAGTGATACTAGTAGGAGTTTAAGTCAGAGGTATAGAATAGAGCCCAATTGGATTATTTCCCACAAAGATGAAAGATAGAGATTTTAAGCAGTGGAAAATTAGAAACCAACATTAAGTTAGACACGGCCAGAAGTCCTTCATCAGCAAGTGGAAGTGGATTCCACTAATATCCAGCATTAGGTCCAAGCCAATTGTGAAGGCAGAAATAAGTTGCATAAATAACTTTATGAACACTCACCTTGCCTCCTCCTGCTGCCGTTGCACTCTTGTGGGGGAATTTCTTCGTATCGGTTGATTGAAGAGGAAAACATTTGATTCTTTTAAAAGGATGGCTCTGCATATTTGTGTACCAACCAGAAATAGATTGTTGGGGCATTACTTTCACACTCAGGAGTGGTCCTGAAGGACAGTCAAAAATGGAAATTCTCCCAGTGAAAAGAAATGTAAACAATTTATCTTATTGTTCACTTTGTCTGTTAGTAGAAAGCCTGAGGTAGGTATCTATACTGATGAATAGGCAGTAGTTAATGGTATGATCAGATTGTCAGGGACCTAAAAGAAGCAGAATTGTAAGATTGATCACGAAGTGTTTGAGGAAGACACTTATGTATGGACCCCTCTTAATGGGGTTTCTAAGTGTGACTAAATATAGCCTATGCAACTGACCAACAAAAGGCTACAGTGAATGAAGGTTTTAATTATCAGGTGGACAAGATGACTCACTATTTATGTCAGTCTGCTTTTTTCCCATTTCCTTAGTACTTGATTAAAGTGGATATGGTGACAGACATTAACACATTGACTTTTTCTAAAAAATCTGACCTTGTGTACTTCCCAGAAACAGCAATCAACCCTGAGCTTATAATACAGCACCATGCCCTAGGGAGGCCAGCTAGACTTCTTCTATGAAGGAGGAGGCTATGACACCTTAGATTTTAATTTGCCTTTCTTCCTAATTTTGCTTCTTTCAGTACCACTATACATGGAATGACTATTTTGTACACAATTATGACATTCCACCCAGCCTTTCTCTGATCAACGAAGTCTATTTTACAGTGGAAAAAAAAAGCGAGGCGAAGGGTGATTGACAAGTCTAAGATACCCAAGGTTCAGAAACAACTATGGCTGATTGGAGCCTCACATGTAGGAGAGCTTAGATACAACACCTTGTGAGTAGAGGACTGTCTCGTAATATCCTTTTAGCCAAGGATCAATATGCAGTATTATATCTCTCACAGACCGAATACATGCATTTGGAGACAATAGGCTGGAAGTGAGAGCAGAGTTTCTCCCTAAATAGGAGAAAGTGAAATCACTTAATAATCTATTTGCACATGTTTTACCTCCCATCCTCACTATTTCAGACTTTGAAGATTTTAGTATTGAAGAGTAGAATGTTTCCATCTGGAATATTTGGCAAATGATTCCTTTAAATTCAAAGCTTAGACTATAGCTTACCCATTTGGGATTCTTCATGCCACTGAGTAAATGAGCAAAAGGAAGTTATGTTGTTAACTAATCCTGTCAAGGGCTTTACTACACAGTGGGTACACAGAAAGGCATAATAGAGCTAAAATAATATTCTGAATTTCCTCCTAGTACAGCCATGCTCAATAGTACAATTTAACAAAATTAATCTATGGCTCAGGTGTTACACATTAGGACTAAGATTTTGAGTCACCTATTGGTTGAAGGCCACAACTATCTGGAGTGCTGGTTAAAGACAAAGGCACCTGGAATAAGTAATGGAGAAGGGCAGTCATAAGTATCTTATTTTCTCAACTGAAAGCTTTGGAGCTTATCAAAGCATCCAAGCCTCCCTTTCTTTCTGTGTGTGTGTGTGTCTGTGTGTATGTGTGTGTCTGTGTGTGTGTGTGTGTGTCTCTGTGTGTGTGTCTCTGTGTGTGTCTGTGTGTGTGTGTCTGTGTGTGTGTGTGTGTGTGTGTCTGTGTGTGTGTGTCTGTGTGTGTGTTTTAGATTTTTTTGAAGTCTTAGGTCACTGCAACCTCCACCTCCTAGGCTTAAGCGATCCTCCACCTCAGCCTCCTGAGTTCCTGGGACTGCGGGCATATGCCCGCATGCCTGACTAATTCTTGTTTTCTTTTTTTAATAGAGACTAGATTTTGCCATATTGTCTAGTCTGGTCTCCAACTCCTGGGCTCAAGGGATCCTCCCACCTTAACCTCCCAAAGTGTTGGGATTACAGGGGTGAGCCAGTGTGCCTAGCCACTTCATGAGTCTTTTAACTTTTATTCCCCCGCTCTATCACTCCATAGCAAGCTCTGCTCATCTTCTGAACTTACAACTAGAAGTAGCAAATGCGCTAAGAGGAAAAGTCACCCTGGCTGTCAGGTTCACCTCTCCGCAATTCCCTCCTTTCTTGGATTTTGGCCCATTAAGAGCTCTCAATCTTGGTAACTTTATGACACATTCAAACATTTTTTTTTTAATCCAATTTTTTTTTTTTTTTTAGTTTTCTCAGTAAGATGGTCAGTCTAAAACAATCTAGTCTGCATTTAGCAAACTCATAAAACCATATTTCTTTTCTTCATAGCACTTGTCTCAGTTTGCAATTATAAACTCATTTCTGTGATTATTTGCTAAATATCTGTCTGCTTCACAACACATCATTAGAGACTGTACCTATTTTTGCTCACTGGATTATCTATGGCCTAGCACAGTGCTAGGCACATAGTAGATACTTAATATTTGCTGAGCCAATTAATGAATGAACCTTGGGCAAGTTGCTAGTTATTAACAACAGCAAGCACCTGTTAAGTGCAAAACACTAGGGTCAAGGTATGGCACTTAGAGTCTAAAATTTTTGGTCTTATATCCTACCATTTATCCCTAACAACGAAACAGGACCAGATGTTTTGCCCTCTGGATCAAGGCTTTTTCAGATATAGATTTTAAATGGCTCAGAAAGTAATGAATATTTGAAGAAAGAATTGTACATAGATTTAACTGGGAGGGAGGAGCCGAAGGAATTTAACACAGAAAGTTAGTGGCACAGACCCTAAAAAATTCATACTCACTCAGAGAATGGGCACTGATGATGTCAAAAGGTTAGCCTTGGCCAGATGCAGTGGTTCACACCTGTAATCCCAGCACTTTGAGAAGCCAAGGTGGGCGGATCGCTTGAGTTTAGGAGTTCAAGACCAGCCTGGGTAACACGGCAAAACCTCTTCTCTAGTAAAAATACAAAAAATTAGCCAGATGTAGTGGCACACACCTGAAGTCTCAGCTACCTGGGTGGCTGAGGTGGAATTGCTTGAGCCTGGGGAAGTCAAGGCTGCACAAGTGCGCCATGATTGTACCACTGCACTCCAGCCTCGGGTGGTGGAAGTGAGACCCTGTGTCCAAAAAAAAAAAGTTAGCCTTAAGTGCCTGGGAAAAAGGCTACATGGTGTCAGTGTCTAAGTGTCAACTGAGTAGAGTTTAAACTGAGTCAATACAGTGGGAAAATGGCCTATGATAGCCATAAAGAGGGGCTAAGGTGGCTGGGCGCGGTGGCTCATGCCTGTAATCCTAGCACTTTGGGAGGCCGAGGTGGGCAGATTGCCTGAGCTCAGGAGTTCAAGACCAGCCTGGGCAATATGGTGAAACCCCGTCTCTACTAAAATACAAAAAAAAAAAAAAAAATTAGCTGGTCGTGGCAGTGGGCACCTGAAGTCCCAGCTACTCCGGAGGCTGAGGCAGAAGAATTGCTTGAACCTGGAGGGAGGTGGAGGTTGCATGAGCTGAGATTGTGCCACTGCACTCCAGCCCGGGCAACAGAGTGAGACTCCGTCTCTAAAAAAATAATAAAATAAAATAATAAAAAAAAGAGGGGATGGCCGGGCGCGGTGGCTCAAGCTTGTAATCCCAGCACTTTGGGAGGCCGAGACGGGCGGATCACGAGGTCGGGAGATCGAGACCATCCTGGCTAACACGGTGAAACCCCGTCTCTACTAAAAAATACAAAAAACTAGCCGGGCGAGGTGGCGGGCGCCTGTAGTCCCAGCTACTCCGGAGGCTGAGGCAGGAGAATGGCGTAAACCCGGGAGGCGGAGCTTGCAGTGAGCTGAGATCCGGCCACAGCACTCCAGCCTGGGCGACAGAGCCAGACTCCGTCTCAAAAAAAAAAAAAAAAAAAAAAAAAAAGAGGGAATAAGGTAAACAAGTCAATAGTTAGAAACACAAAATATGAAAACTGTTAAATCAGAGACCTGAAATCTTGTGTATTCTTGGAATTTGTGCATGTGTATATTGTTGTTTTTATAATTTTATTTCATACTTTATAGAGAGACTAACTTAATAATTTATGTTTTCTGTCTTCATAAATATTCATATCTGCGTATACATATACATACCTGTAATTTAGAGTATATATATAGGATGTTTTATTAATGCTTTCTTGGTTGTAAATCCTTGAAAGAATGCTAATTACTCTGTCTTTATTTCTTAATTAGGCACTATGCAGCCTCCATAATAGCTACTAGCTGTGAACCAGAGTACTATAAAAGTTACTCAAGTAATTGCCTTACAAACTACAACTCTACTTAAAGTGACAAGTCATATGAGTTAAATAAAAATTGTAAAAACAAAGTAGCCCCTATCATATTAAAAGTCCTTCAGCATTTCAGTTCCTGGATGATGGTGAAAAGAGCTATACATTTAGAAATAGAAGACTATCCATCTTAGATGATCCCAAAGAAGCATCTTTTCATGCTTTTTTTTTTTTCCTTAAGATACTGGATCTCACTGTGTTAGCCAGGCTGGAGTGTAGTGGTGTGATCATAGCTCACTGCAGTCTCTGAACTCCTGGGCTAGAGTGATCTTCCTGCCTCAGCTTCCCGAGTAGCTGGGACTACAGGCACGTGACACTATGCCTGACTAATTTTTCAAATTTCTTGTAGAGATAGAGTCTTATTTTGTTGCCCAGGCTGGTCTCAAACTCCTGCCCTGAAGTGATCCTCCTGCCTCAGCCTCCCAAAGTGTTAGGATTAAAATTGTGAGCCACCAAGCCCTGCCCATGATCCATTTTAACTTGCAATTGCATCATTTAAGAAGAAACTTTTATTCAGAGCTAGTAGCTACAGTTAGAAGTACATTCAGTTGCTGGTAACAAGATCCAGACAGACCTAACAAAGTAGGGATCATATTCTCTCATGTAAAGAAAAACTAAAATAATACTGTCCTGGGCTGGTATGAAAGCTCAATGGTTAATAGAGAACCAGATGCATGGCTTTGCATCTTCAAGCACACATATGATGTCTCCTAGAACCTCAGACATTGTGAACATGTTTTAGGAAGAAAGGGGAAAAATAAATGATAACATTTAGCCTCCTTCAAAGCAGTTCCCAAAAAGCCATCCGTGAGTGCTTTTACCTCATTGGTTTTCAGTCCTGGCAAGGGAGGGTGGGAAATATAGTCATTGAGCTGGGCACATTATCACTGGAAAAAAATTTGAATTCTCTTAAGAAGAAGGGGCTAAACAGATTGAATTATGTCACAGAGATTCAAAATGTTCTAAAGATTTTCAGGGCAAGAAGCTATTTTTAGATACCTAATATATGCCAGGCTGTCTACTACATCCCAGGGCACAAAGACAAACGTGACATTGGGCCTGCTCTCAAGGAGCTGACGGTTTAGTGGGAGTGGCAGACTATAAACAACATATCTCAATTTATGTCTTGATAATGATATTCCAAGACTTTTCCTTAGTTCA
Source organism: Papio anubis (assembly GCF_008728515.1). Lineage (NCBI taxonomy): Eukaryota > Metazoa > Chordata > Mammalia > Primates > Cercopithecidae > Papio > Papio anubis. The sequence continues at coordinate 152,906,762 of NC_044979.1, forward strand.
GCTAAAGAGGGGGTCCTTGCCCCCCAGCCACAAAAATTTAGGCTTGCAGATGATTTGAAGGGTGAGAATAATGGGATTTATAGGGCAAAAAGGAAAAAAAGGGGAACAGGGGCTCTCTGCAAGGCCAGAGTTCCTGCTAGTGTGCTTGCCACCTCGCAGCTTGAATTCCAGGTAACACCCAGGAAGAGGAGGGGCCGGACTCCTCCCTGCTGCAAACATCATGAACTTCTGTGGCTCCATCCCAGTGTGCACTCCGCATAGTGTGCAGGTTGGTCAGAGCCCCTGCCAGGGAGGCCTTCCCACCTGGCTATCTCAAGGAGAGGTTTGATGGGGTGTTGTGGGAGAGCAGAGATAAATTCAATCAAACCTGGAAGTCTTGGCTTCTGAGAAGTAATATTCTCAGAATCTAATCTTGAAGGATGAGTAAGAGCCAGATGACATTCCAGGCTTAGAAAACATCACAAAGAGAGCTAGGAAAAGGAAACATCATTGTTTACCAGGAATTGCTAGCAGCTAGGGATTATTAGAAGGTAAAATAGAGGGTTGTTGCAGATGACATGATTTTATATTTTAAAAAACCCATTGTCTCAGCCCAAAAACTTCTTGAACTAATAAGCAACTTCAGCAAAATCTCAGGATATAAAATCAATGTGTAAAAGTCACAAGCATTCCTTTACACCAACAATAGGCAAGCAGAGAGCCAAATCATGAATGAACTCCCATTCATAATCTCTACAAAGAAAATCAAATATCTAAGGAATACAAGTAAAAAGGGTTGAGAAGGACCTCTTCAAGAAGAACTACATACAACTGCTCAAGGAAATAAGAGAGGATACAAACAAGTGGGAAAACATTCCATCCTTATGGATAGGAAGAATCAATATTGTGAAAATGGTCATGCTGCCCAAAGTAATTTATAGATTCAATGCCATTCCTGTCAAACTATCATTGACATTCTTCACAGAGTTAGAAAAAACAATTTAAAACTTCATGTGGAATCAGAGAAGACCCCATATAGCCAAGACAGTCCTAAGCAAAAAGAACAAAGCTAGAGGAATCATGCTACCTGACTTCAAACTATACTACAGGGCTACAGTAACCAAAACAGCATGGTACTGGTACCAAGACAGACATATAGACCAATGGAACAGAACAGAGACCTCAGAAATAACACTGCACATCTACAACCATCTGATCTTTGACAAACCTGACCAAAACAAGTAATGGGGAAAGAATCTCCTATTCAGTAAATGGTGCTGGGAAAACTGGCTAGCCATATGCAGAAAACTGAATCTGGACCCCTTCTTTACACATTATACAGAAATTAACTCAAGATAGATTAAAGACTTAAAATAAAAAACCATAAAACCCTAAAAGAAAACCAAGGCAGTACCATTCAGGACATAGGCATGGGCAAAGACTTCATGACAAAAATGCCAAAAGCAATTGCAGCAAAAGCCAAAATTGACAAATGAACCTAATTAAACTAAAGAGCTTCTGTACAGCAAAAGAAATTATCATCAGAGTGAACAGGCAACCTACAGAGTGGGAGAAAATTTTTGCAATCTATCCATCTGACAAAGGGCTAATAGCCAGAATTTATAAGGAACTTAAACAAATATTTACAAGAAAAAAACAACCCCATCAAAAAGTGGGTAAAGGATATGAACAAACGCTTCTCAAAGCAAGACATTTACGTGGCCGACAAACATATGAAAAAAGCTCAATATCATGATCATCAGAGAAATGCAAATCAAAACTACAATGGAATACTATCTCATGCCAGTCAGAATGGCGATTATTAAAGAGACAGGAAACAATAGATGCTGGTGAGGCTGTGGAGAAATAGGAATGCTTTTACACTGTTGGTGGGAATGTAAATTAGTTCGACCATTGTGAAGGACAGTATGGCGATTCCTCAAAGATTTAGAACCAGAAATAACATTTGACCCAGCAATCCCATTACTCGGTATATACCCAAAGGAGTATAAATCATTCTACTATAAAGACACATGCACACATATGTTTATTGCAGCACTATTTACAGTAGCAAAGACATAGAACCAACCCAAATGCCCATCAATGATAGATTGGATAAAGAAAATGTGGTACATATACACCATGGAATACTATGCAGCCATAAAAAGAAATGAGATCATGTCCTTTGCTGGGACATGGATGAAGCTGGAAGCCATCATCCTCAGCAAACTAACACAAGAGCAGAAAACCAAACACCACATGTTCTCACTGACAAGTGGGAGTTGAACATTGAGAACACATGGACACAGAGAGGGGAACAACATGCACCAGGGCCTGTTGGGGGATGGGGGGTGAGGAAAGGGAACTTAGAGGAAAGGTCAATAGGTGCAGCAAACCACCATGGCACATGTATACCTATGTAACAAACCTGCACATTCTGCACATGTATCCTTTAAAAAAAAAAAGAAATAAGAAAAAAGAAGGTAAAATAGAGGGTAAAGGTGAAGAAGTAAATAGGTTACAAAAGGCCCGGTGTGTCAGTTGAGTAACCAGGCTATGGAAAGCCTTGGAAGAGGTTTCAACCTGGTAATTCCATCATCAAACAGAATTTTAGATATCTCATTCTGGAGGTTCTGTGGAGGAAGCATCAAAGGAGGGAAAAATTGAGAGACAGAGAGTCATTAGAAGACTATTTTAGTAATCAAGGTAAGAAAGAATGGAATCCTAACTAGGCAGTAGTAGTAGGGATGGGGAGAAAAAAAAGGGTTACAGAACCATGTAGGAGGGATAGTTTGTGAATGAAAAGATGTGGGTAGAAGGGGAGAAAGGAATTTAGAATGACTACAAGATTTCTGCTTTAGGAAACTAGGTGGATTATGGCACCATTAATTGTCATTGTAAATGCAAGAGTGGGAGGAGCAGGTGGGATGGGGATGGAGGAGTGGGAGAAATATAAGCTCAGTTGGAACATGTTGAGTTTGAAGTGTCTCTGTAGAAATACTTAGTAGGCAATTAGATATAAAACTCTAAATCTTGTGATTAAGGTGTGTATTAATCAGAGTTTGCCAGAGAAGCAGAACCAATAGGAGACATATATATATGAGGAGGTTTTTAATGGGAATTGGTTTAAGTGATTATGAAGGCCGAGGAGTTCTACCATCTGCCTTCCGCAAACTGGGGGACCAGAAAAGCTGGTGGTGTAATTCAGATGGAGTCCAAAGGCCTTAGAGCTAGGGGAGCCTATGATAGAAGTCTTGGTCTGAGTCCGAAGACCTGAGAACAGTTGGGTTGGGGGCAATGGTGTAAGGTCAGTCTGTGTCCCAAGGCCTGAGAACCAGGAGCACTGACGTCCAAGGGCAGGAAAAGATGGATATCCCAGCTCAGACAGAAAGAGCAAGTTCGCCCTTCACCAGTTTTTTGTTCTATTCTGGCTCCCAACAGATTGGATAATACATTTTCACATTGGTGAGGGTGGATCTTCTTTACTTAGTTTACTGATTTAAATGTTAATCTCTTCCAGAAACACCCTCACAGACACACCCAGAAATAATGTTCACCAGCTATCTAGGCATCCCTCGGCCCAGTCAAGTTGACACATAAAATTAACCATCACAAGTCCACTCCTTTTCAACCTGGCACCAATATCTATCTCCTTAAACCATACTTAACTTCCAGATAAAGACAATAACAGGGTAATAAGCACCTGATACGATACAAATATTTTGTATATAACTCTCATCTCTTCCCCAGATGAGAAATCGTCTTTGAGTGATGTTTCCTCATCTTCTCATATTCTATAACTTAAATATTATGATGTAAAATTAACAATATTAAAACACTAATACTGTTAACATATATGTTACATAATAAAGGAATAAGAGAGGAAATAAGACAGCAATATTTACTTAAGGTACCTATGTCTACATACAAATGTATTTCTAACAAAATAAGGGGGGGACATGTTCATAACAGTCTTTGTTTCTGTAACTGGTCATGTGGTCATAGCAGGTATTTATAATGACCATATTTACTATTTATTCTTTTTTCTCTTTGCTTTCATTGAGCATCTTGACTGCTGCTTCTGCTTAGTAGTCCAGATCAATCACTCCAGCTAGTACTACGACTCTGGACTGTGTTATAGACTCAGACGCATGAGAAGCTCAGAGTGGCCAGATGACAGTCTTAACTTCCAGTTCAATGGGATCATTGTTGTGCTTCTTGGTGGAAGCTGGAACTAATATTTTTAGGCCAGCAAAGCATAAGCTTGTGGGAACAGGAAGAAAACATTTTGGGTAATACTGAGTAGTGCCACTCCCATTTCCACCCCTTGATTCCTGTAAATCCCGACTCTCAGAGAAGCAGAACCGTATGTTGTATGTGCTCAATTTTATGGCTTAGCAGGTCCGATAACACCTAGTTGATGATGGAAGTCTCAGGTTGTGTGGTAACTTGATAGCCCACAGTCAAGTACTCAGTTTCTCCTAACTCCCAGTAGCAGTCCAAGAGCTGTCTCTCAAAAGGAGAGTAGTTATCTGCAGATGATTGCAGAGCTGGGCTCCAAAATCCTAAAGGCCCGTGCTGCAGTTCATCTATGGCAGCTTGCAAATGTCTCCAAATGGCATTCCTATCTTGTCACGGAAACTGCAAGCACCACTGCATCTGCTAGATCGTGTGGTCCAAGCGGCATAGGAGCCTGGACCTGTTGTAGAGCTTTCTTTTACTCCAGAGCCCACCCACAACTAGCAGCGTTTTGGGTCACCTGAGGGATGAACTGGAGTAACACATCCAAGTGAAGAGATGTTGCCTCTAAAATCCCAATAGGCTCTTTAGTTATTGTACCTCTTTCTTGATTGGGAGGGGTCAAATGCAACAACTTATCCTCGACCTTAAAAGGGATATCTTGATAGGCCCCGTACCACTGGATCCTTAGAAATTTCACTAAGATAGAAAGCCTCTGAATTTTAGTTGGCTTTATTTTTTATCCTCTAACATACACTCTGTTAACAATATGTCTAGAATAGTTGTGACTTTTTGCTCACTAGATCCAATAAGCATAATGTCATCGATGTAATGAACCAGTGTGATATCTTGTTGAAAGGAAAGGCAGTCAAGATGCCTGTTAACTAAATTATGACATAGGGCTGAGGAGTTGATATAATTTTGAGGACAGAGAAGGTATATTGCTGGCCTTGCAAGCTGCAGGAAAACGACTTCTGGTGGGCCTTATAGACATAGAGAAAAAGACATGTGCCAGATCAATAGATGAATACCGGCTATCAGAGGATGTGTTAATTTGCTCAGTGAAGGAAACCAAATCTTGTACAGCAGCTATAATTGGAGTCATTACATGGCTAAGCTTATGATAATCATACTGTCATTCTCCAGGATCAGTCTGTGTTTTTGCACAGGCCAAATAAGAGTTTTGAATGGCGATGTGGTGAGGATCACCACCTCTGCATCTTTCAAGCCTTTGATGGTGGCACTAATCTCTGCAATCCCTCCAGGAATGCAGTATTGCTTTTGATTTTACTATTGTCCTAGGTAGAAGCAGTTCTAATGGCTTCCATTTGGCCTTTCCTACCATTATAGCCATTATTTTACAGATCAGGGAACTAATGTGACAGTTCTGCCAGCTGCTAAGTATGTCTATTTCAATTACGCATTTGGAAGCGGGAAAATAACCACAGGTTGGGCTCGGGAACCCGCTGGACCCACTGAGAGACAGACCAGAGCTAAAACCCCATTGATCACCTGAACTTTATAAGCCAATACTCTGATAAAGGGCCGCAGTGACACTTTGGGTCTCCTGTAATTACTGTCATTTGAGAGCCAGTGTCTAGTAGTCTCTTAAATGTCTGATTCTTTTCTTTCTTCCCAGTGCACAGTTACACTGATAAAAGGCCCTATGTCTCTTTAGGGAAGGTTAGGAGAAAGATTAACAGCATAAGTTTCAGGTAATGTACCGTGTTTTTTTCTTGAGGAGAGGTTGCCTCTGCTTCATTCAAGGAGTTCTGGGTCTGTAAACTGGCCCAAGTCTAGAAATTGATTGAAGGGCTATGCCTCTCTGTTTTTGAAATACACTTGTTCACTTGACCTAGAACTTTTCTGCTTATTTAGATCAAGTAAGAATTTGTAGGCTTTCTATTTCATTTGTAGGAACACTGTGATTAGCCAATGTCATTGCTCTGCAAGGGTCAGAATATTCTGACTGCTGCTTTGACTCTACTGACCATTAGGGTACATCCATCTTGCCTTTGGTGGTTGAGTGCCAGACTTGGCCCTGGCCACCCAAGATCTAATTACTCCCATTACGTTAGGTGTTGTCAAGGATGCTGGGGCTTCCTTCACAAATTTATTTCTCAAAGTATTGGTGAAGGGTGAGTTTTCTGGACCCTCCTAGTGTGGGTAAGTAGATCTATTCTAATATACTCTAATATTTTGCTCTCCCTAAGCCTTTGAATACCTTCCTCTCCATTAAACCAAGGGAGGTCAAGGATTTCCAATTCACTTATGGGGGCGGTGGGCCATGGGCCATCTTTTGGCTCATGTTTCAGTCAACCAGACCAACAAACTGTTAAGCCCTTCTTTTTAAATTAAATTAAAATTTTTGATTGTGAATGGTGTAAATCAAAACTCTAAATTCATCACTCCCACCCATATAAATAGCCAGGTCTTTGTGGAACTCTTTTTTTTTTTTTTTTTGAGACGGAGTCTCGCTCTGTCACCCAGGCTGGAGTGCAGTGGCCGGATCTCAGCTCACTGCAAGCTCCGCCTCCTGGGTTTACGCCATTCTCCTGCCTCAGCCTCCCGAGTAGCTGGGACTACAGGCGCCTGCCACCTCGCCCGGCTAAGTTTTTTTGTATTTTTAGTAGAGACGGGGTTTCACTATGTTAGCCAGGATGGTCTCGATCTCCTGACCTCGTGATCCACCCGTCTCGGCCTCCCAAAGTGCTGGGATTACAGGCTTGAGCCACCGCGCCCGGCCTGTGGAACTCTTTACTGAGTAATCCGTCTTTCCCTCACTATAGTCAGCATTGCAGTATTTGTCATACATCATATTCCACTTAGAGTCTGTTTGGGGGCTCTTTACTCCTCCATTAGGCTAATTGCCTGCCCTGCACTACTACAATTGCTATAGTAATTTTAATTACTGTTATAATGGCTACAATTTAAAAATATGTAAATTTTAAAAATATCTATTTAAAAATTATAACCATTATAACAGCTGTATAATTATAATATAGCAATTATAATTAAAATTATAGCAGTTATAGGACAAATCTGCTATCCCATTTTTCTTCCTTAAAATTGCCTTAGCTATCTTGGATTTTCCTCTTCTTTAGTATGTATACTCTTTTAAACTCTGGGGAAAAAACCTGTCGAAACTGGGATTAATTGAATTAAAATTATAATCTGGGTGAGAATTAATCTTTATGGAGTTTTCCTAACATGAAGATGGTACGTCCATTTATTTAGGTTTTCTTTAATGTTTTTATTTTACATAAGTTTCATAATTTTCTACATAAAAGTTCACACAGATCTTTTATTATGTTTGTTTTTAGGTACAATTTTTTATCTGTCTCTTTTATATATATCTTTTTAAAAGTAAATCTTCACTTATGGCTCCTATCTGGAAATAAAATTGATTTTTGTATATTGATCTAATATCTAAAAAATTAAATTAAGTTTTTTTTTGTTATACTTTAAGTTCTATGGTACATGTACACAACATGCAGGTTTGTTACATATGTATACATGTGCCATGTTGGTGTGCTGCACCCATTAACTGGTCATTTACATTAGGTATATCTCCTACTGCTATCCCTCCCCCCTCCCCCCACCCCACGACAGGCCCCCTGGTATGTGATGTTCCCTTTCCTGTGTCCAGGTGTTCTCATTGTCACTTCCCACCTATGAGTGAGAACATGTGGTGTTTGGTTTTTCATCCTTGCAATAGTTTGCTGAGAATGATGGTTTCCAGCTTCATTCATGTCCCTACAAAGGACATGAACTAATCTTTTTTATGGCTGCATAGTATTCCATGGTGTATATGTGCCACATTTTCTTTCTTTTTTTTTTCTTTGTTATACTTTAAGTTTTAGGGTACATGTGCACAACATGCAGGTTTGTTACATATGTATACATGTGCCATGTTGGTGTGCTGCACCCATTAACTCGTCATTTACATTAGGTATATCACCTAATGCTGTCCCTCTCCCTACCCCCTCCCCACAATAGGACCCAGTGTGTGATGTTCTCCTTCCTGTGTCCAAGTGATCTCATTCTTCATTTCCCACCTATGAGTGAGAACATGCGATATTTGGTTTTCTGTTCTTGCAGTAGTTTGCTGAGAATGATGGTTTCCAGCTGCATCCATGTCCCCACAAAGGACATGAATTCATCCTTTTTTATGGCTGCATAGTATTCCATGGTGTACCTGTATGTGCCACATTTTCTTAATCCAGTCTATCATTGATGGACATTTGGGTTGGTTCCAAGTCTTTGCTGTTGTGAATAGTGCCTCAATAAACATACATGTGCATGTGTCTTTATGGTAGAATGATTTATGCTCCTTTGGGTATATCCCCAGTAATGGGATGGCTGGGTCAAATGGTATTTCTAGTTCTAGATGCTTGAGGAATCGCCACACTGTCTTCCACAATGGTTGAACTAGTTTATAGTCCCAACAAAAGTGTAAAAGTGTTCCTATTTCTCCACATCCTCTCCAGCACCTGTTTCCTGACTTTAATGATTGCCATTCTAACTGGTGTGAGATGGTATCTCATTGTGGTTTTGATTTGCATTTCTCTGATGGCCAGTGATGATGAGCGTTTTTTCCTGTGTCTGTTGGCTGCATATATGTCTTCTTTTGATAAGTGTCTGTTCATATCCTTTGCCCACTTTTTGATGGGATTGTTTGTTCTTTTTTCTTGTAAATTTGTTTGAGTTCTTTGTAGGTTCTGGGTATTAGCCATTTGTCAGATAAGTAGATTGCAAAAATTTTCTCCCATTCTGTAGGTTGCCTGTTCACTCTGATGGTAGTTTCTTTTGCTGTGCAGAAGCTCTTTAGTTTAATTAGATCCCATTTGTCAATTTTGACTTTTGTTGCCATTGCTTTTGGTGTTTTAGTCATGAAGTCCTTGCCCATGCCTATGTCCTGAATGGTATTGCCTAGGTTTTCTTTTAGGATTTTTATGATTTTAGGTCTAACATTTAAGTCTTTAATCCATCTTGAATTAATTTTTGTATAAGGTATAAGGAAGGGATCCAGTTTCAGCTTTCTACATATGGCTAGCCAGTTTTCCAGCACCATTTATTAAATAGGGAATCCTTTCTCCATTTCTTGTTTTTGTCAGGTTTGTCAAAGATCAGATGACTGTAGATGTGTGGTATTATTTCTGAGGGCTCTATTCTGTTCCATTGGTCTATATCTCTTTTTTGGTACCAGTACCATGCTGTTTTGGTTACTGTACCCTTGTAGTATAGTTTGAAGTCAGGTAGCATGAGGCCTCCAGCTTTGTTCTTTTGGCTTAGGATTGTCTTGGCAATGCGGGCTCTTTTTTGATTCCATATGAACTTTAAAGTAGTTTTTTCCAATTCTGTGAAGAAAGTCATTGGTAGCTTGATAGGGATGGCGTTGAATCTATAAATTACCTTGGGCACTATGGCCATTTTCACAATATTGATTCTTCCCCTCCATGAGCATGTAATGTTCTTCCATTTGTTTGTGTCCTCTTTTATTTTGTTGAGCAGTGGTTTGTAGTTCTCCTTGAAGAGGTCCTTCACATCCCTTGTAAGTTGGATTCCTAGGTATTTGATTCTCTTTGTAGCAATTGTGAATGAGAGTTCACTCAAGATTTGGCTCTCTGTTTGTCTGTTATTGGTGTATAAGAATGCTCATGATTTTTGCACATTGATTTTGTATCCTGAGACTTTGCTGAAGTTGCTTATCAGCTTAAGGAGATTTTGGGCTGAGATGATGGGGGTTTCTAAATATACAATCATGTCTTCTGCAAACAGGGACAATTTGACTTCCTCTTTTCCTAATTGAATACCCTTTATTTCTTTCTCCTGCCTGATTGCCCTAGCCAGAACTTCCAACACTATGTTGAATAGGAGTGGTGAGAGAGGGCATCCCTGTCTTGTGCCAGTTTTCAAAGGGAATGCTTCCAGTTTTTGCCCATTCAGTATGATATTGGCTGTGGGTTTGTCATAAATAGCTCTTATTATTTTGAGATACATCCCACCAATACCTAATTTATTGAGAGTTTTTAGCATGAAGGGCAGTTGAATTTTGTCAAAGGCCTTTTCTGCGTCTATTGAGATAATCATGTGGTTTTTGTCTTTGGTTCTGTTGATATGCTGGATTACGTTTGTTGATCTGTGTATGTTGAACCAGCCTTGCATCCCAGGGATGAAGCCCACTTGATCATGGTGGATAAGCTTTTTGATGTGCTGCTGGATTTGGTTTGCCAATATTTTATTGAGGATTTTTGCATCGATGTTCATCAGGGATATTGGTCTAAAATTCTTTTTTGTTGTGTCTCTGCCAGGCTTTGGTATCAGGAAGATGCTGGCCTCATAAAATGAGTTAGGCAGGATTCCCTCTTTTTCCATTGATTGGAATAGTTTCAGAAGGAATGGTACCAGCTTCTCCTTGTACCTCTAGTAGAATTTGGCTGTGAATCCATCTGGTCCTGGCCTTTTTATAATTGGTAGGCTATTAATTATTGCCTCAATTTCAGAGCCTGTTATTGGTCTTTTCAAGGATTCAGCTTCTTCCTGGTTTAGTCTTGGGAGGGTGTATGTGTCCAGGAATTTATCTATTTCTTCTAGATTTTCTAGTTTATTTGGATAGAGGTGTTTACAGTATTCTCTGATGGTAGTTTATATTTTTGTGGGATTGGTGGTGATAGCCCCTTTATCATTTTTTATTACATCTATTTGATTCTTCTCTCTTTTCTTCTTTGTTAGTCTTGCTAGCAGCCTGTCAATTTTGTTGATCGTGTCAAAAAACCAGCTCCTGGATTCACTGATTTTTTGGAGGGTTTTTTGTGTCTCTCTCTCTTTCAGTTCTGCTCTGATCTTCATCATTTCTTGCCTTCTGCTAGCTTTTGAATGTGTTTGCTCTTTCTTCTCTAGTTCTTTTAATTGTGATGTTAGAGTGTCAATTTTAGATCTTTCCTGCTTTCTCTTGTGGGCATTTAGTGCTATAAATTTCCCTCTACACACTGCTTTAAATGTGTCCCAGAGATTCTGGTATGTTGTGTCTTTGTTCTCATTGGTTTCAAAGAACATCTTTATTTCTGCCTTCATTTCGTTATGTACCCAGTAGTCATTCAGGAGCAGGTTGTTCAGTTTCCGTGTAGTTGAGCGGTTTTGAGTGAGTTTTTAAATCCTGAATTCTAGTTTGATTGCCTTGTGGTCTGAGAGACAGTTTGTTATAATTTCGGTTCTTTTACATTTGCTGAGGAGTGCTTTACTTCCAACTATGTGGTCAATTTTAGAATAAGTGCAATGTGGTGCTGAGAAGAATGTATATTCTGTTGATTTGGGGTGGAGAGTTCTGTAGATGTCTATTAGGTCTGCTTGGTGCAGAGCTCAGTTCAATTCCTGGATGTCCTTGTTAACTTTCTGTCTCATTGATCTGTCTAATGTTGACAGTGGAGCGTTATAGTCTCCCATTATTATTGTATGGGAGTCTAAGTCTCTTTCTAGGTCTTTACGGACTTGCTTTATGAATCTGGGTGCTCCTGTATTGGGTGCATATATATTTAGGATAGTTAGCTCTTCTTGTCGAATTGGTCCCTTTACCATTATGTAATGACCTTCTTTGTCTCTTTTGATCTTTGTTGGTTTAAAGTCTCTTTTATCAGAGACTAGGATTGTAACCCCTGCCTTTTTTGTTTTCCATTTGCTTGGTAGATCTTCCTCCATCCTTTTATTTTGAGCCTGAGTGTGTATCTGTACGTGAGATGGGTCTCCTGAATACAGCACACTGATGGGTCTTGACTCTTTATCCAATTTGGCAGCCTGTGTCTTTTAATTGGAGCATTTAGCCCATTTACATTTAAGGTTAATATTGTTTTGTGTGAATTTGATCCTGTCATTATGATGTTTAGCCCATTTACATTTAAGGTTAATATTGTTTTGTGTGAATTTGATCCTGTCATTATGATGTTAGCTGGTTATTTTGCTCGTTAGTTGATGCAGTTTCTTCCTAGCATCGATGGTCTTTACAATTTGGCATGTTTTTGCAGTGGCTGGTACCAGTCCTTCCTTTCCATGTTTAGTGCTTCCTTCAGGAGCTTTTGTAGCTCAGGCCTGGTGGTGACAAAATCTCTAAGCATTTGCTTGTCTGTAAAGGATTTTATTTCTCCTTCACTTTTGAAACTTAGTTAGCTAGATGTGAAATTCTGGGTTTAAAATTCTTTTCTTTAAGAATGTTGAATATTGGCCCCCACTCTCTTCTGGCTTGTCAAGTTTCTGCCAAGAGATCCGCTGTTTGTCTGATGGGCTTCCCTTTGTGGGTTACCTGACCTTTCTCTCTGACTGCCCTTAACATTTTTTCCTTCATTTCAACTTTGGTGAATCTGACAATTATGTGTTTTAGGGTTGCTCTTCTCGAGGAATATCTTTGTGGCATTCTCTGTATTTCCTGAATTTGAATGTTGGCCTGCCTTGCTAGGTTGGGGAAGTTCTCCTGGATGATATCCTGCAGAGTGTCTTCCAAGTTGGTTCCATTCTCCCCATCACTTTCAGGTACTCCAATTAGACATAGATTTGTTTTTTTCACATAGTACCATATTTCTTGGAGGCTTTGTGCATTTCTTTTTACTCTTTTTCCTCTAAACTTGTCACTTCATTTCATTCATTTGATCTTTAATCACTGATACCCTTTCTTCCAGTTGTTGGAATTGGCTACTGAAGCTTGTGCATTTGTCATGTAGTTCTTGTGCCATGGTTTTCAGCTCCATCAGGTCATTTAAGGACTTCTCTACACTGGTTGTTCTAGTTAGCCATTCATCTAATCTTTTATCAAGATTTTTAGCTTCTTTGTGATGGGTTCAAACTTCCTCCATTAGCTCGGAGAAATTTGATCATCTGAAGTCTTCTTCTCCCAACTCGTCAAAGTCATTCTCCGTCCAGCTTTGTTCTGTTGCTGGTGAGGCACTGCATTGCTTTGGAGGGGGGAGGCACTCTGAGTTTTAGAATTTTCAGCTTTTCTGCTCTGTTTTTTCCCCATCTTTGTGGTTTTTATCTACCTCAGGTCTTTGATGATGGTGACGTACAGATGGGGTTTTGGTGTGGATGTCCTTTCTGTTTGTTAGTTTTCCTTCTAACAGTCAGGACCCTCAGCTGCAAGTGTGTTGGAGTTTGCTGGAGGTCCACTGCAGACCCTGTTTGCCTGGGCATCAGCTGCAGAGGCTGCAGAACAGCAAATATTGCTGAACAGTGAATGTTGCTGCCTGATCGTTCCTCTGGAAGCTTTGTCTCAGAGGGGTACCCGGCTGTGTGAGGTGTCAGTCTGCCCCTAGAGAAGGGTGCCTCCCAGTTAGGCTACTCGGGGGTCAGGGAACCACTTGAGGAGGCAGTCTGTCCATTCTCAGATCTCAAACTCCATGCTGAGAGAACCACTACTCTCTTCAAAGCTGTCAGACAGGGACATTTAAGTCTGCAGAGGTTTCTGCTGCCTTTTATTCAGCTATACCCTGTCCCCAGAGGTGGAGTCTACATAGGCAGGCAGGCCTCCTTGAGCTGCAGTGGACTCCACCCAGTTCGAACTTCCTGGCCGCTTTGTTTACCTACTCAATCCTCAGCAATGGTGGGCACCCCTCCCCAAGCTTTGCTGCCACCTTGCCGTTGGATCTCAGACTGCTGTGCTAGTAATGAGGGAGGCTCCGTGGGTGTGGGACCCTCTGAGCCAGGTGTGGGATATAATCTCCTGCTGTGCCATTTGGTAAGACCATTGGAAAAGCACAGTATTAGGGTGGGGGTGACCTGATTTTCCAGGTGCCATCCTTCACCACTTCCCTTGGCTAGGAATGGGAATTCCCTGACCCCTTGCACTTCCCAGGTGAGGTGATGCCTCATCCTGCTTCGGCTCACGCTCAGTGGGCTGTGACCACTGTCCTGCCCCCACTGTCCGACAAGCCCCCGTGAGATGAACCTGGTACCTCAGCTGGAAATGCAGAAATCACCCATCTCTCCCGTCTTCTGTGTCGCTCACACTGGGAGCTGTAGACTGGAGCTGTTCCTGTTCGGCCATCTTGGAACTGCCCCCTAAATTAAGTTTTTTATTAAAAGTTTTTTTTTTGAAGTAGATCTCTCTCTGTCACCCAGGCTGGAGTGCAGTGGCATGGTCCTGGCTAACTGCAGCCCCTGCTTCCCAAGGTCAACCGATCCTCCCACCTCAGCCTCCTGAGTAGCTGGGACTGTATAGCATGCCACCAAGCCTGGCTAATTTAATGTTGTTGTTTTTTTTTTTTTTTGTAGAGACACTATCTATGTTGTTATGTTGCCTAGGCTGGTTTCAAGCTCCTGGGCTCAAGCAGTTCTCCTGCCTTGGTCTCTCAAAGTATTGGGATTACAGGTGTAAGCCATGGTGTCTGGCCTAGAGTCCTTTCTGTCACCCTAGGCTGCAACATTAACTGCAGAATTTCTGCCTAGTGAGCTCATATCAATAAATGTAACCTGATTCAACATTTTGTTCCTTCCACCATTATCCCACATTCATAATTTATGTTTCCACACATGTTCCCCAGATTTCTGCTTGTATAAATTAGCAAGCTCAAGCAGTGCTTTTAAAGTATATTGCATCTCCTCTTGGCTCCCACTTTGTATATCACCTTTAGGAACCTGCTGGGCCTCGAGTCTAGTTTTAGGTCTGGAAGCAAAAAGTGGGGCTGGGTCCTGAGGAGAATCAGCATTGTCTTGCAGGGCAACTGTCTCAAGGAAGGTTGTTACCATTTCTTCAGTCAACGGAAGCTAGCTCCTCAGATGGAGTTGAAAAGTCGCTATCACTGTGGATGGGAAGGCCACTTTCGCTGGGATGAGGGAGGCTGATTCCACTAAGGATGAGAAGGCTGCTTCCAATGACACTGGGAAGACCTCTTTTACTAGCAAAGAAGAATCATTAGAATGTAGGGACTTAATGTCCCCAGCTTCATCAGAGTCTTTCCACATACCCCCATCCCAATTCATAGAATCCCACCTTTTTCCCAAACAATGGCCTCACTTTAACAGTAGACATTCTGCAAGACTGCAAGTTCAACTTGTATTATAATTCAGCCAATTGAAGGATGAGGTCCTGTGTTTGATTTTCAGCAATTTCAGCCCTGTGACTACAGGAGATAAGGAACTCCTTCTGAGCACACATAGAAGCTCTTAGGCCATTTATGCAGCACTTGAGAACTGGAATCCCTGAGGTCATCCTTTAAAAAACAAAACAAAACAAAACACACTTCTTCTAGACTTTAGGAGCAAAGAGCCAACTCCTTATATTCCTTAGTTTTCAAAAAATGTTGGCTGTTATGATATACAGTCACTTAGCTCTTTGATTCTTATAAATGGTTGATTAGGACTATCCAATGCAGATATTTTGCATATCATAGCCATTTACTATTAGTGGTCTCTTTACTACTAGAAATAGAATTATTATCATTTAAAAGCCTGATCAGATTAGTAATCCAATTCCATAAACCCCAGAACAAATTCACAACAGTTATTCATAAAATTATGTTCCTCTAGAAGCACTCTTGGTACAAAAGTCTGTACTAGTCAGGGTTCTCCAGAGAAATAGAACCAAAAGAACTCAAAATATATCAAGAGATTTATTGTGGAGATTGGCTCAAGCAATTATGGAGACCAAGAAAGTCTCACAATTTTCTGTTTGAGAGCTGGAGAACTAGGAAAGCAGGTGGTGTAAGTCCTGGTCTCACTCTGAAGACTTCAGAACTGAGGATGAAAAAGTGGAGAGGTTAAGTCACTGTCCCAGTCCCAAGGCCCAAGAACCAGGACCACAAATGTCTAAGGGGAAAAAAGCCTGGATATCCAGGCTCAAACAGAAAGAGTAAGTTTACTCTTTCCCTGCCTTTTCATTCTATTCAGGCTTTCAGAAGATTGGATTATGTGTACCCACATTGGTGAGAGTCATCTCTACTCAGTCTACTTACTCAAATGTTACACTCTTCCAGAAATGCTCTCACAAACATACCTAGAAATAATGTTTCACCAACTAGCTGGACATCCCTTAGCCCAGTCAAGATGACATGTAAAATTTACCATGACAGGGTAAAGAAGTTTATTTTTAAGTTATAGGATATAGCTGGTAGTTAAATGCATGTGAATAGATGAGACTGCCTTTGGGCAGAGGGTAGCCAGAGAAGACCATGAAGGTAAGGCAAACACTCTGCTAACACCAACATTTAAGGAAGAAACACCTGTTAAGGGCAATGAAAAATTATTAAACTGAGTGGTTATTAAGTTAATCAAAATAAAACAAAATAGATTTACTGAGGGCTTGCCATGGACCAGGCACTGTGCTGTGGCTTATAATTCTGCCATGAACAAGGCCGACTTAGTCCTTTTCTTCATGGAGTTTAGAGTATAGAGATGCATATATTTAAGAGAACTGTAATCAAGAATGGAACAAATGAAAATAATAGGGTTTTTTGATGCTCAAAAGGTGGTGATTAGACCTAGTTTGGAAAAGCATTCTCTACAGAGGTAATACTTAAGCTAATACCTAATAAGAAGATAATTTGGTTTGGGGAGGTGGTTAAGAATCAAGACGAAAGTGTACAGGGTATACAACAATACCACATGAGTAAAGGCTCGGAATTTGGTGAGAACTTGGTGCATTTGAATTGTGATATCAACATGGTAGAATACAAAAAAAAGAGGAGAGAGAAGTATGTGACAAACCTAGAGAGATAGAGCGGGGCTAGTTCACATGAGACCAAATAGTCCATGTTTATGCCATATTCCAAGGGAACTAGAGGCCATGTGAAATGACCATTACATTTTCTTTTTGTCTGCCTAGCTTCCTACTGCTTCATTTTTAAACATTTCCTCTTCTACCCCGTGAGATCTTGGTTGAATTTCCAATTCCCTGGATCAGTTTTGCACCCCAGGATAGCTAATAAGAGAATTCCATCCCTTTGGAGACCAAAGATTAGGTAATAGAAAATGAATAGAAAAATGACAAATGGCTTTAACAAACACTTCACAAAAAGTACATCCAAATAGCAAATAAGCACATGAAAAGGTATCTTATTCATCAGGGAAATGCAAGTTAAAACACAGTAAGATACCACTACTCAATCATGAGAACAGCTATCATTAAAAAAACTGACATTATGGCCGGCGCGGTGGCTCACTTCTGTAATCCCAGCACTTTGGGACACTGAGGCAGGTGGATCATGAGGTCAGGAGTTTGAGACTAGCCTGGCCAATATGGTGAAACCCCATCTCTACTAGAAATACAAAAATTAGCTGCGCGTGGTGGCGCTTGCCTGTGGTCCCAGCTACTTGGGAGGCTGAGGCAGAAGAATTGCTTGAATCGGAGAGGTGGAGGTTTCAGTGAGCCGAGATTGTGCCACTGCACTCCAGGCTGGGTGACAGAGCGAGACTCTGTCTCAAAAAGCAAAGCAAAACAAAACAAAAACTGACAATATTAAGTGTTAATGCAAACAAGGAGTCGTTGGAATTCTCAAATGTTAATGAGAGTTCAAATTGCTAAAACCACTTCAAAAAATTGTGTGGCAATATCTACTATATAGCTAAACACATAATCCTATGATTTAGTAGTACTTTTCCTAGGTGTATTACTAACAGAAATACAAACATATGCATACCAAAAGGCATGTAGAAGAATGTTCTTAGCATCTTTGTTTACAATAACCTTCAACTGGAAACAACGAAAATGTCTATCAGCAGTAGAATGAGTAAATAAATTTTATACAAGGGAAATCCACAAAGCAATAAAAAGGAATAAGCTATTGCCATGTGCAACACTGTGGGATGAGTCTCACATATGTAATTTGAGGGAAATAACCCAGATCTAAAAAAGCACAGTGTGTGATGCCACTTACATGAAGTTAAAAAACTAGTAAAGTTAATGAATAATGATGGGAGTCGGCATAGTAAGTTCTTTTGGGGTGTGGGTGGGAGACTGTTCACATTCGACTTCCTGACCTACGGCAGTGACAAGGGTATATTTCACTTGGTGAACATTCATCAAGCTGTACATTTATAATCTGTGTGCTTTTCTGTTTGTAAGTGACACATCGGTAAAAAGGTTACTTAAAAGAGAAATAGAGTTTCAAGAGGAAATGCATGTATTGGACTGGGTGCTTAATTATATTTGAATTTGTCTCAGAATAAAATTTTGAGATAATTAAAACAGATATTTTTCTTTTCCACATTTTTTTCCTCAATGTTGTATGGTCTTTACCCTTGCAGTCAGTGGCATCCGGTATTTAAGAGGAAAAACAGATTTAGCCAAGCAAAGAAGACAGTTTATTATTTGGAAATCATGGAAGTAATAAAGATCTTAAAAGCCTAAGTTTTAGCTGGGTGCGGTGGCTCACGCCTGTAAACCCAGCACTTTAGGAGGCCAAGGTGGGTGGACCACCTGAGGTCAGAAGTTTGAGGCCAGCCTGGCCAACATGGTGAAACCCCATCTCTATTAAAGATGCAAAAATCAGCTGGGTGTGGTGGCACGTGCCTATAATCTCAGCTACTTGCGAGGCTGAGGCGGGAGAATCACTTGAACCTGGGAGGCAGAGGTTGTAGTGAGCCAAGATCATGCCACTGCACTCCAGCCTCCTGGGCAACAGAGCAAGACTCCATCTCAAAAAAAAGAAAAAAAAAAAAGAAAGCCTCAACTTTGAATGAAGAACCTAATTTTTGAACCAGAAAAAGTTTTTATAAATCTCCCCAAAGCAAGATTTTTAGCATCAGTTTTCAAAGCCTGCAGAAAGAATACATCAAATTTATCCATAAACAACACAGCAGGGTGAGAATAGATTCAAAGCCAGTTTTTCTGACACACAGAGAAGTTTTTTTTGTCTTTTTAATTTTTAAAATATTCTTGGCGTGTGAGTGGAGCTTCAGAATTAAGAAAAGGAAGCGAGATAGTTAGCAGCTGGTGTGAGTTTCTAAAGCTGGTAGGGCACCATTTTGTCTCTTAAGATTTAGGTCTCTGTAGGGTTAGGGTTGGAGGAATTATAGGAATGTCTGACCCACTGGGTGAATCTGAGAGCAGAGGAACTCATATCTTGCTTTGTTGGGAGTAGCCTGGGGAGACTACAATTATTGTAGAGAAGCCTTATGCCCGCTGTGGTCCTGGAGTGACAGAAGAGCAGTGGTTCAGTGAGATGTTGGGCTGACCGGGTTTATGGGCGGACTGAAAGTTCAGCACACACATGCAGTGTGGTGTGGAAAAAACAACAAGATCGAATACAAAAATTAGCCGGGCGTGGTGGCGTGCACGTGTAGTCCCAGCTACTCAGGAGGCTGAGGTGGTAGGATTGCTTGAGCCTGGGAGGTTGAGGCTGCAGTGGGCTATGATCATGCCACTGCACTCCAGTCTGGATGAAACAGTGTCTCAAAAAAAAAAAAAAAAAAAAAAAAAAGGAAAAGCAACATGGGCTGCGAGCTCCGAACGTCCTAAGAAGGCGAAGAAGGGTGTGTGCAAGTGCCAAGAGCTGCCAGTCAGATCCCACGGGCTGTGGAGGAAATGAACTGATACATGTAAAGGCCTTAAGATAAAAGCCAGTTGTTGTTGGTGTAGTTTTTCAGTTCTGAGTACATATGGGGGCTTTAGAACCAAGTTGTTAATAATAAAACGCTGAAAACAAGTGCACTCATTAAGAATATCATACCACTCACAGCTGCATACTTCACCCTGTCTCTACCTCAGCAGGGCAAGGATTTTGAGAGACTAAAGGTCAGTTTACAAAAATAAGACCAGAACTTTGGAACCCTTAGCCTTTTTAAGGCAAGGACTGTGCTTTATTTGGTGTTGTAAACCCTCAGCCCCAGTGACTAGGCATGGAAAGCTATTCGTGTCTGTTGAGATGAGTAAATAGATGCAGTTTCCATTGGGAAAATTACAGAAGCAATAATGTTACCCCTCGCTCCAATAATTTCTGCAGAATAGTTACACTATAAGGTATCACATGCAAGGAGCCCTTCAGATCAGCAGATAATTGTGCCTTTGGAAAATTAGAATCAAAATCGACACTCCTGATATAGCTTCCCCATCTGTATAGATTCTGGTACTTGCTGTCTGCCTGCTGGTCTCTCAGGCATGAGAAAGGGCTTTTTGACTTCACGTCATAACATTAAAATACTGATAGTTCAGGCTACTATTGGATAATAAAGTTGGCAGTGCTCTTCAGGAATCGTATCTGAATGTAGTTCCTATGATGGGACCAATCAACTGTATATTTACTGCATGTTTTGGAGCCCTTTGTAAAACAAATTCTTGTCCTACAATTTCTCCTTATTACAGAATGTATTCTGAATAGGTAATTTGGGGTTTCACCTTCAAATTCACTCCTCCTCACCCAAACACATTCGCTGAGTATGTGTTTGTGTTTGGGTATGTGTGTGTGTATGTGTGTTTATCTACTCTCCGAGTCATGTCTCACCCTAACTTTGCCTTATTAGCCAATCTGTTGTTTTCAGCAGAATGGGTTAACAGACTCGTAGCCCTCTGCAGATCCGCAAAGGAGACAGTCTTTCCTGGATGTTACCTCCTAAGTTCTTTGGCCTATCCCTGGTGTGCGCTCACTGACTGTTGTGAGGTTATTCCTCAGCCTATCTACAATGGAATTCCTTCAACCCAAGCAATGATGAGAGCTGGAGTGCAGTGGCACAACCTGGGCTCACTGCCAGCTCCACCTTCCTGGTTCGTGCCATTCTCCTGCCTCAGCCTCCTGAGAACCTGGGACTACAGGTGCCCACCACCACGCCCAGCTAATTTTGTTTTATTTTTAGTAGAGACGGGGTTTCATCGTGTTAGCCAGGATGGTCTTGATCTCTTGACCTCATGATCTACCTGCCTTGGCCTCCCAAAGTGCTGGGATTACAGGCATGAACCACCATGCCTGGCCTCTGTTTGTCTTTTTAATCTTTCCATCTTCTCACTAACTCTCTCACATTTCTGAATGGGTTTGCAATGATTTATGACAAGCACACACAACAAACAAATGGAGATTGAGAAATTCAGTCATGACCAGAGGAGGCATTAATAAGAGTAGGGAGTCAAGAAAAAACTTTTGACCCAGTGTGGTGGCTCGCACCTGTAATTCCAGCACTTTGGGAGGCCAAGATGGGTGGATCACTTGAGATCAGGAGTTCGAGATCAGCCTGGGTATTATGGCAAAACCCCGTCGCTACAGAAATAAAAAAAATTAGCCAGACGTGGTGGTGCTAAGCTACTAGGTAGTCCCATCTACTCAGGAGGCTAAGGTGGGGTGATTGCTTGAGTCCAACAGGTGAGGCTTCAGTGAGCCGAGATCGCACACTGCATTCCAGCCTGAGTGATAGAGGGAGAACTTTCTCAAAAAAAAAAAAAAAAAATCTTTCAGGCCATAAAGGCCTATGTGGTTATTATTACTTGTGCTGCTATTAAGCTTTGGGTTTCCTGCTATCAAAGCAAATAGAAAGACCTATTGCTCCTTTTCAGAAAGGAAAGAGGATTTCAGTTCCTCAGGGAAGGCAAAACTGTTTTTAGCGCTAAGTTCTGAAAAGCATTTTCAATGTGGTGCTTTATATAAGAGACATTGAACAAGATAATAGACAACATGCTTGACTTCTTCCAAATAGCAAGCACAGGAATGGAATCTATATGATGGCTTCTTGTGTGGTCTTTAGATAATAGTGATATAACCTTAAAATGCATCTCAGTGGATGAGATCATGTGGGGACTTAGCTGTGATGAAATGAAGCTGCCTAGACAAGATGAATTTTATCCATCCAATGGTTTGGATCGACCCTAGAACTCGTCCAAGAAAAAGAGTTGAACAAGTCCAGTTTTTCCTTGGGAAAATTTCATCTTCACTCTCAGCCCTTTCTTAGCCATTTGAGTGCTCCTTTCTGGCTCCACTACAGTTGTCAGTCTTTTGTTTAATTCTGGCATCTTGCTCTCAGCTAGCTGTTATTATAATTCTCATAGCAGTCATAAGTGCCATTGGAGCTATAAGAGTTAAGAGTTTTGGAATTGCTAAGTTTTGAAAAGTTTAAAATTCCTTTAAAAAATAATTGTTGAACTCTTCAGAGTCTTTCATATGCTAATAAAGGAATATATATATGCATATATATTGTGACTCTGTAAGAGAGAAAAATAATGTTCAGTATTTCTTCATCATATCTGATTATGGAACCCCTTAGTCATGTACCAGATACCTGTTGGGAAATGCTATTGAAAGTTATTCTTTGATAATGACTTTTAATGTAGACATTAAAAGATCCCTTGCAGGGATATTGGCACTTTAGTAAAGGATTAATGATGGTCAACAAATGTTTGAAATCGAAAGCTATGAATTTTTAGTAAAGCATCCTTGGTGCCCTGGCAAGTAGATGAAATATATTTGGGCAGGTGGAACTTTCTAGAATCCTCATGTCATACCATGTATTTATAAGACCAGCCCTCACAATCCTGGTCATGGCCTGAAAGCATTTCTTTATCTATAAAATCAAGATTGTGTTCTTCAACTTAATCTTTGAATTTCAGCTGAATAAAATAATCAAAATACTGTTGAGACATTTGAAATGTAATCATTTTTAAACTACCACTTAAAAAGAATACAGCATAATAATCTTTGGGCAAAATTTATAAAGAATATGCTAGATAATGGCTTTCTTTTTTCTTTTCTTTTTTTTGACACAGAGTCTCACTCTGTCACCCAGGCTGGAGTGCAGTGGCGTGATCTCGGCTCACTGCAACCTCGCCTCCCAGGTTCAAGCGATTCTGCTGCTTCAGCCTTTTGAGTAGCTGGAATTACAGGTGCCCGCCACCACGCCCAGCTAATTTTTAAAATATTTTTAGTAGAGACGGGGTTTCACCGTGTTAGCCAGGATGGTCTTGATCTCTTGACCTCGTGATCTGCCCACCTCGGCCTCCCAACATGCTGGGATTACAGGTGTGAGCCACAATGCCTGACCGATAAATGCACATTACTCTCACTATGACACAAAATAATGTGAATAAACATTTCAATAGCAAAGGCATTTTAAAACAAAACAGTTAATTAGTGGCATCAAGCATGGTGTAATTGTTTAAAAGTAGACATTGCTTAAGACCTTGAGACTGGATAGAGTGAAAAGATATCTCATCTTTTACATCTTAGAAATAAACATTTGTAACCATCTGGAGTCTATTTTCTGGATTAAAGAGAAGAGCAATAATCACACAAATTTATCTTTGAAATGTCACTTCTAAGATTTGCTAGTTGAACAATACTATAGCTTGCCCCCTCCATTACACTGTCAAATATATTCTCCCTAAAAATATAATTTTAACATCTTGAAACAAAAGTAGTTTCTATTCTCTAAGCTAAAACATTAGTCACCAGAGAATGGAATTGTGTCTGAAGATTAGGTTTCTCTATCATGCTGCAGTGAGACTAAACTGAACATTCTCAACTCTCCTGCTCTTCTGTGCATGTGGCTGATTGTTATGTTTACCTGCAGGGAATTCTTCCTAACACATGATGAACTCTTATTCATTCTCTAAAACGCAACATGCTTTCCTTTTCCAAGGATGCTTGTCTTCCTCCCATTTTATCCATCTCTACTTTATGCTACCTGCTGCTTATACCTATTTCTATTTTTCCATTTATCTTACGGAAAAATTCCCTAAGAACATACAACTATGTTCTTGGAGTATAAGTTCAAGGGAGACATGAACTACCTCTAATTCCTTTCTGTCTTTTGGGGTTAAAGTATACACTACAATACGGATCTGCACAAAACATGCTGCCTCTTTTATTTGCTATAGTTGATTGCATGTAGCTCTGCATACCCCAGTTCTGCTGCCGGTGGAAGCATGAATGTGGTAGAAAACACTTAACTTGTCTATGAGAGGTAACAACCTTTTCTGGTTTAACAGAAGTTTTCTTCTGATTGGTTTAGCATTTGTGATTAATTAGTCTTTAGATGGGTGGTAGAATAAAATATTATTTCAAAGTTCAAACTTCCTATCAAGACTCTCTCCCCGCTTCTCACAAGCTCTCACTTCTCCTCTTTCCCCCAAGATGGCATGTTTGTTCCAAGAGAAGATTGGATTGTTTAATTCAGTATGCAGGAGTCTTCTGGTGTGGGGCTGCCTTCTCAACACTGGGGAATGATTAACCTGTTCAGTGCCTGCTTCCCTTGGGTTGGTGTTCACTAAGGCATAGATAATCCCACCAATCTATTTGGGCTTCTTGCTGAGACCACCTGTTGATGTGATAGTCCTTTCAGTTTGGGTTTTCTAGGGTCCTGTGTTTTATGGTCTCACTCTCCCAGTACCAGATCCTTCAAATTTCTCAACATCAAGTCTCTCAAGTTCCACATCTTGGGTCATGAGAACTCCAAGATCTCCTACATACCAAATGTTGCTCATGGAGAATATGCTGCTCACTACCATCTGTTTGTGTCTCGCCTTTCACACCCACTTCATGATGCATTCAGTGGAGAAAGGGGGACAATGCTGGACCTTCTGATCCTCTCTCTCAAATAATCTAGAGTCTCTGTCAAGGGTTCTGTCTTTTTTTTTTTTTTCTTTATTGGAATTTCAGTTTGGGAAACCAAGTTCCTTCTCAAAGACCCAGGCTATATTTTCATCCTACTGAAATTCCTTCTAAATATTTATTTCATTTTTACTGAATTAAATGAATGTCTTTTACATTGAATACTTATTGTATCCTAGAGCTTTTAGTAAAACTCTGTGATTCAAGTTAAGTCATCTAGGTTTGGCTCCTGACATGAGAACGAAGCTTTTATAGTTTAGAGACCACCTTTCTTTATCAAAATAGGCTGGCTTGCACGACTAATGCTTCACTGTGGATTCAAGAGTTTCTTTGAGTTTTTTTGGTAGTCAAAAGCTGAATATTAGATATATCCTTCTTTTTTTTGCATTCCTACTTTCATGTGTAAATTCACACAGCTGGCAAGAGGAAGATTGATATTTTTATCACCAGTACCCTAATGTTAACTTGGGTTTTTCTCCTTTGTCAAACCTACTCCTTTTCTGCCTCTCCACAGATTTTGTTGTTCTTCTACATTTGGCCCTATATGATTATGTTGTATTGACCCAGTTGCCGCTAATCATGCTGTTTGTGCTCAGTACCTGAAGAAAAGAGAATTCTTTTTCCTCTTCCCTTCAGAGCTAAACAAGTTTCCAGCTTCCTTGCAGATAGGTGGGACTCTATGTCTAAGCTCTGGCCAGGGAATATGTGTGGAAATGACATACCCCACTTCCAAGACTGCCCTCTAGTACTTCTCTTGCAGTCCTCTACAAACTTTTTTATAGTTCTTCAGTTGGCCAGAGGGAGAGGTTTCACTGAAGGAAGGACCCTGGGGTCCTAGGGGATGACAGGTCTACTAGATCAACTTGCCAGGTCTATTTATTATTCATGAACGTCTAATTAAAATTTAAGATCTCTTTTGATTGTGAATATTGTGTTAACTTGAAGAGTATTTCCAGTATCTCTTACTTTGTCACTTATAGAATTATAGATATTTTTATGTTGCATTACAGATATTTCAAAATAATTATACTCATTTCTATTTTGACATTGAACTTATTATTAGACTTGCTACTGAATCTTGTTATTTAATATATTCAAAACAAATACATGATTCGCTTATTCCGAGTTTAAAAGATACTTTTAGGGCTGGGTGCAATGGCTTAAACCTGTAATCCCAGCATTTTGGGAGGCTGAGGGAGGAGGATTGCTTGAGACCGGAGTTTGAGACTAGCCTGGGTAACATAGTGAGACACAGTCTCTACAAAAAATTTAAAACATAGCTGGGTATGGTGGCATGTGCCTGTAGTCTTAGCTACTCAAGAGGCTGAGGCAGGAGGATCACTTGAGCCCAAGAGTTAGAGATTTTGGTCAGCAGTGATTATGCTACTATGCCACAGAACAAGACCTTGTGTCTTAAAAAAAAGTATATATTAAACTGTATTTAAATATACTTGCTTTCTTTTTCATCTTATGTATTTTATCTGTTTTTGTTTTTCCTCGATTTTTGGCCCTTTGTGCTGTCTCTCGGCATATCTGGTAATTTTTGATTAAGTGATGGATATTACCATGGTTTTTTTGGTTAAATGCAGAAGGCAAGCCATTTAAGAAGTCGCTGGGCCAGGATGTATATCTTAAATATGTTATACCGTTTTACCCCCTTACTCTATCAGTGTTTCTCAATTTGGCTTTATTAAAAGGATTAAACCCTAGAGAAAATGAAATCACTGTGTGACTATTTTCCATAGGTGGTCTTTAGCTGGTATCATTTTAGATGCACAGGGACCCAGGCAATTCATTGTACATACAGTAGTTGCCTCATGGCATTGAGTTTGATTCTCTCTCAGAACCCTAGTTGAGAAAGGCTGCTCTGGATGCCAGGAAAATTTAAAGAGACGGGGCAGCTTCAGTTCATCTGATCCCTGCAAAGGAGTGACCAGTCAGAAAATTATTGTCTTAAGACAGTTTAGGGGAATCAGCAAAAATGGAGTAGATTTTGTCATTCTTATTTGTGGTTAGAGGGCATTCAGTTAGCCTCTGCTGGGCTATTAAACCTCTAGAAAATAGTGGTCTGATCAACTCAGAGTGTTGATCTAGAATTACTGTAAAAGCAAAAATTAAAGAAAGATAATGTGCTTTCAGCTGTAGGCACTTTGATAACCTTGAGGCTGTTTGGGATTGATGCCTTCAAGAAATATTAGGGAGATATTGTCAGACTTTTACATAATAATTTCTATTATTAGTTCACAGTAAAAACTGCTGTCAAGGTTGGCCAATGGGATTGCTTACACACCATTGCCTAATCCTTGGGAGAAGTAAATGAATGTGATATTCTTCTTTGTACCACTTCCATTAAAATACTACCTGTGAAAGAATAGAATCTGATGGGTAATGCACAGAAACTAAAGCAGTGAATAATACTCATTACTCTCAGATATTATTCAGCTTGGCATTATTTGCTTTTCTTCTTTTGCTGAAAATCTCTAAAAATTTTTGAGGAGCTATGAATATAAAAATTATAACCCAAGGATTCCCAGCAGGTTGAATTATTTGCTGAAACACTTACGAACAGCAGGTGTTTACAGAATATGTGGCATCAAAAGCCATTTTCTCTCATCCAAAGCATTCTTTTCACATGGAGGTATAAAATGCTATCAAGATTCATATTAAAAAATGCTGAGGTAGTCTGTTATTTTTCTCTCCCATCTCTGTACTTGATTTTTTTTTTAAATTTTTAGGTTATTTTAGGCATTTTATCTTTTGTATCTTTTAGTAGTAAACAAAAGATTATTTTTATATTATTATTTTTTCTGTAATTTTTTGGTCTTAATCACTTGTACAGAAATTAAACATATTTATTGTACAATTTTTAATCAGTAGTTCTCTGATTACTCCCCTTCTGAAGTTATGTAGGAATTATAGCCTTTACCATGTAATTTAGCACTAAATTATATGATTTTGTCATTTTTACTATTTTTTGTTATCTTATTTCTTCCCTAAATAATTTTTTTTAATGTGTATATGTGGGTATGATGGTTAGTTTTATGTGTCACTTTGACTAGGGTACAAGTGCCCTGACATTCAGTTAAACATTATTCTGGGTGTGTCTTTGCAGGTGTTTCTGGGTGAGATTAACCATATTGGTAAAGTGAGTCAAGCCGATGGCCCTCTATAATGTAGGTGTGACTCAACCAATCAGTGAAAACCTGAATACAACAAAAGGCTGAGTAAGAGGGAACTCCTCCTGCCTGACTGCTTTGAGCTGAAACATTGGCTCTCCCCAGGTCTTGAGCCTGCCAACCTTCAGACTGGAGCCAGCACTGTTGACTCTCCTGGGTCTCCAGCTTACTGACTGAAGAACTTGGGACATAGCCTCCATAATGAAATGAGTCAATTTCTGAGAGAGAGAGAGTGAGAGAGAAAGTTTCATCCTATTAGTTCTGTTTTTCTGTAGAACTCTGACTAATCCAGTGGATCATGTCTTTGATATTAATTTTGTATATCTATAGCACATATTAGTACATCATGAGTATGTTAGAAACTTAAAATAGACTTTAAGAAGCAGAGTGTTCCTTGATCAAATGATTCATAAAACTTAAAGTCAGTTACTCTGACATAAAAAGTGACTACATATTTGCTAAATCCTTGAGTGCAGGTACTATTGCACTTGTTGGGTTTGACAAAGGTGGAAATAAAGGTAGTGAGAAATGCAGTGTTGATCTTGATTAGGTGGTATGCTGAGTCACTATATTTGAATGAGGAATTGTAATTATAGCACATAATACAGCATGATTTTCATAATAAAAAGGGATTATTTAAATGGTGGGTTAAACTCATTTACCATAGTCAAAAGCCCATGTGTATCTTCTGAAAATTCATGATATTGTAAGTGACAGAAGAAAGGTTCTATTTATCAATGCTACCATAAGATTTGTAAACCAGTTAAAGCATGTCATCTTTCCTGTGGCAATTAGTGCTTTTGATCCAAGTCAGGGCATGCATTTAGAGTTGTTTTTCAAATTGTGGTGATGAATATCTTGTCTGATTTCACCTATAACCCTTGAGATGGATATGTAGGAAGACTAATCAAGATAAAAGTTTTAATGCATTGTTATAAAACAGAGTGAAACTATTACTGATTCATGCTCAATTTTAACTCCACAGCCTTAGCCTCATTGGGTTGTGTAGTGACTGAATTAATGGATTAAAGTTAGAAAATGTGCCAAACCATAAACCAGAGATAAGTAAGCAGAAAACTGTACTGTCGTGAATCGACATCATTCTAGTCACTCCTGAGTGTGATGGCATGAGTATTCTCACATGAAAGACTATTGCAAACTCTTACATTTATTAAAACCAAGTATTGGGGGAACCTGCCCCAGATAGTTAACGTGGGTTCTTTTCTATTTCTGTAAGCATCTCGGCTGGTTTGAGAAATAAAGGGAAAGAGTACAAAAGAGATAAATTTTAAAGCTGGGTGTCCAGGGGAGACATCACATGTTGGCAGGTTCCGTGATGCTCCCTGAGCTGTAAAACCAACAAGTTTTTATTAGCGATTTTCAACAGGGGAGGGAGTGCACGAATAGGGTGTGGATCACAGAGATCACATATTTCACAAGGTAATAAAATACCACAAAGCAAGTGGAGGCAGGGCGAGATCACAGGACCACAGGAGGGGGCAAAATTAAAATTGCTAATAAAGTTTCAGGCACACATTGTCATTGATAACATCTTATCAGGAGACAGGGTTTGTGAGCAGACAACCTGTCTGACCAAAATTTATTAGGCAGGAATTTCCTTGTCCTAATAAGCCTGGGAGTGCTACAGGAGACTGGGGCTTATTTCGTCCCTTTGGCTTCAACTGTGAAAGACAGCTGCCTCCGAGGGGGCCGTTTATAGGCCTACCCTCAGGGCACATTCTCTTTCTCAGGGATGTTCCTTGCTGAGAAAAAGAATTCAGCAATATTTCTCCTATTTGCTTTTAAAAGAAGAGAAATGTGGCTCTGTTCCATCCGGCCCACCAGCAGTCAGAGTTTAAAGTGTTTATCTCCCTTGTTCCCTGAACATTGTTGTTATCCTGTTCTTTTTTCAATGTGCCCAGGTTTCATATTGTTCAAACGCACATGCTTTACAAACAATTTGTGCAGTTAACGCAATCATCACAGGGTCCTGAGGCATACATCCTCCTCAGCTTACGAAGATGACGGGATTAAGAGATTAAAGTGTAAACAGCCATAGGAAATCACAAGGGTATTGATTGGGGAAGTGATGAGTGTCCATGAAATCTTCACAATGTATGTTCAGAGATTGCAGTAAAGATGGGCATAAGAAATTATAAAAGTATTAATTTGGGGAACTAATAAATATCCATGAAATCTTCACAATTTATGTTCTTCTGCCGCAGGTTCAGCCAGTCCCTCTGTTCAGGATCCCTGACTTTCCGCAACAACCAAACACTTGTAAACAGTCTTTACATGAACATTATAAACACAATGTATACAAATATATAATGTTTCTTTTCTCTTGAGATGTTTCAGCTGAGAAATCTGAGAAGGTAGAAACATTGACTTGCAAAATGCAACTCTTCTCTAAAACACCTGGTAGTCTAGATTTGGTACCGATCTAACTTTTCTATATATTTCAGAAAGTAATTTTTTCCCTAGTACTTTGCTAATTGCCCATAGAAATATAAACAAAACACACATGCTAATGTTGCCCACTCGATATTGAGCAGCATCATAGAGTTAGACTCTGGAGCTGCAACTTCTAGGTCAAAAGTTGATGCTATTTCCGAGTAGTGAGCACAGCATCCCTGTTGCCAGGAGGAAATGTATTTTTAGCTCTGCTTTCATTAGGTGGGTTTTCTTCCTCTTCAAATATGAGGAAAATAAAATCCTCTTTATCACCTTAACACAGGGGGGACTCAAAGTGCATTCTCCCTAAGGTGCACAGAGGGCTCAGAATAGAGACAAATGGGGGGTGACATTGTCCAGATATATTGGAGAACAGTGAAGACAACCACTTTAGCAGAATTATTTATTTATTTATTTATTTTTTTTGAGATAGAATCTTGCTCTGTCACCCAGGCTGGAGTGCAGCCGTGTGATCTCAGCTCACTGCAACCTCGTCTCCCAGGTTCAAGCGAGACAGCTATCTGAGTAGCTGGAATTAAAGACCTGCTTAAGTTTTGTATTTTTACTAGAGATGGGGTTTTGCCATGTTGGACAGGGTGGTCTTGAACTCCTGGCCTCAAGTGATCCACTGGCCTTGGCCTCCCAAAGTGCTGGGATTACAGGCGTGAGCCACTGCACCCAGCCCAGAGTAAGTATTAAGAGTGGATATTAAATGGAACATTGCACAAACTCATGAGCAGATAGTAAGAATGACAACTTTGCTAGAAGGCAGTGACCTTTGGTACATACTTGTAAAACCTGTAAAACCATGAACAGTGTATGGCTTTTAACAGAAAAGATGCCACAATTGGATAAAGATAGAGACAGAGAAATTGTATCTGTATTAAACTGAAATAGTGATGATTTTCTGAATCATCCTTGGTTAAGGATTTTCATCAAAGAGTTATTGAGGAATACTGTAAATGATTATGATAATTTATCTGTATGTGTGCCATTTATGGTTTGTATTCCATATGTAATTATGATTCATTAACTATATAGTAAAATGTATTAGGTTGATGCAAACGTAATTGCAGTTTTTGCCATGACTTTCAACGGCAAAAACCACAATTACTTTTGCACCAACCTATATGTAATTTTCATTTTCCAGTGCAGATCCATTCTGTCTAAATTAATCCTTTTACTTTCACAAAGCTCTTGAGTTTAAGAGTATTTCACGTGTTGTTGTAGGTGACTGGACTGGGAAGACACTACCTGAAAACAGTAGTCTACATCTGGGCCCAGAGGATCCAAATCTGGAAATCAGCCCATTGTCTAGAATGCTGCCTTTGCCATACTCTATTCTAGGATAGTCTAGGATACTAGACATACCCATTTTTTTTTTAGAAAGATCATCAGGATTTTGTAAGAGGGCTTGTGGGGGCAGGGGTGGGGTGGGATGGGGAGGTGAATGTGATGACAAAGAATGCCTTTAGAACTTCATTCAAAACTCTATGCTGTATCATTTACTAAGCATGACTAGTGTGTGTTTGTGAGAGTGTGCTGGAGGAGAATTCAGGCATTTATGATTCCCAACTAAGACCATGAATTTGAAGGAGGCATGCTTCCTATCCAACTTCAGAAATGGCAGCAAATCAAGTAGCAAATTTTTTTCATCCCTTTTTATGGGCCTATCACTGAGCTGACTGCAAGGTATACTAAATAGAGACTAACTGTACTCCTTAGCCTTAAATAATTGTTCTAATTATGTAAAAATACAAAAGAAAGAATTGTCACAGTCTAAAACATTTCATATTAGCTAGAGAGGCAAATTGTAAAAAATTAACTGCTTCTGGAACAAAGAGGTTCTATAGAAGAAACATACTTAGTGATGTTCCTTGAAGGAAGAGAAAGGAGAGGGGAATGGGTAGGAGATAGGAGAAGCAAGTCCACAGCACTAACAAACCCATTCCTGGACTTCTGCACATCCTTGAGCTTCAGCCCAGCTTTTGCAGGCAGCAGTGACCCTGTATTTTGATTCTTAATGCCATGATACCCCTAATAGAAGAAATTCCATGACTGCTTTCTTAAAACTGTTTCTGATATTCAGTTCCTTCCTAATTTAATTTTACTTTAACCTCTTGGCTGTTTGTCCTCCTTGAGAAGAAAGAGTTAGAGAGAGAGAGATAGCTAGAGAGAGAAAGAGAGAGAGAGAGAGAGAGCGAGATGGGGTCTTTGGTTTCAAGATTTGCGTGTATAATTTTCCGAGCTAGCTTTTCTCAGGAGGAGTTATTCCTTCTGTCTGTTTTTTAACTAAGTGTCCCCAAATCTTTATGAGATAAGATACTAATTGTGGCCAAGATGCTAGTGCTCGCCAGCACCTGTATTCTCTTCTTTATCCTAAGCCCCCAGGTAGAACACACTTTCTAGGCTCCCTTGCAGATAGGTGTAGCCATGTGAGAGTTCTGTGACATAGCAAGCAGAAATGATGGGACCATTTTCAGACTGACACATAGGGAACCTCCCATGTGCAATTCTCTTAAGCTCTTGGCTGATTACAGAGGACTCAGGGACACCAAAGGAGAATGAAGCCTCTGTTGGGAAGGACCCTGGGCCCCTAAACTGTGAGTATAAGACAGAGTCTTCCCTTCCTCCCAGTGCCTCATATTGGACTGTGATGTGATGTGAACTGCAAATAACTCTGATTGCATTAGCTGAATCTCCAGTTGGTTGCTCATTGATTCATTTAACATATATTATTGGACCACTTCTCATGTTCAATACCATAATCCTATTGATTTTCCAAAGCAATGTCACTATCAATTTAAAGCACATGAATAAATTTATTACAATAGAGCATAGCCATTTTGGACAAACATTTAAAAAACATTTTATTTAGAAGAATTTCGAGATAGTTGTGAGAACAGCACAAAGAACACCTGTATACTCTTCACCCACGTTCATCTACATTTTGTTCCATTGGCTTCATCTCTTGGTTCTTCACATACACACATATTTATCATAGTTTTCTGAACGTGATCACTGTCTAAAAACAAGGACACTCATCTACACAACAGCAGGACAGTTGTCAAACTAAAGAAAATTTCTCACATCTATTCAATCCACTGTCTGTATTCCAGTTTATGAATTGACCCCAACCTGTCCTTCATAACATTTTTTTCTTACTTATAGAGTAGCCCAGTCGAGGAGCGTGCACTGATTTTAATGGTTATTTTTTTTAGTCTCCCTTAATCTTTGTCTTTACCTTTAATTTCTGTCTTTTATGACATTGACATTTTAAAAGTCCTATCTTTCTAATAGAATGTTTTTCATTTTGGCTTTGTCTCATTTGTCATCATTGGAGTTGGGATATGGATTCTTTTAAAAAATCTTTTTGTTGAAGTACAATAAGCAAACATTTTGAACCAAAAGTTTGATAGCTCATTGAACAAGGGTGGGGGATTGAGGTATCCGAATGTAATTGTTTCATTGCTAGGTTATGAGGTAGATGCAGTTTCTTTTTCTTTTTAAAAAATTTAAAAACCAGAACATTTACTTCATGACTAATCATTGAAATTCTTCAGATGAGCTGGATGCTGCAACGGTTGTCTTTTTTGGTTTAGGTGTTGCTCCTTCACGGAATCTATGGCTGAATCTGTGGTAGCCAATTCTTAGGTGCCTCACTTCACCAGTCCCAGTGGTATTTTGTCTTTTAGACTTGGCACTCGAGTTGTACTTCCTCTTGCACTTGGCAGAGTAGCCACATTTGCCACAGGTCACTTCTGAAGGTGGCAGGCCTTAGACCCACAGCAGGGGCACAATGTGTGCATCTTAATGGGAGGCTTTCCAAACTATGACATTCCCTTTGTCATCTTGCTTCTGTGGCTAAGACCAAAGAGCAGTAGATGCAATTTCTTTTTTTCTTTTTAATTTTTCCATAAGTTATTGGGGTACAGGTGGTAGTTGGTTATATGAGTAAGTTCTTTAGTGAGATTTTGATGCACCCATTACCTGAGTAGTATACACTGCACCCAATTTGTGGTCTTTTATCCCTCATCCCCTTCCCACTCTTTCCCCCTGAGTCCCCAAAGTCCGTCGTGTCATTCTTATGCCTTTGCATCATCATAACTTAGCTCCCACATATCAGTGAGAACATACGGTGTTTGGTTTTCCATTCCTGAGTTACTTCACTTAGGATAATAGTGCCCAATCTCATCCAGGTCTCTGCAAATACCATTAATTCATTCCTTTTTATGGCTGAGTAGTATTCCACTGTATAAATATACCAAAGTTTCTTTATCCACTCATTGATTGATGGACATTTGGGTTGGTTCCATGATTTTGCAATTGCAAATTGTGCTGCTATAAATATGCAAGTGCAATTATCTTTTTTGTACTATGAATTCTTTTCCTCTGGGTAGATATCCAGCAGTGGGATTGCTGGATCAAATGGTAGTTCTACTTTCAGTTCTTTAAGGAATCTCCACACTATTTTCTATAGTGGCTGTACTACTTTACATTCCCACTTGCAGTGTAGAAGTTCCCTGTTCACCACATCCATGCCAACATCTACTTTTTTTTTTTTTTTTTTTGTTATGGCCATTCTTGCTGGAGTAAGTGGTATCCCATTGTGGTTTTGATTTGCATTTCCGTGATCATTAGTGATGTTGAGCATTTTTTCCTATGTTTGTTGGCCATTTGTATATCTTCTTTTGAGAATTGTCTGTTCATGTCTTTAGCTCACTTTTGGATGGGACCGTTTGTTTTTTTCTTACTGATTTGTTTGAGTTTGTTGTAGATTCTGCATATTAGTCATCAGATGTATAGATTGTGAAGATTTTCACCCACTCTGTGGGTTGTCTATGTACTCTGCTGACTGTTCCTTTTGCTGTGCAAAAGCTCTTTAGTATAATTAAGTCCCAACTATTTATCTTTGTTTGTATTGCATTTACTTTTGGGTTCTTGGTCATGAAATCCTTGCCTAAGCCAATGTCTAGAAGGGTTTTTCCAATGTTATCTTGTACAATTCTTATAGTTTCATGTCTTACATTTAAGTCCTTAATCTATCTTGAGTTGAGGATCCAGTTTCATTCTCCTACACATGGCTAGCCAATTATCCCAGCACCATTTGTTGAAAAGGGTGGCCTTTCCCCACTTTATGTTTTTGTTTGCTTTGTCAAAGGTCAGTTGGCTGTGTTTGAGTTTATTTCTGGGTTCTCTATTCTGTTCCATTGGTCTATGTGCCTGTTTTTATACCAGTATCATGCTGTTTCGGTGACTATGGCCTTATAGTATAGTTTGAAATCAGATAGTGTGATGCCTCTAGATTTGTTCTTTTTGCCTAGTGTTGCTTTCGCTATGCAGGCCTTTTTCGGTTCCATATGAATTTTAGAATTGTTTTTTCTAATTCTGTGAAGAATGATGGTGATATTTTGATGGGGATTGTATTGAATTTGTAAACTGCTTTTGGCAGTATGGTCATTTTCACAATATTGATTCTATCCATCTATGAGCATGGGATATACTTCCATTTGTTTGCATTGTCTATGATTTCTTTCAGCAGTGTTTTGAATTTTTCCTTGTAGATGTCTTTCACCTTATTGGTTAGGTAGATTCCCAAGTATTTTTTTTTCCAGCTATTGTAAAAGGGGTTGAATTCTTGATTTGAGTCTCCACTTGGTTTGTGTTGGTGTATAGAAGAGCTACTGATTCATGTACATTAATTTTGTATCCAGAAACTTTGCCAAATTCTTTTACCAGTTCCAGGAACTTTCTGGAGGAGTCTTTAATGTTTTCTAGGTAAATGATCATACTGTCAGCAGACAGCGACAGTTTGACTTCCTCTTTACTGATTTAGATGCCCTTTATTTCTTTCCCTTGTCTGATTGCTCTGGCTAGGATTTCCAGTACTGTGTTGAGGGAGAGTAGTGAGAGTGGACAACCTTGTCTTGTTCCAATTCTTGGAGGGAATCCTTTTAACTTTTCCCCTTTCAGTGTTATGTTGGCTGTGGGTTTGTCATAGATGGCTTTCATTACGTTTAGGTATGTCCCTGTATGTTGATTTTGCTGAGAGTGTTAATCATAAAGGGATGCTGGATTTTGTGCAGTGCTTTTTCTGCATCTATTGAGATGACTATGTGATTTTTGTTTTTAATTTTGTTTATGTGGTGTACCACATTTATTGACTTGCGTATGTGAAACCATTCCTGTTTCCCTGGTATGAAACCCACTTGATCATGGTGGATTATCTTTCTGATATGTTGTTGGGTTCACTTAGTATTTAGTTAAGGATTTTAACATCTAAGTTCATCAAGGATATTAGTCTGTAGTTTTCTTTTTTGGTTATGTCCTTTCCTGGTTTTGGTATTAGGGTTATGCTGGCTTCACAGAATGAATTTGGGTGGGTTCCTTCTTTCTTTATCTTGTGGAATAGTGTCAATAGGACTGGAACCAACTCTTCTTTGAATATTTGGTAGAATTCTGCTGTGAATCCGTCTGTTCCTGGACTTTTTTGTGTTGGTAATTTTTAAATGACCATTTCAATCTCGCTGCTTGTTATTGGTCTGTTCAGGGTATCTGATTCTTCCTGATTTAAGCTAGGGGGTTGTATTTTTTCAGGATTATTCATCTCTTCTAGGTTTTCTAGTTTATGTGTATAAGGGTGTTCATAGTAGCCTTGAATAATCTTTTGTATTTCTGTGGTGTCTGTTGTAATATCTCCCGTTTTGTTTCTTAATGAGGTTATTTGGATTTTCTTTCTTCTTTTCTTGGGTTAATCTTGCTAATGGTCTGTCAATTTTATTTATCTTTTCAAAGAAGCAGCTTTTTGTTTCATTTATCTTTTGACGTTCTTTCTGTTTGCTTCAATTTCATTTAGCTCTGCTCTGATCTTGGTTATTTTCTTTTCTGCTGGGCTTGGGTTTGGTTTGTTCTTGTTTCTCTCGTTCCTTGAGGTATGGCCTTAGAGTGTCAGTTTGTACTCTTTCAGTCTTTTTGATGTAGGCATATAGGGCTATGAACTTTCCTCTTAGCACTGCCTTTGCTGTATCCCAGAGGTTTCGATAGGTTGTGTCATTATTGTTGTTCAGTTTGAAGAATTTTTTAATTTCCATTTTGATTTTTTTTTTGACCCAAAGTTCATTCAGGAGCAGGTTACTTAATTTCCATGTATTTGCATGGTTTTAAAAGTTCCTTTTGGAGTTGATTTCCAATTTTATTACACTGTGGTCTGAGAGAGTGATTGATATAATTTCAAGTTTTTAAATTTTATTGAGGCTCCTTTTTTGGCCTATCATACAGTCTATCTTGGAGAAAGTTCCATGCGCTATTGAATAGAATGTGTATTCTGCAGTTGCTGGACGAAATGTTCTGTATATATCTGTTAAGTCCATTTGTTCCAAGATATAGTTTACATCCATTGTTTCTTTGTTGACTTCCTGGCGTGATGCCCTGTCTAGTGCTGTCACTGGAGTATTGAAGTCCCCAACTATTATTGTGTTGCTGCCTATCTCATTTCCTACGTCTATTAGTAATTGCTTTACAAATTTGGGAACTCCAGTGGTAGATGCATATATGTTTAGGCTTGTGATATTTTCCTGTTGGACAAGGCCTTTTACCATTATATAATGTCCCTCTTTTTCACTTTTAACTGCTGTTGCTTTAAAGTTTGTTTTGTCTGATATAAGGATAGCTACCCCTACTTGCTTTTGTTGTTCATTTGCATGAAATGCCTTTTTCACACCTTTACTTTAGGTTTGTGTGAGTCCTTATGTATCAGGTGAGTCTCTTGAAGGCAGCAGATGGTTGGTGAGTTCTTATCCATTCTGCAGTACTGTATCTTTTAAGTGGAGCATTTAGGCCATTTACACTCAATGTTAGTATTGAGATGTGAGGTACCATTGCTTTCATCTTGCTATTTGTTGCCTTTGTACCTTTTTTGTTTTTGCTTTTCAACTTGTATTTTTGTTTTATAGGTCCTGTGTCATTTATGCTTTAAAGAGGTTCTGTTTTGATGTGTTTCCAGGATTCATTTCAAGATTTAGAGCTCCTTTTAGCAGTTCTTGTAGTGGTGGCTTGGAAGTGGCAAATTCTCTCAGCATTTGTTTGTCTGAAAAAGACTGTATCTTTCCTTCATATATGATGCTTAGTTTTGCTGGATACAAAATTCTTGGCTGATAATTGTTTTATTTGAGGAGGCTGAAGATAGGGCCCCAATTCTTTCTAGCTTTTAGGGTTTCTGCTGAGAAATCTGTTAATCTGATAGATTTTCCTTTATAGGTTACCTGGTGCTTCTGTCTCACAGCTCTTAAGATTCTTTCCTTTGTCTTAACTTTAGATAACCTGATGACAATGTGCTTAGGTGATGATCTTTTTGTGATGAAGTTCCCAAGTGTTCTTTGTGCTTCTTGTATTTCGATGTCTAGATCTCTAGCAAGGCTGGGGAAGTTTTCCATGATTATTCCCCCAAATATGTTTTCTAAACTTTTGGATTTCTCTTCTTAGGAACAACGACTATTCTTAGGTTTGGTTGTTTAACATAATCCCAGACTTCCTGGAGGCTTTGTTCATATTTTCTCAGTCTTTTTTCTTTGTCTTTGTTGGATTTGGTTAATTCTAAGGGAGAAGACCACCACTCATATTGTCTTATGCCCAATTTCTGCCTCCAAAGAAAGAAAAAGTAAAAACTAAAAGGCAGAAATGAAATCCACAAGCAGACAGCCCGGCACCACACCCTACGCCTGGTAGTTAAAGATTGACCCCTGGCCTAATCGGTTATGTTATCTATAGATTACAGACATTGTATGGAAAAGCACTGTGAAAATCCCTATTCTGTTTTGTTCCGATCTAATTACTGGTACATGCAGCCCCAAGTCACATACCCCCTGCTTGCTCAATCAATCACGATCCTCTCACATGCACCCCCTTAGAGTTGTGAGCCCTTGAAAGGGACAGGAACTTCTCACTTCGGGAGCTCAGCTCTTGAGACAGGAGGCTTGCCGATGCCCCTGGCCAAATAAACCCCTTCCTTCTTTAACTCAGTGTCTGAAGAGTTTTGTCTGCGGCTCGTCCCGCTACAATTCAAAGACCTTATTTTTGAGCTCTGAACTTCAGAGCATTTTGCATTTCTATAAGTGTATCCAATATTTCCTGAATTTTTTATTGTTTTTCCTTTATGCTATCTATTTCCTTGGATATGTCTCCTTTCACTTCTTTTATCATTTTTTTGGATTTCCTTGCATTGGTCTTTCCCTTTCTCTGGTGCCTCCCTGATTAGCTTAATAACGAATCTCCTGAATTCTTTTTCATGTAAATCAGGGATTTCTTCTTGGTTTGGATCCATTGCTGGTAAACTAATGTGATCTTTTAGGGGTGTTAAAGAACGTTGTTTTCTCATGTTACCAGAGTTGATTTTCTGGTTCCTTCTCTTCTGGGTAGGCTCTGTCAGAGGGAAGATCTAGGGCTGAAGGCTGTTTGTGCAGATTCTTTTGTCCCACAGGGTGTTCCCTCGATGTAGTACTCTCCCCCTTTTCCTATGCATGTGGCTTCCTGTGAGCCAGTCTGCAATGACTGTTGTCTTTCTTTTGCGTCTAGCCACCCGGTGAGTCTCCAGGGCTCTGGGCTGGTACTGGGGTTGTCTGCAGAGTCCTGTGATGTGAACAGTCGATGGGTCTCTCAGCCGTGGATCCCAGCACCTGTTCCGGTGGAGGTGGCAGGGGCGTGAAATGGACTCCGTGAAGGTTCTTAGCTTTGGTGGTTTAATGGCCTATTTTTGTGCTGGTTGGCCTCCTGCCAGGAAGTGGTGCTTTCCAGAGAGCTTCAGCTGTGGTGGTGTGGAGAGGAACCGGTAGTGGGCGGGGCCCTAGAACTCCCAAGATTATATGTCCTTTGTCTTCTGCTACCAGGGTGGGTAGGGAAGGACCATCAGGTGGGGGTGGGGTCAGGGGTGTCTGAGTTTGGACTCTCCTTGTGTGGGTCTTGCTGTGGCTGCTGTGGGGGATGGGCATGAGGTTCCCATGTCAAATGTGGTTGTGTACCTGGGAGGATTATGGCTGCCTCTGCTGAGTCATGCAGGTTGTCAGGGAAGTGGGGGAAAGCCGGCAGTCACAGGCCTCACCCAGCTCCCATGCAAACTGAAGGGGCCGTCACACTCCCACCATCGCCCGCCAAACAGCCTTCTGTTTCCAGGTGGTGGGTGAGCTGAGCTTGAGAACTTGCCCCAGGCTACCCACCTCCCAGCTGGGAAAGAAAAGGGCTTGGTTCTTCCCCCACCTGTGGAGTGTGCACACCGGATTCATGCTGTCCCTTGAGTTCTGGCCAGGAGGCTTCTCACCTGGTTCAAATTGTTACAAAATTCAGCTGGAGATTTCCTTCTCCATGTGGCGTTTCCCCCCCCTCTCCTCTGGCTGCCTTCCTGATGGATCCCTGTGGTCCCAGGCAGGAATGGCCGGCTTGGGGACCCAGCCAGCTCCCAGGGCCTTACCCGCTGCTTCCTCTATCTCTGTATTTCGCTTGGCTGTCTAAATTGACTCAGCTCCAGGTAAGGTTGGAAACTTCTCCCGCAAACACACCTTCAGTTTCTCCAGTGGGGGTGTGTTTGGGAGAGGAGGGTCTCCCTTTGCCACTTTTGCAGTTGTGACACTCACAGTATTTGAGGCATCTCCTGGGTCCTGCAGGAGCAGTCTGCTTCCTTCAGAGGGTCTGTGGGTCCGCTCGGTATTTCTGGTTTGTTCTTGCAGTCGATCTGGGACTAAAATTCACAATGCGAGCCTCCGCATGCTGCTTTGTCTGTCGGAGTCAGAGCTACAGTGTAGTCCTGCCTTCCGTCTGCCACGATCTCCTCATTTTCTCAGTAGATGCCATTTCGAACAGCAATAACAACATTGTAGTTTCTTACGACAAGCATCAGTGATTGTACTTTTGGGCAGCGGAAATGTTATGTAAAATGAGGAAATGGGTGGTTTCCAGCCTGCTTGTCTCTTGGTGGTGACTTGCAGCTTTCCGTTCAGCGTTTAGAATCTCTTGCTACTCGTTGCTTTCACGATGCCACAGAATCTCTTTTGTCTGGAGAAATGTATGTGATAACCTGGCACTCTCGCCTGGGTGTCTCGGTAGGTATATTAACCTACCAAGCGTGTATGCATTTTAGAAATGTTATCTGGAAAGATCAGTCTGTGACTCAGAGCATGGTTTTCCAAGTGCGTCATTTCTAGGATATGGCATCTGGACAGGGAAAATGTTTTTGGGCAGTGGAATGGTGAATTTTATGTGTCACCTTGTCTGGGCTATAGTACTCAGTTACGTAACCAAACGCCAGTCCGGGTGTCACTGTGAAGGTAGGCATTTCGTAGATGCAATGAACATCTGTGGTCAGTTGATTTTAAGTAAAAGATACTAACTTTCATAATATGGGTGGGCCTCATCCCATCAGATGAAGTCCTTCAGAGCAAAAAACAGGTTTCCCTGAAAAGAAAAATCTGCCTGAAGACCATATAGCATCCTCTCCTGCCTGCATTTCCAGTCTGCTTGTCTGTCTCTACAAGTTTCAGACTTGCCAGCCCGCATAATTTCATGAGCCAATTCCTTAGAATAAATCTTTTAATGTACACATTCACACACACATCCAAATGCTTCTATGTCTCTGGAGAATTCTGACTGATACACAGTGGCACAGGTGGCAGTTGTTTTTGTGTTCCTCGAATCGTGCCTCACTGTGGTCATTACTAGCACAATGTTTTTGTCAGGCCTCTGAGCTAAAGCTAAGCCATATATCCCCTGTGACCTGCAGGTACACGTCCAGATGGCAGGTTCCTGCCTTAACTGATGACATTCCACCACAAAAGTAGTGAAAATGGCCTGCTCCTGCCTTAACTGATGACTTTACCTTGTGAAATTCCTTTTCCTGGCTCATCCTGGCTCAAAAGCTCCCCCACTGAGCACCTTGTCACCCCCCACCCCTACCCACCAGAGAACAACCCCCCTTTGACTGTAATTTTCCTTTACCTACCCAAATCCTATAAAACTGCCCCACCCCTATCTCCCTTCGCCGACTCTCTTTTCGGACTCAGCCCGCCTGCACCCAGTTGATTAAAAAGGTTTATTGCTCACACAAAGCCTGTTTGGTGGTCTCTTCACATGGACGTGCATGACAGTTTTGAATGAGAAGTGTTTAAATAATATATGTTAAATGGATCAGTGAGTCACCAACTGGAGATTAACCTAATATAAAAGTTAGTATTGAGGCTTTAAAATAAAAAAAAAAATTAGCCTTGTGATTATATTTTTTAATTCTCCACATAAACTTGAAGTAATGTTGCTATCTGGGACTCGAATGGTTTCTGTTTATTGTTAAGTAATGACAGAGGTTTGCTCTTAGTTCTGTATTGAGTAAATATATGTCCCATGTAAAATTTGCTGCCCTCTGGTGGATATAGTTCAATAAACATTATACAATTATATATCAAATTCCATATATTAAGCAGTTTCTCATTTGTGTATGTTCCCAAAGTTCCTTTCTAAGTTTGAAAACTGGAATGCATTTTTCACATAAGAAGAGAGGTTAGTATCTCAGATTTGCTTATAAATCCCTATTATAATAAACGGTACTTAAAATATGGCACAAAAAATAGGGTAGAGCCTAACAAGTAGTTGCAATGATTTCATGAGGAAATGCATTGAAAGTGATCACTTGGGAACCCAGTAGCCATCTCCCCTGCTGTGGCCTTGATTACTGAGGAAGGCGAGGCGGAATCTCCTGGATCCCATCCCTGGGGGTGCTTCTGTGGCCTGCCATGGTGTGTGTGTATTGGGCAATGGGGATGGGAGGATAGTGAAGGACAGAATCCAAAGCTTTCCAGGAATGGGGTGAGGCTTGGGGGTGTAGTGAAAGGGACTCAGGCAGAGCATAGCCAGGAGGAACAGAAGTAGGTGAGTTTGAAAGAAATGAAAGATCTGGAAAGAAATACATATGGGACTGAAGGGACAAGAGTGACACCAAAAGCAGGCAGAGAGGAGTGAAGAATAGTGGTAAAGAGTGTCCTGCACCTGCTCACAAGAGCCAATTGTTAAATTGTCAAGAATTTTGTGAGCCAGTTGTTAAACACAGACATTATTAAAAACCAAGTCAAGGCCGGGCAAAGTGGCTCACACCTATAATCCCAGAGCTTTGTAAGGCCAAAGTGGGATGATTGCCTGAGGTCAGGAGCTTGAGACCAGCCTGGACAACATAGTGAGGCCCCTATCTCTACAAAAAATCAAAATCAAAATAAATTAGCTGGACATGATAGTGCA
The DNA here is from genome assembly GCF_008728515.1 of Papio anubis. Classification (NCBI taxonomy): domain Eukaryota; kingdom Metazoa; phylum Chordata; class Mammalia; order Primates; family Cercopithecidae; genus Papio; species Papio anubis. Next base: position 152,950,383 of record NC_044979.1, read on the forward strand.
TGCTAGGAGTCTCAGCTGCTTGGGAAGCTGAGGTGGGAGGATCACGTGAGCCCAGGAGTTCAGGCTGCAGTGAGCTATGATTGCGCCACTGCACTCCAGCCTGGGCAAAAGAGCAAGGCCCTGTCTCAAAAAAAATAAGTCATATAAACTTACAATGAAATAAATTGTCTTTAAAACTAAAGTAATATATACTCAAGACTCACCACTTCCTAAGTATTTTACTGTTATAGTAAAATCACCTATTGAGATGATTTCCATATTTTGCATTCATATGGCGGGAATATTCCACAATGATGTGCTGCCCAGCATCTCCCCCGAGCTCTGCATTCTGAGATCTCAGTAACTTGTTGTTGGTTACAGCGTGAATACTTTTGCTAAGAAAACCGAGAAATGCTACAAATCAAATGAGCTCTCCTGTATCCCCAAGAGCTGATTGTTAAACAGTTGCCAGCATTCCAATGGGTAAGGACATCTCTTCAGTAACAGAACGTTTTCTTTCTCTTCTTAAAAATGGTTTCACTACCTGTGCTAGATTGGTGTTCTAGTTCATTTATTCATTAAATCAAAAATTTTATTTTTTGATTCTCTACTTGTTAGGGATAATTTTCCATGGATTTCTTACGTGTCTGCGTACCTTATAAGAAAGGCACAGATTGCCCTTTGTCCCAGAAAATCTTTTCAGTGATGTTCATACAGTGAATGGCCTTGGAAGCTAGGGATTGGGTCTCCATTTGGAGCAAAGGGCAGACATACTTGCTGCCCATTATAAAATTTTTGCATCCCCTAAACTCAGCATTCCCCTCCTGTATCACAACCCACTATGTATCCAGGTATCTTTTGGTCCTTTTGTGTCACCCCGTAGACTTGGGGCTCGAGATACTGTCCCCAAAATGCCAAAATCCTGGCTATTGCTCTCGTTGTAATTCATAAGCTGTTCTTCTCTGACCCTGAATCTCTTGTCTTCTACTGGCCTCAATAAAACTGTAGCAGGCAAACTTATTGGCTTGTGAGTAGGGCAAAATTCAGTCCCTTCCCAGTTCTTCACAGTACTTTATGTCAGGCAGTGAGCGAGGCACTGAAATGCAGAGGTGAGTATGGCAAAAAGATCCTCCTGGAGCTCAGTATGTCTTGTAGGATTATAAACGAAAAGCATTAAAAATAAATGATGGCCGGGCGCGGTGGCTCACGCCTCTAATCCCAGCACTTTGGGAGGCCGAGACGGGTGGATCACGAGGTCAGGAGATCGAGACCATCCTAGCTAACACGATGAAACCCTGTCTCTACTAAAAATACAAAAAAACTAGCCGGGCGCGGAGGCGGCGCCTGTGGTCCCAGCTACTCGGGAGGCTGAGGCAGGAGAATGGCGGGAACCCGGGAGGCGGAGCTTGCAGTGAGCCGAGATCGCGCCACTGCACTCCAGCCTGGGCGACAGAGCGAGACTCCGTCTCAATAAATAAATAAATAAATAAATAATGAATATTTAAAATTATATTGGGGTAAGAATTAAGAAAGAGTTAAATAGTGGTGCGATAGAGTAATGGAGCCGTCTAGAGGGAAATCTGCAGGAGTTGTGGGGGACGGTCTCTCTGGTAGGTGGTTAAGCCAGGAGAAAGAAGTTTCAGCTGAAGAGTGAAGAGAGGGAGTAAGTAAAATAGTAAAGGAGGCCAGCCAGGTGCGAAGGCTCGTGCCTGTAATCCCAGCACTTTGGGAGGCCAAAGACAGGAGGCTGGCTTAAGCCCAGGTGTTACAGACCAGCCTGGGTAACATAGTGAGACCTAGTGAGACCCTGTCTCTACCAAAAAAAAAAAAAAAAAAAAAAAAAAAAAAGAAAAAGAAAAAAAAGGAAAGGAACACAGTGGAGTCATGAAGTAGCATTTTTTTGGTTGATTAATAAAGGGGATTTTTTTTTTTTTTTAATGGGAAAAGATACGTTTTCTTCCATTTTCCTCTTTTCGTTAAGGTAAATAAGTGGGAGGGGAGGTTTCCAGACAGTGTGATAGAAATGGCAGGAGATTGCACTTTTCCTGCATTGGAATCACATGAAATTCTAAATATTATATAAAGACTTGTGATTTGAGGAAATCCCTGGAAATAATCCTTGGAGGCTGAATAAGAGTAGTATTAGTACAGACGGCGGAAGGCAGCGAGGAGGACAGAAAACGTGGCTGTAGTGAGAGGAATGAAATGACTGTCTTTGTACCCGCCCTGAGCAGTGCTCCTAAGGTGAGAGCTGATGAACTGGGGATGGATTGCCTGGAGTTTTAAAGTTTTCTTTCAACATTAGGTAGCAAAATCCACGGAGTATGATTCCACTAACAATTGAGAGTTAGAGTGGAGTGAAGCTACCTAAAGGACAGAGAAAAAGCGTTTTGAGACTCAGTTCCTGACTCTTGATTGCTCTGTGACCTCTCTGCTGTCTTTATTAGATATAACTTTCTTATGAGAGGTTGCTTTAACTACCTCCCTGAGGATCTGAGACGGGAAAGCAAAGGCAGAACAGCAGACTATAAAGTCCCCTTCTTACATCTTCCACCAATGTGGCGTTTGAGTACTTCTGTGGGTTTTTAGAAATATGGGTTAGAAATTATGCTCAAGGCAATTTAAAAGTAATATTTTTATACTTGCTAGAAGTTACACTCAAGCCAATTTGAAAATAATATTTTTAGGTCTGGTATAGTGGCTCATGCCCATAATCCCAGCACTCTGGGAGGCTGAGGTAGGCAGATCACTTGAGTCAGGAGTTCGAGACCAGCCTGACAAATATGGTGAAACCTCGTCTCTAGTAAAAATGCAAAAAAAAAAAAGAAGTATATATATATATATATATATAAAAAACTTGGGCATGGTAGTGGGCGCCTGTAATCCCAGCTACTCTGGACAGCTACTCTGAAGGCTGAAGCAGGAGAATCGCTTGAACCTGGGAGGCAGAGGTTGCAGTGAGCTGAGATGGTGCCACTGCACTCCAGCCTGGGTGACAGGGTGAGACTCTGTCTCAAAAAAAAAAAAAAAAAAAAAATTATACTTCAATATTTTTATTGACACAAATGGATATTGTATAATGTCTGTTCTAGATGCAATCTGTAAGTTGGTTTTATTTGCTTTTTTCTTTTAGTACCAGGTATTAGATAACCTAAAGGTATGCACAAAGGTTTTGTCCTTGGATAATAAACATGGTGCTGGCCGCTGGGTTTATTGGTTTTCACAGTAAAATGCCAACGAAAAACAATGTAGAAAATACCCACATTATTTTACTGTGAAATTCTGTTAAAATGAATATATTGCTGTAATGGCATACCCTTACATTTTACCAAGCACTTAACATAGTCCTATAAGAATGCCCAAAAGTAGTTGTTGATATATATATATATATATATATATTTTTTTTTTTTTCAGATGAAAAAGCAGTCTCAGAGTGGTGGTGTGAGCTGCTTCAGGTCACATAGTAACTAGCCAGTGTCTTAAATGAGCCCCTGGAACATCTACACGGGGTTCTGTGATCAAAGGCCTGAGGGAGTTCTTACAGATTTTCTTTCGGTTGCTTCTCTTTTTGTTTATGAGACTATCCTTGCTACGTGCCTCCATTCTCAGTGTCAGTTTTCTTGCTGGGCCAGGCTTCTTCTATTCATAGCCTGAATGAAGTCCCAGCACCAGTTCCTGCTCTGTGTAAACCAGAGTCGTTTCTTGTCTGAGTAAAATGCTGGTGGTTTTGCATATCTTAAAGTTTTGGAAAATGTATCCAAAGAGAATAGTCTTTTGAGATTGGGCCATCAGAAACACTGATCCCAGCATCATTTAATTTAACATCCTATTGGAGAGAAGGACAAAAGACATCCATTCATATTTACAAAAGGAAATCAGAGCTAAATGTATATACTTATTTAAAAAAATCCAAAGATACTGTCTTTAAAACAATAACTCGGCTGGGCGCGGTGGCTCAGGCCTGTAATCCCAGCATTTTGGGAGGCGGAGGCGGACGGATCACGAGGTCAGGAGATCAAGACCGTCCTGGCTAACACAGTGAAACCCCGTCTCTACTAAATATACAAAAAATTAGCCGGGCATGGTGGTGGCGCCTGTAGTCCCAGCTACTCGGGAGGCTGAGGCAGGAGAATGGCGGGAACCCGGGAGGCGGAGCTTACGGTGAGCCGAGATCGCGCCACTGCACTCCAGCCTGGGTGACAGAGCGAGACTCCATCTCAAAACAAACGAACAAACAAGAAACCAATCACCCTCAGGAATATTAAAAACCATCTCGACATGCTGAGGAACCTAGAATAAGATATGCGTAGGGCTGAGAATATGAGTGATGAAAAAAAATTTCTTGACATCGTCAAATGGTGAAACCACTTATTTTAAAATAAGAAAACAATATGCTAAAAAGCATTATATTAAATCGATAATTAAAATAATATACTAAATAATTAAAGGCATTATTTAAAATAGAATAATAAACTATTTCCTCCATAAGGACAGTTAGGCGTTCTGCCTTCATTGCCTTAAGGAAGGGACAGTACAGACAGATCTGATCACAAAAGTTAAATTCTTGGCTAACCTATTTCCGCTTCTAGAATTTAGCGGTAAGTAATAGATTTTGCAGATGAGATAAAGAGTTGTTTTTCCTGCTCCTGATTTACTGAACCTAGGAAGGAAGAAAGTGAGAAGGTGAACAAGAGGCTAGATATGGTGTCGCTAACAATTGGAGGCTGACACTTGATTTTCCCCCTTTGTTGACTGCCACTGCCACCTTAAAGGAAGATAGCAACCTCAGATACGTTGGAGTCTCAGATAATTAATTGAAGGGAACTGTGCTGCTGTTTGCTGAACCTGATTTGTTCCATTGCTAGAGCCAATTGTTAAATTTTTAGGAGTTTTGCGAACTTGCTAGTATCACATTGGTAACTTGAAATCAGCCATGGTGAGAGTTTTAATCTACAGAAATGGGCAGATGCTACAAGCCAGTCCCCCCACCACATCCTGGAGAGCTGTTGTTAAACACTTACCAGCACCCCACTGATCTGTGCCTCCCTTCCCAGGTGAAGCCTGGGGAAATAGACGGACTGCTGAGGACCCAGCGACTTCTTATATTCCACATCAAGTGTAAAATTTGCAGTGTGATGCATCCAGGAAGATGGGCTTCTGTTATCCTTTTAGGGTTCCCGCTTGTCTCTTTGTACTCTGAGGAGGAGTAGAACAATTTCTTATGTATCTAAGAGCAGCACAGAGTGGGAAAGTATCTCAGGCAATACTGATAATTGACCTGAAGCCTCAGAGTGGTATGGGAGAGCAGATCAGTTTTTCTGAGCTCCTTGAAATGGGCATAGCAGTGATTCAATATGACCAAGTTTGAAGATTCCTGAGGTTGAGGCCAAATGATGTGTCAGCATCCTGTGTGGTTTAGGGTTAGGATTTTGATAAAGCAAGTGAGTCACCAACCCTGGGTGCAACATTTAATGGTGTGCCAAAAAACTCAGTATTTTATTTTATTTATTTATTTAGTTTTTTAAAATTTTATTTTTATTTCAGTAGTTTTTGGAATATAAGTGGTTTTGGTTACGTGGATAAGCTTTTTAGAGGTTATTTCTGAGATTTTAGTGCACCTGTCACCCAAGCAGCCTATAGTGTACCCGATTTGTAGTGCTTTATCCCTTATCCCCATCCCAACCATCCCCCACCCCAGTCTCCAGGGTCTGTTATATCATTCTTATGCCTTTGTGTTATCATATCTTAGCTTCCACTTACAACTCAGAATATACCGTATTTGGTTCTCCAGTCCTGAAAACTCAATATTTTAATGCCATATTTGAAATATCAAAATGAAGCAAAAGTACATTATGAATAAAATATTAATATATTAAGCAAAGACAGTATCGGTATCAATGAGTTTTTCTTCTGTCTCAGGCTGTGATTGACTACAAGGGGTACTGTTACTGATCCTTCTTCACTTGTTTTTGATCCTGCTTCACTCCTCTCATCGTGGTCTAGGGGAGGAAGTGGGCTGGATCGGGGTGGGAGACAGGGTGCCTTGAATAGCTTGCAATTTAGTTCCTGAATGGGAGTTTGAAATGGACAGACAATGTGTTGAATTTCAGAAAAGTAAAGCTCTAATTCTTGCACATGTGACTTGTGGGCTCAGATTTGAACTTCCTGCACATGAGTTGGCTGCAAGTTATTCTTGCATCTATAATGAAATAATTTATAAACTTGTTTTATATCTCTATGTGGGATTAAATATTTGGTGACTTGTTGGTAACAGCTGAAGTCAGGGGTGACTTATAGAAATCATGTTGCCATTTTCTTAGATGGTTTCAAATCTGTAGGGGTATCTGTATGTATGTATATATCTCTGTCTATATATATTCTGAACTTCATTACAGTGTGCCGTCTTTTCTAGTGCTAATATTAAAGTCATTGGTATATATAGTTCTCAAGATCCTTCCAGTGATTTATCAAAAATGACAGAAAAATATTTGACCAACAATTTCATAAATTCACCCTTGACATATTTTCTAATGTCCTGGGTAATGTCAGCTTTCATCTCATCTCCTAGCCTCTGCCATTTCCAATAAAAATGAAACAAAAATGGGCAACATTTTATCAGTCTGACTATGCACCAGAAACTTTGGAAATTGCATTACATGCATTATCTTATTTTCTATGACAGCTCTATAAGAGATGCACAATTAAAGTGTCTATTTACAGGTGAAGAAACTGTACCCTAAGATAGTCACAGGCCTGGCAAATGGCAAACTCAAACCCCTGTCTGCCTGGTTCCAAAGCTTGTTCATATACTCACTGTGCCAAACCACCAAATACAGTGTTCTTATACCTCAAGATGAGGTCCACTGATCCCCTTACCCCAAGTGGCAACAGTGTTTTCCTTTTTCTTAGGGTTAGAATATTATGTAGCATCTCTAGTTTACAGGGGCTGTATTATCTCTGTTTATTCCTAGGAACTTATTATGATGATTGATGAAGTATTAAGACTATGTTTCCTTATGAAAAATAACTATGAAAATAATGTCAACAGATAGTGCTGGTGATGGAATTGAGTAGAAAATCTAGCACAAAATGGAAAATTTGTAAAACAAATGACAGACCATGTTGATATTTGTGAATTGGATCAGTATTCTTTTGTTTGCAAATAACAGAAAACCTTCTCAAACAAGATCTTGGGAGCTGGGCTGGTGGCTTTGCGAGGGTGGACTGGGATCTGGATTTGGAGTGGAAGGAAGCACTAATGATGTGGGGATGTGACGGCCATGCGAGCCAAGACCAGAACAGGGAGTAGTCTAAAGGTTAGGGTTTCAGGGCAAGAGTGAGACTGCAGAAAGAACACAAGACAACTGTGCAATAATGGAGGTCAGTCCATTCAGGCTGTCATAACAAAATACCGTAAACCAGGGGGTTTACAGAAGCACATATTTATTTCTCATGGTTCTGGACACTGGAAAGTTCAAGATCAAGGTGCCAGCTGTGTTTGGTGAGGGCCCGCTTCTTTATTGATGGTATCTCCTCACCCTCGTCTCACATGGCAGAAGAGTAATGGGTCTCTCTAGGGCCTCTTTTATAAGGGCACGAATCCCAAAGATGGGGGCTTCACTTCCACGATCTAATCATTTCTCAAATGCTTGAGTCACCAGAAACACCAAGGCATGAGTAGAGGGCTGGAACTTTCACCCCAACACTCAACCAAAAGGAAGGGAAGAGGAGTTGAACTTGAGTTCAGTCACCAGTGGTCAGTGATTTAATCAATCATGCCTACATAGTGAAACCTTCATAACAGACCCTAATCAATGATATTAGAAGAACTTTCTAGCTGGTGTACACATTGAGGTGCTGGGACGGTGGTCGGCCTGGAGAAAGCATGTAAACTCTGTGCTCCTCAGCCCTCTATACCTCGCCCCATGGATAGGGCAAAGAGATATGTCACAGGATTACAGATGTGCAGAGTGGTTTCTGATTCCAGGTTGGAAGCTGACTTACACACTGTGCTGCTCATCTTTGATCTTCATAGGCCTATACTCTAATACTACTTTAGTAATACATATATAGGACCAGTAAGAACACTTAGCACAACCATTCTCTTCAAGTGCCATATTCTGGAGAGCTTCAATTCCAAAGCAAAAGATGTGTATCAAATTTTACAGCAAAAAAAAAAAAAAAAAAAAAAAAAAAAGGTTTTGGTAAAGGCAGGAAGATAAATCGAGAATACACATGTGGGAGGGGTTGAAAGTAGGTGTAAGACAAGAAGCCTGCACATTTTGGCGTGAGGAGGGGAAGGAACTGGTAGAGATGGTGGGTGGGTCACTGACTGAATGGCCCAGTGGTGGCATCTTCAGGTGAGGCGCATATATGAGGAGGAGAGGAGAGTTCTTCCCAAGGGGCAAGTAAAGAGAAGGTGAATAAAAGGAAGGGTACTATTCGAGAATGATGCAGTGGAGAGGAAACAGGAAAAAAAATTGAGGAAGATTTCTCCCATTTAATGAAGTACTTCAGTATGTCTAATTGGAAATATACATTATTAGTGGAAGTCTTTCAAATGAGTTCCTCATCAAAGCCCAAGGTGGTTTAAGAATTTAATCTCTGTTTTCCCTCTTTCACTCATGGATATGCTTATGTATTATTATCATGAAGTGGACCAGTTGATTCTCTAGTTGGTTTTGTTGTGACATAAAATACCTGTTTAAGTGATGTTTTTACATGATAAATATGGTACCTTATAGATTTTTGAACTCTCAGTGTTTTCTCTCATGATTATTTGCCTTCATCCTTTTTCCTTTTCCTCTCTTCAAGAAGGTGTGCTCTTCTGTGCTCATTTCCTATAGAGGAATGTGGATCTTGAAGGTTTGGTGAAATCATATTTGTTTCCATTCTTTCCCAGGCTTTCCTTTTCTAGAATGCTAAGCCTCAAAGAGAATAAAAAGCCAGAGCTGAGGATTGGAGGAGGTTAGAGCTTTTCCAGGCAGATAGAAAAATTCAGATGAATTTGTGAAATTTGTGAATAAAGGGATCTATGCCTTGCTCCCTAGGAGTAACACTGGAGAGATGAGACAATCCCATCTGCCTTTGTCGCCTGGATGAATCCTGACTTAGCTGCTGTGCTGCCTGTCTTTGAGCTTATAAGCCTATAAACTAGCAATGCTTTAGTCATTAGAGATATACATTCCGGTGTATAGGACTATTAAGAACACTTAACACAACCATTCTCCTTAAGTGTCATATTTGGGAAGAAATGACTGCATGACATGTCTAGGTACCTAGTACCTTAGACAATCATACAGATGTTCTGTACCCCAGCATGGTATGAACGTAGAATGAGTCTTAATCTCCAGTAGTCTCCCAGAAGCAGCAGAAATTGTGTTGGACCTGAAGGAGCCCTGCAGACAGGGATGAGGCATGTCTCCTTCAGAGGAGGCAATGTGTATGCCAGTTTGTGTCCCCAGGCTCGGATTACACACAGAGCCAGATGGTCTCCTTCTGATGCTTGGATACTGCAAATAGCCCCAGAACTTAAACACAACCTCAGAGGAAAGTGGCAAGGGAGCCTAAATTAACTGAGATTAAGAAAAAGAACCTCATTTTTTCCCAGTTTATATCTAGGTTGTCTCCAAGTCATTTATTGCAAATTCATTTTTTTTCAACTGATTTAAAACAACATCACATGACATACTAAAAATTATATATTTAGGTCTATATTTGGACTTTCTTTTCTATCCCAGTGAATTATTTATCTATTTTTGAACAGGCACTGTATTTTCTTAATATTGTAGCTTTGTAATATATTTTATGACTTGTAGGGCTACTTCCTCCTTGTTACTCTTCTTTTTTAGATTTTTAAAAATTATTTTTGCTTATATTTTTATAGAAACTTTAAGATTAGCTTCAGTAGTTCAAATTATTGCCAGTATTTTTACTAGAATCAATTTAAAATTATGAATTAATTAATGGAGGTTTACACTTTTATCATGTTGATTTTTCCTATCCAGAAATATGGTATGCTTTTATTATTTGTTCATACCTATTTTTATTGTTTTCCATTACTAGTGTTATATAGTTTCTTCACATAAATTTTGCACATGTCTCATTAGGTTTCCTGTGTATAAGTCAGAGTCCCAGCAAGAAAGGTATAGCAGATATTCAAATGGGCTAATGGAGGGGAGTTTGATGAAAGGATTATTTTCAAAGGTGAGGAAAAGGTTAAGGAGACTCAACAAGGGACAGTGTAAAAGCTAATTTTAGGTGTACACTTGACTGGATTAAGTAATACCTAGAGAGCTAGTAAAGGATTATTTCTGGGTCTATGAGGGTGATTTTGGAAAAGATTGACATTTAAGCCAGCAGACTGTGTAAGGAAGATCCACTCTCACTCAGTGTGAGCGAGGACCATCCAGTCGGCTCAGGGCCCAGATAGAACAAAAAGGCAGAAGAAAGTCAGATTCACTCTCTGTCTTCTGGAACTGAAACACTTTCTTTTCCTGCCATAGGACATCAGAACCCTAGGTTCTCTGGTCCTCGGACTCTGAGACTTACACCAGCAATCCTGCCCAGGCTCTCAGGCCTTTGGACTCAGACTGAGCTACTTCACTGGCTTTCCTGGGTCTCCAGCTTGAAGATGACAGACCGTGGGCCTTCTCAGCCTCCATAAACGTGTGAGCCAATTCCCATGGTAAGTCCCCTCTCATGTATTTTTATCTATAGCCAAGTACTATTGATTCTGTTTCTCTGAAGAACCCTGAAGAACACAGGCAGTAAAATATCCTGGGGCTAGCGATTGCAGAGAGTAATAAGAAGGTAGAAGGAGTGTACCAGACTGAGGAGGGGGTACTTAGAAGACATTCATGCCCTACACAGTGGGTGGCCATCTGTAGAGGGATGCAGTCAACCCAGGGAAGGACACACCCTGACCTCACTCTTCTCTTGCCATCTGATTACCTGGCAGTGCCTTCTGCTGGCCAAATCCAACAGAAGCCAGAGAAAAAAGGTAACCATTGATGTGGTTCACAAATGTCAGTCTCCTGGGACACAGAGAAGAGAAGAGTAAAGAGTAGATCTACAGGGGGTAAATGAGTGATACTTAGCACACTGCATATTTTATCTTTTTGTTAACATTGTAAAAATGAAGTCTTCTGTTCTCTCTCTCTGATATGCGTGTGTGTGTGTGTGTGTGTGGTTCTGCCATATTTGAAGCTAAACTCTAAAGGAGATGATGAACAATTAGACAAGTAGTTATAATAAATGTGCTATGATATGGGAAGTGAAAGATCCCATGAAAGCTTTAGTAGATAAATCTTGTGAAGTCTATGGAGTCATAAATTGCTCCTGAAACAAGAGAGGTTTAAATAGATATCCTGAGGATAAGGAAGGTGTTAGACAGATGAAGAGGCTGATGCTGGTGGGGTATGGCAAAGAGAAACTGGGGATGAGGGGGTTTTCAAGTTTGATGAGGTGTTTAAATATTTTATTTTTTACTGTTTACTTGCTATCTGACCTTGGGTGAATTACCTAACTTTTCTATGCCACAATTTTTCCATCTGTAAAGTAGTTATTATACTCTATTAGTCCGTTTTCACACTGCTGATAAAGACATACCCGAGACCGGGCAATTTACAAAAGAAAGAAGTTTAATGGACTTACAGTTCACATGGCAGGAGGTTGGGGTCTCACAATCACGGCAGAAGCCAAGGAGGAGCAAATCACGCCTTGCATGGATGGCAGCAGGCAAAGAGAGAGCTAGTGTAGGGAGACTCCCATTTTTAAAACCATCAAATCTCTTGAGATTCAGATCTGCCCCCGTAATTTAATCACCTCCCCCTGGGTTCCTCCCATGACCCATGGGAATTGTGGGAGTTACAATTTAAGATGAGATATGAGTGGGGACACTGACAAACCATATCATTCCACCCCAGCCCCTCCCAAATCTCATGTCCTCACATTTTAAAACCAATCATGCCTTCCCAGCAGTCCCTTAAAGGCTTAACTCATTTCAGCATTAACTCAAGAGTCTACAGTCCAAAGTGTAATCTGAGATAAGGCAAATCACTTCTGCCTATGAGCCTGTAAAATCAAAAGCAAGTTAGTTACTTCATAGATACAATGTGGGTACAGGAATTGGGTAAATGCAGCCATTCCAAATGGAAGAAATTGATCAAAACAAAGGGGTACAGGCCTCGTGCAAGTCAGAAATCCAGCAGGGCAGTCAAATCTTAAAGGTCCAAAATGATCTCCTTTGACTCCATGCCTCACACCTAGGTCATGCTGATGCAAGAGTTGGGCTCCCATCTCCTTGGGCAGCTCTGCCCCTGTGGCTTTGCAGGGTAAATACAGGTGCACAGTGCAAGCTGTCGGTGCATCTACCATGCTGGGGTCTGGAGGATGGTGGCCCTCTTCTTATAGCTGCACTAGGTGGTGCCCCCATAGGGACTCTGTGTGGGAGCTCTGACCCCACATTTCCCTTCTGCACTGCTCTAGCAGAGGTTCTCCATGAGCACTCTGCCCCTGCAGCAAACTTCTGCCCAGCATCCAGGCATTTCCATACATCCTCTGAAATCTAGGCAGAGGTTCTCAAACCTCAATTCTTGACTTCTGTGCACCTGCAGTCTCAACACCATGTGGAAGTTGCCAAGGTTTGGGATTCCACCCTCTGAAGCAACATCCCAAGCTGTTACTTTTAGTCATGGCTGGAGCAGCTGAGATTCAGGGCACCAAGTCCCTAAACAACATACAGCAGAGGGACCCTGGCCCTGGCCCATGAAACCATTTTTTTCCTTCTAAACCTCCAAGCCTGTGATAAGAGGGGCTGCCGCAAACCACAAAGGTCTCTGACATGCCCTGGAGACATCTTCCCCATTGTCTTGGGGATTAACATTTGGTTCCTTGTTACTTATGCAAATTTCTGCAGCCAGCTTGAATTTCTTCTCAGAAAATGGGATTTTCTTTTCTATCTCATTGTCAGGCTGCACATTTTTCAAACTTTTATGCTCTGTTTCCCTTTTAAAATGGAATTATTTTAACAGCACCCAAGTCACCTCTTGAATGCTTTGCTGCTTATAAATTTCTTTTGCCAGATACCCTAAATCATCTTTCTCAAGTTCAGAGTCCCGCAAATCTCTAGGGCAGGGACAAATTGCTGCCAGTCTCTTTGCCATAACAAGAGTCAGCTTTGCTCCAGTTTCCAACAAGTTCTTCATCTCCATCTGAGATCACCTTAGCCTGGATTTCATTGTCCATATCATTATCAGGATTTTGTTCAAAGCCATTCAACAAGTCTCTAGGGAGTTCCAAACTTTCCACATTTTCCTGTTTTCTTCTGAGCCTTCCAGACTGTTCTAACCTCTGTCTGTTACCCAGCTCCAAAGTTGCCTCCACATTTTTGGGTATCTTTTCAGCAGCACCCCACTTTACTGGTACCAATTTACTGTATTAGTCAGTTTTCATGCTGCTGATAAAGGTATACCCAAGACTGGGCAATTTACAAAAGAAAGAAGTTTAATGGACTTACAGTTTCACATAGCCGGGGAGGCCTCACAATCATGGTGGAAGGCAAGGAGGAGCAAGTCACGTCTTACATGGATGGCAGCAGGCAAAGAGAGAGCTTGTGCAGGGAAACTCTCATGTTTAAAACCATCAAATCTTGTGAGACTCATTCACTATCACAAGAACAGCACAGAAAAGATCCACCCCCATAATTTAATCACCTCCCACTGGGTTCCTCCCATGACATATGAGAATTGTGGGAGTTATAACTGAAGATGAGATTTGGGTGGGGACACAGAAAAACCATATCGTATACTAAACTCACAAGTTGTCGTAAGGATTAAACAAGAAAATGCATTTACATTTTTGAGACAGTGCTTGGCAGATAGCACATGCTCAATAAATGGTAGCTATTATTATTAACAGTGTATGAGGAAGAGCTGGAGTCAATAGAGAGTGAGATCTATTGGAGTAAATACATCTGACTGTATACTGCTAGTGAGAGAGTCAGAGGCCCCACTGAAGACAAAGATAGGGATCTGAAGAACTGACAGCTTCATAGTAAGTTTTCATATTGTTCCAAGGGCAATAAAAAGATGGATTTAATACAGGGAAGTTATAAGTTCATATGTCTATTTTTGGAAGTTTTGCTGCCACTGTTCATGTCTTGCCTCTTTTCTACAAGCTACATTTCCAAGCTCCCTTGCAGTTAGGGTCCATATACCTAACTTTTGGCCAAGGGTGTGTATTAGTCAGGACTCACAAGATAAATAGGACCAATAGGATGAATGGATAGATAGATAGACAGAAACAGATTTATTATAAGAAATTGTTTCATGTGATAATAGAGACTGGGAAGTCCAAAATCTGCAGTGTGAAATGGCAGGCAGAAGCTCAGGAGAGCCTCTGATGCCAATGCAATGGGGACATAGTTTGCTGAAGAATTCCCTCTTGCTTGAGAAGGCTGGTCTTTTTGTTCTATTCAGGCCTTCAACTGATTGCATGAGCCTCATCTATATTATAGGAGGGCAGTCTTCTTTATGCAAAGTTCACTGTTTTAGATGTTAATACCATTCAAAAACATCATCTAAGTTAACACATAAAATTATCCATCACAGGATGTGTTGGGCAGAAGTGATGTGTGCCCCTTATAGGCTGGGGGTCTAACCCTCTTGTGCACAATCTTCCATGCTTTCTTTCTTTGCTATTTGGCAGGTGGGAGGTACAGTATCTAGAATAGGATGTAAACTCTAGGGGGATGAAGGAGCCGCTAGGAGAAGGAAACAAGTCCTTAAAAGATTAGGTGGAATAGACATTTGTCCATCTTTGTCTCTCATTCAATTGAGACATGTGTGAGAAACAGGCAGATGCTGTGTTAAGCTTTGGGACTTAGGGTGTTGTGGGATTGTTTATTACAGCAGTTAGTATATCCTGACTGATGAATCATTCTGGCAGCAGGGAGGACAATGTGTTGAAACAGGTTAAGGCTAGCATCAGGAAGGCCAGCTAGGAATTTTTGGTACAAGTCCAGGCAAGAGATAATGCTGAGCTGGACTAGGTTGATGCAGCATGTGGACAGCAGATGTTTAAATTAATCATACTGTGAGTAGTAATAAACATTTAGTGTTTTACCAAATTATCTCAGTGAACACTACAAATTTCTATTTTTTTCCAAGAAGAATAAATTGATTGTCCAGATTTATTCCACAATAAAGGGAAAGTTATGAAATATAATGCTATTTCTGGTTTCTTGTTAACAGTTCATGTTCAACTTAACCAAAAGAATCTTAGGCAAACCTAAAGTGATAATGCTTAATTAGGAGGTACATGTCAGTGCAGTTAGAGGGAAGAAAAGAGGAAGTGAGACAGAGAAGGATAAGAAGCAAATTCAAGGTGACATATACCAAGTGGGCCACTGCTACATGGCTCTAAAAAAAAAAATGTACCTTAGAACAGCCCATCAGATGGAAAATTGTGGGGGAAGTTTATCTGTGAGCTGACTCATGTCTCCTGTCTCCTGTTGGCTAAAGGTCATTCCAGGGAAAATTTATAACATTGCTCCACTGCTTTAGAGGTGGAGTGAGGACCCAGAGATTCTGGATGGCTGGACAGCCTAGCATGACTTGCTGTGGCTGCAGTTACTACAGAGCAAGCAGCCAATGGCCCACAAAATAGGTTAGGCTTAAGAATCAGAGGAGAGGCTCAAGACGGGTTGATAAATCTGGTTTGGAACTCATCAGTGGTAGCTCTGATAAGGTTGTTAGCACACTTATCTATGAAGTACTTTAATTAAATAAAGGGATATTCTAAACCTCACATTGCCAATGTAGTACGATAGTATTACTGCTATGTATGTGGAAATTAAACACAAAAACAACAGCACCATTTTACATAAATATCAGGAATGTGGGGTGACATTCCTTATGAGGTCTTAGCTTTAAGTTTATTCTTTTACTGAATGCACTGAGATGTAGCTCCTAAAGGTTGTGAACTCCAAATATCTGAGACAGGTCTCGGTTAATATAGAAAGTTTATTTTGCCAAAGTGGAGGACATGTACCTGTGACACAGCCTCAGGAGGTCCTGACAACATGTGCCCAAGGTGGTCAGAGCACAGCTTGCTTTTATACATTTTAGGGAGAAGGGAGACATCAGTCAACATACAAAAGAGGAACATTGGTTCCTTCTGGCAAAGAGGGACAATTGGAAGCAAAGGTGGGACAACTTGAAGCAGGCAGGGGGCTTCCAGCTCATAGGTAGATAAGAAACAAATGGTTGCGTTCTTTTGAGTTTCTGATTAGCCCCTCCAAAGGAGGCAGTAAGATTTGCATTTATCTCAGTGAGCAGGGGTGGGGGTGGGATGGAAGGTGACTTTGAGTAGAATGGGAGGCAGGTTTGCCCTAAGTAGTTCCCAGCTTGACTTTTCCATTTAGCTTAGTGATTTGGGGGCCTCAAGATTTATTTTCCTTTCACAAGCTTTTCCATTATTTAAAGCAGACTTTGTCTTATTCTGCCTCTTTTTTTTTTTTTCCCTGCCAAAATCTGCATTATCACACTGAATTCTGACAACTGCCCTATGAGGTAGATGTAAGCATGGGCTCAATTTTATAGATTTGTAAAATAAAATAAGTAAAAAGATGTAACAACTTTCCCACAAGGTCACAGAGGACATTTTATATAACATTTTCCCTAATTCTTCATTTTTTTTTTTTGCTGTTGTTGTTGTTGTTTTTTGAGACGTAGTCTCACCCTGTCACCCAGGCTGGAGTGCGGGGTCACGATCTCGGCTCACTGCAACCTCCACCTCCCAGGTTCAAGCAATTCTGCCTCAGCCTCCTGAGTAGCTGGGATTACAGGCGCCCACCACCACACCCAGCTAATTTTTCGTATTTTTAGTAGAGAAGGGGTTTCACCATGTTGGCCAGGCTGGTCTCAAACTCCTGAGCTCGTGATCCGCCCGCATCAGCCTCCCAAAGTGCTGGGATTACAGGCGTGAGCCATTGTGCCTGGCCAATTCTTCAGTTTTACACAAGTCCCAAAGGCCAGGAACAAAATACTGGTTCTTAAGTAGCCCGGTATTTTAGAAAAGGTGCCAGACTATTCTTGTGGAACTAGAAAGATGGTGACACAAAGTCAGGTTCAAACAATCACTTACTTGAGTTTCGAAACAGGGTGAAGTCAAAGAAGCCGAGAGTCAGGAATTCTTTGGAGAGTGTTGTTGACAGGCTGCTCTTCTCCTGTCCCTTTCTTTGGAAGAGAAGAAGGATGTTGAGGAATGCGAGGGTCTCTTGGAGTTGGAGGGATAGAGGGCCTGATATTTGGCTCATGCCTGAGGAAGCTAAAGGTGAGAGGCTGTGACTGGAGGTGCCTCTGCCCAGTAGCACCGTACAAAGTGCTAAACAGGGAGCAAAGGCATGTACACAAGGGGGAGAATAAAAGTAGCATATCCTGTGAAAGCTGTGTGAATGCAGAAAAGAGAGCTAGTCTGCATCCTCCACTGGCATATAGCTGATGGTGAAGGTTCTTGAGGAGAGAAATGGGCAGCCAGAAGCCCAGGGGCCAGCAGGGAGGAGCAGTAAGTGGCCTGCGGGAGAAGAGGCAGTTGGTGCACTCTAGTGTGAAGGTGACCGAGGGCTGTCTCCAAAGACCCTTTAGAGGAGAATCAGCTTTGGAGACCGGAGAGAAATGATATGAGATCACGACTGTGTCACCATGGAGCAGCTGTGCACTTTCCTGCCAACTCCTCTTCCCTGGGCCTGACCTAGCAGGAGAGGGGGGTGAACAAGGAAGAGAAAGGAAGCCAGCTTCATCCTATTTGCCCACTGCGGGCTTCCAAGCCTGAAGCTGGGAGAGAGGAGAAGTTTTAACTTGAAATGAAGATTGTCATTATACCATTAGTCTGGACTGTTCTGACCTGGACTTTTTATTATCTGAAATCTCTAGATTGAAGGACTTTTTAGCTGAACATAACAGAAAAATCAATAATACATGCTTGATATTTCATTCAGGGTAGAAATTAATAAGTCTACAGAAATAAGTTTTTCTTTTTTGTACATTATCATCATATCCACCTTGTAAAACTAATCATTCTGTTACCACAAAGCTTGTCCTTATCTGGCTCTATTAAAAAAAATGCTACATGAGAAGACAAAGACATCAATCAATGATCACTCATTAAGCCTGTGGTCTGAATTAGTTAATACAGTTGGGAATCAGGATCAGGGAATCAGGATTCTAAAGGCAAATATTATAAAAAGAATAGTCTGGAACATAAGTCACTGGAAGGTTAGGATACAGAGTGCATTAGTGAGCAATCTGGGCAACGAAGCTCAAGGGAGGGCGCACTAGTGGCGATGTGGGGTGGAAGAAAGGAAAGGACACGCCCCTGAGGACAATCTATTCTGCATATGAGCAGCCTCCCTAAATTCCACCTGGTGCGACCTCTAGTGGTCACTCTAGTACCATAATACAGTGCACATATCCAAAGCTGTGACTGGTCTGTAACATGAAAGTTGACTCTCAGTTTTCACCAGTTTAAAATTTTAGAACTGTGCAGGCAGAGAGCTCTTAATACATATTAATGGTTTGATTGCTTAGGTGGAGAATGGGTGAAGATGTATGCACCCGGGCCAGTTTCCTGATAGCTGATTTTCATGCTGAGTGTAAATTTGGTCACACATTTGAATTGTCAGAAGGCAAATAGGAAAGAATTAAATAACTCATTGATTTCTCAGCTGACCTTTGGCATTATTCATAAAAAGTACATAGAAGGCTTTGAATAAATTGCTTGTTGAATAAATGAACAAGGAGTTACTCCTTATGGAGTTTGCTTTTTTATTGTCATGAATTGGGAGAAAGATTTAAATGATAGGAACCTAGTATGTTAGCATCCACAAATTTTAAATTCACCTGCAAGTAAAAGAATAAATTTATTTATAATAGATTTGGATGATTCCTATTTTTGTTATTTTATTCATAACATTCTATACAGGCAATCCAAGACTCTAAGTGAACCACACACTTTCTGAGTTCCTTTGAGTAAATGATTATTCCATGTTGATTGTCCAGAAAGGGCAAATAGTGGACCCAATACCTTTTATTGGTTATTTTCAAAGTTTAATAATGTAGTAATTGTAAGTTTCTTTGAGATGTTTATTCTTTTTCTTTGTTTACTCATGAGGATATAATTTGAGATGTTTTAATAGACAATTATTATTGCAAAACTTATTTTAATTTGTGGCTTAATTAATAGTAATTTAATCAGTTCCAATAAGCATAATGAGAACATAAAAAGCTACTAAATTATTAGGTGTAATGATTCCTGTCTTTCCTTAAGAGGGCAGCAAAACTGCACTGCTCAGTTCTCAAAAATCAGTATAAAAATCTTAAAAAGCGGATACACAGACATTCCCATGACCTGATCATTCATATTAGTCCAACTAATTAAACATAACATGTGTTGATATTTGTATTGGTATTTTACAAAAGTTTAGCTTTTCCTTTATGAAATGAAAGAAAAAATCTACTTCTTTCTCTTAGGTTAGACGATAGAATTATACTTGCCTAGGGTCTCAACATGCATTGTTTAGACAAGGACAAATGATTAAATAAGCTACTGAGGGTAACAAATAAATAACTTTTTTTTTTTTTTCCGAAGTGTATTAGTCCGTTCTCATACTTCTATGAAGAAATACCTGAGACTGGGTAATTTATAAAGGAAATAAGTTTAATTGACTCACAGTTAAACTTTCCTGAGGGGAGGCCTCAGGAAGCTTATAATCATGGCAGAAGGCAAAGGAGAAGCAGGCACCTTCTTCACAGGGCCTCAGGATGGAGAGATGCAAGCAGGGGAAATGCCAGATGGTGATATAACTATCAGATCTTGTGAGACTCACACACTATCATGAGAACAACATGAGGGAAACCACCCCCATGACTCACTTACCACCACTTGGTCCCGCCCTTGACACGTGGGGATTGTGAGGATTACAATTCGAGATGAGATTTTGGATGGGGTCACAGCCAAACCATATCACCAAGTTACTAAAGTGATTGTACTTGAATCCAGTTGGGAATCAGAATTAAGACTTTCTAAAGGCAAATATTATAAAAAGAATAGTTTGGAACATAAGTCACTGGGAAGTTTAGGATAAAGAGTGCATTAGTGGGCAATCTGGGCCATTTTGGAAATTGCCTTTCTATAGTCTATCCTAGGAAGAAAGACCTTTTAAATACACACACGCACACATGCGCGTGCACACACACACACACGTATGTGTATGCATATATGTATGTACATGTTTATCTGTATATATAGTTCAGAGTTGAAGAAAACTTGAATACTGGATCCAGAAAAATCGGGAAATGAGAGGGAGTTGAATCTACCCTTGCCCACATGTATAGAATGGAATTTGGGAATTTCCTAGGCAGATTATAGATGAGGTTTGTCTTTAGCACTTATCACACTGCCTTCTGTTATCACACTCCTCTCTGTTCCTAACTTGCTAAGTGCTGTTATATTCAGAAGGTGGTCAAATGATCCTGACAGTTGTTGCCTAATAGTGGTTCAAAACATTTCTTTTCTCTGGTATATCTGCATTTAATAGAGGACATGAGAAGACTGGAAGATTTTCAAGGCATAAAGGAATGGACCATAGTGGACCCTCAGAGGCCTGCATTCTGCCCTGGGGCTCCTGCTTTCATTTTAATAGCAGCAGTTGTAGGGCAGGAACAGGGAGATCAGCACCTGCATGGGCCGCAGTGACCAATTCCACCACTGTTTCTGCCAGAGGGAGGTACGAGTGGGCCATGCACCTTATAGCTGCCTGCCTCCACTTCTCATGTTGATGGAATATTCTGATGGACCATAGAGTTGGAGCATTTGCTCCATACTAGGTTTATCTTTTATATATAGTAGGCTTCCAATAAATGGTTGTTAAATGAATAAAGACCTCAAATGATAAATGAATGATGTAGCTGTTCTTCCACCTACTCAACACACAGAATAAAAATCCTTTTCCTTTTTGTGAGGTTAACTAACTTTGATGGAGGAAAATTTACATGATTGTTACTGGAAAGGGGACAGGTATATTCAACTGGAAGCATTTGATGATTCTTCATTCCATTATATTGAATAGGTTGACTAGGGATCAAAACAGGTTCAATGGCATGGTGGCCATCATAAACAAATGTAAAGTTCGAACTTAAGGGTTGTTCTCATCTTTCAAACATTTAAAGATCTTGTAAGAATTAACATTAATATTTATTAAGCACTTTTTCTTTGCAAATCCCTATGCTAGTTTTGTTTTGAAATTTACTGCACAGTATAAAAAGAATAAGCTATACCCTTGTCTTCAATGAATTTATAGTGTCCCTCTAGTCCCAAGACTAGCACACATGAAAGCATCAGAAAAGTAGGTACAGTATAGATCATTAATGCAAATGAGTAAGTGCCATGCCCCAGGATGAAAAGTTCTGAAAAGGGAAAGTCAATAAGAGGTAGAGATGCTGGGGGAAGGCTACCCAAAGGAAAAGGACCTTGAGATGACTCCTAAAGTACAGATACAGTTTAGATACAGAGACAAAGGGGGGTGTCCTAGGAATAACAGCTGTATAAAGACATAAGAAGTGCTGAGCATGGTCCGTTTTAGAAAACAGATTAGAAAATAACTGCAAATTGGGTAACAGTGGGGGCCAAAGTTGGAAAAGTGATTAGTTTTTGGAATCAAATCTAAAAAAAGGATGAATTCTATAACATTATTGAGTAGGAGAACAATGAAAGGATAGCTGTGTTTCCAGATAATTAACCTCCTTATTTCCCCTGCTGTGGAAACTAAGTTTCTAGAATAATTGTAAGGGGAGAAATGTTTGGGGTGATTAGAGGATAGTGGGACCAGTTTACTTCTTAACTGTGAATATTGTACTTATTGAGCTGAATTATATTTTCAAACCTATACAGTATATATTTTAGGCTTAGAAATAATAAATCTGTATCTCAATTTTTATTCTAGGATAGTATTAGTGATCGATTCCAACCTGAACCTCATGCAAGTATCATAGTTACTAGAAATCCACTTAAAAGCTGAGATCCAATCATGGTACATTTTTATTTTTAGTAAGGAGCTGTTTCTAACGTCAACACTTGTAAACTAATGGTTTGTTGGAAGAAAATATGCCCTTTAATAGAAAGCCAACACATTCAGTCAAGAACATTTTACTTGTTCCATGTGAAAATCCACTATAGAAACAATTTCTGTTTTATCCTGAAATAAACATATATTGCAGAAACAGACACAGGACATTTTTGTGCATCAAGGTAATGTCTTTGGCTGGTTGCTATTGAGTACTTTCATGATGTGAATATCATCACGAATAATTCATCAATTCTAAACTAGATTTCACTTAAAGTTGCAAATTTACCATTTTAATGACATATTAAAAAAGTTTTCTGAAAGAAAAAGTACAAATAAAAGTAAAATAAGGGCTTCTGGTTCAAGATGGCTGACTAGAAGCAGCTAGTGGGTTCCTCTTCCATGGAGATGAATCAAAATAGTAAATATTCACACTTTGAATAGATCATCTAAACGAGACAGCACGCTGGAATTCATCAGATAAGTGATAGGAATTATGGAAAGCAAAGAAAAGCGAAGCCAGGCAGCCTGCTGAGCTGGGATTGGCATGGAGCCAGGAGTAGCTCCCTGACACGGGGAAAGGCTGAGTGAGCAACCCCTGGGGCTCCACTCCCACCGTGGACTTTTACAATCCTAGCTATGGGAGAGCTCTCTGAACCCCTGGGGCCTCCAGTCTAACACGGGGAACTGCCTGGAGATTGTGCAGAGGCACTGCTTGGGCCCACATGGAATTCACAGGCTTTTGATCCTTGAAATGCTGCAGCCTGGTACTGGCTGCTGTTGCAGTGCCAGGAGGGAGTGGGGTGGTCAAGTACTTTTGCACACCCCAAAGATGTGTATCACTGCTACCGCTGCTGCAGGGTAGAGAAGCAAGCACATTGAGCACCCTTGCTTTCACTGCTCCCGCTAAGGGGGACCTGCCATCCCTCGGCTCACTGTACAGCCACCTTGCTTCTGCCTGAGCATTTTGGCTGTGGCCTGGCACCCTTCTGAGAGCCCAGCCCCCAGAGGCCTGCAATCTGCCCTGGGGATCCTGCTGCTGTTGCTGCAACTGCCACCACCACTGCCAGGCCAGGGAGGGAGTGGGAAGACAGGACACCTTTGCACACCTCAGTGGTGGATACCACTACTGCTTCTGTGGAAGGTGCGAGTGGGCCATGGGCCCCACAGCTGTTAGCTTTCACTGCTCTCACTGAGCAGGGCTACCCCTGCCTGAGCATTTTGCTGTTGCCTAGCACCCTTTTGAAAGCCTAGTCCTCAGAGGCCTGCATTCTGCCCTGCGGCTCCTGCTTTCATCTTATTAGCAGCAGTTGTAGGGTGGGAACAGGGAGACCAGCACCTGCATGGACCACAATGACCAAATCCATCACTGTTTCTGCCAGAGTTAGGTACCAGTGGGCCATGCACCTTGTAGCTGCCTGCCTCCACTGCTCATGCTGATGGAATATTCCGCAGCTGCCTGAGCAGTCTGCCTGCTCTTTCTGAAGCCTTCTGCCAGCAGCCTAGGGGCCAGCCCACTCCTTCCTATCACAGCCAATACCTGAACTCTGGGAATTTGAAGACATATTTGCTTGTCCGGTCCTGGTTTAGTCCTCCCAGGACTCATGCCCATTGCCCAGGGAGCCATTTAGGAACCTGAGGATTAGAGGATTGCCTAGCCCAGTGATGGCACCTGATCATTCCCTCCGTGGTCTGAGGTTGAGCTGATCCAATCAGCTGACACCACCACAGCTGACCCCCACCTGCATGTACTGAAAGGCAGAACCATTCCCCCTCTCTCTGTGAAGCAGCAGTATTCCTACATTGGAGAACAGGAAAGCCACAAAGCTGTCTATATTGAGCTGAGGGAAGAGATCCCACGCTGAAGCCACTCCAGTGAAGAATCACAGGACAGGTGTTTTCCCTGGCTTTTAGTGACATTGTGGCCTGGCGTTAGATGACAGTGTCTGTCTGAACTGAGAGTCATCAGCCCTGAGACAAGGGTGTGATACAGAAAGAGACTGTGTTCCTATCTGCCCAGGATGTGGAGCTGGTGGAGCCCCCTCTCCAACTGCAGAAACCTTGGCACATTTCACCAGGAGCTCCTTCAGTCACTCCCGTCAGAGCTGGTGCCCATGCGCATCATTGAAGTATTCATGGGTGAGCTTGGTGTTTCAGCTCCTCCCAATAAACCGAGATCAAGCAAATAGCCATCTGCTTCTGTGACAGACAGCTTTTGCCCATGAGCACCACCTACTGGTCTGGAGGTTGAACTGCAAAGCCCAATACAAAACATGCTAATAAGTACACCAAGGCTAAAGAATCAAAGCCAAAGGACCCTACTCAACTGTGGTATTTGATTTCCACACTGTCATGTGGAAAATAATCCCATATAAATGAAAGTAAATCAAAAACAAGAAGTGACACCTTCTCCAGATGAGAAGAAACCAGTATAAGAACTCTGGCACCATGAAAAACCAGTGTTGAGACATCCCCAAAGGATCATACTAGCTCATAGCAATGGATTCTAACCAAAATGAAAATTCTGAAATGACAGAAAAACAATTAAAAATATGGATTACAAGGAAGCTCAATGAGGTCCAAGAGAAAGTTGAAAACCAACGAAACAAAATCAGGAAAACAATGTAGCATATGAAAGAAGAGATAGATATCTTAAAAAAAAAAAAGCAGAATTTCTGGATTTGAAAAATTCACTGAAGGAATTACGAAATACAGGCATGAATGAAACTGGACCTCTGTCTCTCACCATATACAAAAATTAACTCAGTGTGAGTTAAAGACTTAAATGTAAGACATGAAACTATGAAAATCCTAGAAAAAATATGGGAAAAACTGTTCAGAATTTTGGCATAGGCAAAAAATTTATGGCTAAGAACTCAAAAGCACATGCAACAAGAACAAAAATAAACAAATGGGACTTAATTAAACTAAAAAGCATCTGCCAGCAAAAGAAGTAATCAATGGAGTAAGCGGACAACCTACAGAGTGGGAGAAAATATTTGCAGACTATGCATCTGACAAACGACTAATATCTAGAATCTACAAGGGCCTCAAACAACTCTACAACAATGACAACAACAAACAAACAACCCTATTAAAAAGTGGGTAAGGGACACAACTAGACATTGCTCAAAATAATACAAGTGACCAGCAAACATATGAAGAAAAGGCTCAACATTACTGATCATCAGAAAAGTGCAAACTTATACCATAATGAGATACCATCTTACATCAGTCAGGATGGCCATTATTTAAAAACTGCAAAACAACATGTTGGTGAGGATGAAGAGAAAAGGGAACACTTATACACTGTTGGTGGGAATGTAAATTAGTATAACTTCTGTGGAAGACAGGATGGGTATTTCTTAAAGAACTGAAAATAGGAACTACCATTTGACCCTGCAATCCCACTGCTGAGTATCTACCCAAAGGAAAAAAAATCATTTTATTAAAAAGACACCTGCACTTGTATGTTTATTATGGCACTATTCACAATAACAAAGTCATGGAATCAGCCTAAGTGTCCATCACTGAATGATCGGATAAAGACAATGTGGTATGTATACACCATGAAATACTACTCATCCATAAGAAAGAATAAAATTGTGTCTTTGCAGCAGCATGGATGGATTTGGAGGCCATTATTCTAAGTGAAAAACTGCCACAGAAAATCAAATACTACATGTTCTCACTTATAAGTGGGAGCCAAACAGCAGGTCCACAAGAACATACAGAAAGAAATAGCAGACTGGGCGTGGTGGCTCACGCCTGTAATCCCAGCACTTTGGGAGGCCAAGGTGGGCGCATCAGGAGGTCAAGAGATTGAGACCATCCTGGCCAACATGGTGAAACCCCGTCTCTACTAAAAACACAAAAATTAACTGGGCGTGGTGGTGCGCACCTGTAGTCCCAGCTACTCAGGAGGCTGAGGCAAGAGAATCATTTGAACCCGGGAGGCAGAAGTTGTAGTGAGCTGAGATCAAGTCACTGCACTCCAGCCTAGGCAACAAGAGTGAAACTTTGTCTCAAAAAAAAAAAAATAAAAATAAAAATAAAAAGCTATAGTAGTCACTGGAGATGCCAAAAGTTGAGAGAGTGGGAGGAGAGTGAGGGTTGAAAAATTCCCTATTGGATACAGTGTTCACTGTTTAGGTGATGGGCACATCAGAAGCCCAAACCCCACCACTATGCAATATATCCATGTAGCAAACCTGCACATGTACTTCTGAATCTATGCAAATAAAAAAAACCACATTCTCAAAGAAGAGTAAAATAAAATAGAACACATGGAAGAAAATATATCACAAAGTGCTGAGAATAGAAAAAGTAACATCCTAAAGCTCTAGAATTTGGGGTAGTTCACCACTTAACACAATTTGGTAAATGGCAATGGAGAGCTTTTTAATACTTAGTTCATACTCTGTCTCTCTTGCTCTCTCTCTCTCTCTATTAGTAGAAAGTGTTTTCATAAACGTTTTAAGCTTGGGTTTATCCTCAGTCAGGGTTCTTTCTTCCTTCTTTCCTCCGTTTTTATTTAAGCCATTGCTAGATTTTGATTTTGTTTTCTCTTAGTGTCTTAAAGTGTATTATTTTTGCTTTTCCAACTGCAAAACAATAGTTGCATATTTTTTGGTCCCTTTAAGTTTTTATTATAACTTTTTTCATCCCACCTCTTCCTTTTATAATGTTAAATGGCAAAATGTCTATAATATTTAAAAATTTGCTTCCATCATCCTAAATGTCTTATTTTCTACTTTTATTATTATAAATAAACAAATTTATGTGCATGTTTTTTTTTTATTTTGTTTCCTGAAACAAGTTAAAATTTGAATGTTTAAAATAGTGTTGTGATATGAATACTGCAGGTGTTATTTCTATATGGGGACTGAGAAGTTAGGCCAATAAACACCTATTTATTGAACTTCTTGAAGGATTCCTGGGCAGCCTTCAGTGCTAAGGGGAACAAAAATATAATAAGTACTAGGGATATTTTAGGAATATTTCCTGACACCTTTTTAAATTCTAGTATTTGCAAATATCACTATAGAATATTAGTTTCCTCATATACTTTATTCCTGGCAGCCAGGAGAGTTGAAAACAATAAACCTCTATTGAGAGACTGGACTGTCCAAATTGTTAGATTTTCAGACCTGGCAACACCCACACCACCACCTAGTATTTCTTGAGAGTTTCATATATGGCAATCACTGTTATAAGGACTTTTCATTTATATACTTATTTATTCATTAAAATAGCTATATGATACACACAGATTATCATAATCATTGTCATTTTATAAATAGTAGGTAATGTAGGAAAAAATGGTTAAATAACTGCTAATGGTCACTCTGTTGGTAGAGCCGTGAATTTGAATCCAGGTATTCTAGCTTGAGAACCCACAGTCTTAACCACATTTACCTTCCATCACTCTGCATTTCTTTTCCACAGCTCACAAGCGTACTTTGATTAGGGGATGACTCTCTTCTGGTGTGCCTTTAGACAAATTAGACATTTCTTCATGGCAGAGACATTTGGGATTGTTTTGAAACAAACAAAAATGAATAATTTAAATGACAAATGTCAATAATTATCTTTTTTTTTTTACAAAATATATTCAATATAGTTGGATAAATTAGATATATAGATGACATAATTAATGCACAAAGTAGAAATATCTATGCCAGCAGTGTATACTGATATATGAAATCTCTAAAGAGTGTAGCTGGAGAGTAATCAGGAAAGAAAGGATTGGAGAGAGATTTGGAATATATGCAGAGAAAGATTGTATCTTCCGAGGATGTCGAAGAGTGTGTAGGTTTTGAGGAAGTGGTGGATGCTGATTGAGGTGATGTAAGGGATAGAGAGAAGAGCATGAAGACAGGAGTACATGTACTATTTGAAAGCAATGAAATGTGATGAATGCCACATCCAGGCAAAGTGTTGAACCCTGAATTGCAGTTTGCCATGCTCTCTTTTCCCCTTACTGTGAGCCTGGCAAGTTTTTAGACAGGGGCTGCTTTATCAGCTTGAATTGCAGGGTGAAGAAACATGAAGCAGAGTCTTCTGACAACTCATCATATAGTATAAATAGAACTTTCTTACTGTTAGCCAGGAAGATTTTTGTGGAACTTATTAATGCAGCATTTTCTACCTTATAAAACTGGCTGGCAGGCAATTTCAGTATCCCAGGCGTAAAGGGCTAAGGATTTAGGCAACGAAGAACAGGAGCAAAATCTAAAAGTCATTGGGAAGGAAGGCTGGAAAGAACTTGGTAACTGATGGGTTATGAGGTACAAAGATTTAGAAGAAACTGTGACATAACCTAATGATTTTGGTTTGAGAAAATAAATAATCAAAATGAGAAAGCAAAGGTAGAAACAAATGTGGAAGGTGTATATATATATATGTAAATTTTTGTTTTGTTTTGTTTTGTTTTTGAGGCGGAGTCTCGCTCTGTCGCCCAGGCTGGAGTGCAGTGGTGTGATCTTGACTCACTGCAAGCTCCACCTCCCGGGTTCACGCCATTCTCCTGCCTCAGCCTCCCGAGTAGCTGGGACTACAGGCGCCGCCACCACACCGGGCTAATTTTGTTTTTGTATTTTTAGTAGAGATGGGGTTTCACCGTGTTAGCCAGGATGGTCTCGATCTCCTGACCTCGTGATCCGCCCATCTTGGCCTCCCAAAGTGCTGGGATTACAGGCTTGAGCCACCATGTCCGGCCAGGAGGTATATTTTTAATAGGTAGGAGAGAGACCTTAAATCTTTTTTATGAAATTAAAGATAGTATAAGACAGTGTTAAAAAAAAAAAAGGATCATCAGAAAGAGTGCACTTGGAAAAATGTGGTAGTTCAGAGACATTTCATAGTACTTAGAATGTGAAACAGATCCAATGGAAAGTTTTTGTTTTGTTATGTTTTGTTTTAAAGTTAGGCTATACATTTGCATACTTAAAATAATAAAAATATATAGGAATCCAGCAGTGCAGGAAAGATGTTGTGGACATGGGTGGTAAAATATGAGTTCTAAGGTCCACAGAAATTAGGAAGAGATGTGACTGAGAACATACACGGAGGGGTAATATTTGGAGAAATGAGAGGAAAGATCTATTAAAATTTTAGAAGGAAGGGGCAGGGCGTGGTGGCTCACACCTTTAACCCCAGCAACTTGGGAGGCCGAGGTGGGCAGATCACGAGGTCAGGGGTTTGAGACCAGCCTGGCCAACGTGGTGAAACCCTGTCTCTACTAAAAATACGAAAATTAGCCAGGCGTGATGGTGGGCTCCTGTAATCCTAGCTACTCAGGAGGCTGAGGCAGAAGAATCACTTGAACCCTGGAGGCAGAGGTTGCAGTGAGCTGAGATCCTGAGATTGTACCATTGCACTTCAGCCTGGGTAACAAGGTGAGACTCTATCTCAAAAAAAAAAAAAAAAAAGGAAGGGTAAATGTAGAAATGGATATGCACTGATATAGAAACAGGGACTGGTAAAGTTCAAGATCTTGACAGTCCCAGTGCCTCAGTTTTCCACTAAAATCAGTGAAGTTATCTGCTAAGTGGGACAGAAGGAGAGGGGCAGGTGAGAGCTGAGAAAAGAGAAGTTTGGAATTGCCACAGAGTGGAGAAAACCTGGTTGTGATGACAGGATTGCCAAACGCAGAGGGCCTGTTTGAAGTTAGACTGTATGAATTCATAGTAGGCCAAGTCTGAATAATTCTCTGTATTCTCTCAGTAGTGCTCAGTGTCCTGGGAACAGGCAGGGAAAGCTCACAGGGAGGGCGATCCAGGTTTGTGATTCTTACGGATTAGGTTATTTGCTCGAGGTCATACTTATACAAAGTTCTCTTTAATCCATTCTCATTGTTTCTTCATAAAAATACAATGTCTTTTCACAGATACATTTTATATTCCTGTGGTTCTGATAATCTTCACACTAGCTTGAAATTCATCTCTTTAACCACTAGAGCCTAGATTTCTTTTTTACGCTTGGCTCTTTATAAACGATGATATTAGTTTTTGGATAACTTTTCTACCTTCTTGTTTTTTTCACTTTGATAGGCTTTCTCAAATAACTTCTATTGGTGGAAAAAATTATCTATAGTTTTTAATAAAATGTTGTCGTCTCATTTAATTCATCTGTTAGATACTTAATCATTATTTAGTGCTGAATATGTGCCAGGTGCTATGTTAAGGGCCAAGTTTACAAAGAAAAATAAAACAAGGTACCTGTCTTTGATGGGTTTATAGAGTTCAGAAGTCTATTGGGCAAGTTCCTAAACTTTGTAAATAAAAAGCAAACATAGATAAATAAAAACAAAGATAAACAAAGATAAATAAAACAAGGTACCTGTCTTTGATGGGTTTATAGAGTTCAAAAGTCTATTGGGCAAGTTCCTAAACTTTGTATAACTTGTGTTACAATGGCTTCTGTTCTCATTTGGTATTGGGCAAGCTCCCCTCACCCCACATACTTTTCATTAAATTTGTAATATTTATGAATTTGAAAAGTAAGTTTTCATTACATTTGGTTTATTAATACATAGAATGAACTATTTTCCCATTCTCTGTTTTGGTCCCCACTGCTGGAACTGATATTTATTGTTACGACCACCTCATCCCACTGGACACCACAGTCCTCACTGGACTTTGCCATGTTTGTGCAGAAACACTGCCATTTCTACTGATTGTCCCAATTTCTATTGCTGTACTAGAACACTTAAATGTTAATGATGATTGCTGACTTATTTGGACACAAAGGGAAAGTTCTGTTTTCCTATTTCAAGTTACACTTATTGAGAGGACAAGCAATGCAGTAGATACAGTTGAATGAAAACAGCTACTGCTTATACATATATATAGTGCTTATGAACTCTGATTTTAAATAAAATTACTGGAAACCCACATTCTTTGCTTTATAAAGGTCCAAGCTCTTCTGCAAATTCCCAGGGGCATATAAACATGTGGGCACTTCTGATTTCGATTTACTGCCTCTGCTGGATATTTTTTTGTTTCTATCCTGTCTAATCCTGTTTCCACATAGGTATTATTTAAATATGGTACATTGCTCCTTATCAATATCTACAAATACATTATCCCTACACAATTCTGAGAATCTGTTGGTGGGAAATGGGGAGAAATGTTTATAATTTGAAAATGCAAACACATTAACATTGAATATTTAAAATTTTATCTTGTTTTTTTGCTAGTAAAAACACTTAACACCACCCTCTTAACAAATGTCTAAGTGTATAATACATTATTTTGACTATAGGTACAATGTTGTACAGCAGATCTTTAGCGCTTATTTGTCTTGCTTCACTGAAGCTTCATGCCTGCTGATTAGTAACTCCTCATTCTCCTCCCCCCACCCCTAGCAACCACCATTCCACTCTCTGATGATACGGATTTGACTATTTTAAATACCAAATATAAGAAAAATTATGCAGTATTTGTCTTTCTGTGATTGGTTTATTTCATTCAGTACAATGCCCTCGAGTTTCATCCATGTTGTCACATTGTTGAATTTCCTTCTTTTTAAAGCTAAACAGTATTGCATTATATGTACACAACACATTTTCTTTATCCATTTCATCTGGCAATGAACATTAAAAACCATAAAATAATTCGCAATTAAATAATAATTAAACAACAATAAATACAAATATTGATAAATAAAAATTAAACAATACAAATTCTTATTCATAAAAGTCTGAGACTGGGCATTTCTCACTAACTAAATGTTTACCATCCTCTCAATTCCTTTCCTTCCCTACCTCTTCTCTCTGGCCTCTTTTACTCCATTCCAAAGTATTTACACTTCTCACATTGTCCCATGAATAAAATCTAGTATTAATTTGGGTTGCTTTGGATCTTCCTTCAGAATCTTTCCCTTTCTTTACCCTATGAGCTTTATCAAACAAGGTAGTTTCTCATGCAGTTTTCTTCTGAAGTAGAATTCTGGAACCACTCTTAAGACAATAAAATGTTCAATTTTATTATGTGTCTTATAATTTCATGAATCCAAGTGAAAAACTGGGGGGTATACATTGATGCAACCACTTTGGGAAACAGTTTGGCAGGACCAGATTCATGGGTGTGTAACCTGTGCTGTCATAGAGGTTTGTGAACTTAGAAGGGCCTACACTTGTTTTAATGTTTTGCTGTTGCTGTCTTGAAATTTTAATACTTTTAAAACAAGGAGCCCTGTGTTTTCATATTTCATTGACCCAGAAAGTTCTATATGTGGTTCCACAGTCTGGCATTATTTAACACAGCTGAGTAAACTCAATGTTTCAGGGATTTCACTTCTAGGTTAAAACCCAACTGTAGCTCATATCTATATGCACCAAAAGAGATTATAGAAATATTTATCTCTGCATATTGTCTATTATTCATAATAGGCAAAAATCTGGAAACAATTCCATTTTCATCACCAATGAAGAAACAAATGAACTGAGCTATATTCATACAAAGAAATACTACACAGTGAAGAAAATTCATAGTCTAGTGCTATAAATTATAGTGAACTAATATCACCAACCTAATATTAGAAAAAAAGAGATAAAGAATAGTTTAAGATTCCATTGACCGTAAAGTCTGAGAAGAAGCAATTTTATAAAGCTAGAGGAGAGTGTAGTGGTAGACTTTATGGAAGAAAGGCTTATAAATAGTAACTGGGAGGAAACATGGTGGGGGCCCCTGGGGTTCTGCTAATAGCCTTTCTTGACCTGGAGGGGAGTTACAAGTGTGTTAGTTTATAAAGCTATACATTTATATTTTATACACTTAAAATGTTTCTTATATGCACAAACATTTAAAATAATGCATAGCATGGTGTTGGTACCAAGGGAAATCGGGGTGTATCTGTCTGTTGTGAGCAGGGTGGAAGCTTTTTTTTTTTTTTTTTTTTTTTTGAGACGGAGTCTGGCTCTGTCGCCCAGGCTGGAGTGCAGTGGCCGGATCTCAGCTCACTGCAAGCTCCGCCTCCCGGGTTTACGCCATTCTCCTGCCTCAGCCTCCCGAGTAGCTGGGACTACAGGCGCCGCCACCACGCCCGGCTAGTTTTTATGTATTTTTTAGTAGAGACGGGGTTTCACCGTGTTAGCCAGGCTGGTCTCGATCTCCTGACCTCGTGATCCGCCCATCTCGGCCTCCCAAAGTGCTGGGATTACAGGCTTGAGCCACCGCGCCCGGCGGAAGCTCTTTTAAACACTCTCTGATTAAGAAACTCATTGCACTAATAGATGCTCTTCACCCGCTCTGTGAGCACACTATCAGATTCTTGAGACTCACCGAGTGGTTATATCTGTAAGCTTCGCTCTTATATATAATTTTGATAAACCATCTGATTTCCACTTGGATAAGTGAACATCTATGGTAATAGAAATATATTCATGATACTTAAGTTTAAAGTAAACTATTAATAAGAATTCAAGGGAATTTTCAAGGTCCAGAGTGAGACTGTGCCTCAGTAGGAGTCTGGTATAAAGAAATAGAAAGTCGGCCGGGTGCGGTGGCTCACGTCTGTAATCCCAGCACTTTGGGAGGCCGAGGTGGGCGGATCACGAGGTCAGGAGATCGAGACCATCTTGGCTAACACGGTGAAACCCCGTCTTTACTACAAATACAAAAAAAAAAAAATTAGCCAGGCGTGGTGGCGGGCGCCTATAGTCCCAGCTACTGGGGAGGCTGAGGCAGGAGAATGGCGTGAACCCGGGAGGTGGAGCTTGCATTGAGTCCACATCGCACCACTGTGCTCCAGCCTGGGTGACAGAGCAAGACTTAGTCTCAAACAACAACAACAACAACAACAACAACAACAAAGAAAGAAAAAGAAAGCCAACATGAATTGCTTGCCATCTCTTATCTCTAAATCTTTATGTGCCCTGTTTCATTCTTCTCAGTCTTACTTTTCTAATACTCATCTACTTGGTAAAATATGGCCATGCCAAAGTTTTCAAACTCTTGTTCCTTTAGTTCAAAAGACAAGGCAGATTGATATATTCTCAAACTTAATTCCAAATTTTGGGAAAGAAAATCCTAAAACTTGCCTCTTTTTTTTTTTAAAATCCCTGGGCCACTTTCCAAGGCTAGAAGAGAGTCACACAACAATAATATATTTAATGCAGTCCACTCTGTATAACCCCCAAAGCTTGTTTCTTAGTGCTTAAAATACACATGCATGCCTAAATTCAGGAGCTGGACTTCCTTTTTTTTTTTTTTTTCCTGAATGTTCAAGTACAACCACCCTGGCTTTCTGATTAATGAATTGGCCTTGATTTATAGCACAAAGGGAACATTGACTAGCATTTTATTGAAACATAAAAAGCAGGGATAATGTTCTTATCAAATCTCCACTTATAAGAAACATGGCATCAAATGAATGGATAAAAGGTTAATTTTTCAAAAAATTATGTTGTGATACTTGGCTATCCATTTTTGGGGAAAAATTAGTTTTTCTACTACATATCTGTCTTAGTTCACTCAGGCTGCTGTAACAAAATACGATAAACTGGGTAGGTTATAAACAACAGAAATTTATTTCTCACAGTTCTAGAGGCTGGGAAGTGAAATGAAAGATCAGGGTGATGGCAGATGTGGTGTACGGTGAGGACTCTCTTCTGGGTTGTAGACTGCTGACTTCTAGCTGCGCCTTTACATTGGTGGAAGGGTGATGCAACTCTCTGGGGCCACTTTTGTAATGGCACTAAACCTCTTCATGACACCTTCACTCTTATGACCTTATCTTCCGAGGGCCCCATTTCCTAAAACCATCACTTTGGGGATTAAGACTTCAACATATACATCTTGGGGGGAACACAAACATTCAGATCATAACAACACTAGCCATTAAAAAATGCAGATAGAAAAAGTATGTAATAGTAAAAAAGTGTAAAAAACAAAGAAACCCACATGACCATAAAATATGAGATAATTTGTTTGGAAACATGGGCAAAAGAAGTGATGTTTAAACATAGTATAAGATGGTTTGGCTATGTCCCCACCCAAATCTCATCTTGAATTGTAACTCCCACAATTCCCACGTGTTGTGGGAGGGACCCAGTGGGAGGTAATTGAATCATGGGGGTGGGTCTTTTCTGGGCTAGACTCATGATAGTGAATAAGTTTTATGAGAGCTGATGGTTTTATAAAGGGGTGTTTGCCTGCACAAGCTCTCTTCTCTTGTCTGCTGCCATGTGAAATGTGCCTTTCACTTTCCACCATGATTGTGAGGCCTCCCTGGCCATGTGGAACTGTGAGTCCATTAAACTTCTTTCTTTTGTAAATTGCCTGGTCTCAGGTATGTTTTTATCAGGAGTGTGAAAGTCGACTAATAATACTTAGTACAAAATAAAAAAAGTAATGGGAAAAATTAATAAATTTGATTATATCAGAATTTAAAACTTAATTAAAGACACCACATAAATTTAAAGGTTAATGTGGTAGTCAGTTTTTTATGTCCATGTGGGTAAGCTATGGTTTCCTATTAGTCAATAAAACCCAATATAGGTGCTACTGTGAAGATATTTGGAAGATGATGTGGTTTGGCTCCGTGTCCCCACCCAAATCTCGTGTTGAATTTTAATTCCCAGTGTTGGAGTAGGGACCTGGTAGAAGGTGATTAGATCATGGGGGTGGGTTTCCCCCTTGTTGTTCTTGCTATAGTGAGTGAGTTCTCGTGAGATCTGGTTATTTAAAAGTGTGTAGCACTTCCACCTTCACTCTCTCTGTCATCACTATGTGAAGATGTGCCTGCTTCCCCTTCACTTTCTGCCATGATTGTAAGTTTCTGGAGGCCTCCCCAGCCATGCCCCCAATACAGCTTGCAGAACTGTGAGTCAATTAAACCTCTTTTCTTTATAAATTACCCAGTTTCAGGTATTTCTTTGTAGCAGTGTGAGAACAGCCTAATATAGAAGATTTGATTAAAGTCCATAGTAAGTTGACTTTAGTAATGAAGATTATTCTAGGTAATATAAGTGAAGTGGGCCTCATTCAATCTGTTGAAAGGCCATAAAAGAATAATTTAGGTTTTCCTAGGGGGAAGAAACTCTGTTTTATGGATAACAGCTTTAGTTTATGTCAAGAGTCCCAGCTTGCCCCTCCTCAAAGCCTGCCCTACAGATTTTAGACTTGCCTAACAAGTTCCCACAGTTGCATAAGCCAATTACTTGCAATAACTCTTTTAATATATGTCTTCTGGAGGTCATACTTCTCTTGATGAATACTGAGTGATACAACAAGTCATAGCTTGAAAGAAAATATTTGTGTGTTTTATCAAAAAGGAGTAGATTTCAGACCAGGATGGTGAAGTAAGAAGTCTTGGGCCCCAATTCCCCTTACAGAAAGTTCAACTACCAACTATTCATGGACTAGAACATTCTTTCAAAAACTTTAACACCTGGAAACAAGTGTGAGACACCAGCATGATACGTAGAAATGAACAATATCTGAATTAGAAAGGTAAGAGGACTAGTCTCACTCTGACCATGCTCTCTGACCCCCGACCCAGCACAGTGTCAGACAGAGGATTTTCCTGGACTCAGTTTCTACAACGGGGAAAGAGGACTGGGGCCAGTCATTCAGCTTCCTTAGCATTCCAAGGTACTTCTAGGAAGCCAACTCTGATCTCACTCCATGGGGAACACGAAAATAAATAGCATGGCATGCTTGTCCTTGGATTAAATAGAAACAAAGAAATGTGATCAGTGCACAACTCTTGATGGTAGCTCAGTGTTCCTGCCAGCTGAAGTACTGAGTCAGAGATATCAGCTAAACTTATAGCACACTTTTGAAACTGAGCTGCTTGACTTTGATGGAAATCATAATCTAGCTTGAGCCACTAGACTGTTATTCTTCCTAGCCAGCTTAAGAACCCACCCCAACTACCCTGCCCAGTTAGGGAGACTCCTGCTTCCATGAATCTCAGCAAAGCAAAGGGCTACATTGGCTTTATCCAGGAAGGTAAACAGCAACTCCACATGGCCAAGAAGCCTGCCCTATAACCCTGCATAGACAGGGAGATTCTCGCCTCTGCAGATCTCAGAAAAGTTAAGTGGCTCTACACCAGCCTAACCCAGAAAGGCAAGCAGTGGCTCTGAGCAGTCAAAAATCGACACAACAGTCCTGCCCAGGTAGAAAGATTCTCGCCTCTGTATTTTTTGGAGAAATAGAACAGCTAGTCCTGCTTGATCTGAAATGTTGGACAGCCACTTATCTAAGCCAAAAGCTCACCCTACATAGCTCCACCCAGACAGCGGACAATCCCCAATTACACATTTCTTTTTTTTTTTTATCATTATACTTTAAGTTCTGGGGTACATGTGCACAACATGCAGGTTTGTTGCATATGTATACATGTGCCATGTTGGTGTGCTGCACCCATTAACTCGTCATTTACATTAGGTATATCTCCTAATGCTATCCCTCCTCCCTCCCCACTCCCCACAATAGGCCCCGGTGTGTGATGTTCCCGTTCCTGTGTCCAAGTGATCTCATTGTTCAGTTCCCACCTGTGATATTACACATTTCTAAGGAGCATAGCCTCAGGTCTCACCTGCCCAGATAAGTGTCTCCATCTAACTTTAGAGCCCAACCTGTGGCCATGCTCAACCACAGATTCCAAATAGTGGAAATGCCCAAGCACGGAGTATATCTTGTGGCCAGCCTGACCAGAAGCCATCACAATACCCAGTAGCTCCACCTGATACCAGAGCAAATGCAGTGGCCCAGCTGACTAGAGATTGCATAACAAGCTCTGCTTCCCTGAGGTCATCATGAGCTGGCACTTCCAGAATCACAGGCTAGACTAAATAGTAAAACATTATCCCTTCCAATAAAGACCAGGAGAAGGGGCTGTCTCTTCAGATGCACAGACAACAACATAAGGGCACAAATATTATAAAGAATTAGGAAATCAGGACACTTCAAAAAGAAACTAATAAAGCTCCAATAGTGGAACCCAAAGAAATAGGGATCTATAAAATGACTAAACAATGATTTAGAATAATACTCATAAAGAAGTTTATTGAATTACAAAAATATACAGATAGAAAATTTACTGAAATTTGGAAAATACCCAAAAAGTGAGAATATTGACAAGAAAATAGAAACGGTAAAAGAGAACCAGATAGAAATCTTAGAGATGAAGAATACAATGATTAAACAGAAACATTAAATAGAAAGTTTAAATAGCAGAATTAATCAAGTGGAAGAAAGAATCAATGAACTGGAAGATAGAACATTGAAATTCTTCAGTAAGAGGAGTTAAGAAAAAAGAATGAAAAAGGATGACAAAAGCCTGTGGGAATTATGGAATTCCATCAAGAAACTAAACCTTTCAATCACAGGAATTCCAGAAGGAGAGCAAAGAGAGAAAGGGCCAGAAAGCATATTTAATAAAATGATGGTTAAAATTTTCCTAATCTGGGAAAGATACCAACACACAGGCGCCGAAAGCATGGAAGTCCTTGTCAAAATTAATTCAAAGAGGAGTATACTAAGACATATAATAATCAAACTATCAAAAAGTAAAGACAAATAAATTCTAAAAGCAGCAAGAGATGAGAAACATACCACACACAAAGGAAGGCTGATACAACTGTCAGTGGATTTCTTAGCAAACTCTACAAGCCTGGAGAGAGTAGGATGATATATTCAAAGTGTTGAATGAAAAAAAAAAAAAAGTCAACAAAGAGTACTTTATCCAGCAGAGCTGTTCTTTAGAAATGAAGAAAAGACAAAGATTTTCCCAAAAAAAGCTGAGAGGGTTCATTGCCAGACCTGACTTATAAGAAATGTCAAAAGGAGTTTTC
Source organism: Papio anubis (assembly GCF_008728515.1). Lineage (NCBI taxonomy): Eukaryota > Metazoa > Chordata > Mammalia > Primates > Cercopithecidae > Papio > Papio anubis. The sequence goes on from NC_044979.1 coordinate 152,989,295, forward strand.
AAGCTGGAAAAAGGGTGCTATTGAGTAACAGAAAAACATTTGAAGGTATAAAACTCATTCATAAAAGTCAGTACACAGTCAAATTCAGAATACTATGATATTGTAACATTAGTGTGTAAATCATATCTTTAGTATGAAAGCTAAAATTCAAAACTATTGAAAATAATAATTACAATAATTTGTTAAGGAGAATATTCAATATAAGAAGATACAAATCATACCATCAAAAATTCAAAAGAGGGGAGAAGTTGGGTTAAAATGTAGTATTTTTTGTTGTTATTGTTTCTTTTGATAAAAGTTAAGCTGTTATCTGCTTAAAATGACCTGTTATATCTATAACAAGTTTTTTGTAAGCCTCATAATTATAACATAGCAAAAATCTGTAATATATATTCAAAAATGAAAAGCAAGAAATCAACATACTACTAGAGAAAATAATTTATCCACAAAGGAAGGTAGTAAGATAGGAAGAAAGGATCTATAAAACAAATAGAAATAAAACAAATGAAAATAAACAGATTAAATTCTCCAATTAAAAGACATTAAAAGGTTGAATGGATAGAATAATCAGACCAAAGTATATACTGCCTATATGAGACTCACTTCACTGGTAAGGACACACATAGACTGAAAGTAAAGGGATGGAAAAATATTTCATACAAATAGAAATCAAGAGAGCAGGGGTAGCTTTACTTGTACCAGGTAAAATAGACTTTAAACACCATTAAAAGAAACAAAGGTCATTACATAATGATAAAACAGTCAATCCAGTAAGAGAATATAACCATCATAAATACACATTCACTCAATATCAAAGAACCTAAATATACAAAGCAAATATTAATAAATCTAAAGGAATATATTAACTGCAATATAATATAGCAGGGGACTTCAATGCCTCACTTAGAGCAATGGCAGATCATCCAGACAGAAAATCAACAAAGAAGCATTAAATTTACTTTGCATTCTATACCAAATGGACATAACAGACATTTGCAGAACACTCCATTCAACAGCTGCAGCACTAACATTCTTCTCAAATGCACATGGAACATTCCAGGGTACATCATCTATTAGACCACAAAATAAGTCTTAACAAATTTCAAATGTTTGAAATCATGTCAAGTACTTGTTCTGATCATAATGGTTTAAAACTAGAAATCAATAAGAGGAGGAAATTCAGAAACTTTACAAATACGTTATAATTAAGGAACATGCTCCTTAACAACCAATAGTCAATGAAGATATTAAAAAGAAAATTTTAAAAATTTGTGAGACAAATGAAAATGGAAACACAGCATACCAAAACCTATGGAATACAGTAAAAGTGGCTCTAATAAGGAAGTTTATAGCAGCAAACACCTAATTCAAAGCTCCCAAACAGCAAAAGAAATAATCAACAGAGTAGACAGACAACTTACAGAATGGCAGAAAATATTTCCAAACTGTGCATCCGAGAAAGTACTAATATCCAGGATCTACAAGAAACTCAACGTAAGAAGAAAAAAAAACACACACACACAAATAACTTCATTCAAAGGTAGGCAAAGGAGAGAAATTTTTCAAAAGAAGACATACAAACAGCCAAAAATTATATGAAAAATAAAAAATAAAAAACACAGATTTTGGCAAGGATTTGGAAAAAAGAGAAAGCTTATACACTCTGGGAATGTACCAGCTCTATTGAAAACAGGATATGGATTGCTCAAAAAGTTAAAAATAGAACTACCATTTGACCAGCAATCCCACTACTGGATATCTATCCAAAGGAAAAGAAATCATTATATAAAAAACGTGCCTCCACCCATATGTTTTTGCAGCACTATTTATAATAGCAAAGTCCTGGAATCACTCTAAGTGTGCATCAGCAGATGATTGGATAAAGAAAATGTGGCATATATATACTATGGAATACTACTCAGCCATAACAAACAATGAAAATGTGTCTTTTACAGCAACATGGATGAAACTGGAAGCCATTATTTACGTGCAACAACTCAGAAACAAAGTCAAATATGCATGTTCTCACTTATAAGTAGGAGCTAAACAAGGGTAGACACACACATACAGAGTGGAATAACAAACAATGGAAACTACAAAAGGTTGAAGTATGGGAGAAGGATGAGAAATGAGAAATTACCTATTGTGTACAGTTTACATTTTCAGGTAATGGTATTCAAAAATCCAGGCTTCACCACCACATAATAATCCATGTAACAAAAATGTACTCATTTTCCTAAATCTACAAAGATGAAAAGAAGAAAAAAGAAAAAAAAGTTTATATGAAAAGAAGAAAGATCTTAAATAAACAAGCTAACATTACACTTCAAGAAATAGAAAAACAAGAACTAATTAAACTCATAATTAATAGAAGGGTAGAAATAATAAAGATCAGAGCAAAAATAAATGAAATGGAGTTTGTTTTTTTGAAAAGATAAACAAATTGACATTTAGCGAGACTAAATAAAAAAAAAGAGGAAATAACAGGTAAAAAAGAAGACATTACAAATACAGATATACAAAAGATCATAGGAGTCTATAACAAACAATTATCTGCCAACAAATCGAATAACCCTAGAAGAAATGGAAAAATTGCTGGACGCACACAACCTACCAAGACTGAATCATGAAGAAATAGGAAGTCTGAATGGACCAATAATGAGTAATAAAATTGAATCAGTAATAAAAAGTCTCCAATCAAAGAAGAGCCCCAAACTTGATTGCTTTACGGCTGAATTCTAACAACCATTTAAAGAGGAGCTAATACCAGTTCTAATCAAACTACTCCAAAAAGATTGAAGAAGCAGGAATTCTCGAAACTAATTCTACCAGGCCGGCATTATTCCATTACCAAACCCAGACAAGGATGCAACAAAAATCAAAATCAGGCCAGTCATGGGATACATATAACTATGGAATGCTAAATTTGGATATGGAGTTAGAATACCTAACTGTGCAACACTTTGATTACTTTCAGCTGACCTCGTTTGATTACACCAGTTTTATGGGCCCCTGAGTGTGGGGTTAGTGGTGGTTGCATTATTGACCTGCTGGCTATGTGAAACTGCTCAACAACTACCCAGTCTTCATGTCCTTTTGTGAATTATTTCTGGAAAGAAATGGATTCCTAGCTCTCAATTGTAATCTCACTGCAGAGTAATGTTGGATAATACGTCAGCCTCAAGAAAATTTCCAGATTAAATTGTCTGGGTGAGAAGTATAAAAGCGTATCTACTGGAACTGCAAGCTAATTGTGTCACATTCTTGGCTTTTCCGTTTTAAGTTACATGTTAAATGTGTATTTGAAGAAAGAGCTTTTAGTTAAAGACTGTGGGAAAAAAAGACATTTTGTCTCCCTTTCATTCTCTCAGAAATTGCTAAAGAAATAAGTTCAGTCAAAAGCTGTACGTATGTGGGAGGGGATAGAAAAGTGGGGAAGGGGTGATGTTCCTCCTCACTTTCAATGAAAGAGGAAATGGCTGTGTTCCCATATCCTGAATTTGTCATAAACCTGCCAAATATATGGAATGTGGCCTGGAATGAGAGAGACCATACTTAGTGCTGACCTATCTCCTCTGATCTTTAGCAGGAAATTGTAAAAGTAAATGTTATAGTCTTGAAAGGGCTAGCCAACTATTCTTTGATTAAAGTGAAGTGAGCTAGAGAGATCGATGGGCAACCAGAAAATATAACAAAGATCTAAAGTAAAGGGGGAAAACATGATAGCAAATTGTTTCTCCTATCTGAGATCTAGCTCCTAGTTAGGGGAAAATGCTTGGGGGAGGAGGAAAGTAAAGATGGAATATTTCCAGGTAACAACCAAGAGAACTTGTGGATTGAGAAACATTGCAATTTCTTAAACAGAGAAAACTGCAGAGACATTTTTTCAGACCAGAAAAAAAAAAAAAAAACCCAAAACCCAAACCAAATCAAAACAAACAAACAAACAGATTTTGTAAAAGAATGATTAAGACAATAACCCTAATCAAAATTCAAAATTCTCTTTGTCTTTCCCACAATAATTTTAAACAACAATGTTGAACTTATTAAAACAAAGCTATGAGAAGAAATAGACCAATTTGAGATTCATTTCTAAAAAGGGCACGTACATTATAAGAAGAAAAACCCATGGAAAAGCAGACTTGTTAAGGGAAAAGTTTTCTATATTAAAAAAATTACAAATGAAAGGAGCTTTTAAGAACTCAAAAAAGGCATACAATAATTCAAGGAAGAAATTGTAAAAAATAGATGGAGATTAAGATCAAACTAGTAGTGCTTGAGAATAAAATGAGAGAGAGAGAAAAAAATAAACATATTGCAGAGATGATGCTACTGCCTCTGGTTAGAATGTAGAAAGAAGTAAAAAGCCTATGGTCCCATCATAACAAGAAATCCCAGATACACAACACACACACACTTCTTTGAACACTTCTTTAAAGCCATCTAAGAACTGTGGATATAAAGTAGAATAAAGGAATCTATAGAAGTCTAAAGATTTCAGAAGAATGATCACTTTCTAAGTTTCTATGTCAGGTAGAACTGGAGGATACTTCCATACTTTGGAGCAATTGCAGAGATTGTGGGCTGGGTGGGCAGAGGAGCAAGCTTTTCATTGGTTGGAGAGAAACCTATCAGCTTTTGATGAAGTATAAAGACAGCATGCCAGACATAAAACTGGAAGAGCCCCAAATGCCAAGTAAGTCCTCTCTGGACAGTAATTTTTTCACATGTAAATTTTGCCAGGTAAGTACACACTGGAAAAAAGTCTGAAAAAGATAAACAGATTTACAATCTTGAAATATCACAATTTTGAAATCTCACTGTCTTGCTTCTCATGGTCTTGCAACCTCACAGTCACAAATTCCTGTTGTCTAAGGTCTTAAAGTATTTCATTGGTTGGAGAGAAACCAATCAAATTTTGATGAACTAAAACATACTTGTATATGTATAAGTATATACATATACCTTAATAAGTGTATATATTCTTATATAAGAATGTGTGTGTATATATATTACTCTAATATATATATGTGTGTGTGTGTACAAATCAATGGCTATGTTGTTTAGTGGCATGATTACTTTGGTGGGGCCTTAGAAATTTAAGCACCAAAAGTCTAATAAGACTTCTATTTTCTTTCAGCCTAGGATCCAATTTCCTGTGTTGCCACAGGGCTGATATCTTTGATCTATTAAAATCTGCATTGGTATAGGCAGGTGGCAGCTATGGTTGGATTCTGTTCAACTGTGTCTTTAATCACTCTGAATATAAGGCAAGGCTCTCTCTCTAGGAGGGCTTAAGGACAGAGCACCATCAAACTTCAATATGAGAGTCTTTAAGACTAAGAGACCATGAGATCTCAATACTGCAAGACTGTGAGACTGTAAGGCAGCATGCTGTTATGATTTTGAATAACAAAAGACTGTATACACACAAACACATATACACACAATCCAGATGTTAGATTTAGCAGGCAGACTTTAAAATAACTTATAGCTATTTTTAAAAATTCATAGGGTAAAGAAATAGACAATTTCTTTTTTTTTTTTTTCTTTGAGATGGAGTCTCGCTGTGTTGCCCAGGCTGGAGTGCAGTGGCCGGATCTCAGCTCACTGCAAGCTCCACCTCCCGGGTTGACGCCATTCTCCTGCCTCAGCTTCCCGAGTAGCTGGGACTACAGGCGCCCGCCACCTTGCCCGGCTAGTTTTTTGTATTTTTTAGTAGAGACGGGGTTTCACCGTGTTAGCCAGGATGGTCTCAATCTCCTGACCTCGTGATCCGCCTGTCTTGGCCTCCCAAAGTGCTGGGATTACAGGCTTGAGCCACCGCGCCTGGCCGACAATTTCAAGAGATATTTGAATGTATAAAATAGAACAAAATTGAAATCTAATTTAGAACTGAAAAGCAAAATGTATTTAAAATTAAACAATTTATAGATTTGCATTAGCTTGGACATTGTAGAATAAATTACAAGTAAATGACACGTCAAAATAAACTATTCAACATAAAGCACAGAGAGAAATAAATTGATCAAATTGAACAGAGTCTCAGTGAGCTGTGGGAAGTTACAAGTAGTTTCACATTCATATGATAGGAATATTGGATAGAAAAGAGAAAATGAAAGAATATATTTAAAGAGATAATGATTATATGTCTTTAAAAATTTTAAGAAAGTCCAGGTACAGTGGCTTGTGCATGTAATCTCAGCACTTTGGGAGGCTGAGGCAGGGGGACTGCTTGAGCCTAGGAGTTTGAGACCAGCGTGGGCAACATAGGGAGACCCCATCTTTAGCCAGGCACATGGTGGTGCACACCTGTGGTCCCAGCTACTCAGAAGGCTGAGTTGGGAGGATCATTTGCATCTGGGAGGTCAATGCTGCAGTGAGCCATGATTGTGCTACTGCATTCCAGCCTGGGTGACAGAGCGATATTATGTCTCAAAAAAAAAAAAAAAAAAAAAAGATACAAACCCAAAAATCCAAGGAGGATGACCAATATAGCAAGATGATTACAAGGAAAACTATTTTTAGGCACTTCACGGTCAAAATGCTGACAACCACAGGTTTACAGAAAATTTTCAAAGTATTCAGAAAAATAAGACACTTTACATATAGGGTTACCGTGATAAGGATGATGGCTGTCTTTTCATCTGAAATAATGAATGCCAGAAGATAATGGAAAAACATCTTTTAACTGCTGAATGAGTTAACAACAACAACAAAAAGAAATCCTTAAAAATAAAGAAAAATTGAGTTTAGGATAAATGAAACCCATGCTAATATACTGCCAATAGAACTGCCCTACAGAAAAATTCTAAAGTAATCTTTTCAGGTTGAGGAGAAACGATAGCAGATATAAACTTGAACCTAGAGGAGAAGGGATTATATGCATCTGGAAATAGTCAACATGTAGGGGGCATAAATAATTATGTTTTTAAAATGTTCTTATTTTTTATTTAAGAAAATTGATTATTTAAAACAAGGTATTTATCTATTTTCTCACTGCTATAAAGATACTACCCAAGACTGGGTAATTTATGAAGAAAAGAAGTTTAAGTGACTCACAGTTCTGCATGGCTGGGGAGGCCTCAGAAAACTTACAATCATGGCGGAAGGTGAAAGGGAAGCAGGGACATCTGACATGGCAGCAGGAGAGAAAGACAGCAGGGGAAACTGCCACTTTTAAACCGTCAGATCTTGTGAGAACTCCCTCACCATCATGAAAACAGCTTGGAAAAAATTGCCCCCATGATCCAATCACCTCCCACCAGATCCCTCCCTTGACACATGGGGATTACAATTTGAGATGAGATTTGGGTGGGGACGCAGAGCCAAAACATATCAAGCAATAATAAAATAGTGTAAGATTTACATACTGAAGTAAAATATTTGACCACAGTGCCCCAGATAATGCAAAGTAAATAATGGAATTGTAAATAATATTCACATGCTTGCTTCAGCAGCACATATACTAAAACTGGAATGATACAGAGAAGATTAGCATGGCCCCTGCGCAAGGATGACACGCAAATTTGTGAAGCGTTCCGTATTTTTTCAACAAAATTGATAGACCATTAGCAAGATTAATAAAGAAGAAAAGAGAGAAGAATAAAGAGAAGAGAGAAGAATCAAATAGATGCAGTAAAAAATGATAAAGGGGATATCACCACCAACCCCACAGAAATACAAACTACCATCAGAGAATACTATAAACACCTCTATGCAAATAAAATAGAAAACCTAGAAGAAATGGATAATTTCCTGGACACTTACACTCTCCCAAGACTAAACCAGGAAGAAGTTGAATCCCTGAATAGACCAATAGCAGGCTCTGAAATTGAGGCAATAATTAATAGCCTACCAACCAAAAAAGTCCAGGACCAGACGGATTCACAGCCGAATTCTACAAGAGGTACAAGGAGGAGCTGGTACCATTCCTTCTGAAGTGATTCCAATCAGTAGAAAAAGAGGGAATCCTCCCTAACTCATTTTATGAGGCCAACATCATCCTAATACCAAAGCCTGGTAGAGACACAACAAAAGAAGAGAATTTTAGACCAATATCCCTGATGAACATTGATGCAAAAATCCTCAATAAAATACTGGCAAACCAAATCCAGCAGCACATCAATAAGCTTATCCACCATGATCAAGTAGGCTTCATCCCTGGGATGCAAGGCATGCAAGGCTGGTTCAGCATACGCAAATCAATAAACGTAATCCAGCATATAAACAGAACCAAAGACAAAAACCACATGGTTATCTCAATAGATGCATAAAAGACCTTTGACAAAATTCTACAGCCCTTCATGCTAAAAACTCTCAATAAATTCGGTATTGATGGAACGTATCTCAAAATAATAAGAGCTATTTATGACAAACCCACAGCCAATATCATACAGAATGGGAAAAACTGGAAGCATTCCCTTTGAAAACTGGCACAAGACAGGGATGCCCTCTCTCACCACTCCTATTCAACATAATGTTGGAAGTTCTTGCCAGGGCAATTAGGCAGGAGAAAGAAATAAAGGGTATTCAGTTAGAAAAAGAGGAAGTCAAATTGTCCCTGTTTGCAGATGACATGTTTGTCTATTTAGAAAATCCCATCGTCTCAGCTCAAAGTCTCCTTAAGCTGATAAGCACCTTCAGCAAAGTCTCAGGATACAAAATCAATGTGCAAAAATCACAAGCATTCTTATACACCAGTAACAGACAGAGAGCCAAATCATGAATGAACTCCAATTCACAATAGCTTCAAAGAGAATAAAATACCTAGGAATCCACCTTACAAGGGATGTAAAGGACCTCTTCAAGGAGAACTATAAACCACTGCTCAGTGAAATAAAAGAGGACACAAAGAAATGGAAGAACATACCATGCTCATGGATAGGAAGAATCAATATTGTGAAAATGGCCATACTGCCCAAAGTAATTTATAGATTCAATGCCATCCCCATTAAGCTACCAATGACTTTCTTCACAGAATTGGAAAAAACTGCTTTAAAGTTCATATGGAACCAAAAAAGACCCCGCATTGCCAAGTTAATCCTAAGCCAAAAGAACAAAGCTGGAGGCATCACGCTACCTGACTTTATACTACAAGTCTACAGTAACCAAAACAGCATGGTACTGGTACCAAAACAGAGAAATAGACCAATGGAACAGAACAGAGTCCTCAGAAATAATACCACACATCTACAGCCATCAGATCTTTGACAAAACTGACAAAAACAAGGAATGGGGAAAGGATTCCCTATTTAATAAATGGTGCTGGGAAAATTGGCTAGCCATAAGTAGAAAGCTGAAACTGGATCCTTTCCTTACTCCTTATATGAAAATTAATTCAAGATGGATTAGAGACTTAAATGTTAGACCTAAAACCGTAAAAACCCTAGAAGAAAACCTAGGTAATACCATTCAGGACATAGGCATGGGCAAGGACTTCATGACTAAAACACCAAAAGCAATGGCAACAAAAGCCAAAATTGACAAATGGGATCTCATTAAACTAAAGAGCTTCTGCACAGCAAAAGAAACTACCATCAGAGTGAACAGGCAACCTACAGAATGGGAGAAAATTTTTGCAATCTACTCATCTGACAAAGGGCTAATATCCAGAACCTATAAAGAACTCAATCAAATTTACAAGAAAAAAACAACCCCATCAAAAAGTGGGCAAAGGATATGAACAGACACTTCTCAAAAGAAGACATTTATACAGCCAATGGACACATGAAAAAATGCTCATCTTCACTCACCATCAGAGAAATGCAAATCAAAACCACAATGAGATACCATCTCACAGCAGTTAGAATGGCGATCATTAAAAAGTCAGGAAACAACAGGTGCTGGAGAGGATGTGGAGAAATAAGAACACTTTTACACTGTTGGTGGGACTGTAAACTAGTTCAACCATTGTGGAAAACAGTGTGGTGATTCCTTGAGGATCTAGAACTAGAAATACCATTTGACCCAGCCATCCCATTAGTGAGTATATACCCAAAGGATTATAAATCATGCTGCTCTAAAGACACATGCACACATATGTTTATTGCGGCACTATTCACAATAGCAAAGACTTGGAATCAACTCAAATGTCCATCAGTGACAGACTGGATTAAGAAAATGTGGCACATATACACCATGGAATACTATGCAGCCATAAAAAGGATGAGTTTGTGTCCTTTGTAGGGACATGGATGCAGCTGGAAACCATTCTTAGCAAACTATCACAAGAACAGAAAACCAAACACCGCATGTTCTCACTCATTGGTGGGAATTGAACAATGAAATCACTTGGACACAGGAAGGGGAACATCACACACCAAGGCCTATTGTGGGGAGTGGGGAGGAGGGAGGGATAGCATTAGGAGATATACCTAATGGAAATGACGAGTTAATGGGTGGAGCACACCAACATGGCACATGTATACATATGTAACAAACCTGCACGTTGTGCACATGTACCCTAGAACTTAAAGTATAATAATGATAATAAAATAATATTCACTAAGTGTATAATATTAATTCAAAGCAGACTGTGGTAAGTTAAGGATGCATATTATAATCCCTAGAGCAAGAATTAGAACGTATAAATTAGCATAGCTGGAAATTCAGTTGAAGCCTGGTGTAATGTTGCATGCCTGTAGTCCTAGCTACTCAGGAGGCTGAGGCAAGAGTATTGCCCAAGTCCAGGAGTTAGAGACTACAATGAGCCATGATTGTGCCACTGCACTCCAGCCTGAGTGACAGAATGAGATTCTGTCTCTAAAAAAATAGAAAAGAAAATAATACAATATAAATGCAATTGAGAAAATAAAATACTATAAAAACTCAATACTCAAACCAAAACAAGAGAGGAAATGAGTACAAAATGTAAGAAATACAATGAGCAAGAAAACCAAATTGCAAATGGTAGGCTAAAACCTGACAACATAAATAATTACATTAAAGTAATGGATTCAAACCTGAAATTATAATACAGAGACAGAGAATTAAACAAAGTAAGGCCACACTATAAACTATTTAAATATAAAGACTAGTGTGGGTACGGTGGCTCACGCCTGTAATCCCAGCACTTTGGGATGCTGAGGTGAAAGGATCATGAGGTCAGGAGTCCAAGACCAGCCTGACCAACATGGTGAAACCTTGTCTCTACTAAAAATACAAAAATTAGCCGGGTGTGGTGGTGTGTGCCTGTAATCCTAGCTACTCAGGAGGCTGAGGCAGGTGAGTCACTTGAATCCGGGAGGCGGAGGTTGCAGTGAGCTGAAATTGTGCCACTGCACTCCAGCCTGGGCGACAGAGCGAGACTCTGCATCGGGAAAAAAAAAAAAAAATTATATATATATATATATATGTATGAAGACTAAGAAGTTGAAATTAAGGATGAAAACAGATTCAACATTTAAACATTAAGCAATAAAAAAATTTGTGTTGTGGCCATAATATCAGAAAATGTAGATTTTAAGACAAGGAGCATTACAAGAGATAATGAGTGATATTTTGCAATAAGTGGTTAATTTATTGGGAAAGCATAAGAGTCTTAAGTATATATAAGAAAACCTCAAAATACATGATGCAAGAGCTGTCAGAACTAAAGGAAAGAAGAGATGAACCCAAGAACATAGTTGCAAATTTTAATATCCTTGTGATGGTTAATTTTATGTATAAGCTTGACTGGGCCACTAGATATTCAGATATCTAGTTAAACATTATTTCTGGGTGTGTCTGTGAGTGTTTCTGGAAGAGATTAGCATTTAAATCAGTGAATTGAGTAAAGAAGGTTGCCCTCTTCAATGTGGGTGGGCAACCAATCTGTTGACGGCCTAACTAGAACAAAGAGACAGAGGAAGGGAGAATTTGGTCTCTCTGCCTAACTGAGCTTGGACATCAGTCTTCTCCTGCCTTGGACTGTGTTTATACCATCCGTGCAGCTGGTCCTCAAGCCTTTGGACTTGGACTGGAACTTGAACTATTGGTTCTGTTGTTTCTCAGGCTTCAGTCTCAGGCTGGAACTACACCACCAACTTTCCTGAGTCTGCAGCTTGCAGATACGTATTGCAAGACACATATTACAGCTCAGCCTCCATAATTCATAAGCCAATTCCTCCAATTACTCATAATTCTCTCTCTCTACATATATATATTTATATATAAAAATTTAAAATATATAATATATAATTTTTACATTATATATTTATATTTTAAATTAAATCACATATATTTTATATCATATATAATCTATAATTTTTATATAATATATAATATTTTTAAAAGTATTTATAATCTGGGTCTGTTTAGGCTACTGTCATAAACCTTTACCACCATAAACTGGACAGCTTATAGACAACAGGAATTTATTTCTCACAGTTCTGGAGGCTGGAAAGTCCAAGATCAAGGCACAGGCAGATTCAGTGTCTGGTGAGAGCCTGTCCATTAAGGTGTTCTAAGCAAAAGAGCGTTCTTTTCTAAGAAATTTTTAGCGTACAATGTTGACCAGCTGAATAAAATTCAGCCACCTTAAAAACGATTATAATTTCTTTTTTCACTGAAGTAATCTTACCTGCCTGAAGTCATGGGATTAAATATTATCCTGGAGATTCATCTCATGATTTCAGGTGGCTTTAAGTGAATGATTAAATGGCTATTCTTAATCTCCTATTGTCCACTTCTGAAGAAGTTTTCCTGAGAAAAACCCTGACTTACTTCTTTAGTAGGGGTTGTGCTATTATTGTCATAGATGTAAATGCTGTACAATTGTTCTATTCCTTTCTCTTGAAATTACAACCTGACTTTAAGCTCTGCTGTTTTATTACCTTTTTTTCCTCTTGGAAACACCTTAAATCTTCAGGAGAGTCCTAGGAATATTCAATTAAAACTCTGCATAATGACTCTTTAGACAGTCACCAGGGGAGTACTAATGCAGAAACCATGAGAACAGCTTATCTTAGAGTTGTCAAATATACCTGAAAATCATATAATGAGTGGATTGATATTGCACGTAAGAGTGAGAGTAACGGGAATTTTGATTTGCCCTCAGAAACGATGTGCTTTAGGGAAAAAATTGCTTGCTTTTTGGGAATAGACTTTTATAAAAACCTGAAGTGTTGTGAAGCAAGTCAGGGGATTTGGGTTCCAGGGCTTGCACGCTCACTTAGTAATTCTATGATTAGATATCTTCAGTCCTTCATTTGCCAATAATTTGTGAGGCTGTTTTGAGGATTAAACAAGGATGTCTCAGAAAAGAGCTTCAGAAATATGTTAAAGCCCATCTATCTATTTGTTTGACTGAATGCCTTTGATCCTGGAGGAAAAAGTTTTGAGGAGTTCATATAACGTCCAGGGAGTCTTTTCATATGTTCTATGGGGATTGCAGGCTAGGAGTAACGAGTCAAAAGAGAAGCATCTCCATCTGATATAGTTTGAATATTTGTCTGCATCCAAATCTCATGTTGAGATGTCATCCCCAGTGTTGGAGATGGGGCCCGGTGGGCGGTGTTTGGATCATGGGGGTGGGTCCTTCATGAATAATTTGGGTCATCTCCTTGGTGATAAGTGAACTCTTGCTCTGAATTCACATGAGATCTGGTCTTTTAAAAATGTGTGACACTGGCTGGGCTCAGTGGCTCAAGCCTGTAATCCCAGCACTTTGGGAGGCCGAGATGAGTGGATCACGAGGTCAGGAGATCGAGACCATCCTGGCTAACATGGTGAAACCTTATCTTTACTAAAATATACAAAAAACTAGCCGGATGAGGTGGCGGGTGCCTGTAGTCCCAGCTACTCAGGAGGCTGAGGCAGGAGAATGGCGTGAACCCAGGAGGCAGAGCTTGCAGTGAGCCGAGATCCGACCACTGCGCTCTAGCCTGGGCAACAGAGCGAGACTCCGTGTCAAAAAAAGAAAACAAAAACAAAAACAAAAAAAATGTGCGACACCTCCCCTCACTCTGTCTCTCATGCTTCTTCTCCTGCCATGACACGCCTGCTCCACCTTTACCTTATGCCATGATTGAAAGCCTCCTGAGGCGTCCCCAGAAGCAGATGCTAGCACTATGCTTCCTGCACAGCCTGCAGAACTTGTGAGCTAATTAAACCTCTTTTCTTATAAATTACCTAGTCTCAGATATTTCTTCGTAGCAATGCAAGAACAACCTAATATACCATCCTTCCAATCTTTATATCAGTTTCTTAGTCTGTTTGGGCTGGCATAACAAACATATCAAAGACGAGATGGCTTATAAGCAACATAAATTTATTTATCACAGTTCTGCAGGCTGCGAAGTCCAAGATCAAGGCACCAGCATATTCAGTGTCTGGTGAGGGCCCACTTCTGGCATACCTTAGAGAACTATCTTCTCACTGTGTTTTCATATGGCAGAGGGGCCAGAAAATTATCTGGGGCTTCTTTTATGAGTACACTAATCCCATTCAAGAGAGCTGTATCCTTATGACCTTAACTCCTCAAAGGCCTCATCCCAAATATATCACACTGGGGATTAGGTTTCAACATATGAATTAAATCAGATAGTTGATAATTGCCCTGGATTTTTCTCTCTCATTCACCAACTCTATCTAATAAATCATTATGCTCTATCAACCGTGCCTCTTGGATATCTCTGGAGTCTACTTGAAAGGCTCCACCTTGACCACCACCACCACTTATGTTTAAGTCATAAGCATGTACCATATCTAGTTTCATGTCAGTCTATTCTTCAGTTTCAGAATGATTTTAATAAAATAAACATTGGATTATATACCTTTTTTACTTAAAATCTTTTGATGCTCCCTCCATCAAGATAGAGTTTAAACTTCATACTCTTCTTACGTGTTTCCTGATCTTGCTCTTGCTTCCTTTGTATCTTCATCTCTATTCTCCTCCATGTTTTGTGCATCAGGCAGTAGGAAACCACACAGGGTACGTTGTTATAATGTTATGAAGAAAATCCATTGTGATAGGACTGTGAATAGTAGAAATTGGAGGTCTTTTTTTTTTTTTTACCTTTTTTATATAAGTCTTTTGTATTGCTCATATTCTGTAAACCAGAATCTTTATCTTCTGTTCAATAGCCACAAAGCGCTAAAGGGTCCAAGCTATTAAAAGAGATGATGGTGCAAGAAATAGAGACAAAGTCCACATTATAAAAATAACAAAATATAAAATAATAAAATATAAAAATAATACAAATAATCTCTTAGTGCAAATTAGTTATCAAATCTAATCAAATAAAACTTAAGAGATTTCGGGACCTAAATATTGTTTGTGAAGAAAGTGTTTGGGACTTGGGAATGTCTGTTTGACCTTACCTTTTAGGTAGCTTTTTTTTTCTTTATAAATACGCCTCAGAACTGGAACTTCAAAAAATATTGATTTAAACTTTTTCTTCAGAGGGAAATGTCTTCATCAATTAGTACAGATTGTTATTGATGTTTCCAAGAAATTTTACAACTTTTTTTTTGGCAGTATACTCCACAGTCTCAACATCAAGGCCAAGAGTTTTTTTCTTATGCCTAACCAAGCCCTCCCTCCCTCTTTCTAATTTTAGTACATTTCCTCTCATCATTTCCTTGGTCAAGATGAAGAATAATTTGGTTTGTTTTTTTTACTCACTATAACATTTGTTATTAAATTTCCTCATGGGCTTTTCTTCTCCAGAGGAAGTGATCCCAGTGCCTTTATTCTTTTCTCCAAATGATAGTTTTTTATTTTTCTCATTATATTTTATGTTTTTTGCCTTTCTGTATCCCCTCTCAAATTTCTTCACATTCATGTCAACTGCAGAGACAAACACTGGGCACAGTATTCTATTAAGGTCAGACCATTGCCAAAAAAGAAGTGGAAGGTAGTTTCCTAGCTCTTGGCAAGTGACACTACTGTTAATATATCCTGGTATTATACTACTTCTCCCAACCCCCTTCCAATAACATTATCTTCAAAAGCATTTGTTCGATGTCTGTGTGCAGGGCCAGCTTTTAGAAGCATCAAAAGAAATTCAGATGGTCATCTGTTTCCATCAGACACTTGGTAGGAATAGGCATCCAGTGTTGAAAGCCAGAGGGATGCAAAGAAAGAAGATGATTGTAAAACCAAAGTTAAGATTTTCTCAGTGGAAGTTAGTGAGAAGGCAGGAGTCTAAGATGCTAGTTTTGTCTAAAATGGCTGGAAATAAATACCAGGAGAGAGAAGTGCAACAAAGGCAGGTTTACTTTGCAACAAGCCTTTGATAATAGAATTCAGTCCATTCTCTGTATAGAGAGGAAATGTACATGGTATTTCAATGCAAACTTGATGGCCCTTTCTTGGTCCAGAATGGTTCAGTGTATTCCTTCTGCTTGGTTGCAAGATTGGGGGACTCAGCCTGATTTCTTTGTCTTCTCTGGCTGACACTACTCTGTCCCATGGATATTTTTCCTCCCCTTAGGTCTCTTCAGCTCACTCGTTCTTTTTTGCCTCTAAAGACAAAACTACACAATCTCCTTCTATGTAAAGGATATAATCACCCCCGCTAGAAGGAAATAAGGAAAAAGGGAGATTTTTTAAAAAGGAGGAGGAAGGGCCGGGCGCGGTGGCTCACGCCTGTAATCCCAGCACTTTGGGAGGCCGAGGCGGGCGGATCACGAGGTCAGGAAATCGAGACCATCCTGGCTAACACGGTGAAACCCCGTCTCTACTAAAAATGCAAAAAATTAGCCGGGCGAGGCGGCGGGCGCCTGTAGTCCCAGCTACTCGGGAGGCTGAGGCAGGAGAATGGCGTGAACCCGGGAGGCGGAGCTTGCAGTGAGCCGAGATCGCGCCACTGCACTCCAGCCTGGGCGACTAAGCGAGACTCTTGTATCAAAAAAAAAAAAAAAAAAAAAAAAAAAAGGAGGAGGAAGGTACATAGTTCACAAAAAGTGGCCCCTGAGATGAACGAACTATATGCTACAAAATATTTCTGCCCCCAGCTTCAGTCCTGGGTGTCAAGTATTCTAAACCTATTGAATCTTTCTGACTGTGCTCTTAGAAGTAATCAAGGCCAGGTCATGGAATAAAAATAACACAGTAATGAATCTGGTCCCTAATATCTCTGAGGCTTCCCAATCAAGTTTACTCTGTCCACTAAGTTTTTGGTATTTTAATTTCCCCAGTATTTCTCAATGTCTATTGTGAGTATATAGTTTGATATTGCGAGGACATAGTTTAAGGAACTCTCTCTTCTAAATTAACAAGCCATTTGGGATCCAGAAAAGATCCGGAAATTCTATACTCTGACTTTTGATGAAAATCTTGGATTCTGATCATCGATATTAACTTGAGAAAAATTCTCATTTTCCAAATGCATATGAAGTAAATAAAAAAAGAAATGGGCAGAGTGCTCATAGGCTGTAACATTTATTACAAGCAAGAAAAACAACTGGTGTTACAAAGAATACATTTAACTTGCCCCTAGGAAATTAATCTTATTTTCCTTTTTTACTTTCTAAAAGTTCACAGACTGAGTCAGTTGCCATTTATATTTGTAATTTAGAGAAAGTAGGTCTTCTCATGAAAAAGAGAAAATTATTTTTCTGCATTTCCATACTTAGGACAGTTTAGATGTTACTTTAAAATGTTAGTTTACATTTAAAAGGTGATTCAATGTTCTAACAAATACACTCGGTGTAATTATATTTATAATTTTCAGGAAATTAAAATGTAATTACTGCCCTTATGAAGATATTAGTTTCTGTGCTGTGAAATATTATCTAAAACGTCAGTGGCATCAGTACTGATATGGGCATTGGTGAACAGTGCAGGGATGATAGAAGAGCAGATGATTATGAGATGAAGAGTTGATGGAGAAGCCTGTCCTGTGTTGGATAATGTAGCTGGGTATAATGTATGTATTTGCCCCTCAGCATGCCTCAGGGATACACTAGGCTTCTCCATGATACAGCAAACAAAGGGTTAATGCCTAGAAACAGGGTCTTTCTAAGACCTTGAACACCAGGAGCACTACTGGTATCCAAGCTGATTGGATTCAGCATATTTTGGGCAAGCTGACAGAAATTCAGCTGGCCTGAATTTTCTTGTGTAAAAGTTGAGAATAATTATTAAATAAATATTCTAGTTTCTCAGCCAATATGATTTATTAAGTCCTTCAGTTAAGAGTATGTTGGATGATACATTAAATGACTCCTCAAACACCAATATGCCTAGCATGCAATGCTGCTTTCAAGGCTCTATTGAGTGCCCTGGCCAAGTTCAGTAACATGTCCCTGATTTTCAGATCTGAGGAAGATTTTTTCAGTTCTCATCTTAACTTTCCAGAGACATTTGATATGATTGGCTGCTCCTTGTTTTGAAACCTTTCTTGGCATTCCAGAAGCCAAGTTTTTGTCTCTTTGCTCACCAACTGTCATTCCTGTCTCCTTCACCAGATTCTCTTATTCTGTTATCTCCTCAAATTTGGTGTTTTTCAGAATCTGTTATTGGTCTTTTCCTTTTCTTACAGGATAATGGACTATTATCTGTTTCCATGATTTTAACCCATTCCTACACATTGATGGCTCCCCAGTCATTCTCTCTTCTCCAGGAGTCTCTTGATCAACATTCCTCAATTCCCTGTTCAGTCCCCCAAACCTGAAAGCTTTTCTCTACATGCCTCCCACATTCAATTAGTCTTCAAAAAATAATACTTGTTTTTATTTCTCAGGTTTGTACTCTGCTGTGTTTACTTCTCACCGGAGTTAGTTCAGGTCTTCATCTTTTTTTTATGTTTTACTTTCTTTATTATTTCAATAACATTCAAACTCAACTACATTATGTTTGCTTCTTGGTCTCTCTCTAAGACATACAAAGACGTGCCTTTGTCATCCCCTATATTCCTAGTGCGTAATAGTATCTGCTACATAGTAGGTATTCTATAAATGCTTACTGACTAAACAGTACACTGTATCTGGATGTTCCTTCTTTGGGGAACATTGTTTTACCTCTCTCCCTATGCATAAGACTTCAGTGTTGTTGTAGCCTGTTCTCTTACCACTTCTTTATGCCTGAGAATTAAACTCATGACTGTTGAAGTGTCAGTTGCCCATATGCATATCAGTTCAGCTAGTGCTACCTAAAAGCAAGTTTGGCCCGCAGTGAGCATCTTGTTGTAAATGATCAGTTTTGAAAGGTTCCTCTGGGAATCTAATTAATCTCTGTGAGTAGAGACATCTTGCACTGTTGCTTTCCAAGAAGCTGCCAGATGGCTCACAGAAAAGTTTCATTATTTAAAATCTTTACAGAAGCATCCAGGGAAAATGTTGTGGGCAAATATTCATACCAGATAAGTAAGTGAAGCAGTGGCTGGGGGAAGGATATCATTTAACTTACCTATCCCCAGCTGAGGCTTACCTGCTTCTAAGCATAGAGAAGTCTGATTTACTGACTCATTCCAGTTCCTGAATGGTGATTGTTAATCCCTAAGAGCCATCTCCACTGAGCAGGCTGCAAACAAATCCTTTAACAAAACCTTTAAAAGATGTCTTAGAGATGGAATTAAATTGCTAATATGATTTTTGTTAATGAAAGACTAATAGATGGTAACAAAGTGGCTCTCAAATATGAACAAGCTTTGGGTGATAAATGCTTAGTACAAGAGAGGTTACGAAAAGAATGGACAACAGTGAATGGGCTTATTTGGAGAAGAAAGGGTCTAGTATTTGCTCCCCTGAGGTTTTCACTGTTTCTTCTTCAGTCTTTAATGTGACCACATCAAAAGGGCTTGAGATGTTAGAAAGAATTGGAAGCAAGACAAATTCAATTCCATGAACAGAAGTTTCTAAGAATTTTCCTTGTCCTGGGTAGATCAAACTACACCAGTAAAATTCAAGTTCTTCCAGACATGCAGCTGGATTACACCACAGGTCGGTGGCTAAATGTTTAGGGACCTATTTTCAAGGGTGTGGGAAAGCAGGAATACTTGCATTTCTTTATACTTTTCTCAAACCTATGGGATCAAGACCATTTATCCTCTTAAAAATGTAACCTAAACTTATCCTGAAAGCTCTGGATGATGCATTTTGGAGCATATAAATAGCTAAATAGCTTATTTTTTTTCCTTGATAAATTGGACCATTGTCTAATATGAAGCATTGAGGGTGGAATCAATGCTATTTCATTGTGCTAGATGAGAGGTCAGGTTTTAAGTATACACATTTTTGGTCTGAAAGACAGTTTTATCATGAGCTGAAGGTAGATTTGGGCAGTGATTCTGAAACATGGATTCTCTTGAGTTCTCTTCTGGGAGTCTGATACAGATGGACAAGCTGACCCCGAGGATGTGTCTGTGCTGTCTGGGGTGGGGTGGCTCCCTGGCCATCTGTGAGTAATTACACATAATATCTATACCTGGGAACAAGGAGTTATTTTATTACCAGATGTGACCATTAAAAAGATACTTTCAAAAATACTGGTGGGAAGCCAGCAAGCTGATAAAGTGATATTCTTTTCCCTAAAATATAAAAAGCTTTGAGAATATAAATTATCACAAATATAGTGGGTGGTTAATACATCTAGTGAGAACTGTTGTTAAGAGGTAACACTTCCTTCATGGAAAGGTAGTCAAGTAATTCTTCCCAAAAGGGTTGACAGTGAAAAGAGTTTTCTTCATTCATTTTCTTATTCCAGCTGGATACACCAGAGATTCCATTCTAGCCATCCATGGGTGTTCACTTCATAGAACATCTCCCAAATTGAGTTAGTTGAAACCCTTCTGATTTTCTGGTAGTTACGTAGAAAAATGTTATATTGGGAAAATGATGCTAGAAGAAGGCACCATCGTAGTTGTATTAGTCCATTTTCTTACCGCTCTGAAGAAATACCTGAGACTGGGTGATTTATAAAGAAAAAGAGGTGTAATAGACTCACAGTTCCAAATGGCTGGGGAGACCTTAGAATCATGGCTGAAGGTGAAGAAGGGGCAAAGGCACGTCTTACATGGTGGCAGGCAAGATGGTGTGTGCAGGGGAACTGCCCCTTATTAAACCACCAGATCTCCTGAGGCTTATTCACTGTCTTGAGAACAGCATGAGGGTAACTGTGCCCATGACTAAATTATCTCCCACTGAGTCCCTACCATGACATGTAGGGATTATGGGAACTATAATTCAAGATGAGATTTGGATGGGGACATGGCCAAACCATATCACTAATCATTTTTCTGATAAGAAAATGACCTTTTTTTTTTTTTTTTTCTGTGCCATTGGTTTCTGTATCCTTTTAAAGCTTCTCTCTATTATCTAGCTGAAGGCATGCCATGATTCTCCTCTGTTTCTCTCATATCCTTGGAATCATTTTACCCATTTATGACCCTTTACATTAATGATCACAGAAAAGCACAAGAAAAATAAAAGGATTTGGCTAAAATGAATTCACTTTATATTTAATCTTTTAATGGCTTTTTTTTTCTTCCATCAATAGAAACAACTTGCCAAAAAACACAGTTATGGGAAAATGTATTTAGAGTACATAATCATACCCTATTATTTGTCTTTGACTGTGAAAGTATTTAATCAAGAGACTTCTTAAGTCAGAGATTATACAAATTAACATAACATACATGCTTTGAAATTCCTTCAAGAAAGAAAAGCTAACTTTGAAGCTGAAAGGAAATAAAAAAAATTGTCTTTTATGTATCAAATCCATCTTATTTAATGATCAATACATGTGTTTCATATTTTACATGTGAATGACCCACAAAAAGCCATAAAACTTATGTAAGCAGAATAAAAGGAAATTAAAAGTGGAGAAAGAATATTCATAGAATGGATTCATATACATAGAAACAAGCACACAGACACACACACACACACACGCATGCATGCATGCACGCACGCACTGAACATGAAAATGCCAAAATCGAGGAGAATTCATTGATTTAAGTTTAAATAATGGAGAAGCCAACAATTTAATTTGGCAGAGGCTTCAGTGGAGGTTACTGTAGCTATGCTGTAAAATACTTTACTTTTTCAGAGTAAGTGGGTATATATATTTGTGGGTAGTGTTGCCTTTTACTTAAGAATTGGTTTCAGTATATTTCAGTATTTGTTTTAGAAAGGTTTGTTTTGAATCTTTGTTTCTAACAGGTTAAGGATTATTTCCCAGACAAATAATTCCTGGTTTAATGATTCCTGGTTTCCTGAGTGTCCATAAGCATTGCCAAATTCTCACTTTACTTTGTGATCTAACATAATCAATGTTGACTGTCCATCTGGATGTCTTAGATGACTTGGTTTGCTTGATTTATTTCTGGTTTGCTTGATATATTTTGATCAACTTAACCAGATAGCTGCCAACAGCCATTTTTAATATGTGCCACAGTGCCACAGATGTGTTAGGGCAGCAACTGCAGCAACTGCTGGCTTCCCCATGTCCGGTTTAGCACTTTCCTTTGTTGCATGTAGACAAATAAAATAGAAGCCAAGAACATCTGGAAACAATCAGTAAGAACAGTTTGGAAATTTCTGCTTCATTTGGACTTGACGTACTTCAGAAAAGACTATTCATGAAATAATTAAATTTACATTTTAATTTCATCTGGAGAGTTCATCTACTTGATAATCTCTTAAACCATTTATTTTTCATTTTCATTGTCATCCTAATTTAACAATAACTGCATTTAACCTTCCCTGCCTCCTCAAATGTAGACATCTGGTCTCCAGTCGTAATAGGTTTTCTCCTAAAACTTAGAATGGAGAATCTTATTCCCTACATTATAAGCCTCTAAAGTCTTCCAGTGGTGTGTTGGAAAAATATTCAAGCTCATTAGTTATAAATTCAGAATTCACCATATGCTGGAAACCGTTTGGTCTTACCTCTATCTCATCTTTTCACAATATATAGTGCAGTCACATTTTTCTATTTCACTATTAGTGCTTTTCCTTTGCTTCCTTCATTCCTTCCATCCTCCCCCTCCTCCTCTTCCTCCTCCTCCTCCTTCTTCATCTTCTTCTTCTTCTTGTTTTAATTTTTATTGATGAAGTATTCAACCTTGAAATGCCACCTCTGCCACGCCCTGCTCCATTACAATAAATTGCTACTTCCATGGGCTTCTGTAAGCACCTGTTTATACTCTTTTAAAGCATTTGTTTTAATTCTTGTTTTATAGATGATTTCACATCACTTTCTTCTGCTAGCTTGTGAGTTTATTGAGCACAGGATCCACATTTCATTCACCATGGTATCTCAGAGCACGTACAATAATGGTCTGTTTACTAACACAATAAAAGTTAGTAAAGAGGAAAAAGAATGCATGCGTGGATGACCCAGTGTCACCTTGCTATAAAAAGAAAAACTAGAGTTACGTGACCAAGATATTTCAAATTTAAAATTACTTAATTATTCTATTGAATGACAGAGTTATAAATGCCTATCAAGAGAAGCTAAATTAAAAAAAAAAAAACAGGAGACTTGTTTTGGCAATAGAAAACTGAGCTGGATGGATTGTGGTTATGATACAACATTCTAATTCCTGTGTTCTTGTATTCATCACTATTGAAATATAATTTCTTAAATATTTTAATATTATATGTCTAATGGAATCCACCTCTGCATATGCAGAGGCATCTGTCAGGCTCAGATTTGATAAGAAATGATGGAGAGATGGCATTCATGTTATTAGACAATATATTTACGATTTGAGCTCAAGAGCCTAATCCTGAATTAAATCTAGGGAATCCCAGTGAAGGTTTTGCTTAGTTCTGGCAGTTGTAAACACAGTTTAGAAAAATACAGTTTTTTGTTTCTAACAGATTGTGGATTATTTCCCAGACGAATAATTCCTGGTTTAACGATCAGTTAAAACACAGTTCTAAATTTGGGCTGCAGTAGGTATTACTAAGAGAACAGAAATTTGAAGGGGCATACAAGAAATGGATTGTGAAAGATAGAAAGAAAAATTGTTTGCCTTGCAGTCTTTTTTAGAGTTTAAACAGGTTTTTCAGTTGGTCCACCTAGATGGAAATGGATTGAGTCCTCACTTGTCTAGTTCTTATTTCCCAGGTCTCCTGAACTACAGGAAAACATACTAAAAGCATGGATTGTAATCAAGAAGTACAAGGCAGGGTATGAGCCTCTGCACTTGTTGCTTTGCTCAGTTGTTTTCATGCACCTGCAACTACAGAATTGTCTTCCAGGATTTTCCCATCAGATTTTATAGAGTTGGGGTCATTAACTTCATTGGGAGGAGAAAAGGGCTTAAAGTAGGGTGATTCTTTGGGTACTAGTCCCCCTTTTAGTAATTCCCTTGAATAACTTGCCTGGGCCTCTAGTTACTACTGATTTCCATTTGCTTCGGTGTCTGGTGATACAGAAAGCCTCAATGACATCTTTGCTTTCAAGAGTGATATGATTTATTTTCCTGAGCTGCTTCTTTTTTTTTTTTTTTGAGATGAATCTTGCTCTGTTGCCCAGGTTGGAGTGCAGTGGCACGATCTTGTCTCCCTGTAACCTCCACATCCAGGTTCAAGCAATTCTCCTGCCTCAGCCTCCCGACTAGCTGGGATTACAGGCACCTGCCACCATGCCTGGCTAATTTTTGTATTTTTAGTAGAGACGGGGTTTCACCATGTTGGCCATGCTGGTCTCGAACTCCTGACCTCTAGTGATGTGCCCACCTTGGCCTTCCAAAGTGCTGGGATTATAGGCATGAGTCACTGCACCCGGCCCCTCTGAGCTTCTTTATGGCCATCAGATAATTGTATTTTATTTTAACAATAGTTTTATTTCTCTAATTATTGAGGTATTTATGCCAAAAAATTGGACTTGGACACTACTAGTATACTGCACTTGTTAATGATACAAGTGAGTCTTTTTTCAGTGACTACGAATCTATCATCTAAAGGAGAATCATATCCTTTTACTTAAAAACACATTCTTTTTCTTTCTGGCATCCCTGTGGTATCCTCTTCTTTGTGACAAATCTTAATTCTGGCTTCAGAGTGTTTTTATTTTCAGTTTCTCCCTAAGAGCTTGGTTTTTCTTATGCAAATCGGGACTCTAGATTTACCTCAAGCTCTATGATTTCCTGAACTGAATGAAGCCAGTAGGTTCCACTGTGGTCTTCAAAATGCTTCCTATGTAGTAACGTGTTACCTCAAAATGTCTTTACTGCTTGCTCCTGGCAATGTACATCTTCTTTCAACAGGAGATACATGGTTGGGATTTGAGGAAAGGAGGAGTGCAAAAAAGTGCAAGGAGAGTGTACATACTGTCCGTAACTAGGGTCTTGTTTCAAGCAGTCTCTGACAGATTTCTGTTGGTTCAGGGTCAATCAATTAATCAGTCAACAGATTCATTAAATGTTTGTTGCATACCTACTATGTGCCCAACAATATCCCTTTCCTTAAAGTGCAGAATCATGTCAGGACCAATGCCTGCCTTGTTGCTTGATACATTGGATGGTCACTTAACCGTGTAGTTCAATCTAGGTCCTTTCAGAACCCATGAGTGGAACAATGGTCTCTATTAAAACAATGTTTATCCTGCATCATTGCAGGAGTTGTGCTGAAACACTCCAAATACTCCAGTGGTAATGTTAAGCAGCATTCATTGCTAAATTCCTTCATCCTTAGACCATCTGCCCTTTGCCTAGGTCTGTTGAGAACCAGCACATTTTTTCTCAAGCTTTGGCAACTGTGTGTCTTGGGTGGGAGAGAATGATAGAGCCTCCTCCATAGTCAAGCCAACTACCAGGAACCTCTCCACAGTTTTGTCCTGTCAGTTTCCTGTTACTAAAAGCCAGGGGCTTATCCATGTTTCCGGTCATGCTTGTTTGGTGTTGCTAGTATGTATTTTTCCAATTATTTACTCTTTTCCGTCTGTACCTTGAATGGCTTTGTGTAAAACTCAGAAATACAACACATAGTATTTTCTTGGCACCTGGTTTCCTCATCTTTTGCATGAAAGTGGCTGGAACTGATGTGCTTGTTTGGAGTTGGTCTCAGTCAAAATAAATTTCTCAGTCTCTGATAAATAAAAAATTATTTTACCTCATTTCCCCCTTTTAATTAGATCCTGCCCTAATGGTATTTTTTTTTTTTTTTCAGAAACAAGTTTACTTTTCTTTCACCAAATAAAGTACAAACCCAATAAAGGAAATTTCATGCCTTGTTAGTCTTCTAAATCCGCTTCCCTCTCCCTAGTCTCTAGCACAGTGACAAACACATGGTGGACACCTGACAACCATTTACCAAATGGTAACCAGTGGGATCAATGCCGAGTTCATCTGGAATTTCTCACCATGTAGGGTATTTCTCTTAGTTGGATGGAAAAATCTTTATTTTATTCTTACCGTTGATTCCCCTGAACATGGAACATATGCCATTTCAGAATTCAGTGGTTGTATCACTGAATATCTTTTAACTGTAGAAATCAAAGGGCCCTTGGGAATAAGAATCTCTTTATGCAACAGAGTTAGGGGCTTGCTAGGAACCATCAATGGTTTTCTTGTAACTTTAAGAAAATGATATATTTCAGGAATGTGGACACCTGGGGTAACTGCTAAAGTTCCTTTTAAGAATATCAATTTATTATTTTACTCAACATGACTAAATGAAGCTGTTGCTCACCGAAATTCTTCCAATTTATGAGTTGAGAGCATAAATAAATTGCTTCAAATGCCAAAGTCCTGGGTAATTTTCTTCTCATATTCACTTTATCCTAAATATTCATTGGTGAGTTTTCTAAGGGTCAAAAGCCAAAATAGTTCATTCTGTTGCACCAATTATAGCCATAGAGCATTTTATGTTCATATAGAAATTAAATGGTAAAGATTCATATTGATATCTTGAATTTTACAATTTATGTTTTTGACACAAGGAGAGAATAAATATATAGAAGAAAAGAGAATCATGTAAGATAAAGAGGAGAATAAATGCTAACATTGTATTATGAATGTCATTTGAAATAACAGGTATCCATATAAAAATGTTATATGAAACAAATTTGTAAGCAGCTAACAGAACTAGTGGCTTTATAGCCTAAATGCGGCATTAAGTTTTCATTAGGAAATGAATATTGGGTTATATTACATTTTGAGAAAGTCATATTTTTCTGTTAGTGACAGTGTATACCATTTTTATGAGAAGGTAAAAGTTAGCTATTTAAAGAAAGCAATTATCTAGGATTTTTATGGTATTAGGTCTAACATTTAAGTCTCTAATCCATCTTGAATTAATTTTCGTATAAGGAGTAAGGAAAGGATCCAGTTTCAGCTTTCTACTTATGGCTAGCCAATTTTCCCAGCACCATTTATTAAATAGGGAATCCTTTCCCCATTTCTTGTTTTTGTCAGTTTTGTCAAAGATCAGATGGCTGTAGATGTGTGGTATTATTTCTGAGGACTCTGTTCTGTTCCATTGGTCTATATCTCTGTTTTGGTACCAGTACCATGCTGTTTTGGTTACTGTAGCCTTGTAGTATAGTACCATTCAGGACATAGTCATGGGCAAAGACTTCATGTCTAAAACACCAAAAGCAACGGCAGCAAAAGCCAAAATTGACAAATGGGATCTCATTAAACTAAAGAGCTTCTGCACAGCAAAAGAAACTACCATCAGAGTGAACAGGCAACCTACAGAATGGGAGAAAATTTTTGCAATCTACTCATCTGACAAAGGGCTAATATCCAGAACCTACAAAGAACTCAAACAAATTTACAAGAAAAAAACAAACAACCCCATCAAAAAGTGGGCAAAGGATATGAACACACATTTCTCAAAAGAAGACATTCATACAGCCAACAGACACATGAAAAAATGCTCATCATCACTGGCCATCAGAGAAATGCAAATCAAACCCACAATGAGATATCATCTCACACCAGTTAGAATGGCAATCATTAAAAAGTCAGGAAACAACAGGTGCTGGAGAGGATGTGGAGAAATAGGAACACTTCTACGCTGTTGGTGGGATTGTAAACTAGTTCAACCATTATGGAAAACAGTATGGCGATTCCTCAAGGATCTAGAACTAGAGGTACCATATGACCCAGCCATCCCATTACTGGGTATATACCCAAAGGATTATAAATCATGCTGCTCTAAAGACACATGCACACGTATGTTTATTGCGGCACTATTCACAATAGCAAAGACTTGGAATCAACCCAAATGTCCATCAGTGACAGACTGGATTAAGAAAATGTGGCACATATACACCATGGAATACTATGCAGCCATAAAAAAGGATGAGTTTGTGTCCTTTGTAGGGACATGGATGCAGCTGGAAACCATCATTCTTAGCAAACTATCACAAGAACAGAAAACCAAACACCGCATGTTCTCACTCATAGGTGGGAACTGAACAATGAGATCACTTGGACTCGGGAAGGGGAACATCACACACCGGGGCCTATCATGGGGAGGGGGAGGGGGGAGGGATTGCATTGGGAGTTATACCTGATGTAAATGACGAGTTGATGGGTGCTGACGAGTTGATGGTTGCAGCACACCAACATGGCACAAGTATACATATGTAACAAACCTGCACGTTATGCACATGTACCCTAGAACTCAAAGTATAATAATTAAAAAAAAAAAAAAAAAAAGCAATTATTTTGTGAGCAGTTTGGAATAAGTGTGAAAGTGGCTTGTCCTCTCCTTTCTGAATCCTGGAGTACAGTGTGGTATTTTAAACAACAGCATGTAGTATAATACCTAAGAGAGTACTTTGAGGCATTACTATGATATTAAATATAGATTATGAGCTTCAATGTCCTAAAGGTGGATATGACTTTAAGGCTTCTTAATATTTTAATACATGGATAATTATTGGGCTCTACTCTTTGGGCCTCAGAGAGTAATTTTACTGAGTAGGGGAATCATCTTTCTATTTTCTTCATGTTTTAATGTAGAAGGACATCTGTTAGAGTAACACTCCTGGTCTCTTTCCCACCCATTACTCATTTCAAACCATGAGAAGAAGTATTTCCTGATAGACAGGTGACATCTGGGTGCAGCTTCTCTATTGGATCCTGGGTATTCTCTCTTTTTCTTTCTCACATTGCCCTGGGCCAATATTAGTGACCAATGTTGAATCAGTGCATCTGTTCTGTGGTATCAAAATTTTCTTTGGTGGACTTCCTGAAGGATATAGTGTATGTGTTTGGGGGGTGGGTGGTGGGAGTTTGCGGGCAGGGAAGGTAGTAAGCCCTTTGACCACAGAACTGTAGTTACATTTCTTAATCAGCTTACAAAAATAAGGCCACTATTTTAATTTTTATCTGTCTTCACCATCTTATTTCTCAATTTGTTCCAAAATTGACAGGCATGAAAGGAGTGTTATATCTTTATTTCTGCCAAACCTCAACACTTACTATAATAAGGGTGTTTGGGGTGCAACCATTCATTCCATGAATGATGTCTGGAATAATGCCTTAACTAAAGAGAAGAGGGTTTTTTTCCCTAGAATATTACTCCACCTAGACTGAGACATATCTGCCCAATGGCATTATTGATACTTATCTAGAAGCTTGAGATATCATTACTATGCATTTTTTGTTTTTGTTTTTTGTTTTTTAATTTTTTTTATTTTAATAGCTTTTTGGTGAACTAGTGATATTTGGTTGCATGAATAAGTCCTTTAGTGGTGATTTCTGAGATATTGCTACACCCTTCACTCAAGCAGTGTACACTGTACCCAATGTGTAGTCTTTCTTTAATTTTTTTTATTATGCTTTAAATTTTCAGATACATGTGCAGAACATGCAGGTTTGTTACCTAGGTATACACGTGACATGGTTGTTTGCTGCATCCATAAACCCATCATCTACATTAGGTATTTCTCCTAATGCTATCCTTCCCCTAGGCCCCCACCCCACAACAGGCCCTGGTGTGTGATGTTCCCCTCCATGTATCCATGTGTTTTCATTGTTCAACTCCCACTTATGAGTGACAAGATGTGGTGTTTGGTTTTCTGTTCCCATATTAGTTTGCTGAGAATGATGGTTTCCAGCTTCATCCATGTCTGTGCAAAGGACATGAACTCATCCTTTTTTATGGCTGCATAGTATTCCATGGTATATGTGTGCCACATTTTCTTTATCCAGTCTATCATTGATGGGCATTTGGGTTGGTTCCAAGTCTTTGCTCTTGTGAACAGTGCTGCAATAAGCATACATGTGCATGTGTCTTTATAGTAGAATGATTTATAATCTTTGGGTATATCCCCAGTAATGGGATTGCTAGGTCAAATGGTATTTCTACTTCTAGATCCTTGAGGAATCACCACACTGTCTTCCATGATGGTTGAACTAATTTACACTCCCACCAACAGTGTAAAAGTGTTTCTATTTCTCCACATCTTCTCCAGCATCTGTTGTTTCCTGACTTTTTAATGATCGCCATTCTTACTGGCATGAGATGTTATCTCATTGTGGTTTTGAATTGCATTTCTTTAATGACCAGTGATGATGACCATTTTTTTTCATATGTTTGTTGGCCACATAAATGTCTTCTTTTGAGAAGTGTCTGTTCACATCGTTTACCTACTTTTTGATGTTTTTTTTTTTTCTTGTGAATTTGTTTAAGTTCTTTGTAGATTCTGGATATTAAGAAGTTCTGAAATTGAGGCAGTAATTAATAGGCTACCAGCCAAAAAAAAAAAAAAAAAGCCCAGGACCAGATGGATTCACAGCCGAATTCTACCAGAGGTATAGAGAGGAGTTGGTACCATTCCTTCTGAAATGATTCCAAACAATAGAAAAAGAGTGACTCCTCCCTAACTCATTTTAGGAGGCCAGCATCATCCTTATACAAAACCTGGCAGAGACACAACAACAACAAAAGAAAAAAAAAAAAAAAGAAAAGAAAATTTTTGGCCAATATTTCTGATGAACATTGATGTGAAAATCCTCAATAAAATACTGGCAAACCAAGTCTAGCAGCTCATCAAAAAGCTTATCCACCACAATCAGGTCGGCTTCATCCGTGGGATGCAAGGCTGGTTCAACAAATGAAGGCTGGTTCTTGCAAATCAAGAAATGTAATCCATCACATAAACAGAACCAGTGACAAAGACCACATGATTATCTCAATAGATGCAGAAAAGGCCTTCAATAAAATTCAACACCCCTTCATGCTAAAAACTCTCAATAAACTAGTTATTGATGGAATGTATCTCAAAATAATAGAGCTATTTATGACAAACCCGTATCATAATGAATGGGCAAAAGTTGGAAGCATTCCCTTTGAAAACTGGCACAAGACAAGAATGCCCTCTCTCACCACTCCTCTTCAGCTTAGCATTGGAAGTTCTGGCCAGGGCAATCAGACAAGAGAAAGAAATAAAGGGTATTCAAATAGGAAAAGAGGAAGTCAAATTGTCTCTCTTTGCAGATGACATGATTAGAGCATGAAAACCCCTGACTGGCTGCGTGCAGGTTCATACCTGTAATCCCAGCACTTTGGGAGGCTGAGGCAGGCAGATCAATGCAAGTCAGAGATTGAGACCATCCCACAACCCCGCCTCTACTAAAAAATACAAAAAAGTTAGCTGAGCATGGTGGCGGCACCTGTAGTCCCAGCTACTTGGGAGACTGAGGCAGAATGGCTGGAACCTCGGGAGGTGGAGCTTGCAGTGAGCCGAGATGGGGCCACTGCATTCCAGCCTGGGTGACAGAGTGAGACTCCATCTCAAAAAAAAAAAAAAAAAAAAAAAAAGAAAAAGAAAAACCCCATAGTCTCAGCCCAAAATCTCCTTAAGCTGATAAGCAACTTCAGCAAAGTCTCAGGATACAAAATCAATGTGCAAAAATCACAAGCATTCCTATATGCCAATAATAGACAAGCTGAGGGCCAAATCATGAGTGAACTCCCATTCACAGTTGCTACAAAGAGAATAAAATACCTAGGTATCCAACTTACAAGGGATATGAAGGATCTCTTCAAGGAGAACTACAAATCAGTGCTCAAGGAAATAAGAGAGGTCACAAACAAATGGAAAAACATTTCATGCTCGTGGATAGGAAGAATCAATATTGTGAAAATGGCCATACTGCCCAAGGTAATTTATAGATTCAATGCTATCCCCATCAAGCTACCACTGACTTTTTTCACAAAATTAGAAAAAAATTACTTTAAATTTCATGTGGAACCAAAAAAGAGCCCATATAGCCAAGACAATCGTAAGCAAAAAGAACAAAGCTGGAGGCATCACACTACCTGACTTCAAACTATACTACAATGCTACAGTAACCAAAACAACATGGTACTGGTACCAAAACAGATATATAGACCAATGAAACAGAACAGAGGCCCCAGAAATAACACTACATATCTACAACCATCTGATCTTTGACAAACCTGACAAAAACAAGCAATGGAGAAAGGATTCCTTATTTAACAAATGGTGTTGGGAAAACTGACTAGCCATATGTTGAAAACTGAAACTGGACCCCTTCCTTACACCTTATACAAAAATTAACTCAAGATGGTTAAAGACTTAAATGCAAGACCTAAAACCATAAAAATGCTAGAAGAAAACCTAGGCAATACCATTCATTCCATAGGCATGGGGAAAGACTTCGTGACTAAAACACCAAAAGCAATGGCAACAAAAGCCAAAATTGACAAATGGGATCTAATTAAACTAAAGAGCCCCTGCACAGCAAAAGAAACTATCATCAGAGTGAACAGGCAACCTACAGAATGGGAGAAAATTTTTTCTATCTATGCGTTTTCTTTTCTTTTCTTTTCTTTTGAGATGGTGTCTGGCTCTGTCACCCAGGCTGGAGGGCAGTGGCGCAATCTCCGCTCACTGCAAGCTCCACCTCCCGGGTTCCCGCCATTCTCCTGCCTCAGCCTCCCGAGTAGCTGGGACTACAGGCACCGCCACCGCGCCCGGCTAATTTTTTGTAATTTTTTAAGTAGGGACGGGGTTTCTCTGTGTTAGCCAGGATGGTCTCAATCTCCTGACCTCGTGATCCACCCTCCTCGGCCTCCCAGTGTGCTGGGATTACAGGCGTGAGCCATCGCGTCCAGCCTACTATGCATTTTCCAAGGATTCTGCTCTAAGAAATTCACAGACTTACTAAGTCGCCTTGTTAGGTTAATATCTTTCAGAAAAAAAAAAAAACAAACAAAAAAACAGGACCTTGGACAAGGCACTACTCAGGAATTAGTAACACTATTCTTTTTATTTTTACCCTCTTCTTCTCACTCTTCCCCTTCCGTTCTTGTTCACCTTAAGCCATGGAGGGATCAAATAAATGTATGTATTGGGGAAATATATGTAGGGTAGATTCAGATAAAAATCCCGATTAAATTAATGTAGTGAAAAATGACAATGGCTTATCTGCTCCTCTGTGCCAGAGTGAGATTCCTCCAGGAAGGGATACCCCTTGTTTCTATTTTCAATCTCATTCTGGTTGTCTTACAATGGGGATTTTGAATCCAACTTGAAGTCTTTGGAAACTAAGCAATGTTTTGCAAAACAACAACACAGATATGATGAACCAAAATGACATTGATAATAAATAACCTGGTTAGTGGGGACTCAAGTATGTTGGGTGTTAAATGCCTCTCCGATTTTTAGGATTTGTTTGTTTGTTTATTTATTTATTTTGAGATGGAGTCTCACTCTGTTGCCCAGGCTGGAGTGCAATGGTGTGGTCTTGGCACACTGCAGCCTTCGCCTCCTGGGTTCAAACAGTTCTCCTGCCTCAGCTTCCCGAGTAGCTGGGATTACAGGCTTGTACCACCACACGCTGCTGATTTTTGTGTTTTTAGTAGACAGTTTCACTATGTTGGCCAGGCTAGTCTTGAACTCCTGACCTTGTGATCCATCTGCCTTGGCCTCCTGAAGTGCTGGGATTACAGGCATGAACCACCACACCCGGCCAGAATTTTTAGTTTAAATACAGTTTTATTCAAATAACCAATGTCTTTTAACTATCGAAAAAGGAAATAAAAGAAAAAATACTTTTTGATAAAGTTGTCTTTAAAATTGATCTTAAAGTCTTGAAATTTGGGTTATTTTATATTGCATAGTATAATTTGAAAATTATTTTAGTTAAACAATACATGCAAAACAAAACGTCTTTAATCGCTAATAAAAGGCTCATTAATGAATCAATAGATATGGAAAATGAACTGTCAGGAGAATGGGGATTGCTAAATGTCAAACAATTTTATAAAAAGACATTAATTCTGAGGCAAAGTGTCTTTAATATATATATTTATATATTACATATAAATTTAAAATAATATATATTATAGACACATATATAATGTATTATATGTAAAATATATGTAAAACCTATTGTATTAATTGTTCAAGATAGCTATTTGAAGGTGCGTTTAGAAAGACCAGTGACAGGCCCGGTGCAGTGGCTCATGCCTGTAATCCCAGCACTTTGGAAGGCCGAGGAGGGTGGAACACGAGGTCAGGAGTTCCATACCAGCCTGGCCAAGATGGTGAAACCCTGCCTCTACTAAAAATACAACAATTAGCCGGGCATGGTGGCAGGAGCCTGTAATCTTAGCTACTCGGGAGGCTGAGGCAGAGAATTGCTTGATCTTGGGAGGTGGAGGTTGCAGTGAGCTGAGATTACACCACTGCACTCCAGCCCTGAGCGACAGAGCGAGACTCTGTATCAAAAAAAAAAAAAAAAAAAAAAGGAAAAAAGAAGACCAGTGACATTTACTTTATGTTGTTAGTTAAGGTGTAATATGTGTTAATAAATTATGGCAGTTATTATTCTGAACAATTTATACCCAACTCTTAAAAACAACAATATGGTCATTCATATAAAAGTACAAACTAAAGAAAAAATTTCAAAGAAATACATACACCCCAAACCTAGGCTTTCCATTGTACTTAAGACAACTATCTGTTGATAGTTGCTTTTGCTGTGCAGAAGCTCTTTAATCAGGTCCCATTTGTCAATTTTTGTTTTTGTTGCAATTGCTTTTGACATCTTCATCATGAAATCTTTGTCAGGTCCTATGCCCAGAATGGTATTTCCTAGATTGTCTTTCAGGGTTTTTATAGTTTCAGGTTTCATATTTAAGTCTTTAGTTTGTCTTGGGTTGACTTTTGGACTTTTGTATATGGTTTAAGGAAGGCATCCAGTTTCCATCTTCTGCATATGGCTAGCTTCTGCATATGGCTAGCCATTCTGCATATGGCTGCATTTTATTCAATAAATGGTGCCAGGATAACCTGCTTATTATTATTATTTTTGACTTTGTCAAAGATCAGATGGTTGTAGATGTGTGGCTTGATTTCTGGACTCAATTCTGCTCCATTGGTCTATGTGTCTGGTTTTGTACCAGTACCATGATGTTTTGGTTACTGCAGCATTGTAGTATAGTTTGAAGTCAGGCAGCGTGATGCTTCCAACTTTGGTCTTTCTGCTTAGGCTTGCTTTTGCTATTTGGGCTGCTTTTTAGTTTCATACAAATTTTAAAGTAGATTTTTTCTAATTCTGTCAAGACACTCATTGGTTGATAGGAATAACATTGAATCTATAAATTGCTGTGAGCAGTACAGCCATTGTAACAATGTTGATTCTTCCTGTTCAAGAACATAAAATGTTTTTCCACTTGTTTGTGTCATCTCTGATTTCTTTGAGCAGTATTTTGTAGTTTTCCTCATAGAGATCTTTCACCTCTCTAGTTAGCTGTATTCCTAGGTTTTTTTTTTTTTTTTTCTTTTTGTGGCTATTGTGAATGGGACTATGTTACTGATTTGGCTCTCAGCTTGGATGTTGTTGGCGTATAGGAATGCTATTGATTTTTGTACATGGATTTTGTATCCTGAAACTTTGCTAAAGTTGTGTATCATATCTAGAAGCTTTTGGGCCAAGACTATAGCATTTTCGTGGCATAGAATCTTATAGTCTGAAAGGAGAGACTTTTTACTTTCTCTCTTCCTATTTGGATGTCTTTTATTCCCTTCTCTTGCCTGTTTGATCTGGGTAAGACTTCCAGTACTATGTTGAATAGGAATGCTGAGAGTGGGCATCCTTGTCTTGTTCCAGTTCTCAAGAGGAATGATTCCATCTTTTGCCTCTTCAGTATGATGTTGGCTGTGGGTTTGTCATAGATATCTCTTATTATTTTGAGGTATGTTCCTTTAATATCTACTTTGTTGAGGGTTTGTAACATGAAACAACTTTAAATTTTATCAAAAACCTTTTTTGCATCTATTGATATGATCATGTGGTTTTTGTTTTTAGTTTTGTTTATGTGATGGGTCACATTTATTGGTTTGTGTATATTGAAACAACCTTGCATCTCGGGGTTAAAACTACTTGATTGTGATGGATTAGTTTTTTTGATGTGCTGCTGGATTTGGCTCGCTAGTATTTTATTGAGGATTTTTCCGTGTATCTTCGTCAAAGATATTGGCCTGAAGGTTCAGTATTTTGTTGTGCCTCTGCCACGTTTGGGTATCAGGATGATGCTGGCCTCATAGAATGAGTTAGGGAGGAGTCCCTCCTTCTCAATTTTTTGGAATCGTTTCACTGGGAATGGAACTAGCTCATCTTTATATGTCTGGTAGAATTTAGCTGTGAATCTGTCTGGTCCCAGGCATTTTCTGATTGGTAGGCTTTTTATTACTGATTCAATTTTGGAATTTGTTACTGATCAAGTCGGAGATTCGATTTTTTTCCTGGCTCGATCTTGAAGGGCTGTATGTTTTCAGGAATTTGTCCATTTCTTCTGGGTTTTCTAGTTTGTTTGCATAGAATAGACAACCTACAGAATGGCAGAAAATATTTGCAAACTATGCCTCCAGTAAAGGTCTAGGCTAGGCATTGTGGTTCACGCCTGTAATCGCAATACTATGGAAGGCTGAGGAGGGTAGATCACTTGAGGCCAGGAATTCAAGAGCAGGCTGATTCAATTTTGGATTTTTTTATTGATCCATTCAGAGATTCAATTTCTTCCTGGTTCAATCTTTAAGGATTGTATGTTTTCAGGAATTTATCCTTCTTCTGGGTTTTCCAGTTTGTTTGCATAGAATAGACAACCTACAGAATGGCAGAAAATATTTGCAAACTATGCCTCCAATAAAGGTCTTGGCTGGGTGTGTGGCTCATGCCTGTAATCCTAGAACTTTGGGAGGCTGAGGAGGGCAGATCACTTGAGGCCAGGAATTCAAGACTAGCCCAGCTAACATGGCAAAACCCCATCTTTACTAAAAATACAAAAATTAGCCAAGTGTGGTGGTGCACACCTGTAATCCTAGCTACTTGGGTGGCTGAGGCACGAGAATTGCTTGAACCCAGGAGGAAGAGGTTCCAGTGAGACAAGATCGTGCCAGTGTACCCAGCTTGGGCAACAGAGCAAGGCTCTGTCTCAAGTAAGTAAATAAGTAAATAAATAAAGGTCTAATATCCGGAATCTACAAAGAACTTAAATTAACAAATGAAAAACAACCCCATTAAAAAGTGAGCAAATGACTTGAACAGATCTTTTCAAAAGAAAACATGCACGTGGCCCAGAAGTATATGAAAAAAATGTTCGACATCACTAATCACTAAAAAAATGAAACTCAAAACCACAATGAGATACCATCTTACATCAGTCAGAATGGTTATTATTAAGAAGTCAAAAAATAACAGATGCTGGCAAGGTTGTGGAGAAAAGGGAACACTTATACATTGCTGGTGGGGATGTAAATTATTATAGTTCCACCATTGTGGAAAGCAGTCTGGAGATTTCTCAGAGAACTTAAAACAATTTTACCATTCAACCCAGCAATCCCATTATTGGGTATGTACCCAAAGGAATAGAAACTGTTCTGTTATAAAGACATGAACATGTATGTTCATAGCAGCACTATTCAGAATAGCAAAGACATGTAATCAACCTAAATGCCCATCAGTGGTAGCCTGGATAAAGCAAATGTTTTACATACACACCATGGAATACTACACAACCATAGAAGAGAATGAGAGTATGTCCTTTTCAGCAACATGGAGGAAGCTGGAGGCCATTGTCCTAAGCAAACTAACATAGGAACAGAAAACCTAATAATGCGTGTTCTCACACATGGGAGCTAAACACTGAGTACATAGGGACACATGTGGACTTGAGAATGAAGGGCCGGAGGAGGCATAGGATTGAAAAACTACTTATTGAGTAGTATATTTATTACCTGGGTGACAAAATAATGTACACACCAAATCCCCGTGACACAAATTTTCTATATAACAAACCTGCACATGTATCCCTGAATCTAAAACAAAAATTTTTTAAAAAGAAAATATCTAACCACTTTAAAATGTTTTATAAAGGCTTGCAATGGCTGATTCCTGCCTATTTTTCTACATCATACCATGTTATTTTCTTTCCTCACACACATCACATTCTTGGTACACTAGTCACTTTTCAGTTCCTCAAACCTACTCTTTTTCTTGACCTCAAGGCTTGAATTCAATGTTTCTTACCAGTATTCTGCCAGAAGTATTCCTTCTGTACTATTTACTGGAAAACTCCCTATCCTTCAAGGACTGCTGCCCTCTTAAATATGGTTTCCTCAATAAGACATTCTATGCCCACACTCATGTCTCCCCACCCCTGCCCACTCTGCAACATCCCAGAATCTATGATACTTACATTGCATTATTGTCAGTCATTAATAAATACAAGGGCCACAGGGCACTCAAAATGTATGATTCTTATTAGAACCCAAAACAACAAACCAACAAGCATTTTAACTATGAAAGTCCAGTACAGATTTTAAATAATTTTGAATAATCAAATTTAATATAATGAGTCATAGTTTCACAAAGACTATATGCTATATTTTATCACCTGAAGTTTCTGTGAGAAATAGACTTTGTTAATATGACAAAACTCTAAAATTAATGGATTAAAATACACAATTTCTTGGGAGGCCGAGGCGGGTGGACCATGAGGTCAGGAGATCAAGACCATCCTGGCTAACACGGTGTATTTGTATTTTTAGTCTCTACTAAAAATACAAAAAACTAGCTGGGCAAGGTGGTGGGTGCCTGTAGTCTCAGCTACTTGGGAGGCTGAGGCAGGAGAATGGCAAGAACCCGGGAGGCGGAGCTTCCAGTGAGCCAAGATCGTGCCACTGCACTCCAGCCTGGGCAACAGAGCGAGACTTGTTTCAAAAAAAAAAAACAACAAAAAACACAATTTCTGTGAAACCCCATCTGTACCCCAGATCCTAAAATTAGCCAGGCATGGTGGCTCATGCATGTAGTCCTAGCTACCTGGGGGGCTAAGGCAGGAGGATTGCTTGAGCCCAGAAGGCGGATATTGCAGTGAGCTGAGATTGCACCATTGCATTCCAACCTGGGTGACAGAGTGAGACCGTCTCAAAAAAAAAAAAAAAAAAAAAAAAAAGACATAGTTTCATATTGTTTTTCAAGTTTCTATACTTTTAGTTGAATGCACAGACAAGGAGTGGGTAGATAATGGATTCTTTTCATTGTAATCATAATGTGTCATTCTAAGAATCTCAGAGCTAAATTTAAGGTCAAACATAATACTATATTCACCATTCCTTCAAGAAATATCTGTTCGGCAACTTTCATGTGACAAAGAGAAGCTGGCTAAGTCTCTGAGAGTCAATTAATCAATTCATGTAATAGTCAGATCACTAAATTCAAAATCATTATTGGTAATTATTTTCTAACAGCCCTTTAACTATAAAATTGTCAGTGTACACTTTACACTGTAATCTTCTAAATTAGAATTAGGCAGATTATTGATATTTGTTCAGCTCTTACTATAATGCCCTTTGTCCATAATTATTCTTTTGCTTTTTATACTTTGTTTTTTTAAAAATATATTCTTTGTTTCTAATTTATTAAGATAAGTTCAAATTTTATTTTCGTTATTCAGGCTGCACACAGGTCAGTGTCAACCTGAAATAACAAGACACCCTCTTCTTAATCATCTGAGTCATTGGTAAGCACAGTGGTGGTGTGACATTAGTCCTGATTTCTATGGGATGGTTCTTGGAAATGCTTTCCAGATAGATTTAAATAATTGTTGTCAGTTTCATCATATAAACCTTTACTGCTTTCTGCAGCCAACTATCCACACTGTAGTAGAAACAGTGTTTCTTTGAACTTGGTGTTGTAAGCTCCGTAAAACTTTAAAGGAGGCCATGGCAGAGGGGATTAAGATGGATTCAGCATTTCCTGTAGCTTTTGTATTTATGAAACCATTCATTACTCATAACAATCTTGTCAGAAAGTTACTATTCTTCCCATTTATAGATGAGGAAATTAATGCCTGAAGAGATTAAGGAATTTCTCATGTTGTTTGCCCTTTTAGTTCTTTATACTCTGCCATCTTGCCTCTGTCAGAAAAAGGAGGATGTGTTTTTCAAGATTAGACATCTGGTACTCTGTTCATTGCAGCAATAACATGCTTTGGGATTACATGTTAATCCCGCCTGCCTCGGCCTCCCAAAGTGCTGGGATTACAGGTGTGAACCACCGCACCAGGCCAGATTTCTTAAAAAGATAAAATGGCTGAGGCAGGCGGATCATGAGGTCAAGAGATTGAGACCATCCTGGCCAACATGGTGAAACTCTGTCTCTACTAAAAATACAAAAAAATTAGCCGGGCGTGGTGGCGGCGCCTGTAGTCCCAGCTACTCGGGAGGCTGAGGCAGGAGAATGGCGGGAACCCGGGAGGCGGAGCTTGCAGTGAGCCGAGATCGTGCCACT
Organism: Papio anubis; assembly: GCF_008728515.1. Classification (NCBI taxonomy): domain Eukaryota; kingdom Metazoa; phylum Chordata; class Mammalia; order Primates; family Cercopithecidae; genus Papio; species Papio anubis. Next base: position 153,029,962 of record NC_044979.1, read on the forward strand.
GCACTCCAGCCTGGGCGACAGAGCGAGACTCTGTATCAAAAAAACAAAAACAAAACAAAACAAAAAAAACAAAAACAGAAAAAAGATGTCAACCTCTGGACTCTTAATGGGGGACTCTGGGAAGAATCCATTTCCGGGCCCATTCATATTGTTGACAGAATTAAGTTCCTTGTCGTTGAAATGCTACGGTTCTTTTTTTTCTTGTTGGCTGTCAGCAAAGGCCTGCCCTTAGCTGCAATAGTCTCCTCTCTGGTCCATGCACATGAGTTCCTACATCTCAGTGGCAGCAAGGGGGCATTGAATCCTTCTCATGCTTGAACTTTGCTTTGCCTTCCTCTTCTTCTTCCAGCTGGAGAACATTCTCTGCGTTTAAGGACTCATGAAATTGGATTGGGCCCATCTGGATAATTCAGAATACTCTTTGTTATTTAAAGTCCGTAACCTTGATTACATCTGCAAAGTCCCTTTTGCCATGTAATGTAGCATATTCTTAAATTTCAGAGATTAGCCATGGACATCTTTGGGGGACCATTTTGCCTACCACAGACAGGAAAGAAGTGGGGGAAGGAAAAACTTTTCTCAGTTTAGAAGTCTATTTGAGAGAGTTCTTGATACTTTTTGTTAGATCAAATTTGCTATAAGTAAAAGATTCCCTCTTTAATAATTGTTTATCTGTTTTGTTGAAAATTATGGGTAAATAAATATACAGAATCTTAGTTTAGGGTTTTTAAAAGCTTCCATTTGTAGTGTAGGCTGATTTTATTTTGAATTTTTGGTTCTAATTTATAACTTTTCAAGTATAATTAAATGTAAGTTTTGAAAATTTTTTTGCTTGTTCATTTGGAATGCATTTTCTTGATTACCGCTAATTTTTGGTTTATTGTAGCTTTATTTGGATTACTGTGGTGATTAACATTATGACTAAGTAAAGAGCATTGGAAATTCTAAGTATGATTTCTGAAGATCTCAAAATTGAAGGAGCAGACAGTTAGCAGTAATGCGTTACAAATGGAAACTTGTGTTTTGTTTGGAAAATCATTTCTTTCCTTGAGGAATTATGTTTTGTATTGGTTTCAGAGTGTTTGGTCTTTGGAGAGGTACTTGAGATTTTAGGAAACACAGCAATTGCATCTTCAAATTAAATGTCACTTAAGCCTTTATGCCATGTTTTCTAAGGTCTTTACATCTGGAATAACTTTACCTCTATTCCAAAGAATCCAAGTAGTTCAAGGTTAAACCGTGTGTCATTGTGATTTCAGGGGTGTCTCAGCTTCATTTCTCCGAAAATGTTCTATTCCATGAGGTTTCTTTCCTACTTCAATAGAAAAATATTGACATAAATTAAAAGTGAGCGCTGAGTTTGTCTTTTGGGAATTGTCCCCTTCTTTTCTTCCTGTATTGACATTCAATTCAACTTTTTTTTTTTTTTTTTTGGTCTGGACACAAAATCTGTTATATCAGTTTTCCGTCTACATTTTGCCTGAGAAACAATGTGGAGGACAGCTGTTTTAATGTTGAAATGGATCCAGTTTCTCGTAAGCATGTCCTCAGGGCTTTTGGGCGTTTATTTTTAACTCTGACAGAATTAATTTGGAATAAGACATAAATGACTGTTATTTACCCTATCTAATTTTCTGAAAAACAAATGAACCAACCAACAAACAAACAATGTGTGGGTTACCTATCCCTTTGATTTAGCAGTAGAAATGTATGCTCTCCAGTAAATGAGAACAATAGGATCACTGGGTAAAATAATGCATTTACTAAATTCCTGCTGTGGTCGTTTGACTTAACTAATATTTTCATCAACTGATTAAGAATTTAAAATAAGTTATTCATCCATTTGAATCAACAACCTGTGTAATTTATCACAGGTTGTACTTGAAAGGTTGTACTTGAAAACGTTGTTGTAGTTTAAGTGCCAGATTGTAGTTGGAGGAAAGAGAGTGAAGTGTGAAGAGGAAAATGATGTTGCATTAAATTCCACTGAGGGACTGCCACTCTGGGAGACCAGCTTCTGTTCTTGGGTTTCATGGGTACCTGGACATTCTTTATATGGCTGGTCTGAGAAAGAACTAACAGTTATTAAACACTTCTGAGGAGTCTGCCTCCCTTGCACCTCATCCACTCTATGTGGACTGAGTCCCCGAAATGCACCGTGTATGCATGTGATCGTGTGTGCACATGCCTATGTTGGGATGAGGGTAGGAGAAAATTGTTCGTTCTCTGTTCCACTCTTCACTTTGAAAAAAGATGAGAAAGGAGTCTGGGTTCCAGTGTAGGCCAGAACTGGATTTGAATCACAGCTCCATCCCTTGTTAATACCTGTGTGACCTTGGATGAATCTCAGTTTCCATGTAACAGAGACAATAATGCCGAGGATTGGAGATAATTTATGTAAAGCACCCTGCACATTTTGAGTCCCATTGTGAACAGTTAATAAATAGTAGTTACTGTCACTATACAAACCCTGATGTCACTATATTTAGTTAGTGTTATTCCATCTATGAAAAACATATGAATAGAAACAAAGTAGTTATTTTTCATGATTGTTTAAAAAAATCTGTTCAGAGCCCCGGCTTCATGAGCACAGTAGGCTCTGATGTGTAGGTGCTGCCAGAAGGAACTTTCAGAGCTCAGCTCTATCTTTGTAGTTTATTAATCTGCTACCATGGAAACAGGTATTTCATCCTTATAAAACAAGAAAACAGCTTTAAACAAAGCACTGTTTCAAACAATGTGTTGGTGGTGGGCAGCGTTTCTTTCTTTTTTTAAAAAAATATAATTTCTAAGTGACTAACCTCATTTTTGGCAATCTGATTTGAGTTTCCATGGAAACAGAAGTGACAGCTGAGGCCTCCAAACTCTTGTAACTGCTGGGGCTCAGGTTAAGTCTTGCAAATGTCAGTTGTCCCAAGGCACCTAAAAGAGCCAACAGAAATAAGAGTCAGACAATATCCAGGGAAAAAGAAGGAATAATAAATCAAACATTTACAAAATTCACAATACTGTGGGTTTGTGAAAAAGCATGTGTAATGGATAAGCAGAGAGAGACCCATGGATGTAATTCACAGTTAGGGGTTATGTGGCCTGGCCTCATATTAAACACCTTTTTCTGAGTGGCTAACTTACCTAGTTCCTATATATTTTTGTTATACTTAGTATAAGAACATAGGGAAAGGGTGAAAGCTTAGAGGATTAATATCACATAATGGACCTATTATTTATTAGCATGAGATCTAAATGTAAAAGAAAACAAATGAAAATGTATAAAAGCCAAACTTACGAAGATATATGTGTTCAAATGGCATAGGCCCAAATATTTATTTGTGGGCTCCCACTGTTGGTCTTTGTAGAGATTTTTCTAATTCCTAATATTTAACAATGATATTACGTACATCCTAGGATTGTTGGTATAAAAGTGGTTTCAGTTGTTTTGAGAAAGACTTTCCAGTAATTCTATATCACATCAGAGGGAGAAAAATCAGAATATCACTCAAGTTTCTAACATGGGTTCTAAAACAAGAGGCCTTTTCTTTTCCCCCAACTGAAGTATATTGTGAGTAGGCACATGTTTATTTGTCAGCTACATCCCCATGAGCAGATCTGTACCTCTCAATTGTTTTGTGATTGGTGAAATCATCCAGTCTAGGCCACTCTGACCAGCAGATCTTTGACAAAAAGTTTTACTTGGGTCCTGTAGGTGTTTACAGAGTTTTCTTTATAAATATCTAAAGGGATTTCCATAAATGAAGATTTTATAAAGAAAGCAAAAAGGTTTATTTGAGGACTGAGTTTGCTTTGGGCACGAACAAAATACAGTTTCTCAACATTTAAGCGTATATTGAGAAATGATACCCAGTTAAAAAAAAACTTCATTTTTATCCCATGAAAAATTATTTTATTATAGGAACATTTCATTAATTATTTTCCTGATCATGAAAATATTGTGTCTCTTTAAAAAAATTTTATAAGCTAAGCAAATGAAAAATAAGTCACCCACAATTTATCTATCTAGTTAGTATTTTCAGATAAAGCATGCACTATAAAATCCCCTTATGTATGTTCTTTTCTTTTTTTCTTTTTCTTTTTTCTTTTTTTTTTTTTTTTGAGATGGAGTCTCCCTTACTCTGTCACCCAGGCTGGAGTGCAGTGGCAGGATCTCAGCTTACTGCAGCCTCTGCCTCCCGGGTTCATGTGATTCTCCTGCCTCCTCAGCCTTCTGAGTACCTGAGATTATAGCTGTGAACCACCTACCTCCCCCACCCCCCAGCTAACTTTTGTATTTTTAGTAGAGATGGGGTTTCACCGTGTTGGCCAGGCTAGTCTCAAACTCCTGACCTTAAGTGATCTGCCCGTCTTGGCCTCCCAAAGTTCTGGGATTACAGGTGTGAGCCACCACACCCACCCCCTTCATATATAGTCTTACATAATTTTTGACTTAAATCTAATCGTGATATCCTTTAACATATGCATTCCTAGGTATAGACTTATATACATTTGTAACATTCATCACAATATGCATACTCTTTCTAATCTGCTTTATTTTTAACCTCAAATATGTCATAAATATCCTTCCATGCCAATAGCCATAAAATCAATATTAACTTCAGTAATGGCTTTGCAATAATCCACTGTGTAGGCATAATATTTGGCTTTTAATAAAGTCTCTATTTTTAGGGCATTTACATCATTTAAATAATATTATTTGTAGATGTTTTGAAAAATATCCTCATACATACATCTTGTGACCTTGGTGATTTCTTTGGGATACAGTTCTAAAAATGGTATTTTTCTAACTAGGGGCTATGTATTTATTTTAAGCATTAAGTAAAAATTGTACACTTTCCTCAAGAATTCTTGTAGCAGTTTTCATCACTTCCTCAGTACTTGAAACAGCTAAATTCTCCATATATTCACCCAAACTAAATCTTGTCATTAGTTTTTCATCCTTGTTAATCAGGTAGTCAAAACATAGTATCTTAATTATTGCTTAATTTGTATTTCCTTTACTACAGATTGAACTTATTTCATGTATTAAATACAAATTTTTGTTTCATAATTCATGAAATACTATCTTATTTTGTTTGCCTTTTTTGGAATTCTTTTTTTGTATATATTTGTGAAATCTCTGTTGAAGTATAATTGATATAATAACTGCACATATTTAATGGGTACAATTTGATGAGTTTGGACATAGGCATATGCCCATAATATCACCAAAATTAATAAAATAGACGTGTGCAACACCTCCCAGTTTCCTTTATGTTCCTTTCCTGTGTGCATGTGTGTGGGGGCGTGGTGGGGGTAAGAACACTTAACAGGAGATTTACCTTCTTAACAAATTTTAAGGTGCACAAGTCTCAGTTGTTAACTATGGGTACTATGTTGTAGAGCAGATCTTTAGAATTTATTTATCTAACATAAACTAAGACTTTAATCCCATTGAACAATAATCCCTATTTCTCCCTCTTCCCAGCCCCTGGCAACTACTGCTTCTATGAGTTTGACTATTTTAGATACCTAATGTAAGTGGAATCGTGCAGTAGTTATCCTTCTGTGACTGACTTACTTCATTTAGCATAATGGCCTTCGGGGTCATCTATGTTGTCAGAAATGGCAGGATTTTTTTTTTAAGGCTGAATACAATTCCATTGTATGGGTAGACGAAATTTCCTTGATCTATTCATCTGTCAGTGGACACTATATCTTGGCTATTGTAAATAATGGTACGGTGAACATGGGAGTGCAGAAATCTCTTTATGATTCTGATTTAAAATCCTTTGGATCCATACCCAGAATTGGGATTGCAGGATCATATGGCAGTTCTAATTCTAATTTTTTTGAGAACCTCCATTCTATTTTTTATAGCTGTTGCATCATTCTCTTTATATAGGATAGATATTAACCCTTTATGAAAATATAATTAAAATACTTTCTAGTTTAGTGTTTGTCTTTTGTATATGACTTTTTTTAATTTAAAAAATTTATTTTTTAATATAGTCACACCAGTCTTTTTCTTTATGGATTTTGCCTTTTGTATCATGTGTAGAAAGGCTTTCCCCAGCATAAATTTATATCAGTTGACTCAGATTTTCTTCTGGTCTTTTCATTTATACTTTAATTGATTTGTAATTTGTTTTGGTCTGAAGTTGGAGGTTTGAATATAACTTTATTTTCAGGAAATTGAATTTATTTACTTTCACATTATTTTCTTCACTAATTTGAAATACTTATATTGTCACTTATTGGATCTTTAAATTCTTATGTATGGAATCTGTCCCTTCTATTGATAAGTTGTCTAGTTTTGCAGCAATGTCGCACTATTATAACTTCATAATACATCTTAATATCTCAATAAGGAAAGTTCCTATTTATTAGTCTTTGTTGTCACAAATTTCTAGGTGAAATTGAGTCATTTAATATAGTTTCAAAGAAAAATTCTTACTCAGATTTTGATTGGGATTGCATTAAATTTATAGATTATTTTGGAGAAAATGAACATATCTATAATATAGATACTTCCTATCCAGAAACATGGATATTACTATATTTTTCAACTATTTTATGTCCTTTAGTAAAATCTGTAGTTCTCTTCCCATAAACTTAGCTTTTTACTTTATTGTACTTTTATCAGACTTTCTTCATTGTATCAAGAGTATTAATTTATGGACAATTCCTGTAGCCAACGTTAAGTTATCTGCTTCTCAACTCCACCTCTCACATATATCACTCTGGAATTTACTATTTACCTGTTTCAGTTTCTGCAATTAGTAGCAAATCTGGTAATGCCTGCATTAACTGAAAGTCACCATAGAGTCACAAGGTCATGGGATAATGATGTTTATACAGCGAGAGAGGAAAAAATCTAGTTGGTTTTCCTTCTTTGTATGTCTGCTTTTCAATTAGTTCCTGAGATAACTTGTTCTGGTTTGTATTTTTGTAACTTTATGGTGACTACAGAGTGTGAATTGAGGAACAAAAAGGAAGGTTCTTATGACCTAAAATATACTTTCCACTTGTCTCCCAGGAGAGGCTGCATTCCACCATTACAGGCCAATTTTTTTGGGTTAAGGCGCTCTCTTCAACAAAATGAAAATAGTTCTTAGGGGAATCACCACTGAAACTATTGTCTTAGCTCTGGCTGCTATAACAAATGACCTTGTTCTGGGTAGCTTAAATAGCAAATATTTATTTCTCATGGTTCTGGAGGCTGGGAAGTTCAAGTTCTAGACACCAGCAGATTCAGTGTCTGATGAGGGCCTACTTTCTGGTTTGAAGATGGTGCCTTCTTGCTGTGTTTTCACATGACACAACACAGGCCCTCATATTTCTTATGAGGGCACTAGTTCCATTCATGAGGATCCTACCCTCATGATCTAATTATCTTCCAAAAGCCTCACTTTCTAATACCATCACATTGGGGGTTAGGATTTCAACATAGGAATTTTGGAAGGGCATAAATATTTAGGTCATAATGAATATTGTAACCCAGTAGTACTTTAAAATTTTTTTTCTCTGTTTTTGTTTATTTATTTATTTATTTATATTATATTATACTTTAAACTCTGGGTTACATGTGCAGAAAGTGCAGTTTTGTTACACAGGTATACACATGCCATGGTGGTTTGATTGCACCCATCAACCCATCACCTACATTAGATATTTCTCCTAATGCTATCCCTTCCCTAGCCCCTCACCCCCACAGACCCCAGTGTGTGATGTTCCCCTCCCTGTGTCCATGTGTCCTCATTGTTCAGCTCCCACTTATGAGTGAGAACATGCGGTGTTTGGTTTTCTGATCTTGTGATAGTTTCCTGAGAATGATGGTTTCCAGCTTCATCCATGTCCCTGCTAAGGACATGAACTCATCCTTTTTTATGGCTGCATAGTATTCCACAGTGTATATGTGCCACATTTTCTTAATTCAGTCTATCACTGATGGACATTTGGGTTGGTTCTAAGTCTTTGCTATTGTGAATAGTGCTGCAATAAACATATGCATACATCTGTCTTTATCATAGAATTATTTATAATCCTTTGGGTTTATGCCCAGTAATGGGATTGCTGGGTCAAATGGTATTTCTAGTTCTAGATCCTTCAGGAATCACCACACTGTCTTCCACAATGGTTGAACTAATTTACACTCCCACCAACAGTGTAAAAGTGTTCCTATTGTTCCCAGTAGTACTTTAATTAATCAGATTATTTCCATCTAGATTGTTATGTAAGGGCAAGACCTTAGCATTATATAGATATATACATTTTAATAGTGGGGTGGTGCCAAAAATAGGTGCCTGGAAGAGTAGACCATGGTAGATGGCCATGCGTGGCAAGAGGACACAAAATGACAAAATTGGAGGAAAACATGTATATTTTGAGAATAGAGAATAAATTAACAAAAAGTTAGGAGAGCTCAGAAAAGAAAAATTATTTTTTTCTGTGGTTTGTCCTGCCTGGTTGTATAGAAAAATTGCACAAGGAATAGAGAAGTAGATGGGGAGGAGGTTATAGCTGCCTTTATGGTAAGATCCATTAAATTTTCTTACCACTAGCCCAATCTCAGCCAACAGGAGGCAGCGTTATTTTTCCTAAAAATTAAGCCAGGGACAGGGTTTCTACTGCAGATAGAATTCTATCACCGTCAATATAATCATTTTTAGTGACATATAGAAACAAATATCCAGGCCAGAATTACTTCTTCAAAATATCTTTTTCTCAACTATAATCATGAGAATATTGAATACTTATTCAATATTGCATTTTCTAAAAAAATATAGCCACTTATTCTACCTAGTAGTGTGGTTGGCATCACACAGTAGTGTGATGTGGCAAATAAAAAGAATCACTTTCAAACAGCTACCTTTTATGTGCAGCACTCACAGCTGCCACTTGAAGCTCAGTTTGCAATCAATTTGATAAGTCAATCAGTGTTCATTTTGTCCTGATCTCCTAGGTAACCAGAGCATTTATCCAGACCCTTGCCAGGGAAGAACATTTAAAAAGTAATATGTATTCATAACCTGTTTTCTTTGAACATTGACTTAATAGAAAAGCAAAGAGCTACCCATGCAATATTTTAAATAACAATAACACAAATTCTATTTGATTTTGGTGAGAAAGTATGAGGAGAAACATACTATAGAATATATCATCATTATATTTCAGTCTCTTATGATCTATCAGGAATGAAAACTGCACCACCTGCTATGTCTATTATGTACTTAATGTGAATAACAAGCATCCCATTGCTGGTTATTAAAACAAATCATAAGCCATCTGACATTATACTTATAACCCGTCCCCTGCTTCATGGCTCTGAGAAAGACACAAATTGAGGGTGGGTGCATTGGAGCAGATTTTTTGATGTGAGTACAAGGCATTTGGCCTCAAAGGAAGTCATTTATCTACTTCAAAAAAATCCCGTAAAAAAGACATTATGTAAAATATAATCATAAAACAGTATTATTGGCACAAGGTAGAGAATGAAGAGTTCCAGCAGCTGCAAAACACATTAAGTTTTGCCTTACCTGAATTTTCTTGGTGTGTGAAGCCATGAAAAAAATGAAACATTTGGTGTTTGTAGAAATGACTCACATTGAGGAAATCATAGATCTTGCTCGCCTTGTTGATACAGTGTAGCATTCAAATCCCACTGACTACACAGGCTTCAAGTTTAGCTGGGCCAACCTCATCTACCTGGACACAGCTAACTGGTTTATTGGTTATTGTTTCCTGTGGGAAGTTTTAATTCATGCCCTGTAAAAGTTCAATGCTGAATATGGCTATACTTTGGAGAAAAGTAATGTTTGCCAAATGCTTACTAGAATTGAGATAAGGAATAATCTGGAAATAAAATAGTGTAAATGGGATTCTTAGTCCATGATGTTCTGTGTTACAAATATTCTTTTGCTTGAATATTTTGAAGGATTTGAAAACTATGTCCTGGTTCTGGATCTGTGAACAAGACATAGGCCAAGACTGGACACAGAGTACTGTTTGGGGGAAGATCACTTATCTGCAAATCATCCTGGCTCTCTTAGAGTCCTTCAGTGCGAACTTGAAGAAATCACTGATTTCAGTTTGGGCCTCATTTGTAAAATAAAAAGTTGATAAACAGGCCATTGAGTTTCTTTTAACTCCAAAATTTCATAGTTTTATCTAATAGGATATGAACATCTTAGGAGATTCTTCATACCTTCACATATATCCATATAGACTATATTCATTTAAAATGCCCCCAAACTCCAATGAGCACAAAATTTGGTATTACTGAAGAAGATTTATGTTCGAGTTCTAAAATGTGATTTGACTGGCCGTCTATAGCCTTTTCTTAATATCAGAATAACCAAAATGTAACAAAACAAAAACAAAGCAACACCATGTGTTTGGATTTGAATCTGCTCAAGACAATTTTGTTTTATACCAACCTGCAATTAGAATCCAATCCCAGAGGTTCTGGGACCTTTTCAGCTAATGATGAGCCGACCATGTTTCAGTTAATGCAAGGCTTGTGAGGTTATTTACAATCCAAGTAAACACATTCCGGTTTTCAAAAATAAATTGGTACTACGGACTAAACGGTATTTGTCAGACTTGTTCCTTGAATGTCCCATCTCCGAGGAGTTAAACAAGAACTTGGATGTAAACAGTTAAACATATTTGGAAACTTCTTGATTCTTATTGGCAAACATAACAAGAGACAGAGCTTCTTTGCTTAACATAACAAGAGACAGAGTGCAGATTGAAATTTAGCAAGACCTTTGTCTCCTACAGGGCTCTTTGAGGCTCTCCTGTGGTCCTTGCTGGGAAGAATAATAATCAGTATATAGGACTTTGAAAAGTCTTTGTCACAAGGATTCAGGTCTCCTAAAACTGCTCATGAGATGTCATTGTTACCTATAGTTGATTTTAATTGTAAATATAGCCAAACGAAAGTGTGTGTATAATATATTAAAATATAAAAACATTATAATATAAAATAATGTTATATCTGTATATATATCTCCTCTCTTTGCTTTTCTCTCCTCTGAGTCTCTGTTTCTGTCTTTGTCTCTCTGACTCTGTCTTTACACTGTACACACACTTCCCAACATTAGCTACAATGTTTGGGAAAAGGCACAGTGAGAATCACAGTAAGTTTCATGTCTTAAAAGCTGAAGATATTTTCCTGTCAATTCTGCCATATAAATCTTCTTTATATCCTTTTTTCCTGTACAGAAAATGAGAGAGTTGCCTTTAGCCAAAATATTGGGATGTTAGAGTATTTGGTTACATTGTTATACCGTATATACGAACATTTCCACTACAGTTGCAAGTAGTTTAGGCACTTTTCAGAGCTGAATTTAAGCATGTTAGAAATATCAATTAAATACAGAGTTGAGCATTAAAACTAACAATGTTAAGTGTTCATGTTCTTGAAGGATTAACATTTTTTTCCCATGTGTAAAATATTTTTGTTTTATTAATACATAATAATTGTACATATTTATAGGATACATGTAATATTTTGATATATGCATATAATGCATAATAATCAAATCAGTAATTAGGATGTCTGTCACCTAAAACGTTTATTATTTGTGTTGGTAACAATTCAAAATGACTCTTCCAGCTATTTTGAAATATACAACAAATTATTATTAATTAAAGTCACCCTACTGTGCTGTTGAGTACTAGAACTTATTCCTCCTATCTAATGATATGTTTGTACCTAATAATTAATCTCTCTTCACCTTCCACCTTTTTTCCGAGGTTCAAGTAACCATTGTTCTACTCTCTCCCTTCATGAGATCAACTGTTTAAGCTCCCACGTATGAGTGAGAACATTTGATATTTGTCTGTGTGTAGTTTATTTCATCTAACATAATGACCCCCAGTTCTAGCTATGTTGCTACAGATGACATAAATTTCTTTCTTTTAAATGGCTGAATAGTATTCCATTGTGTGTATATATATCACATTTTCTTTATCCATTCATCATTGATGGACACTGGGATTGATTTCTTGTCTTGGTTTTTGTGAATAATACAGCAATAAATGCTGGGGTGCAGGTATTTCTTTGACATACTGATTTCCTTTCCTTTTGATAAATACCCAGTAGTGGGATTTCTGTATTATACAGTGGTCTTATTTTTAGTTTTTTGAGAAACTGTCATACTGTTTTCTATAATGGATGTACTAATTTACATGCCCACCAACAATGTATAAGAGTTTCCTTTTCTCCTTATTCTCACTAGTATCTGTTATTTTTTGTCTTTTTGATAGTAGCCATTCTAACTATGATGAGATGATATTTCATTGTGGTTTTTATTTGTATTCCTCTAATGATTCGTGATTTTGAGCATTTTAAAATATACCTGTTGGCCATTTGTATGTATCCTTTTGGGAAATGCCTATTCATGTCTTTTGCTTACTTTTTAAGATTATTTGATTTTTTTGTGGGGGCGATGTTGAGTTGTTTGCATTTCTTATATATTCTGAATACCAATCTCTTGTCCAATAAACAGTTTGTAAATATTTTCTCCCATTCAATAGGTTGTCTCTTTATGCTGTTGTATCCTTTGCTATACAGAAGCTTTATAGTTTAATATAGTACCATTTGTTTATTTGAAGTCATAGCCATTTGCTTTTGAAGTCATGGCCATAAAATCTTTGCCTTAATCAATGTCATGATGCATTTCCCCTATGTTTTCTTTTAGTAGTTTTATAGTTTCAGGTCTTACATTTAAGCATTTAATCCATTTTCAGTTGATTTTTGTATATGGTGAGAGATAGGGACCTAGTTTCATTCCTCTGCATATTGATATCCAGTTTTCCCAGCACCAGTTATTGAAGAGACTGTCCTTTCTTCAGTGTATGTTCTTGGTGCCGTTGTTGAAAATAAGTTGGCTGTGAATACATGGATTTATTTCTGGGTTCTCTATTATGATCCATTGGCCTATATGTCTTTTTTATACCAATGCCATGCTGTTTTGGTTACTATAGCTTTATAGTATATTTTGAAGTCAGGTAGTGTGATGCCTCCAGTTCTTTTTGTTTAATACTGCTTTGGCTATTTGAGATCTTTTGTGGTTCCATACAAACTTTCTATTTCTATGAAGACTATCACTGATATTTTTATAGTGATTACATTGAATCTGTAGATTGCTTTGGGCAGTGGTGGTCATTTTAACAATGTTAATTCTTCCAATCCCTGAGCATGGGATGTCTTTCCATTTGTTTGTGTTTTCAATTTCTTTCATCAGTGTTTTGTAGTTTTCATTGTAGAGATATTTCACCTCCTTATTGAAACTTATCCTAGGTAATTTATTTATTTATTTTTGTACCTACTGTAAATGGGATTGCTTTCTTGATGTCCTTTTTTTAGAGACTTTGCTATTGGTGTATATAAATGCTTCTGATTTTTGAACATTGATTTTGTGTCCTACAACTTTCTTGAATTTGTTTATCAGTTCTGAGAGTTTCTGGTAGAGTTTTGAGGTTTGTTTTTTCTTTTTTCTTTTTTAGACAGAGTTTCACTCTTGTTGCCCAGGCTGCAGTGCAATGTTGCAATCTCGGCTCACCTCAACCTCTGCCTCTCAGGTTCAAGCAATTCTCTTGCCTCAGCCTCCCAAGTAGTGGGATTACAGGCATGCACCACCACTCCCAGCTAATTTTGTATTTTTAGTAGAGACAGGATTTCTCCATGTTGATCAGGCTGGTCTCAAACTCCCAACCTCAGGTGATCCACCTGCCTCGGCCTCCCAAAGTGTTGGGATCACAGGCGTGAGCCACTACACCCGGCTGAGGGTTTTTATTTGTATATAAAATCATGTCATCTGCAAAGAGGGACAATTTTACTTCCTCTTTTGCAATTTGAACACCTTTAATTTCCTTCCATTTCCTTGTCTAGTTAGGACTTCTAGTACCATGTTGAATAAAAGTGGTGAAAGTGGGCATCCTTGTCTTGTTCCAGTTCTTAGTATTTTCAGTTTTTTCCCATTCAGTATGATATTAGCTGCAGTTATTTCATATGTGACTTTTATTATTTTGAGGTATGTTCTTTCTTTTTTTAAAATTTAACTTTTAAATTCAGGGATACATGTGCAGGTTCGATATATGGGTTAACCTGTGTCATGGGGATTTGTTGTACAGATTATTTCATCATCCAGGCATTAAACCTAGCACCCATTTGTTATTTTTCTTGATCTTCTCCCTCCTGTCACCCATCACCCTCTGATAGGCCCCAGTGTCTGTTGTTCCTCTCTGTGTGTCCCTGTGTTCTCATCAATTAGCTCTCACTTGTAATATTTGGTTTTCTGTTCTTGTGCTAGTTTGCTAAGGATAATGGCCTCCAGCGCCATCCTGTTCCTGCAAAGCACATGATCTCATTCTTTTTTATGGTTGCATAGTATTCCATGGTGAATATGTACCACATTTTCTTTATCCAGTCTATCATTGATGGACATTTAGGTTCATTCTATGTCTTTGCTATTGAGAGTAGTGCCACAATGAACATACGTGTGCATATGTCTTCATGAGAGAATGATTAATATTCCTTTGGGAATATATCCAGTAATGGGTTGGATAGGTGGAATAATATTTCTGTTTTTATGTCTTTGAATAATCTCCACCCTGTTTTCCACAATGATTGAACTAGCTTACACTCCCACCAACAGTGTATGATCATTCCTCTTTCTCCACAACGTTTTTCTAGACTTTCCAATTTGTTAGCATAGAACTTTTCATAATAGTTTCTAGTGATCGTTTGCTTTTCTGTGGTATGAGTTATAATGTCTCCTTTTTCTTTTCTGATTTTATTTATTTGAGTCTTCTTTCTTTTTTTCTTGGTTAGTTCAGCTAGTGCCTTATTGATTTTGATTATTTTTTCAGAACGCCAGCTTTTCGTTTTGTTAATCCTTTATATTGTGTTTTAGGTCTGTGTTGAGTTCTGCTCTGATCTTTATTGTTTGTTTCCTTCCTCTAATTTTGGGTTTTGTTTGTTCTTGTTTATCTAGCTCCTTGAGGCGCTTTGTTAAATGGTTTATTTGAAATCTTGGGCACTGGCAGTGTTAGTTCTGTGTGAACCAGTCCTTAGGCCTGCAGGCAGCATGCTTGGGTACTGGTGGTGACAGCGATTGGCTGGGTGGGCTGCTACTTAGGCCTTCTGGTGGTGTGTATGTCTTCAGTAATGGCTTTAGAGGGAGCAGGCCAGTCCTCAAGTCCTCCAGCAGCATGTGTAGTCACCAGTGCAATGTCATGCAGGGAGACTGGTCCCCAGGCACTTGGGTGGGTCATGTGAGAGGGCACTGGTGGCAGTAGAGGCAGGCTTGGTGGGTTAGTCCTTGGGGTTCTGCGAGGCATGCCCATGGTGGGTGGAATAGACTCATCCACAGGCCTGTGGATGGCCCACACGTGTCCTGATGGTAGTGGACTGGGAGCTCCAATTTCCAGGCCCCTGGATGTTGTGTGTGTGCACTGGCGATGGTAGTCAGGGCAGCTTGATTTCTAGGCTTCTGGATGATGTGCGTCTGTGACAGCAGTGGCAGTGACAGGTGGGAAAGACCTGTCCTCAGGCTTCCAGATGATGTGTGCGGGTGCTGGCAGCAGATGGCATGGGTCAAACCCCAGGCAGTGTGTGTGTATGTGGGTGCCAGCAGTGACAGTTAGTAGATTGAGCCTCTTTGTAGGTCCTGGGACAGCACATGTAGGTATGCGAGGACCCTGACACTGGAGGGGTGTGGGGTTACTGGAGGAGGTCGGTTTGCTATCAGTGTCAGTGGACCCAAGCAGTTAGCTCCCAGGCTCTGGGGAGCAAATACTTTGGTTTCCTTTGTCTGGGGGGCAACCTCTCTAGTGTACTGCACTGCACATTCCCTAGGATGCAGGACACTGCATGGGCCAGAGTGCTAGGGACCTGGTTGCACCCCTTGATCCAGACAGTGTCATGATGCTGCAGTCCTTTGGGTAGCCACAGAGGGAGGTCACCAAGGCTCGCAAGATTTAGAAATTCAGGGCCTGTTGGGATGCAGGCAGGATATAGTCTGGTGGGGGCTGGGCTCTCAAAATGGTGCCATGCTGTAGCTGCTTGCGTCATGGCAAAAACTCCCTCTGTGGAAAAATGCCTTCCCATGGATTCCAGGCAACTCTCTATACTAGTCTCAGGATATGTGAGGGCCATGGGGCTCTCCTGTGGCTAGGATTACAGGAGTCTGCCGTGGGAATGTTGGCTGCTGGGGCCTTTTTGCTTACATTTTCCCCAAAATGGGGAGTGCTTTCTCACTCTGAGCTCATGCCAGCCAGGCTGGCTACTTCACTTTCCTCTCCTTCTGTGCTTCAAGCCCTCCCTGTCACTTCCTTGCTGAATTCCAGTGACAGGGGGCAGTGGTGGTCTATTCAGTATGTGGTTGTCTACTTGCTGTTTTGGTCCTTCTTTGTGGTGGAGGCAAGTGCCAGATGTCCCTTATCAGCCATCTTGAAGCCGGTCTCCATATTCTTAAATGATACCAAACAGCAATCCCATCTCTTTTGCCGTTAGTTTCCTGTCTTTGCTGTCACCACCACCTTAATTATCTCTAACTGTACCTACATCTTTAGGTCACTTCCTTCATATTTAGAGTCTTGCTGAAGAACACTGGGTCAGTCAAAACTCGATTTAATGTGTATGGCCTAACTGCTGGAGTATTGGGAGAAGGAATCGGTTCTTTCAACTTCTGAAGTGAAAAATGTAGCCCCAAATCTCGTTTACTTTTGCAGACCTCCAGATGAGATGAAAGTATCTCATACATCTGTATTTGATCCAGTTTGTATTCTGGCTAAGCCTCCTTTTTCAGTATGATCATTCAATTATCTCACCCATGTATCCTGGGCTTCTATTGAACAGAATAACTTGCTATTTCTTGTATATGTTATGTGGCATCTAATTTAGTGGCTTTTGACTCATCATTTATTTATTTATTTATTTTTGCAAAGGCTCATTTTACCTATGGTCACATGCTTCCCATCCTTGACTGTCTAACTCAAATGCAGTCAGTTATGTTATGGTTATCATGTTACCCAAGACAGAACATTATTCTTTTTGATAAGATCAAATACCTCCTGTTGGTAAATTGAAGTTTCAATGTAAATTATAGTCTAAAGAACAGGGAAAAAATGAGGCTACAGTGAAGGTACTCTACCATGAGAGGAAAAAAACCTAAATAATAATGTTTCTCCTTCAGAAATCTGCACCTTTCTTAGGTACTTGTGAACATGCTGTATCCTTGTCTCTGGACTTATACAGCTGGCGGGCATGAACTGTGTCTGATTATCTTGGAGTCCTCTGCAGGTCTCAGTAGAGTGGGTCAGCAACTGTTCAGTCTAGTGAAGAAGGCAGCCAAATATATGAAGATGGAGAACAGTCTGCTAAGTGGCATCACATCAGTAAGAAACTCAGTGGGGATGCCATAAAGGGAATCAAATAGACTCTCCAGGACCAGGAAAATCATCTCAGAGGGATTTGACCTGGGAATTAAAGGATAAATGTATTTTTGCCAAGCTGCCAAGGTAGTAGAGGGGCTAAGTGTTTAGATTTTCTCTTGAATATGGAAAGGGACTTTTTAATAATAGACACTCTTCAACAAAGACTGAAGTACCTTATGAATTTATAGACCTGAAGGTGTTTAATCAGAGGCTGGTTGACTATTTTTGCAGAATGTATGGAGGAAATTCATAAACTCTTTGGATGAAATCTCTGAGAAACCTGAAAAATTTAAATTTATGTGATTCCTATCATAAAATCCTAGGAGGGTAAAGATTAAAAATGATTAGATAATTTTTATTAGCTAAATACATATTACTTTAAAAATTAACTTAAAACCATTTATTTAACTAGTAGAAAAACATACATTTTATTCTGATTTAAAAAACATGAAAAATCACTTTTGTCACCAGAACATTGAACAAATAAGACTACCAATGATAATTATAAAGTAACTTTAATTTTATTTCCCACCTTTCTTTTAAGTTCATAATATGGGATTAGTTACTCTGCTTCTCCTGGAGAAATTCTCAGGTTGCATTTGTCTTCCAAACAATCTCTTTTGAATAATTGGTATGCCTAGATATGTGCAATAATCAAAACTTTAATCTTAATATAAAGTCAAAGCTGCAATTCAAAACCTGTATGAAGGGAGACAAGGCATGGCCAGCTTTCCTTCCTCCTCACTTTGGCTTCTGCATCTTCTCTATCTTCTTGCTGTGTGTGTTTCTCACTCCTCCAGGGACATGCCAAACATGGGAGCAAGAAAGGCCATACTGGGCTAGTACTGCTACGAACCAACATCACCATTCTGTGGGCTTGGCAGATGTTGGAAAATGGCTTTTTTGTTGTATAATGTGGAGATGGGTAGTAGGTTCTATGTAGACCTTGTATATTAGTTCATTTTCATGCTGCTGATAAAAACATACCTGAAACTGAGAAGAAAAAAAGGTTTAGTTGAACTTGCAGCTCTACATGGCTGGGGATGCCTCAGAATCATTGCGGGAGATGAAAGGTCTCTTCTAGGGTCTGGAGGACTGTGGCTGTCTTCTCACAGCTCCACTGGGCAGTGCCCCAGTAGGGAACCTGTGTGGGGGCTCTGACCCCCCATTTCCCTTCTGCACTGCCTTAGCAGATGTTCTTCATGAGGGCTCTGCCACTAGGCAGTGCCCCAGTAGGGAACCTGTGTAGGGGCTCTGACCCCACATTTCCCTTCTGCACTGCCCTAGCAGATGTTCTTCATGAGGGCTCCACCCCTGCAGCAAACTTTTGCCTGGGCATCCAGGCATTTCCATACATCTTCTAAAATCTAGCTGGAGGTGTTCCTAAACATCAATTCTTGACTTCTGTGTGCCCACAAGCTCAGTACCACATGGAAGCTGCCAAGGCTTGGGGCTTCCACCCTCTGAAGCCATAGCCTAGGCTCTGCATTGGCCCCTTTCAGCCATGGCTGGAGCAGCTTGAACACAGGGCACCAAGTCCCTAGGCTGCACGCAGCTAGGAGACCCTGGGCCCAGCCCACAAAACCACTTTTTCCTCCTAGGCCTCCAGGCCTGTAATGGGAGGGGCTGTGGTGAAGATCTCTGACATGGGCTGGAGATGTATTCCCCATGGTCTTGGTGATTAACATTAGGCTCCTTGCTACTTAGGCAAATTTCTGCAGCCAGCTTGAATTTCTCCTCAAAAAATGGTTTTTTCATTTTTACTGCATTGTCAGGCTGCACATTTTCTGAACTTTTATGCTGTTTCCCTTTTAAAACAGAATGCTTTTGACGGCACCCAAGTCACCTTTGAATGTTTTGCTGCTTAGAAATTTATTCTGCTAGATACCCTAAATCATCTCTCTCAAGTTCAAAGTTCCACAAATCTTCAGGGCAGGGGCAAAATGCTGCCAGTCTCTTTGCTAAAACATAACAAGAATCACCTTTGATGCAGTTCCCAGCAAGTTCCTCATCTCCATCTGAGACCACCTCAGCCTGGACCTTATTGTTCATATCACTTTCTGCGTTTTTGTCAAAGCCATTCAACAAGTCTCTAGGAGGTTCCTAACTTTTCCACATTTTTCTGTCTTTTTCTTAGCTCTCCAACCTCTGCCTGTTACCCAGTTCCAAAGTCATTTCCACAGTTTTGGGTATCTTTTCAGCAACACCCCACTCTACTGTTACCAATTTACTGTATTAGTTCATCTTCACACTGCTGATAAAGACATACGTGAAACTTTGGGGGAAAAAATGGTTTAACTGAACTTACAGTTCCCCATGGCTGGGGATGCCTCACAATCATGGTGGGAGATGAAAGGCACTTCTTACATGGTGGCAGCAAGAGAAAAATGAGGAAGAAGCAAAAACAGAAATCCCTGATAAACCCGTCAGATCTTGTGAGACTTATTCACTATCACGAGAATAGCACGGGAAAGACCAGCGCCCATGATTCACTTACCTCCCACTGGGTCCCTCCCACAACACATGGGAATTCTGGGAGATACAATTCAAGCTGAGATTTGGGAGGGGACACAGCCAAACCACATCACCTTCTTCAATTGGAAAATCTCTCATCTGCAGTTTCTTGACATGGTTTGTGAATCTCCAACTTGGTCATGTCTGAAGATGTACACCAACTTCTCTGAATGAGCCTTTTAAAGTTTTTTTTTTTTTTAAATCATGCTCAAGATGAGGAGAGAAATACTCTCCTTTCTCCATAGTAAAGAAGAAATACACAGCTGCAGCACTCTGACAGTATTTTTCCAAAGAAATTCCCTCTCAAATATCTAGTTTCAACTTCTTAAACACTTAAAGTGATTGCTAAAATAAGAGTTGCAAAATTGGGCTTTCACTCTCTCTTTTTCAAATATTGTTATATTTTGATGGTCTGGCAATTCACTTCAGAACATGATTGTAATCCATATTTCTGACTTAAGGCCTCAGTCGTAACTGAGGCTGAGTTCTAGTTTAATAGCTGTTTATGTTAGGATCATCCTAACTTTGTAGTGAAAGGATTATCCTTTCACTACAAAGGTGAGATTCCCTAGATGCTTGCTAAATGCAAAGAATAATGTCATAGGCTTGTTCCTGGGCTTGCATAAAATATGTAACTGTGATAACACTTTAATAGTGTTATAATCGTAAGATATTCTGGAGTGGGGAGTGCTCTTCTGCCCGTCTTCCTGGTTTCCTGAAGTCCTGTATGGCCTTTGATGACTATAAGTTGCTTAACTAGGCCAAATATCTAATTAGCTATTAATTGCCACTCCCATTTGTGTCTCTTATTCCAGTAAGTCACATTTTTCCCCCCACCTATACTTTTACCATGGCATTGTTGAAATAATGGAAACACATTGTTTCTTCCTCTCTTGTGAACTTTAAAAACTTCCTTGGGGAATAAGAAAAAAGACTCACCTGATTTTCCAAAAAGTGTTTCTCCTTGCTCCACGCAGGAAGGACTTCCTTAGCACCCTCACACTGATAATAAATTGTTAAAGGGGTCTCATGTGGACCTGCTGACAGCACTCTGATAAATACTCATATTAATTATAAAAAATAACAGTGGTCAAAAACTCAAAGTTCAACATGACTTTCAGAACAGCTTTTTCTTTGTCATTTTTTTTTTCCTGAGATAGGTTTCAAATTTCAACACTGAACTTTCCAAAAAACAGACTGCAACTTGATCCTAAAGATTAGTTTAGCACACTCTACTTTTGACCTTTGTTTTTAAGGATAAAAAAATGGAAGAAGCTCATCATGATCATGATCATCATCATTATCGTCTAGTGTGAGATCTACTCAGAGTCCAGGAATAGGCCAGGTAGGAAACCAGGGACTATTTCAAACACTGGGCGTGGGTCATCCTATATAACATGGGATGTGGGTGTGGGACCACAGGACTTGAGGCCAGAGACCACAGAACAACTGCAGGGTAAGATAGGGCAGGGTCACAAAAGAAAGCAAGAAAAAGAGCCAAATGACTGCTAGACTATAGCTGAATTGAAAACCAGAAGACATTTTCAATTAATGAGGCTGGAGTGTATGAGAACAAGGGTCACCCATTTCAGGGAATTTTGAAAACAAGTTGATAACATGCCAGACTTTGGTTTTGTTGGTCTTGCTGCCTCCATGGGGATATTTCCCGTGAGCGTGTTTAAAGAGTTCACAGGGCTCTAGACAAATGGTCCATAAGGATGCCTTTCTTCTTGTTATAAATACAGTGTAATGGCATGCCTCATTTGCCAGTTGAAGTCATAATGGCTTATTCAGATCCATCATGCTAAGGATTACTCAGGGACTGTTGAATAGACACATGTTTCTGCTGCCAGCAAATACATTTAGTCCCCTCTTTACACTACATTACATTGTTATATGTTGCTTCTTCATGAGTTTTTAAAAAGGCCTAGGTAAGGAAGAGAGAATTCATGCATATTGCATTGTTATATGTTGCTTCTTCACAAGCTGTTAAAAAGGCCTAGGTAAGGAAGAGAGAGAATTCATGCCATCTGTTGGCCTCATCCTCTTTTACCATAGTTCATTTCTTCACAAAAGAAAAGCCTAGGCAAAGTGAGTAAATATAAAATAGGTTACTTTTGAAGAAAATATCTGGATATAGTCTATTTTCCATGAGTAGAATAATATATGGATGGGTGCCAATTTTCACAGTAAAGCTATCTGAATAATTAAAGTTTAGCTTTTCTAAACTGGGCCAGATATCTAATTAGCTATTTATTGCTCCCCTGTTTGTGTCTGTTCCAGGAATTCACTTTTTATTCACCTGTACTTTTGCCATGGTATTGTTCAAATAAGGGAAAATAAAACTTTAAAAACCTCCTTGGGGCATAAGAAACAGGCTGGAAAACAATATATCATAAACATAATGCCTCAGTTTATGATTCTATCCACTTGTTTTCTGGACATGTCAAGTTATGTGAATTAAATGATTAAAACTTAATACTGACCCTAGCTATTTATTCTTCTTTAAAAATTATATTTGCAAACTGCTACCGAAGCCAGTGTAGAAATGATTCCTAACAGATAGAATCCCAGTCTTAAAAGATGTCACAAATAACTGGGTTCTAATTTCCTTCCATTTTCTCTTAGTTTTAACCTCATTATAATTTTTATATTTCAAACATACTTCTCTCTTTAATTTTTTAAAAACATTTAGTTTTAATTTTAAACCTTTTTGTCACATGCTAGCTTTGAACAGATTCCAGTGAGATAGCTGCTCTGAGACATATGCAGTATATGAAGTCCTGATTTTGAAGCAGGATATCTCCAAGTGGTGCTGAGCTAGTTCTCCATGAACCTATCAGGAGTAGTTTAGCCCTCAGGAGTATAGATCTCCACCTTGGCCCTAGCCCTAGCAGACCCCATCAAGCCCCATAGCCTCATGGAGTGGAAGACGCCTCCTCACTTAACACTCTGAGCTATTTATAGGGATCATGGAAATATGGTTTGATGGACAGAGAAGCCTTCAGGGAATTAATGACACCAGTGCTTGTAGAATGGATAGACTCTTCACCCGGGGACAGAGTGCTTTTAAAACCAAGAGCCCTGGAGGCGTTCAACTTCACTAGCTTTGTCGAGTTTCTCCTGGATTTCTCTTTTCTCCCTTAACGTTGTCAGGAGAATTGCTGCTCAGTACATGTCAAACTTTCCCCAAGTGATGGATCATATACAGTGACACACCTCTTAGTAAAAAACCTTTTCACTTAAATTAAGCATTTTTAATATCTTCCACACTGGCAGATTGTAAGACTTCAGGAAAATAATATATTAGCAATCTAAAATATAATATTAAAAATGAAAACCAATACTGATTGATTGCTTTCTAAGTGATAGACTGTCAAGCACTTCACATGTATTGTCTCACTGAATAATGCATGTTCGTTTAACAGTACATTGAAGGGATGTTAATTATTCTATAAACTCAAAATGCAGATGCAAAATTTCTTTAATTCTGCCTTGTGGAAGTACACATACATTAGTGGCTAAGAGAAATGTTTTATTTGTGTCCTTTTATTTTTTTCCTGTTTCTTTCTCTCTCTCTCTCTTTTTTAAAGAATTGAAGTTAGTTTTATTCAAAAGTCTACTGAGGACTGAGACCTGGAACCTGAGAGCAGTTCTGTCAGATCATTCCAGTACAGGGCTTCAGCTCACTGCTTAGAGACATGCGTTAGGGGTTCAGTACGTACAAAATCACATCACACTTGCTCAGAAGTTATATTAAAGCAGAATCACATCTAGGTTTGGGTATAAGAATAATTCTCATTATGGATTGCAGAGGAATAATCACTAACCGCATCAGACATTATTTTATGTGTAGGAAAAGGCAAAAACAAGGGTCATTCATCTTTCAAGGAATATAGCGACTCAGGCAAAAGACACGGAGGGCCATGTGCTCAGGCCTATTTTGTCTTCAAAGTGTTTGCCTTTTTCTTAGAAATAATAATTAATTAAGAAAATTTTTTAGTAGCTAAACCTAAGCAAAACATTACTGGCCTTAAAAGAGTCAAATGGGTACAAATTTTGTTTTCACTAGTTTGAGGAGACCTGTGATTATTTATATTTTTAATTACTTATTGTATTTAATGGATAATGTAATAGACAACACTCTCTTGCAATCAAGAATAATATGTAAATTGGTTTTTAAAAGAAAGAAGGTTTTAGCCTCTATAACTGGTGTCAAAGGTCTAAATCAATATGTATTAGAATACTGTACTTATACTACATTAAATCTTCCTCAAGGATTAGTAAAGAAAGCATGTACGCGTCAGTTACAACAGAAATACTCTTGGGAAAATAAAGTGATGTGAATATTTTGCTAGTTGATGTACCTGAAATACATACCCGTGGCTTTTAGGAAATCAAGCATACAATCATCTGAATTAAATGGAAATAGGTCAAATGAGGACAATTCAATTTTTACAGCTTATCTTTTTTGTTTGTTTGCTTCAGAGCTCGCTCACTCACACACACAGATGCAGCTATGTCCCTACCCCATGGCTTATATTTTTTTCTCACAAAACTCATGCAAACTCTTACATACCCATACACTACTTTATAGATACAAGGTTTCACACTTATGACTTGACTTTGATGTCTTATGTATTTTAAATATGTATAACAGAAATGATATCTTCGTTGCAACATTGTTGCAAAGATTAAATGAGGTAATAAATTGTAAAACAAAAACAAAAACACTTAAACATAGTAGCTATTGTTATTTTTATGTGTGCGATGATATCCTGTTACCACTATCGGCAATGATGTGATAAAACTAGGAACAGTCAGCGTGGTATGCTTATTCGATGCCAAATACTATGATGAATGTAGCTTTATATACCTCAGCCCATTTAATTTGAGTAGACAATATTATCCCGTTTTACAGCTAGAGAATATGGACTTAAATACAGGTGTGTATGCCATTTGTTAAAAAAAGATTCACTTCTGAGAGCTCATGACAGAGTAGTTAAGAGCCTGAATGCTGTGGTCAGATCCTCTGGGTTCTAACCCTGGGCTCTGCCACTTCCTTGCAGCATGACTTGGGCCAGATGCCTATTTACTCTGTTGTCTCAGTTTCTTTATTTGTGAACTAGGAATAATATTCTTATATATAATTCATAAGGCTGTTACAACTATTAAAGGAGGAATGTTTATGAGGCACTCTAGAATTGTGTCTGGCACATAGTAAGTGCTATACAAGTGTTTGCTTAATGAAATAAATAGGCTTTAAATTACATTTGACTGGTAGAAAAATTTCAAAAGCAATTTTTAATTGTCTTGTTTAGGATTTTTATTCTTCATTTTAAAATTAACCCCCAAGCATTTGGAAGGAATTTCTGTGAGTTTGTTATAGCCCACAGATCTAAAAAGGTTTGTGTTAAAGTTATTTGGAAGCAATATTAGATTCAGAAGAGGGCAAATGACCTGACATTCTCAGATCATAAACATCTTTTGTGTAAGTCATGTCCACAGAATCGACTTGCTAGTTATGTTCCATCTCACTGAGGTACCTCCAAGAGCTTGACTATCACTGGTTCCAGTTTGAGGAGCTAGGCCCCTTTTGTAGTTAACCAGAATCCATATCCACCTAGAAAACATGTAGCTCCCGAACAATGAGAACACATGGACACGTGGGGGGAAACAACACACACTGGGGCCTGTGGGGTGGAGGGAGGGAGAGCATAGGGCAGAATAGCTAATGGATGCTGGGTGATATGATTTGGCTATGTCCCCACCCAAATCTCATCTTGAATTGTAACTCCCACAATTTCCACGTGTCATGGGAGGAACCCACTGGGAAATGACTGAATTGTGGGGGCGGGTCTTTCCTATGCTGTTCTCGAGATAGTGAATGAGTCTCACAGGATCCGATGGTTTAATAAGGGAAACCCGTTTTGCCTGGCTCTCATTCTTTCTCTGCCTGCTGCCATCCACGCAAGACGTGACTTGCTCCTCCTTGCCTTCCACCATGATTGTTGAGGCTTCCCCAGCCACTTGGAACTGTGAGTTCTCCATTACACCTCTTTCCTTTATAAATTGCCCAGTCTAGTGTATGTCTTTATCAGCAGCATGAAAATGGACTAATACACTGGGCTTAATACCAACATGATGGGTTGACAGGTGTACCAAACCACCATTGCACATGTACCTATGTAAGAAACCTGCACATTCTGCACATGCCTGGAACTTAAAATAAGTTAAAGGAAAAAAAAAAAAGAAAAAAATGTAGCTCCTTTCCTGATCCTATCTTCCACCCCAGATGGAAACTAACAAAGACCTTCTCACCTATCTACATTACTGCCACTACTGCCAAAGACCTTCTCACCTATCTACATTACTGCCACTTCTGTTGATTGCGTGTGATACTTTTCCTCCCTCACAGAAGCACTGAGGGGCAAATAAACCTAAGGAAGAAAACACAATTATCTTTACACCGATATTTAGATTCCTTACAGGGACTCAGTGTTTATACGTGATGTAAGTATTATTCTAATGCAAAACATTCTTTTCATTCTGATCTTAGAGTCAGAGCAAGTGGTATTTTGGTTTAAAGTGATGAGATTACTCCTAGACCATCTCACTAAGGGTTATCTTTCTATTGAGAAATACCTTTTAGAGAGATTTCATGCGCATCCTTTGTAACTCTTCCCAGTACTTAAAACTTCACTACCAGGAAACTGGTGGCAGAATTATAACGCTGCCTCCGGTCCACTCTGCCACCCTTTTGCAATTTGGCAGCTTCTTGAAGCACTTAAGCGGCTTGGTGCCTTCAGTCTGACACTTCAGATGTGGCCATCAGCTAATGATTCTTGGCTTAATGTTGCAGATGCAACTGTGAGCCTATAAATGAATAACAAAGGACTTTTCTTTTTTTCTAATTTGGGGTTCAGTTGCATCATTAAACATAAGTATATTGTGTTGATAAAATGGGATTGAAAAATAAAAACATTCAGGAGATTTCTATAGCAAATGTGTACTTAGGGGAGGTTCAACGAATACTTGTGGAATTGAATTAAAAAAAAAAACTACTTCAAGAAAAAAAAATAACTTATGATGCGTTGTCTGAAGGGTCAAATCAAGGCAACATGGTTAGGCATTGCAAAGCCCAGAAGTGTCCTAAATCTAGAGGTGGGCACAGGATTTGTTGTACTCTTTTGAATAACTATTTTCTAAGAGCTGACAATGCAAATATATGCATCTGTTATGAAAAATTGGCACATTTCCCAGTGAACTGTTTTCTGTATTTATCCAATATGTATTTACTATACATTACTTATGAGCAGACAGAGGAATAAGTACTTGGAATACAAAACTCTCGTTAAACTGATAGTGTGGTATTTGCACTGTTTTTTAAACACTTTGGGTTCAAATCTACAGCTATTACATCTTGTGGTTTTGATTAGGTGCATGCATTATGAGTAATGTTTTATAAATATCGTTGTGAAGAAATACAGGTATTTATTGATTGGACACACAGTCTAAGTTACATAAGGCATTCTGTAATCTCCTCAAAGAACCCCAGGAACTCCCTAAATTGAACTGCTATTTGTTTTCTTCAGACTAAAATACAGCAAATAAATGAACTATGTAACAGAGGTTATACTGAAAAAAAACTTCCTGGAAGGTTTTTCACTATATGGAAACGATGTTATAGTAGCAAACATAGGACTGAACTGGAATTTTTAAGTCTGCAAAGTTTTTATGTTTTTCATATAGAAATCGTCACTAAACATACTTTGGGTCAATATTGGTTCAGGTAGAATCTTAATATGGAGTTTGGAACAGTTGAAAATGGAGTGAGAAAACAGAGGGATATTTTCTTGAATTTTAAAGGTCAAAATCCATGCATAAATCTATGATTGTACTATGTAGCTTTGAATAAGTGCATTTGTTTTGAACAAAACAAAATAAAACAGTCATGGGGAGTTATTGTTTTAATGAAAGATGCTTTGCTAGAGGTAAAATGTGTTCAGTTGAAAAACATTTACTTTTTTTTTATGGTGGTAAATTTATTTAAATATTTATTTTTCTTCTTTTTTTGTAAAAAAAAAAAGGCTTTATTGAAGTATATACTTTACATACAGAAAAGTGCACACATTGAGTGTATATGCATCTTGATGTATTTGTATGCGTGCATATACCCATGATACCATCATCACAACCAAGATACTAAACGTTTTTATAATCTCCAAAAATTTCTTTGTTTTCGTGTGCGTGTGTGTGTGTGTTGTAACAATACTTAACATTAAATCTACCCTCTTAACATATCATAAAGTGCACAATATTGTTAATTATGGTACTAAACTGTACAGTAGATCTCTAGAACTCATTCATTTTGCATAACAGAAATTTTATAGCTGAAGAACAATTCTCCATTTCCCCCTCCCCTCAGCTTCTGGTTACCACCATTTTATTCTCTGCTTCTATGAGTTTGACTGTTTTCGATATCTCATGTAAGTGGAATCATGCAGTATTTGTCCTTTGTGGCTGACTTATTTTACTTAGCATAATATCCTTTAGGTTTATCCATATTGTTGCAAATGGCAGAATTTCCTTCTTTTTCAAGGGTGAATAATAAGGCAACATTTACTATTTAAGTATTGTAATTTCCCTTGTGTAAATTGTTTCAATTTTTATAATGATAGGGACAGCCAAATCATATTTAATTTTATGTTACTCCGTTGGCATATTGGTTCCAGATAAATGGCTCAGAATTAGCCTCGTCTTGTTGTTCTTTGAAAAACTTCGTTCAAATAGATAAAATGTCCCAGAAATACACTCTGCTTACTGAAGCTTTTGAAATAAACAAATCCACTTTAGGACAATATTGGGTTTCAGACATATTTATTTTAAGACAATATTGGGTTTCAGACACATTTACCACAAAGAATTCTGTGACACGTAAAAGAGAAAAATATTGGCAAACTATATGGTACATTGATTTTCTAATTTTTAGTATACTGAAGCATTGCCTTCTCATCATTGTTCCATCATAGACAATTGAGTCCAAACTCTACTTACGATTTTCTTCGTGAATACAATTCCTTTCAGTTGAATAGCTTAGATTCAGTAGTCACTTTTATTCATTCTTATACTTTAGCCTATATGCTAAAAATGTAGAAGTTGTATTATATGTGTGGTGATTGTTACTCTAATCGCCTTAATTCTGTATTAGTACTCAACACATATTTTTTCATTTTTAAAGGAAACTAAAAATAAGACAAAGAAATACACTTTTCTTTCTGAAAGTACAAACCCAGGGGTTGACAAATGATTAATATATGCCTAGTGAGCACAAGTAATTGGGCTATAAAATAGAAGTTACACAAAGCACATTTTATTTAGATTATGTTATATATAATTTAATTATATAATAAAGCATAAAATGAGGATAATGTTAAAAAGAATCTATAACTTAAAGACTCCACATTTTCTCTTAATGCTATACAAGCTAATTGAAATTAACAATATATTGAAATTGTTGGCTGACTTGCTTTTCAAAAGAATAACATTTGGGTATCAATCAGGCAGGCTGGAGGAATGGACACAGGGCAAATAAAGCCAGACAGATACAGAGATATGATATCCACTGTTTTGAAATCACTGCCCTATTCAAATTATCATATGGCCAACTTCTACTGCTCATAGTTAGAATTATTAGAAAGAAAACTGGTTCAATTCAGGGAAGTCTCCTGGTGGGCCAAATATGTCAGCAAGTAACTGGAAAAGTTTCATCCGGCTGTGAAGATCTATAGCCAGAACTCTTGACAAATTATGATGGCAACTTATTTGCTGCTTTATCTGTGTCCCATGTTTAAACACTTCTTAATAGTCTCATTGATCTTTTCACAAAATCCCAGCCTTCTACATCCTCTTTTACACATTTGTTTTATTTAATCAGGGACCCACTTTGCCACAAATGTGGTTTGCTTATGCTGCCTTTGTCTCCCTCATGTAAGGTTTTATAAAATAATGCAACTTATTCATGGGTTATAGCTAGAAAAAAATATGGCATTCAAATCCCAGCTCTTGAGAAAGATAAAAACAAAACACTTAAAAACAAACTTGAGTTTTTAGGAAAGTTCGAAATTTCTGCAATTTTCCAATGATTCCATTGAAGCTTTTTAGCATTGCGTTAGGAAAGATCCATCAAGTTTTGACAGCTTTGTTTGTTTAAGCAAGGTAAAATGTAAAACATAACAATTTTGTTAAGCTTTCAGGAAGCAAGATTCTCCCTGGACAGTACAAGAAAAGCATTAACAAGGACCACTTTCTAATAATCTTAGAAGACATACTTACTTCTGAATATTTACTCAAATGTTTCAACAATGGGTTTTTTTTGAAGTTGGTAGAATTTTTAGTGTGGTAAATATTTAAATGGTCCAGATTCCCTATGTATGTTATATGTAATACTACCATTTTCCATATTTACTCTGTACTGGGACAAGTGTATGCTAGTAAGGATACGTAGATGGGTAGAAACACAATATTATACGTCTTTGTTCAAATATTTAATGTTGGTATTAAATATTAATAAACTGTTAAATATCAGAAGTTTTGGCTAATAACTTAGCTGAGAAAAAAGTCGAATATTGCTTTCAGTTGCCCCCATTTTTTTAAGGATAAGTACACATAAATAGTTTGTCGTAATCAGTGCTATGGTCTGAGTAGACAGCAAGGCAAGAAAAGAAATGATCAGTGCATGGGAGATAAAGGAGTATTTTAAGATAAAATCTGAAGCTTGGGTTTGGACGAAACAGTGATAAAAAGGGATATTTTCTTCCTTTGACTTTTAGGGGAAATAATATAAAGTATATATTTTGCATAAATATTATTTTCTCTTATTGAAAATGCCATCCTCTGTATAACAAAAAGAGAGGAAAAGTTTGTCTCAAATAGTTGAAGTTCACTACAGCTCTTGCTGAAGGGCAATATTTTTATTTATTTATTTATTTTGAGACGGAGTCTCGCTCTGTCGCCCAGGCTGGAGTGCAGTGGCGCGATCTCGGCTCACTGCAAGCTCCGCCTCCCGGGTTTACGCCATTCTCCTGCCTCAGCCTCCCAAGTAGCTGGGACTACAGGCGCCCGCCACCTCGCCCGGCTAGTTTTTTGTATATTTTAGTAGAGACGGGGTTTCACCGTGTTAGCCAGGATGGTCTCGATCTTCTGACCTCGTGATCCGCCCGTCTCGGCCTCCCAGAGTGCTGGCATTACAGGCTTGAGCCACCGTGCCCGGCAATATTTTTATTTTTAAGGGCCCCACTGTTGTCATTCTCTCAAGCTGAAGTTTAGTCTTTAGCACTACAGTTTTGCGATGAATAAATCATCTACTTTCTTAGTGTGTGTCAGAAAGTTTTAAAGCTCAAGTAATAATAAGAGGTTATTTTTCTTCTTTCTTTTGAACTGTTGATAGTAGCCAAAGACAGTGACACTTTGGTGAAGCAGATTTGCCAAGGGAGACTTTGCAGACTCCATAGACGTTGTGTACTGCAGAGTATTCTGTTCTGCAAAATCATTCTACAGGGCTTCTTAGGGCTTTCCTGTTTCTTTTTCAGAGAAGACTGCAAATCAACTCAGTTCACTCAACAAATATTGAGTGCCTACTATGTGCAGGACATTGTTCTATGTGCGTCTTTAATATTCTGTTTTTAAGTGAAAGTGATGTCTTTTAATCTGACAAGCCCATTTAACTCTGTATTTGAAGTTTATGCATGTTGCATCCCCTCTGTTTTGACATGTAAAGACTTAAAGGACACTGACATGAACGAGGACTGGTGGATGGGCATTTGAAGGCTGATGGCATGAGTGTTTGGGTATTCAGCCAGTGGCATTATGATCTTCCCAGACAACAATACTAAATGACATGGTGATTTCTGCTCCCTTGCTCTCATTTGTCATCACAATCATTCTTCCTTTGATGCTTCATTCTCCTCTGTCTTTTACTTTTAAGTTCTACTGACAATCTGCATGTCAGGCCTTTCTTTTGTCCTTAGATTATTGCAAGAGCCTCTGACTTCCTGTCTGTATGGTAATCTAGATTAGTATTTCCAGTGCATTCCTATGAGTCTGCCGCTTGCCAGCTCAAAAATGGTAAAGAATAATCTTAAAGCACTCCATATTGCTATTATTAATGTATATAGAATTATAAAATAACTGGAATCTTTCAGCAGATAGTTGGACATGTGAGTGAATGGAGGCCCAAGAAGCTTAAGTGATTAAGTTCAGGTTTATTAATTATTAGGAAGAAATATTGGAACGAAAACAGAGTTCTATTAAGTTTCAGGTCTGTGTCCTCTCTGTTCTTACAAAATATCTTGCGTTAAATTTAGTGTTTTCTTCCACCATGTAAGAGCTCCCAAGAGCAGGGATTATGAAAAGACCCCCAGAAGAAACAGAAGAGGATTCGTGAACATGGTCACCATGCTGAAATACACGGTGAAAATACAAATGTAAAAGAAAATAGTTCAATTATGCTGGTGTATCTGTTGTTTAAACTTAATTGCACATAAAATATGGCTGGAGTGGTATTGTTGTTCAGTAAATGGATAAATAAATGAGTAAAGAAATAGTACATAGAACATGATATTTAGCATAAAATTTTAGTGTAAAATCTTGTTGGAAGTTCTAGTAACTATCTCAAGGATTAGAAACTATCTGGATCATAAACATACCAGTAACTACTACTGTGGGAATCGGATTGGC
The DNA here is from genome assembly GCF_008728515.1 of Papio anubis. NCBI lineage: Eukaryota > Metazoa > Chordata > Mammalia > Primates > Cercopithecidae > Papio > Papio anubis. The sequence continues at coordinate 153,062,656 of NC_044979.1, forward strand.
TTTTAAAAACTTTTTGTTTTAAAATGTTATGCATTATTTGTTTAATTTTTCCAATGACTTGCCCACATAGGTAACTTGATTAATAATGCACTCTTTATTGACTTATTTTCATTTTGTATCTCATGTTTTCACTCTCTTACCAGTGTTTATTGGGGTCACCTCTCAAATAAACTGTGTTCACTCAAATCTGTGTTTTAGTTTCTTCTCTGGGAGAACCCAAAGTAAGACAATTTTTTTTTTTTTCTAGGATACAATTTTATCTCTAGTTGTCTGCACTGCTTATTCAAAAGGAGGTCTAATGTTCATCTCTAGGAATTTCCCAGTTGTCAGCGCTACCATTTTGGTCAGATATCCCTGTAACTTCTTCCACTTCTCTTCTGTCTCAGGACTTTGTCCTTCTGTCTTAGGTTCTTGCCAAAATTAGGGATAATCTCAGCCTACTTTGATGAAATTTTTAAGACAGTAAGTTTTAGAGGTTGAAGGAGTATTATTTTGTTTTCTTTATTGTATACCCAAGACAATGGTAAGTAATAGACAAATATTACAGATTATTGATTTTCTGTTTTTTTTTGTTTTTTTTGTTTCTTTTTTGAGATGGAGTCTTGCTCTGTTGCCCAGGCTGGAGTACAGTGGTGTGATCTTGGCTCACTGCAACCTCTGCCGCCCAGGTTCAAGCAATTCTCCTGTCTCAGCCTCCTGAGTAGCTGGGACTACAGGCATATGGCACCACACCTGGCTAATTTTTGTATTTTTAGTAGAGATGGGGTTTCACCATATTGGTCAGGCTGGTCTCAAACTCCTGGCCTCAGGTGATCCACCTGTCTCAGCCTCCCAAAGTGCTGGGATTAAAGGCCTGAGCCACCATGCCCATCCATTTTCTGCTTCTTCTGGTAAGACTGTTAAGACCACTTACTAGCATTGGATCTTCATTTAGTTGGCTTTTGGGGATGGATATGAAGAGATTTGTAGAAAACATACATTCAAGCTTTTTGGGCACAAGCTGGTTGGTTACTACTTCAAAGATGGGAGGTATCAGTGTTGAGAGTGGCAGAGTCATGTGGAAGAAAGCAAAGGGAACCACATGTAGGGAATGCTAATAGTTGGTTCAACAGGAGATTGTATAGCAAAGACAAGGAATTAACTTAGGTGCCCATCAATGGTGGAATGGATAAAGAAAATGTACATATATACCATGGAATACTACACAGCCATTAAAAAGAATGAAATCATGTCCTTCACAGCAACATGGATGAATCCGGAGACCATAATCCTAAGTGAGTTAATACAGGAACAGAAAACTAAATACCACACATTCTCACTTATGAGTGATAGCTAAATATTGAGCATACGTGCACATAAACATGGGAACAACAGACACTATGGACTACTACACAGAAAGGAGATGATATAGTTTGGATATTTGTCCCTGCCCAAATCTCATGTTGAATTGTAATTCCCAGTGCTGGAAGTGGAGCCTGGTGGAGGGATTTGGGCATCCCGGTGGATCCCTCATGGCTTGGTGCTGTCCTTGCCATAGTGAGTAAGCTCTCACAAGATCTGGCATTTTGAAGCGTGTGATACCTTCACCTGTACTCTGTCTTGTTCCTGCTCTTGCCATATGACGTGCTTACTCCTGCTTCGTCTTCCGCCATGAATAAAAACTTCCTGAGGTCTCTTCAGAAGTTAAACAAAGGCTAATTTCATGCCTGCTGTGCATCCTATAGAACTATGTGCCAATTACCACTTTTTTTTATAAATTACCAAGTCTGCGGTATTTCTTTATAGCAGTGCAAAAATAGCCTAATACAGAAAATTGGTACAAAGAGTGGGATGTTGCTGTAAAGATACCTGAAAATGTGGAAACAACTTTGGAATGGGTAATAGGCAGATGCTGGAAGAGTTCGGAAGGCTTAGAAGACAGGAATATGAGGAGAAGTTTAAAACTGCTTAGAGACTGGTTAAATGGTTGTATACAAAATGCTGATAGTGACATGGACAATGAAGTCCAGTCTGATGAGATCTCAGATGGTGATATGGTTTGGCTCTGTGTCCCCACCTAAATCTCCCATTGAATTTTGATCTGTAGTGTTGGAGGAGGGGTCTGATGGGAGGGGATTGGATCATAGGAGTGGATTTCCCCCTTGCTGTTCTCATGATAGTGAGTGAGTTCTCACGAGATCTGGTTGTTTAAAAGTGTTTGCACTTCCCCCTTTGCCTTCTCTCTCTCCTGTCACTGTGTGAAGATGTGCTTGCTTCCTCTTTGCCTTCCACCATGATCATAGGTCTTCTGAGGCCTCCCCAGCCATGCTTCCTGTATAGTTTGCGGGACTGTAAGTCAATTAGACCTCTTTTCTTCATAAATTAGCCAGTGTCAGGTAGTTCTTTATAGCAGTGCAAGAATGGACTAATACCAAGAAATGGTACCAGAGGAGTGAGGCATTGCTATAAAGATACCTGAAAATGGGGAAGTGACCTTGGAATTGGGTATGGGCAGAGGGTGGAACAACTTAAGGGCTCAGAAGAAGACAGGAAGATGAGGGAAAGTTTGAAACTTGCTAGAGACTTGTTGAATGGTTGTGACCAAAATGAAGATAGTGATATGGACAGTGAAGTTCCAGCTGAAAAGGACTCAGATGGAGATAAGGAAGTTATTGGGAACTGGAGCAAAGGTCACTGTTGCTATGTTTTAGCAAGGAGATTGGTGGCATTGTGCCCCTGGTCTAAGTATCTGTGGAGCTTTGAACTTGAGAGAGATGATTTAGGGTATCTTGTGGAAGAAATTTCTAAGCAGCAAAGCATTCATGATGTGGCCCAGCTGCTTCTACATATGCTCATTTGCATAAACAAAGAAATGACCTGAAACTAGAACTTGTATTTAAAAAGGAAGCAGAGCATAAAAGTTTGGAAAATTTGCAGCCTGACTAGGTAGGAAAGAAAAACCCATTTTTCCGGGGAGGAATCGAGGCTGCAGAAATTTGCATAAGTAAAGAAGAGCCGATTATTATTGGCCAAGACAATGGGGAAAATGCCTCCAGGGCATTTAAGAGACGTTCATGACAGCCCATCCTGTAACAGGCCTGGGGACCTAGGAGGAAAAAATAGTTTTGTGAGCCAGATCCAGGGCCTTGCTGCTCTGTGCAGCCCTGGGACATGGCACCCTGCATCCTAGCTGCTTCAGCTGTAGCCATGGCTAAAAGGGGCCAAGGTAAAGCTCAGACTATTGCTTTAGAGGATGCCAGCCCCAAGCCTTGGTGGCTTCCATGTGGTATTGGTCCTGTAGTTGCGAAGAAGGCAAGAGTTGAAGTTTGGAAGCCTCTGCCTAGATTTCAGAGGATGTATGAAAATGCCTTGATGTTCAGGCAGAAGAAAAAAAAATGGTTTCATGGGCCAGGATCAGACCCAAGCCCAGGCCCATGACCTTGCTACCCTACAAAGCCTCAGGACACTGCTACCTGCAGGAGTAGAGCCCTCATGGAGATCCTGTACTAGGGCAAATGCAGAGGGGAAATGTGAGGTTGTAGTCCCCACATAGAGTTTTCACTGGGACACTGTCTAGTGGAGCTATGAAAAGAGGGACATGATTTTTCAGACCCCAGAATGGTAGATCCACTGACAGCTTGCACTGTGCACTTCAAAAAGCTGCAGGTACTCTACGCCAGCCCATGAAAGCAGCCAAGGGATCTGTACCCTGCAGAGCCACAGAGGCAGAGCTGCCCAAGTCCTGGGAAACTCACCACTTGCATCATGTGGCTTGGATGTGAGTCATGGAGGTCAAAGGGGATTATTTTGGAGCTTTAAGATTTAATGAATGCCCTGGCAGGTTTTGGACTTGCATGGGGCCTGTGGCCCCATTGTTTTGGCCATTTTATCCCATTTGGAACAGGAGCATTTCTTAATGTCTGTATCCCCATTGTATCTTGGAAGTAACTAACTAACTTTTGATTTTACAGGCTCATAGTTGGAAGGGACTTGCCTTGTCTCAGATGAGACTTTGCAATCGGACTTTTGAGTTAATGCTGAAATGAGTTAAGACTTTGGGGGATTGTTGGAAAGGCATGATGTGTTTTGAAATGTGAGAAGGCCATGAGATTTGGAAGGGGGTGGGGGTGGAGTGATATGGTTTGGCTCTGTGTCCCTACTCAAATCTCATGTTGAATTATGATCTTCTGTGTTGGAGGTGGGGCCTGGTGGGAGGTGACTGGATCATGGGGGTGGATTCCCTCCTTGCTGTTCTTGTGATAGTGAGGGAGTTTTCACGAGATCTGTTTTTTTAAAAGTGTGTAGTACTTCCTCCTTTGCTCTTCTTTTGCCATGCGAAGATGTGCTTGCTTTCCCTTTGCCTTCCAGCCACTCTGGCTTCAGCCTTGGCTCAGAGAACCCCAGAGACGTCTCAGGCTGCTGCTTCAGAGGGCACAAGCCATAAGCCTTGGTGGCTTCCATATGGTGTTAAGCCTGTAAGCATGCAGACTGCAAGAGTGAGTGAGGCTTGGCAGTCTCCTCATAGATTTTAGAGGACGTATGAAAAGCCTAGGTTTTCAGGCAGAAGCTTGTTGCAGAGGCAGAGCCCTCACAGAGAATCTTTACTAGGACAATGTAGAGGGGAATTGTGGGGTTGGAGGCCCCACACAGTGTCCCCACTGGGCCACTCCTAGTGGAGCTGTGGGAAGGGGGCTGCCACCTTCCAGACCCCAGAATGATAGATCTACTCACAGCTTGCACCCTGCACCTAGAAAATTCACAGGCACTCAACAGTCTGTGAGAGAAGCCGTGGAGCCTGAACACTGCAAAGCCAGAGGTGTATTGCTGCTTGAGGCCTTGGGAGCCTCCCCCTTGCACCACTGTGCCCCGGATGTGGGACATGGAGTCCAAGGAGATTACTTTGGAGCTTTGTGATTTAATGGCTGCCCTGCTGGGTTTCAAACTTGTGTACAGGCCCCTTTCTTTTGGCTGATTTCTCCCTTTTGGAACCTCAATGTTTATACAATGCCTGTACCCTCATTGTATCTTGGAAGTAACTAACTTGTTTTTTATTTTACAGGCTTACAGGTGGAAAGGACTTACCTTGTCTCAGATGAGACTTTCGACTTTGAACTTTTGGGTTAATACTTGAACGAGTTAAGACTTTGGAGGACTGTTGTGAAGGTATGATTATATTTTGCAGTGTGAGAAGGATATGATATTTGGAAGAAGTCAAGGGTGGAATTATATAGTAGGGATATTTGTCTCTGCTCAGTTCTCATGTTGAATTTTAATCCCCAATGCTGAAGGTGGGGCCTAATGGGAGGTGTTTGGGTCACGGGGTGAATCCTTCATGGCTTGGTGCTGTCTTTGCAATAGTGAGGGAGTTCTCACAAAATCTGGTCATTTAGAAGTGTGGCACCTTCACCCCCACTCTCTCTTGCTCCTGCTTTTGCCATGTGACATGCTTACTCCTGCTTCATCTTCTGCCATGAGTAAAAGCTTCCTGAGGTCTCCCCATAAGCTGAGGAAATGCTGGCACTAAGTTTCCTGCACAGCCTGCAGAACTGTGAGCCAACTAAACCTATTTTCTTTATAAATTACCCAGTTTCAGGTGTTTCTTTATAGCAACAGGAGACTGGCCTAATATGGGAGGGTGGGGGAAGTGTGGATTGAAAAACTGCCATTAAAAGTAATGGCAAAAACCCCAAATATTTTTGCACCAGCCTACAGTCCTACACATGTGCTCCTTGTATCTAAAATAAAAACTGAAATTTATAAAGTGGGGAATCGCAGTTATGCCAAATACTCTCAGATTTACTGGAAGAGTCAATGAATGGGTCACACACCTTGCTTGGTTGATCTATTGCAGCCTTCCAATACCCTTCATGAGTTGATTATTATCTGCCTGTCCAATTCTAATTACACCACTTGCTAAGTACGTGACTTAGAAAAAGCTACTGAGCTATTTCATATGTTAGTACTCTTAAGTAAACAATAAAGATACAAAGGATTCTTTGTAGAGTTGTGAGAAATGATATAATCTGTGTTCAAGTTCTTAACCATGCTTGCTACATAGTAAGATATCAAAAATGCTAGTTACTATCACTATTATTTTAAGCCATTTCTTTCTAGCTAATGCTCAAAAAAAGGATAAATGCAGATATTCTTGGATGTTACTTGAAGTTGGTATCGTGTGCTATGGAAAGACCTATGCAGAGAATGCAAAGTTAATATTACAAAAGTTTAAATCTGTCTTTTAAGGATAGTGGAGAGGAAGTGAGGATGGTTAATGGGTTTGAAAACATAGAGAGAATGAATAAGATCTAATATTTGATAGCACAATAGGGAGACTATATTAAAAATAATTTATTTGTACATTTTAAAATAATTAAAAGTATAACTGGATTGTTTGTAATACAAAGAAAGGATAAATGCTTAAGGTGATGAGTACCTCCGTTTACCCTGATGTGATTATTACACATTGTATGCCTGTATCAAAATATCTCATGTACCACATAATTATATATAACTACTATACACCCACAAAATTTAAAAAAACTTTAAAAATTTCCCTTTACATCTTTTAAATATCTTTGTTTTTTAAAAAAATAATTTTAGTGATGTATTAATTAATTTTTCTATAGTAATGAACAATCTCTGACTTACAAACAAGAGTTCATCTCTTATGCACATTACATGTATGCGGTAGCTGTGGCCTGTCCTCCATGTGTCTCCTGCCATATCACACTGAGGAATCAGCCCCTGTGGGGACCTGCCCATTCTTGGTCAGAGGAAAAGCAACAGAGCAGGGAGAAGCTTGTAACACTCTAAAAGCTTCTGCTTGGATATGGTGTATGTCACATTTACCCACATTCTATTGACCAAAACATGTCACAAGGCTGAGCCCCAACTGCATGAGGCCAGGGACTCTTCTCTGTCTCTACTGGAAGGACTGGCAGGTCATGTGGAAATAGATGGCATTGAATGATCCTTTTTCAAGGAAGGATGATAGTGAATAATTAGAAACAATTACACGATATGAAGCAAATGGACTTCAAAGGTACTTTTTGGATTTGCCCAAATTTTCTATTTTCCCTGAAGAACCAGTTTTGAAATTGTTTAGTTGGCTCAGACAATTACTCATTTGAAATTTCATGGAGAATTTAAGAGAAAACTGGGGGTTGCTGGTCATCTAGGGCATCAGTCTGCATCCGTTTAATTAAATTAATATGAAAAATTGTAGCCTAAGTCAAGGAAAGTAAGGAGGTAAAAAGACACCTATAAAGTGACTGAAAGCTGCCAGCACATGTCAAATTATTTGTTTTGAAGTCATTTCAAATTGCAGTGTTACCTTCATATATTAAGCATAGTCTATTTGAACCACTATATTTAATTACTATCCATCATTTACACCAAGTAATATGTGGTAAAGCTGAATTCCTCCTTTTTCTTTTGGACTTTTGAATTTTGAGAGATGAAAATAATTTAATCTCTCAAAATAAATTTACACCTTTTATTCTTTAAACCCTTCAGTTCTTCTTAGCATAGAAAACACTGGTTTCCTCTTCAGTTTCAGTTGCCTCATTTCACTGCATTTGTTATAGGCTGAATGTTTGGGTCCCTACAAAACATATATGTTGAGGTCCTAACGTTTAACTATATTTGGAGATGGGGCCTCTAAGGAAATAATTAATGTTAAATAAGGTCATAAGGGTAAGGCCCTGATCTGATAGGAATCATGTCTTTATAAGATAAGATGGCTGGGCGTGGTGGCTCATACCTGTAATCCCAGCATTTTGGGAGGCTGAGGCGGGAGGATCTCTTGAGCCCAAGAGTTCAAGACCAGCCTGGGCAAGATAGCGAGACCCCCTTCTCTCTATATACATATGACGAGACACCAGAGAGCTTGCTTTCTCTTTCTCTTTGCGTTAGGATGAAGAATTATAGAGAGCTGTTTGGATCTGTCCATTTTGAAATACAGACATCTCCACTATAGACCCCTAGTTGAATATTAAGTGATTGACTAGAGATATATATTTGGAAGTTGTCAGCATAAAAGAGATTGTTCATACCATGGCCTTGGATGACATCGGTTAGGTCTGACTACTTAGGGAAGAATTCTGAACCCAGAGATACTCTGAAATGTAGAAGTCAGCCACAGGAGGAAGTTCCGTAAATGAGACCAAGAAGCAGCAGCCAGGGTAGTAAAGGGAAAATAAGAGTGTGTAATTCTTGATGCTAAGTGACAATCAAGAGAGCTCTCATCCTGGTTTCACTACCCCACACATATGCATCATAATTTGAGCTTTACTGCCCTCATACTCCTGATTATGTATTTTCTGATTCCAACTCTAGTCTACCTTGTCCAGCAAACAGTTTCCTTCCAGACTGAGAAAAGGTAACATGGGACTTGTTCTTCTTTCCCCACTGGAGTGAAGTAGACCAGTTCACCTTCGCTCAAAGGACTTCAGATTCTGGATTGTATGTTCACAAATCATCTATACATTTCTTCACTTTGATCCTCAGTGATATCAACTCAAAGTTTCTTAATACATATTTTATATAGCTTAGTTGAGTGAGGAAATATGTAGATTTCAGAGTGGCAGTATTAATAACCACAGTGATAATTAGAAATGTTTAGAAGTTGTATGATCAGTCTGTGTTTTTCCTACCACCTCATAGTGGAGAATATAAAAACATCCCTTCATGAATGGAAAAGGGTAGGAGAATGTATGATACTGGAGGAAAGAGAACCAAGTCATTCCCCCCAAAGGAATCTGTGCTCCTAAAACATCACTGCCAGTGTTATTATCTGAATATTTGTGTCCTCTCCACCCTAAATTCGTATGTTGAAAAGGTAACTCCTAACATGATGTTACTTAGAGGTAAGGCCTTTGGGAGTCAATTAGGTTTAGGTGAGGTCGTGAGGGTGAAGCCCCCAACCAACACCCCATGAAATTAGTGCTATTATAAGAAGCGATATCAGATCACTTGCTTCTGTCAAGATCACTGTATTATTTTCCTGGGACTGCTGTAGCAAACTGTCACAAACTTTGTGGTGTTAAACAGCAGAAACTTATTCACTCACATTTCTGCAGGCTAGAATCTGAAATCATGGTGTCACCTGGGTCGTACTTTCTTCAAAGGGTCCAGGAAAGATTTCCTCCCTTGAATCTTTCAGCTTCTGCCAGCTACAGGCTTTCCTTGGCCTATGGCTGCATCACTCCAGTATCTGCCTCCATGGCCACATTGCCTCCTCTTCTGTGTCCCATTTTCTTGTCTTTCTCATATAAGAATATTTTTCTTTTGATTTAGGACACACTTGGATAATCCAGAATGATTTCATCTTGAGATTCTTGATTTAATTACATCTGCAAATGAGACAAGTTTTCAAATAAGATAATATTCACAGGCTCCAGGCATTTGATGTGAGTATCTTTGAGGGGCTATTTTTTTTGATCTGCTACATTTCCTCCTTGAGATTTGGACATCTTGAAATTAATCTATGGGAAGGTTTTAAGGAGAAAAATAGGCACTAGGGAGTCTAATTTTTCCATTCCCCCAGCCACAAGTTTCTAGTTACTTTTGAGTAGTTAGATTGGTCGACTTTTCCAAGAAATCCTCCATGCCCATTATTTCACTCTTATTCCTTTGTTCTTTTGTCATAGGAATGCTTTTCTAAACTCAGTTCAACATTTCAGTTAACTCATACAGAGAAACCAACTCCTAGATGTTGTGTATTGTTCTAAACTCCAATGAGCATTATCTTGTTTAGTCTTCACAATAAACAGAGACTCTTAGAGGTTAGTTGCTCAAGTTCCTTTGGAACCCAGTCTCTTGATTCCAACTTTAATGCTTTCTCCACTCGTCTTAAGAGATAAGCGTGAAAGGGCAAGGTCTGGGAAGGAGGAAGGCAGGCACATGTTAAGCTGGTAACGGCTGTTGCCCAAATGCCTAATGAAAGATTTCATAGGAATGATCTCATAGTTATATGAGAGCAAGAGTGGGTCATGGCCAGCACTGGAGTATCTAAGAGCACTTAAAGGAGGGATAACCCACTTACTTCACCAGCGTCCTTGGGTTTGGCCTGTGTCAGGATACAGGTGGGTCTGATTGCTTAGCTGTAGCAACTGGCTGACACCAGCTGGGGATAAGGGGGTGGGGACTGGCTCACTACAAAGAGATTCCCCAGCTGGAGCTGCTCTCAAGGGGAGGCGGTGTGGGGGCTTAGCTGCTGTGAACAACTGGGTGGCCAGTTGGTTGTGGTATGAGCTAGATTGAGAGAGACGTTATTTACGGGAGCCAGTTCCAGCTGGTAGTCATACAGGATGAGGCCACCCTGCAGAGACGGTAGCAGGCAGGGGTGGGAAAAGCGTGGGCCAGGGACCAGTGCTGAGCTTGAGTAACAAAAAGGATGTCGCGAACCCAATCAGGAATGAAGGGCAACTAAGTGACACATGTGTGGAGTTGTTGGCTATGCATCTGGGTCCACTCTTGTCGGTAAAGAGGAGCCTGGCTGGGGCAGGTACGGTGCCTCATACTGTTCTGAGTTTGTCCCCTGGATTATCTTTGGCAAAAATGCTTTAACTTGTTCTCTCCCCTTAACTAATTACATTGGCAGGAGAGTCATAAGCAGGTTTTATAGCAGTATTTACCTTTTACCTTGTACATGACCTTCATATTTTTGATCTACAAAATATAAATATTTTTACATTCCACGTCTCTCATCCAGAAAATGTGAGGATCAGTAAAACAGTACACACATGACTTTCCTGGAAAGAATTGCTATGGAATATAAACACGTCTTGGAAAGGAGATGAAATGGCACAGTATATCTGATTTTCAAAGCGTGCAAAACTAGTAATTAGTTACAGTAAAAGACAAGGCAAGAGACAGTCCCTCTATGAGAATAACTTTGGTTATCTTACACTGTTTTGACAATGTATTTGTTTACTATGTGGAAATTATTGGCCAGAGATTCAGACATGAGTGTTTTTTATTTCCTGCATTTCCAACTAAAACTCCTCATTTCTTTTTCTTTAAAAATTTTTTTTTTTTTGCTGCAAGGACAAAAAATGCTACCCATTTCTTTTTTAATTAACTTAGTTGCTAATGAGGAGATTCAAGACCTAAATGTTTAGAATATATTTTGGAAATCCTTCTAACCATGATAATAAAGACGTGGTCTCACTTGTTTGCCTACACACTACTGGTATCCTATTCTTCCTCTGATTTTGAATGTTATATCCTGGTATAGATAGACCCGTGGGCATAACAGTGGTGGAGAAAAGGTAGGGCAAGATGCAAGTCATGAACTTTGAGCTAGCAGACGTAGAAATTCAGGTGAAATAAAAATTCTAAACTGGTTTATTTAGGATCATGTGCATAAGAAAACATAAAAATTGAGTATAATGAAATTTCTGCCTGATGCGTGAGCGAATCCAAGGATGTTCTCAAGTGGGAGCATTTTGCTTCTTTGCTTTCCTGCCTGACTGAAAAGCAGAAGTTCTGAAGATGGGACGTCTATGGAGGGCACTTTTCTGGAACTGGCAGGGTGTGCCTGACATGGTGGGAAGGAGGGTAAAGAGTACGGCCAAATCCACTGAATCACTCCTTACCTCATTCTTTGATGATATCATGAAGCACTTTGCCAGTCTTTAGAAGTCCTGTTTGATTGAGTATCATCCTCCTAGAAAAGTCCATGCAGAACTGTAATGCCATGGAAGTTTATTTGGCTACTCCATAGAGGATGGTGGAGTTACATTCTTTCATCAGAGATATGCCTTCTGTACTCCCATCACTCATTGACCCAGAGAATTTCATAGTATTAAATAGAAAACTTTACAAGCCAGAACTGTGTGCATTTACATTACTTAATTAATGTTGAGCAATCACAAGAGCTGTGACTATATCTTGGGACTTATACCTGCTTGACCTAGCCTGCACGCCAAAGTGATACCTTCCAGAACCAAAAGAACAAAACAATTTATGTTTCAATAGTTACAGAAAAAAAATGATTCTCAGTTTTTAAGTAACTGTGTTTTTCTTGATTCTGCTAATCAGGTTCAGAAGTACTGAGTTTTAGATTCAAAACACCTAGCAACACATTTTAAAAAACCAAAGATTTAAAAGTAGACATTTATGTTTCTTCTAAAAATTTATCGAATAAAATGCCAAAATATCAGACAGACTGTATCACTCCTGGTCACTTGGCTAGCTTAACCTTCTATATTAAACACATTAAACAATTTTAGTGGTATAAAGCATATGCATACATTGTCATATTTTGCTCTATGATTATTAAGAAAAATAGAATGATAGAGGAAAATACTTGATGTGGTAGAGTCCTTATGAAAATATTTCTTTTTCTTCGAAAGCCCCTCTGGCAGTCATCTTATTTTTATAGAAATGGCAGGTATCCATATTTTACAATAATTTTCTCAGAGACGGAAATAAATAAATGTCCCTCTACTTCCTTGTACTGTTTCAATACATATTTTTATAGCATTCTTAATTTTCAAGATATGATATAATTTTTTTTTATTTTTAGTTATTTTTGTTGCGTTAATTGGCATGTTAGTTGGCTAGGGCTACCGTAACAAAATACCCCCATACTGGATGGCTTTAACAATATACATTTATTTTCTCACAGATCTGGGAGCTAGAAGGCTGCGATCAAAGTGTAGGCTGGGTTGATTTGATTCTGAGGCTTTCACTCTTTGACTCGAATGTGGCTGCCTTCTCCCTTCATCTTCCACGGTCTTTCCTCACTCTCAGTGTGTGTGTGTCTGTGTCCACATTTCCTGTTCTTATAAGGACACGAGTCATATTGGACTAGGGCCTACCCTACAGACCTCATTTTAACTTAAATACCTCTTTAAATACCTTATCTCCAAATGCTATTACATTCTGACATACTGGGGATTGGGACTTCAACATGTAAATTTTGGGTGACACGATTCAGCCCCTAACGACTGGTTTATTTTCCAGCCACTGTAATATAGGTTTGGTGAGGTAAAGGATTTCTGTCTATTTTGTTCAGTTTTATATACTAAGCATCTGTATCAGTTCCTAGAACATAATAGACATGAAATTAATATTTGCTGAATGAATAGATCAATGAATCAGTCAATGGATAAAACCAGTAAGTTGAGTGACAAATATGTAAACCTCAGAGCTCTCTACATATAACAGATGCCACATTTGCTACTAAAGATCATTTGGACTTGAATTAGTAAGATTTGAACAGTCTTAGTTCTGCTTATTCTGGCATATGGGCATATCAGTAACATTTGTGGGTAACGTGTGTAATTAGAAATAAGTACCAAATAAAATGCATTAATAATTTCAGAATGAAGAATAAAAAGCACATCAACTGTGGAGGAGAGACAGAACAGTAGGGGTTCTTGCAAGCCAATAGAACTTTAAGGACAAAGATTTGTAATTAAAAATGAAGTGAATTTAATCTTTGCTGCTAATCACTCCTGCACTGTTAGCCTGTTTTCATCAAACTAATTGATGGCATATGGAACAGATGCATGGTGAGATTACAGCTCCACTTTATGGCAGGGTTATAACAAATGTGACTTTCCCTCTATTACGTGCATTAACATTCAGAAAATGCACTCCTTTGCTTTCTTCACATGCCAACATTGGTTCTTTTGTGCAAAGCTGATGAAAAGGAATCAAAGGATGTTTAATAGAAATGGAATCCATTTGATTCTCCTAAGTTGTTTCTGGAATGCTGACTATGTGCCCTGTAATGTGGAGGACGCACATTCTTAACTTCAACTCCACGTGAAAGTTTGTAGACAAAGGTTAAACACAATCTTTACTTTTCCTTTTGACATATTTCAAAATTCATTTTTGAAGTATGTGATAGTTAAAATAAAATTTTATAAAATTTGCCTCTTCTGTTTTTAGAAAGATGAAGAAAGAAGCAAGTAATATCTTTAAAATTATCTGTCCAGGCTGGGCACAGTGGCTCATGTCTGTGATCCCAGTGCTTTGGGAGGCTGAGGTGGGAGGATTGCTGAAAGCCAGGAGTTTGAAACCAGCCTGGACAACATAGTGAGACCCCCATCGCTATGCAAAAAAAAAAAAAAAAATTAGCTGAGTGTGGTGGCACATGCCTCTCGTTCTACCTACTTGGGAGGCTGGGGTGGAAGGATCACTTGAGGCCAGGAATTTGAGGCTGCAGTGAGCCATGATGGTGCCACTGTACTCCAGCCTGTGTGACAGAGTAAGACCCTGTCTCTAAAAAGTGATAATAACAATAAATAAAAAAATTCTGTCCAGAAATAACATGTCTTTTCATTAGTTTTTTTTTTTTATAGCAATCATTAAACGAAATAGGCATGGATCTAAATAATTGTCTTCTCATTATAGATTTTGGAGTCATTGAAGGAAAGCAAAATACAAATTAATGATGATAATACTGCTCTATAGTTACATAGAAGAATCACATGTGAATGACTTAAACTTTGGCATGATTCATACATGTTACTTTTAACATAGATAATGAGCATTTCACCTTGAAATGAGTGCTAGGAAACAGGAACTTAGGCAAAGTGTGATGCCTTTTAATATTAACCACGTCTCTGTTCTTTTTAGCTTGCTTCTCAATTGTGTACCTTGATGTGACCCCCAAAGTGATTTCAGTTTGCTGTAGACTGAATGCTTGTAACCCTTCTCAAGTTCATATGTTGAAATTCTAACACCTAACGTGGTGGTACTAAGAGGTGGGGCTTTTGAGAGGTAATTAGATCATGAGAGTAGAGCCCTCATGAATGGGCTTAGTGCCCTTATGAGAAAATACAAGAGAGCTTGCTTCGTCTTTCTGTTCTCTACCAAAGGAGGATACAACAAGAAGGTGGCCATCTGCAGGCCAGGAGGTGTCCCCTCCCCAGAAACTGGATGAGCCAGCACGTTGATTCTGAACTTCTAGCCTCCAGAACTGTAAGAAATAAATTTCTATTGTTTAAGCCACCTGGTCATGATATACTGTTGTAGCAGCTCAAACTGACTAAGACACAGTTCCTTTAATTGGTATCAATACAAATACAACAATGAAAGAAACCTCATATTTCAGTATGAGCTTAAATGTCATCTCTTTGTTGGGAATTTTTTTGAACAAGTAAATTAACTATCTCTCCCTATTTGTTATTCTCCATCACAGCACCTTATTATTTCCTTTAGTTCTTTCTTTCTTTCCTTCCCTCCCTCCCTCCCTCCCTCCCTCCAATCCTTCCTTCCTTCCTTCCTTCCTTCCTTCCTTCCTTCCTTCCTTCCTTCCTTCCTTCCTTCCTTCCTTCCTTCCTTCCTTCTTCCTTCCTTCTCTTTCTTTCTCCCATCTGTGTAACTTATTATCTATTTTTACAGGTAAGTTTCATAAGATCAAGAACTAGGCTTGTTTTGCCAGGCACGGTGGCTCACGCCTGTAATCCCAGCACTTTGGGAGGCCAAGGTGGGTGGATCAGGAGTTTGAGACCAGCCTGATCAACATGGTGAAACCCCATCTCTACTAAAAATACAAAACATTAGGTGGGCATGATGGCAGGTGCCTGTAATCCCAGTTATTTTAGAGGCTGAGGCAGGAGAATCGCTTGAACCTGGGAGGTGGAGGTTGCATTGAACTGAGATCGCACTATTGCACTCTAGCCTGGGCAACAAGAGCAAAACTCATCTAAAAAAATAAAATTAAAAAAAAAAACAAACTAGGTTTGTTAACTACTTTATCTCCAGTGGCTGGACAGTTACTACTGCATAATATACATCCAGCAAATATTTGCTGAATATTGTTGAATAAGTGATTTCAAAGCCACTTATTTAGCCCAGCCTGGTTTATAGACAGATATATGTTTTGTCAGTTAAGGTAAATAATAACTGGCATACCTGTTTTCCATGATAAAAATGAAAGTAGATTTTATAAATTCATTGTCTTTTTTTATTCCCTGAGCGTGGTCTGGTTTAGAATTGCACATGAAAAATTATGAAGTGAGCTTAGCATCTTATGTTATCCATTATGCTTTCTCTTTCTCACTTTCTTTAATTTCTTAGAGTTCTTATGGCCTCTTTAATTTTTTTTCTAATCAAAGAAAATGAGGTGAGAAGTCACTTTCACATGGGTGTAGATGAACCAATATCATCTCTCCTAAAGCAATAGATCTATTTATAGGAATCTCAGTTTTAAATAACATGAGTGATAATAATTTATAAATCAGTCAGACTCTAGGCAATGTGTTAAACACAGATATTGAGGTGAGGAGTGTACAAATTTCTACTTTAATTTATGGCATTAGAATGACACCTTGCTTGCAGCCAGACACTTTGGCCACATGTCTGACATTGTTTAAATATATTATGAAGCCAGATTAAACAATCCTGTGTGAATTTTAAATTTTTTAGAAACAGAAGAATGAAATGAGTTTCATTGAAGACAGAGATATGTTACGAAAACATAAACATTTTGAAACTTTAATCAAAATAGTAACCTTTACTTGTTTTTATGTGCAAAAAGACAACAATTTAGGAAACTTTGCATATATTTAACATGTATAAGAGCTATTTTATCTATCTATAAATTTAACTAAGTCTCTGTCTGATTGTTTATTTCTACTCATCTGGAATCTGGAACATTCCTGTTTTGGGGGGAGCCTCAGGTAGGCTCCACTTCCCACAAAGAGACAAAGGAGGCAGATATTCCTCTCTCAATGCCCTAGCAGCTAGGGCTCAGGTAACTGAGTTAGCCTCAAGCAAATGAATGTTCAAGCCCAGGACATTGAATCTTCTCATTAATTAAAAGATTTTCAAGTTAGTGGGAACTATGGAGTAAGGTCCAGGCGTGCAGCAGTGCTAGTGAGAAAAACGGGAAGTGTCCTGTGATGGCATTGCAGTCACATCATCTCTGGGACATGACCTGGCTGTGTTATTAGCTTTTAGCCTCTCTTGGATCCTGGGGCTTTCTGAGAGGCTTCTCTAGCCCCCTTGTCAATTATGTAAGGTACTGGAGATCTGTGGCAGGCAGGCTCTAACATAGCCCCCAGTGATCCCTCCCCACTGATTCTTGTGCCCTCGAGTAATCTTCTCTCTTTGAGTGTGGGCTGGACCTAATGGCTCATTTCTAACAAATAGAATGTGGCAAAAGTGATGAGATGTTACTGTTGAGATTAGGCTACAAAGAGACTGTGACTTCTGTCATCGGTGTACACATTCTCTTGCCTGCTTTGAGAAAAGCCAAATGACATTTTGTAAACGACCTTACAAAGAGAGACCTGCATGGCAAGGAACTACCTGGTTGGTAGTCCATGGCTGGACAACAAGCACCATGGACCTGAGGTGTGTTAACTCATGTGAGTAAGCTTGAAAACAGATCCTCCTTCAGGTGAGGCTGGAGGCTGGCTAGACGGGCTTGGAGCCTTGTGAGAGACCTCTAGCCAGAAACCCCCAGCTGAGCCATTACCCACAGAAACTGATGTCATTACCCACAGAAACCGTGACATACTATATCTGCTCATTGTTTTCCATTGTTAAGCTTTGGATAATCTGTTACATAGAAACACATAACTAATTAAGTGTCCTTCCAGAAAATCCCTCTTCTGTTTAAGTAAACTGGATTAGGTTTCTGTTGGCTGCAATGAAGAATGCAGAAATTGTTACCAGGAATAGAAATGGTTGTGATCTGATATAGTAGGACTGAAGACAGTGGAAATCTTTTGAGGATTCTGGAAAAAAAATCCTGAAATTAAATAAGACACTTATTTAAAATTTTAATCTGTGGTCAATTTATAATGAAGTACCCTTTGAAGGCAAAATTTTGGTAAATCCAATGTTTGCTACCTTGGGAAAATAGTAGAGGTATGTGGGATTTAAGGTCATGTAGCGGGGTGGCTTTTTCTAATAGTACTGGGCAGATCAGAGGAGAATAACCAAGGGTAAGTTTCTAGATTTTCAGCAAGGCATAGATGTTTTATGACTTTGCCAAAGATTCAACAACTGTTTGAAGTCATAGGGCTGAGTCAGTCAAGAACCCAATGAATAGTTTGATCTAATTAGTTACTAAATTAGAATACAGTCAAAATTTTGGTTCAAATGTCTCTTATATGAAAATGGAAAGTCAGAATTGGGCTGGCAATATCTAGGAGGATAAGAAGCCCCAGTGAAGCTGAAACTGCCAATACCACTGAACTTCTCATGGCAACCAATGCAGACCCACTTCCCCTATCTGGAAAAGTTGTTCTCTCTTTGCCTGAAGATGCCGTAAGTCTTTAACCTGTGGGAAATTCCTTACTAAGGCAACTTACCTCGTTTTCACTCTGAAAATACCTTTAATTGTTTACTTAGTTAGCTTATTGGAACCTGTATTGGCCCATATTTAATAAAAAGAGATGTCAGAAATTCCTTGGTAATTATAGAGAAGAAGCAGCTAAAGAAGGCTTCAGAAATTGGGGTGATTTTATCTAACATGACCCAGTTGGGGCAGGATATACTTTATTTGCCAAAATCATGAAAAATGGATTTTTTAGGGGGAGAAAAATGCTATTGCATTGCCCTTGGAAAGGGGCTTTGGAGATTGTTCTCTGTAGATCAGCATACTATTAAATGCTGCAGGTACAACTGGTTCCTGGGTTGCAGTGGGGATGGTTGAATGCTGGAGAGGCAGAGGCCAGTTACTTGCATCTTGTATTAGGTAGAGGGGGATAAGTCAGTCCACTAAGATTCTACTCGAGGCCCAATAAATTACACTGTTAGAGAATCTATAGCCTTTTTCCTAATTATCAAATGGATCGATCCAATGACTCAGCATCTATGAATGAAGAGAGTTCAAAGTACCTTTGAGAAAAAACAAGCATATGCTGTGAACCTTCATTCTAGGATTTTCAAATTATTCTATTTCTACTTGCCATCACAGTTGTGTCATTTATATGATTATTTGGTACTGCCAAATAATAGTGAATAGACACTAATTTACAATGCTACTGTGGATCACCAGTCATGGGCTTATGGCGAGTGAGCTGATAAACAGAATTCCAACCAGGTAGGGGAAAATTGGGAAGATGTTAGTAAAGGATAAAAGATTTAGTTAGAGAGGAGAAATAAGGTCAAGATATATATTGTACAACATGGTAACTGTGGTTAATAACAATGAATTGAATACTTAAAAATTGCTAGGAGAGTAGATCTTAGGTGTTCACACCCCAAAAATGAAAAGTATATGAAATAATGCATATTTTAATTAGCTATATTTACCCATTATTAATATATACGTGTTTCAATATATGTATATCATAAGTGTATACAATTTTTATTTATCATTTAGAAACATTTTTAAAAATACCATTATATTTCCTACATGAGGAAAATGTAGAATGCATACAATAAAGTTATAAAGGGGAGAAAATTGATTTTTGACCCAAAGAATGCTGAATCACTAGAGAATCGTTAGAGATTAGTGCCACAATACAATATTTGAAAGATTCGGGGGAATTGATTCCTACTCCATTCTCATTTATCTATCCAATATGGCTGGTGCTGAAGATAGATGACTTCAGGAAAATGACAGGTGGTTACCCCAAATGAAACTGCTGTTTCAAATGTGATCCCCTTACTGGAGCAAATCAACGTACCCTAACATATGTTGTGCAATTACTTATTTGAATATATGTTTCTCTTCTTTTTTCCACTGAACGGAAGATACCAGAACTTTTAAAAGCTAGCACTGTCTCTCCAAACTGTGGCCCAGAATTCCATCAACATGTAGTTACACTCTATTGTCCACCTTGTGCTGATAGAACCTGGAAAGCAGTTCTCTTAAAGGTGATGGCATGACATTTGCATGGCATTCATTCACTTGAAAATAGCTGTTGAGTGCTTATTTTGTGTTAGTGTCCTTTTTAGTGTTTAAAATGTAGCAGTGAACAAAAGGGAACAAATTCCTGTTCTCATAAGCTTACATCATGGAAGGGAGGGAATAAGTATAAACAAGCATGTGTATGCATCACATATTAAATTCTGATGAATGCTATGCAAAAAAAAAGAAAAAAAAGAAAAAAACGGGAGTAAATGAGGTCAGAGGATGATACTTAATATTGGGGGTTAGGGAAGGCTGAACTGACAGGGTGATATACCAATGGAGACCTGACGGAACAGAGAAAATGCAACACAAAATATTTTGGACAAGAAAGTTCAAAATTTAAGGAATAGGTAATGCAAAGACCATAAAAGCAGTGACCTGAATTTCAGTGTGAACACAGCAGCTGGTACACTGTGAGTGAGGTGGGGATGAGGACAGAGGCAAGAGATCATTTGGGTCTTTGTAGTCTATCTCTGAGTGAATTGGGAAATGGATGGTTTTATGCAGAAGTTTGACATTCTGATATACATTTTACAAGAACCATTTATTTCTTGTTTTCTTCAGGTGGTATCAAAACTGATTCCTCCCATAGCATCCTGCCACAAAATAATATTGCAACTTTAATTAATATCAATGTTTGGATTTACTTATGGTAAGATACCACTGGGTGACACAGTCCTGTGACCTCTGACTGCAGGAACCAAATCATTATCACTTAGAGAATGAGTGGAATGTAGTAGTTTACACCCAGCAGCAGAAATGTGGGAGTGACAGCCCATTTGCATTTTTCAGTTGTCAAAGTTATTTTATGGGTATAGCCTTGGATCTGTATAACTCTATGTTTCTGAAGAACTTGTGAGATAGAACCGTTGAGAACATATTTACATGAGGGATCATTAAAATATCTGGGAAAGAACTCAACAGAAAGGAAAAGAAACAAGATGCACACATACAATGTGACTTCAAAGACCTCTCATTTAAAATAACACAGCTTAAGTTCGGCTGATATAGTCTGTACTATATTCTCACAAAAATGCTTAAAAAATAGAAAAAAGAAAAAACCTTATAACATCTTAAGATAAGTTTGAGCATCAACCTAATTTCAGAATGTGAAAGGAATTTCCACTGACTCTAAGGTATATAAAATTGAATTGAGAACCCTATGAGTGGCCCATCCAATGACTTGGCAAGCTTGCGCACTGTTTCTCTTGTCGTTCGTATTATGACTGTGCTTTATTCTGGGAATGCCTATGCTTCTCAGCCACATGTAGGAAAGCACGGTACAGTCAGGCTGAAGATGCTCTATTCTTATAAGATGATTTCTATAATATGTAATAATGGAAATGTTAGGAAACAAAAGTTGTTGCAGTATGTCATGCAAACTTTGCCTCCTTGGCACTTTGAAATCTGTTAAAAAACATAAGAGTTTCTCTTCTCTGTGCACCAGGTGACCTGAAATACATAGTAATTGATGTCATCATCTTGAATGTAAAAGACAAAGTGTGGTGCAAGTGTAGCCCTTCGAGATCACCACCACTTGTCAGGCAGCAGGGCTTGGGAAGTCTTCCACAGTCCACAGAATATGGACTAAGATTTGTGGAAAAGAATTTGCTGGGGAAAGTCTACCAATTAAGAACTAATAAGAAGGAAAGAAGCATATAGTGCCTGCATTTTCTTCGTGTCATGGAGTTAATGCCATGGCCTGGGTGGTCTAATAGAAATGGAATATATTTGCATTAGCATGATGGGTCTCCATTCTCCTGTGATTCTTTCTTCTATTGAGTAAGTGTAAGAACAACAATGGTCAGTGGGCATACAATAGACTACTGGGTCACCAGGCAATCTGAATTTAGAAGACAGCTTTCTCTATCAATTGTCTGGGTAATCTTGAAGCCCAGTACTTAGATACTATGTGAGGTCTGTAGGAGACCGAAGTCCTGTCTCCAGGGAGGAAAAAACCACCAGTAACATGAAAATTTGAGTTTAGGTACATTCTCTTTGACTAGAGAAGGAGAGAAAGCCTCAGCTGGCTGCTTGTCTAGGCATTTTAGAGAGACCTGGTTGCTGTACCATAGTACGTCATCTTGGATGAGAGAAACAGTTATCAGACTCCCAATGTGTGACTCTAGACCTCGTTTTGCCCACTGCTATTAAGATGATTTGCAGAGAACCTTAAGTTCTGTTCAGACCTTTGCAACATTTCAGGGAGAGAGGTCTTACTAGCAGAAGATTGAAAAATCAGTTTTGTTTTTAGATGAACCTTTATATATGTCTGTATGTTTACTATTTTCTGTGTTCCTTATTTCCTTGTGTAGACCCATTTTTCCATTTAGTATCACTTTTCCTTTTTCCTGAAGGACTTTTTTTGTTTTGAAAGATAATTTGGCTGGGTATAGAACACTAGGTGGTGAGTTTTTTTTCCTTCAGTATTTTAAATACATTTTATCGCTTGCTTGCATTGTTTTTGATAAGAAATCTATTTTCATTCTTACCTTTGTTTCCCTACACATAATGTTTTTTTCTCTGCTTTTAAGACTTCCTCTCTATAACTGGTTTTAAGAAATTTGATCATCATCTGCCTTGGTGTAGTTTTCTTGGTATTTCTTGTGCTTGAAGTTTGTTGAGCTTTTAGGATCAATAAATTTGCAGTTTTCCTCAAATTTGGAAAATTTTAGGCCACTGTTTCTTCAAACAGTTTTTTCTTTTCCCTCACTTCTCCTTTGGGTATTTCAATTTCATATATACTCATCTGCTTGAAGTTGTCCCACAGTTTGTTAATGCTGTATTACTTTTTCTTTTTCAGTCTTTTTCAGTTTGCGTTTCCGTTTTAGACAGTTTCTAGTGCTATGTTTTCATATTCACTGATCTTTATTCTTTGAAACCTAATCTGCTATTAATTTTGTTCAGTGCATTTTAAATCGCAGATGTTAAAATTTTATCTTGAAAATTCAATTTGGATCTTCTTTTTCTTCGATATCTCTATCTAAAATGCTCACTCTTTACTTTCTTGAATATATGGAATTGTGGTGTGTTTTAATGTCCTTATGTACAAATTGTAGCATCTGTGACATTTTTGATTTGTTTCTATTGATTGATTTCTTTCTCCTCATCTGAGATCATATTTTCCACCTTTGCATATTTGGTAATTATTACTAATTATTACTTGGCTGACAGACATTATACATTTTATCTTGATTATTTTTATATTCCTACAAATATTCTTGACCTTTATTCTGGGATGTAGTTACGTTACTTGGAAACTGTTTGATCAGAGTCTTGCTTTTGAGCTTTGTTAGGTGAGATCATAGAAGCCTGTAGTCTGGGGCTAATTATCCTTTATTATTAAGGCAATACCTTTCTGAGTACTCTACCTAATGACCTGTGAATTCTGAGATTTTTTTCAGTCTGGCTAGTAGGAGCACACACTATTCCTGGTTATGTGTCAGCCCTGGGGAATATTATTTGTAATTGTTTTGGCATTTTCTCCTTGACTTTGTGTAGCTTCCTCACACACATGCAAAGATTAACACACTACTGAGGTTAATCTCTGCTGAGGCTCAAGTTATATCCTCTGCATATTTCAGGGGCTTGCTCTGTGTACAGGACTCTATGCTCTGGCACTCTGCCCTATGAACTCTAGCCACCTTGGCCTCCTTGGACTCCTAACTCAGTTCAACTCAGGAAGACCACTGGGTTCTGCCTGAGTTTCCTTTCCCTGCACTGTGGCCTGGAAGCTCTGCCTAGGCACTAGAGTGAGACAGCAATAGGTCTTCCCTTGTTTATTTTCTCTTTATCAGGAATCACAGTCTTCTTTCCATCTTGATTGAAAACAGTTCTATTATATATATTATCATGAAGAAAAATGTAAGGCAATATCAGAAAACTTTTCTAATTTTTGTCTGTTACTTGATGTTATAATTGTTTCTTTTCCTTGTAAAAATAAACTGTTTTTTTGATTTGGCAGATATGAGTGACTTCAGTAAAATTTCCATAACATAATTAGAATGTTAATATTAGCCAGGAAACTGGCTAGAGTTCTATTGCAAAGATTTTACTATTTGTGGCAGCTTGAATAGCATTGCCCTGCTGTATTCAATTATTACCAATAATATTTTATCCATGCAGATTTTGTACCTATTTTAATATCTAAAACCACACCTAAAACCAAAACAATTTTGAAGACACTGGTATCTAGAAGGTTACTATGCCCAGTAAAGGTATGAAGAATTCTGGTAGCATTACCTTCTGGAGATTTTAGATTTCCCTATGTAACATATTTTCACAATATCAGATTATGGGGATGAGTAAGAGTTATATTTTAACTCCAACAGACCTACATTGAATTAAATCCTGCTAGTTCTGATATTAATAATTAGAAAACTTATACATCAAGCTATCCTATGTCTTAGAAGGAGATTTAATTGGCACCCAAGTAAATAGAAAGTTGGGCTAAGTGAAATGTGTATACTCTGGCTTTTAAAAAATGTTGGATATGGAAAATTCTTATTTTGTTAGCAGGAGTAGATAATGTAAATGGAAGAACTCTCAAAAGTCTTCTAAAATGAAGATGGGATAGATCCTAAAACGGTAGAGTAAGAACAATCTTTTCAAATTATCCATAGCAGGAGACAGAAAAAATTATTAGAATACTGCCATCTTTTATAGCACTATGAAGTTCTGGCCTCTATTAAATAGAAACAGAAAGTCATTAGGAAGACAGAGGTTGAGATGGAAAGGTAACATAATGATAGAAGTAATAATGAGAAGTGTTAAGTGTATAGTGAAAGGTAGAGTTAATACCATAAAAGGATTAAATCCGTGATGGAGGATTGCTTGCAGAAGCTCTCTAAGATCAGAGAGAATAAAGAGAGACTAATAAAAAGAATAAATGAGTAAATAATACACATAGAGGAAATGAACTTGTAGAATGTTTGACAGTTGTAGGGTATCTGACATAAACATTAGAACACTTAGCAGCAAAAACCAGTCTGAAAAAAGGGAAATATACAAACTTTAAAAAAAAATCGGTATACAGATTTAAAATTTTCCTCTCATTTATACAAAATCAATCCTACAGGTCCACACCTAGATTTAGCTTTACAAAATTTTTTCTTAATCAGAAAAACATCTGGTACTTTCTCTGTTGGTGAAAAGTTTACTAAATTGCTTCCAAAAGAATGATTTTTTTAAGAAAAGACTAGCCTCAGACTTCTCTTTAGTACTAAATGTCATAATGAAATGACATTAAAATGGAGAATTTTGAGAGAAGAAATTTGAAATGCTGAATTGTGCATTTCCCCAAGTTGTCTTTTATGTTTCTGAGCAGTAGAAAGACATTCCTAATATATAAGGGCTCAGAAGATATATTCCACATGTAAATCAAACAAAAGTAGACAATAAATTAACCTCAGGCATTTGAATGATCACCAAAAATTATAAATTCAAGAGAAGTGGTAATTATGAAAGACATTGATTATGAATGATTTTTTACACAATTTGACATGAATTCAGGAATCCAGTTAACTATAGCTTTAGTTGGACTCCATGTCATCTTGGTTAAAGTCGTTTCTGAGACAGTTTGCTGAATTTTTCTTTTTTGCTTTCACTGTATTTCCATTGACAATGACAAGTGTTTCTTGTGCTTTATTGTTGAAACTAAGTTAGACAGAAGCTCTTCCCATATTTGATGACAACTTAAAATAAGTGGGAAAAATACTTGCCAACAATCACTAAATTACTTCCACTTGGAAAATTACTAAACACATACTTCAGAGTAGAGGTGCATAGAAAACTTAATGGCCACTAGATATGAGTGGATAGTTTCTGTATCATTAAAAATCAAGTAAAATGACTTGATGTAAGATTTGGGGTATCTTAGATATTGGGAATGCCTGACAAATAATCTAGTGGCAAACATCAATTGTAAGTCCGTTTTCAATGTCATCTTACATGCAGAAATTTTGAATATTTCATCCATGGTACTTAAAAATAAGAATCTAAAATATGATCCCAGATATGTAAACAAAATATACTTGGATAAAAAGACGATAAGGACATACCTAGATAGATAAGTTCATGGGGATTACAAGATGACTTTCTTCTTATGAACTGATGATCCAAACTGAAATTTTCATTCACACTTTGTCCCATTTTGGGATGGAAACTATTTAGTGATAATTCTGAATTGAGGGGTTCTTAATGGTCAGAATTTATGCTGCCTCAATGTCAAGTCTGTACTAACTCCTCTGTGTTAATACACTGCAAATAAATCTGAGAGATATATATCTGTTATTTATCAACTCAGATATTTGTTTATTAAGCTTGCTATTCTAATCTTTTAGGAAGAAATCTATTTTGATATTTCATGAGAATGTAATAGAAAGTGTTAAGTTTGCAGTTTTAGTAGTTAGGGGTAGGGATCATGGTAGGGAGTGAAGGCCTTAAGGTCAAAGAGTCATATAGGAAATGATGGAGCTTCCATGTAGTTCTCTCCATCTTGTATGAGATCTTGCACATCATGGATAAAAACATTAGACATCATGTGTGAAATGTGTTCCTTGCCTATTCCTACCTCTCTTCAATGGATCTTAGAATATTTGACCTGAATTTCTTATTTGGGAACCTTTTTATACTTTTTTCTATATTCTTAATCTAAATCTAGAAATATTGACCAACTTTTCATTCGACATCTAAGGAACTCTAGAACCTTGAACTTGCTTTGACAATATGGCTTCTGGTTCTAATTTGGGGCTCCTTAGAGATCCTGAATAGAAGTTGCTCCCTCTCTTCTGTTACTTATTGGAAAAACCTAACCCCTAATCCTTACGTAACTCATCTTGATGCTACCAAAACCTCAACTCTGGCACCATGCCTTTTTTAAAAAAATTAAATAAAAGTTAAAATAACAATTAAAGCCTTTGCGGATTACCCTTTAAGAGATTTATGGATTGCTATTTTTTTCTGTTTAACTCCAATAAAAGGAATTTGACATTTATATAGCTATTAGTTTTCATTTAACACATGTTGAGACTTTAATTAATCCTTATTGGTTCTTGCTGAGCCTCCAAACATGGACTAAGTTCACAGGATAGCTTTTACAGATGGATCACATCACATAAATAAGAATGTAACTTCACTCAGAAAATTCTTTCAAAAGAAATATGTTATTTAACTATTCAAACCTCTTATAATAATTGAGTCTTATGATTTATTTGTTAAAGGCCCTATGTATCTTTGCTCATGAAATAAAATATTCAAAAACAGATTACAAAGGAGCATGGTCATGCAAACTTTAGTAAAAGACTCAGAACACTTTATGTCCACTACATGTGGACAATTCTTTCTGCATGTGAACTGCCCTTTCCTGCATCCACAGCTCTTACCCCTTCACTCTGTATTATCTTTACAAAAGAGAAGGAGACGACATACAAAATTAATTTAAGTAAAGGTCTGCATTACAACTGAAAGCCATTAACTGGCAGCCGCTCACCAAAGTACAGGCAAAAATCAATTTTAATTAGTATTTTTGGCTTTAATGAAAAGTGATTACAAAATTGGCATTTTAGCTAATACTGTTGAGATTTATGGTGAGCTGATGCTAATTAATTTTCTGTTGAATTGCTGTGGGCCTTAGTGTCGTCAATAAAATGGTATATTTGCTGATACCAGGGCTGCATCAGCAGTTCAGTTTTGTAACAAAAGGCTTCTTAATGGTTTACAGGTGTATTTCACATTATTGCTGTAAGCTACAGTGCATTATTATTTTTTCCATAAAAAGACTGTTATAGGCAATCAAATTTCATATCATTTTATTAATTGAGACCATATTATTTTAATGTATCTTGAGTGTTATCCACAGGACTCTTTATTTCAAATATAGCTTTCTTTTGTCTACTTGCAAGTGGTAAGAAAATTAGATGATATACTTTAATTAGAGAATATTTAATGACTGATTTCTCTTTATTTCTTCACTTTTCCTCTTCCCTTGATTATATTGGTAATAAATTGACTTCTGAACCTAGTTACATGCTTTAGATCCATTTTGAGGCAGGAAATAAAAAAGAATTAAGCTTTACAATTTACTCTTGTCATATGATTTGAGTTTTAAATGCTCTTTAGCTTGCTTTTATTGTGATTATTTCCTCCTTTTTTTAGAAAAGTAAAACAGTTCTTACTGAAGACCTTAAAAATTATATGATGTAGGCTGAAAATTTGTATCCTGGCATTGACTTTGTTGGACCGATGAAAGTCATTTTGTTCATTTGTTAATGGCATTATTGGCTGTCATAGACAGACACAAGGTGGCGTTATCTACACTCAAAAGGATGGCCTATGGAGAAAGAGGTGTTGGAATCTTGACTGACTGTATTTGGCTTTGGGGACTTGGGTAAGTTACTTAACCTCTCTAAGCTTCTGTTTTCTCAACTGTGTGATGAAAATAACTATGCCCATGTCAAAATATATTTTGAGCATTAAAATTAAAAATGACTTAAAGCAAAACATTCAACAAACAATAGCCATTTTACTTTTGAAATGAAAGCCATTTTATTTTGAAATGATGTTTTGTTAAACATCGTTTTATTACCTACTGAAATATATATATAATTGGGTTACAAATTTTTATAATATTTAGGATCCAAGTCATGCAAATGTATTTTGTGATCATACAAGTCTAAGCATAATGTATGATTAAATCATTAATTAGTAACACCAAAATGATAGAAAATATAAACTAAGAACTATAGAGTCTTAGAATTTTATAGTAGACTCAATGGAATAGGCTCAATTTAAAATAACTGAGATGTCTAGTTTTTTTTTTTTTAAATAAGTACATAGAGGCTCATATTAAAAGTTAAATGACTTGATTAATAAATTACAGTGAGTCTTAGGAAGGGCCTGATCAATTCTACTCTGGTGGCAAATTTTATGACATTTTTTATGTGTTAAAGGGAGCCAACATCAAATTGATCCACTAGAGATTAGTAATAACTATATGAGAAAGCTTTTCTAGTCCAGATTTAGGATGATATAACACGGGAAACTGAATATATTTTTAAAAAATTTTTAGGTAGAATTTGGAGAGGTGAAAAAAATCTTGCTTCTTCTCATTGTTGCCTAAAACATTGAACAGCTTATCACATGAACTGATGAACAGTGTCCTATAGCCTTTTAGAAAGTATACACTCCAAAATCCCACTTAAAATTTGAAAAAAAAAAAAACTATAAATATTCCACTGAAAAGACTCTGGGAATATTTTCTGTTTAAAAATTTTTAATTTTATTATTTTAGAAGGAGAGACAATTTATTTTCCAGGAGCACAGCACAGATTTAAATACACATTTGCTAATCAGGCCTTGGATGAATGGACCCCCGTCTCCCCACCTTCTTCCACAGGCCTTCTTACAGCCTGATTGAGATGGCTCCATGTTGGGGCCCACAAAATGTATAAAATACATCCTCATACCTCAGAGCTATGGCAATAAGAGACATGCTTGATTTTCATTTTCCAGGTACAATAGAATTATAAATCAGAAAGAAGCCTTAGGGAATATTTATTCTAAAATTCTCATTTTGTAGATAAGGAACTTAAAGCACAGAGGAGTTATAAAACTTGCCCTTATCACCCAGCTAGTGTGCAGCAGATCTGGGAACTACAGTTCAGGTGCTCTAAATCATCGCTTGGTGATCTTTCCTTTATTCGATATATCCAATGGTTTAGAAATAAGTTAACCATTTTGTTCCAAATGTGCTTCATTTTATGTTTCTCACATCACTTGATGTGCATAAACTTTCAGGTAAAATATTTTAAGAGAGACATTCTCTTGGGCAGAAGGTGAAAGAATAGAGGTACATATCTTGGGTAGTTGCTAGGACGTGAATATGCAGAATTGTTGAATTTTCAATGTATCAGCTTTGGTCATTACTTAGTCTTCACCTTTGTATGTCCAGAACACTTGATTTTGGGACTGTATTTAGGAATGGTCAAGTTCTGGCCATTTTTGTTGTTGTTGTTGTTAACTAATTCAAAATACCTTTGTGCAAAATGGCAATATTGAACTACAGTGAGAAATTTAACTTCTGAGTGAATGAATTATTCTTTGCTGTTCTGGAGAAAAGTCTACATTAGGAAGACAAATTATAACTGCAAGATTGCTAATGAATCATAGACACAGAGAAGGGAAATTGGTTGTATGCTCTTAATGATCCTGGTCAGCAAGATGATTGCCAGATGAATCTATCTCTACTATAAGAGTGTATTGGCCTAGAATACCAGAATACTCATTGCAGGGCTAGCCTCAAGGGTGTGCAACCTGTGCAGTCGCACTGGGCCAACACACAGAAGGAACCCACTCTTGGTTTAATGCTGTGCTGTTGTTCTGACATTTTAAATAACATTATCTTTGGACTTGTGTTTGTAAGTGAAGTCTGTTGGGACAAAGGAGCATGCCTGTGAATGAATAGAGGACATATACGCAGTATGTGAATCTGCCATTTCTTGCTACCTTATTTTCATTGAGCATCTTGAGCACAATAGGATGCTCCATGAACACAGAATTCCAGTAGACCCAGGATGTGTGGGAGTTCAGAGAGAGTCAAAGTGTATTGCTTGTATTAAGTAAGCACGAAGCTGACAGCCCAAGAGGCCATTCTTTCCATTCTCACCAGAACTTGCTTAGATTCCAGAAGGATGACATGGTGTTGGGACAAACACTTCTATTCTTTCATACTCATGCTACTTTCCTGTATTAGCTACCCACCTATGCTGAAAATGATGACGTGGGAGGAAAAAGAGAGCAACCTTGTATTAGTCTATTTTCACACTGCTGATAAAGGCATACCAGAGACCATGTAATTTATAAAGAAAAAGAGGTTTAATGGACGCACAGTTCCACGGGGCTGGAGAGGCCTCAGGATCTTGGCGGAAGGTGAAAGGCATGTCTTCCATGGATGGCGGCAGACAAGAGAACGAGGGCCAAGCAAAAGGGGCAACCCCTTATAAAACCATCAGATCTCATGACACTTATTCACTACCACCAGAACAGCATGGGGGAAACTGTCTCCATGATTCAGTTGTCTCCCCACCACAACACATGGGGATTATGGGAGCTACAATTCAAGATGAGATTTGGGTAGGGACACAGCCAAACCATATCAGACATATAGTTTCTTTTCCTTTCAGTCCTTTTGAATTCATCAGTAAACTGAAGGTAGAAAGTATTGGTAAAATGTGCATGCAATCAAGAAGTGAAATAAAAACAGTTGAGTTAGTTTTGTCTGTGTTTCTCCTTTGCTGGTAAGAATGAAATATATATGCACGTATGAGCTACAACATGTGAATTGTGTAATTTCAATAATTTCACATACAAATTAAATGCTCTTGTATTTACATTTAAAACTAACATTGAACAATATAAAGATAAATAGTGAAGTTCATGCTAATAATTTAAAATATTAATTTTTCTTCACTTAGGAAGACATTAAATAGTGAATAAAAAACACCACATGGTGGAGAATGCAGAAAAAAGAAAAACTTTTATTTTTTAACACTTATACTGGCACATTTTCCTGCTCTTTTAACTAACAACATTGAATTTTCACTTTGTGCTGTATCCTACAAATTACGGAGTCAGTACTGACTCATTGTGGTCCACAAGAGAACATTCTATATCATTCTTCAGACACACTGCCATTTTCTGAATTTCAAGCAGATTATCTTCTCTCTTTTGGTAGAAGGAAAAAAGAAATACCTTTTTTTCCTTTAGATTGATTACGATACAGTTGATTATATACTCTTTTATGATATCAATAATAATTCAGTCATGCCTTCTTGAGACTGTATCCTGGTCCTCTTGATTAAATTTTGATTTGATTTGCAAGCTAGCCTAAATTTACTCCAAGTTTACTCTTCAGGTGGCTAATTTCATCCTACTTCACAGAGTTGTAAGGGCTTAATTTATGTATTCAGTAAATATGTACTGAGCAGCTATTTCCAGCAGGGCACTTTGGGAGGTGCTGGGACTCAGCAGTGAGTAAGACAGACAGGGTCTATGCCTTTATGGGGATGCATTTGGGTGGGGGAGACAGACAATAACAAGTATATTAAAAAAGCAAACTTCCCAGATTTAGTTGAATCCATGGTAAGAAAAAGCAGTGTGATGGAAAAAACAGTAACAAGGAGAAGCCATTATAAATAGTGTAATCAAGGAAGGACTGAGTAAGAAGAATGTATAATATCTGATCTGGGACCTGAATAATGAGTCAAAGTTCTAGAAAGAGAACGTTTCAGACAGAGGGAGCTAGAATTATCGAAGTGTAAAGATAAAATACTGTGGGTATAGTGAGTTGAAAGATGGCCTTCAAAAAGATATAACCATGCCCCAGACCTTGTGAATGTGAACTTATTTGGAAAAAGATTATATTTGCAGATGTAATTAAGGATCTCACAGTGAGATAATCCTTGATTAACCAGGTGAGCCCTAAATCCGGTGGAAACTGTCTTTATAACAGATAGAAGAAAACAAGACAGACACAGAGGAGGAGGCCATATGAAGGCAGAGGTACAGATTGGAGTTCAGTTGCCATAAGCCAAGGAATACCTGGAACTCCCAGAAGCTAGGAAGAGGCAAGGAAGAATTTTGCCTTAGAGTCTTTGGAGAAAGCATGGCCCTGTGACACCTTATTTTGAGTTTATGTCCTCTAAAACTGTGAGAGAATACATTTTTGATGCTTTAATTCACCTGCTATGGTTTTAATATTTGTGTACACTCCAAAGTTCATTTAAAACTGAATCCCCAATGCATCAGTATTAAGAGGTGTGACCTTTGGGAGATAATTAGGTCAAGAGCACTTATGAATGAACTAATAATCTTGTAATTGGCTAGAAGGAACTAGCTAGGCCCCCATCTTTTGCCTTTCCCTCCCTTCTGCCATGTGAGGACGCAGCATTTGTCTCCTCCAGAGGATGCAGTAACAAGGTGCCATCTGAGAAGCAGAGACAAGGCCATCATCAGACACTGAACCTGCCAGCGCCTTGATCTTGAACTTCCCAATCTCCAGAGCCGTGAAAAATAAATTTCCGTTCTTCATAAATTACTCCACCTTAGATATTTTGTTATAGCAGCACAAATGAACTGAGCCACCACCCAATTGGTGGTAATTTGTTGTGGCATCCTCAGAACACCAATACACTTGATATTTTTTGAAGAAATAAAAGGGGGTCAGTGTGAGTAAGATAAAGTGAGAAGGTGGAGGAGACTGAGAGGATATCAGAAAAGCAGGCTGAAGCCAGATTCCCAAAGGTCAGGTAGACATGGGAAAGAGTTGGAATTTTTATTATGAGTCTTGGGAAGCGGTTAATGGATATTAAGCTAGAGAATCATTTGGTGTACATTTAAGCTGCAGTGCAGAGAATGGGCTGTCAGAGAGTCAAAGAGTGCAGCAATACTGTAGCGGAAAGTAGTAAAAATACTATAGTATTTGACCAGCTGAGAGATGATGGTGGCACAGACCCGTCTCATCTCAGAAATACAAGACGGGGACCAGATTGAGATATATTTTGAGATTAGAATGACAGGACCTGGCGAGAGATTGGATATAAGGAATCCAAGATAACTTCTGATATTTTCAGAGCAAACAAGTGGGTAATGGTAATGTCATTCACTCAAATGGCAATGACTAGCAGAGAAACAGGTACCCACTGTTGATAGTGGAAATCAGAAGATTCTGTAGAACATAATTAAGGTTTAGAAATCCAATTGGAGATTTTTAGATAGCATTACTTGAGATAATGTATGCTAAAAACATAATTAATTAGACATATGTAATTGCTCAAAAAATGAATATATCCTTTAACATTTAATAATGACTTGGTTTTCTTACTTTAGTTCTCACAAAATAGCCATTTTATTGTTTGGGATATCACTCCATCACTCTTTCACTGCGGTCATTAGTTCTTGCCTTCATTTATTATTAGACTAGACTAATGGCCTTTGTGGGCAAAGTTCCATGAACCAAGCTCATTTTCATGTCTCCATATTTGATATTTCTACACCAGTCCACAGGTCATAGAGTGTAATGTCAGTTTAGGGCTAAAACTTGCATCACAAATTAGCAAGTGATTCCTCCAAAGTAAGCAGTTCCCTGACACTGGTGATTTGCAAATATTAAATCCACCAACTAGAAGAAATGCAAGAATCAACTTTTTGTCCAAACTCTACT
Source organism: Papio anubis (assembly GCF_008728515.1). Taxonomy (NCBI): domain Eukaryota; kingdom Metazoa; phylum Chordata; class Mammalia; order Primates; family Cercopithecidae; genus Papio; species Papio anubis. The sequence goes on from NC_044979.1 coordinate 153,096,687, forward strand.
TTAATCTTGGCTCAAAAAGCCTGGAAATCTGGGCTTATGGATGCTCTTTCTAACCCTTCTCCATTTAATTATTATGACTCTGGCAGAAAGAGAAAGTATATATTTTTTTCCCTAACAAAGGTAATTGAATAATGCCTAATTAGATTAACTGCACTACTTTGAAGCCACAGTGATAGATGATATATAGGAGGCCTGGCACTGATAATTGTGAGAGAGAAATTATTTAATGTAAAATGAAGACTACAGAGTGCAGAGGCCACAGCTTTGACCTGGGTGTCCTCTTCCCCTCTCAAACTTTGGGTATATATTTTTATATTAAAAATTGAATCTTTCCAACTATTAAAATATGCCTGATTCCTCTTTATGACTTGTAACTGTATATGCTGATTTAATAAGTTTAGATTGCCTGAATTATTTCTGGCTGAGCAGAGCATAGCAGTTTAGTTGCTTTCTGTTTAGAGAAGGGAGGAACACAACATTGGCACTCCCCACATCCACCGTTGCAATAAATATAAAAACAATACTGGGAAACGCCAGAGTGCCACATACAGTGGTCCTTCTGATCTCATTTTTATTGGATTCAACCTCAATGTAGTAAGAGTTTAGATAGCTGTCCTCCTTTCAGGGTAAACAGACATGTATATTCTAGAGAATGACTTGGGAAAAAGCTACCATCTTAGATGTCATACCACCTGCTCTGACCTAAAGCACTTTGGCAGATATTGACTATGAGAAAAACTTGTGATGCTTCACAGTGTGGGTGGTGAGGACAAGAAGCCATTTTTTAATGTTCCATAACCAAAATTTTAACCATCTGGGGAAAACGGCCACCAACTTTTTCTTTGTATTGCTTGTGCTGTATCCCTACAGCCTACAGAACATTATACATTTTCCACTTACCCATTCGGGACTTGTCGAGCTCCTACTATGTCCTGTGCTTGTGAGAAGTATGTTACTTTATTTGATGATATGGAAACTGATAAGGAAGGAGTTAACATTGGTAACTGACAAACAGTGAAAGAGGCCAAACTAAAAATCTCTTTCTTCCTGAGAAAAAGAGGAGGAATTGATTTGCTTTTCTCAAAAATGAACGCGTTCTCATTTGTCTCCCTAAAACTTAAAGTAGAAGAAGTTATGAAGGAATTTCAGTGTTTCTTGGTGTCTCTTCAACTCTGACATTTTTGTGAAAATATTATGGAGTCCCAGAAGTTTTAAAATATTTATTTCTTTGCAAAATGAAGTGATTCCTGACTAAGCAATTTGGATGGAATTAAAAAACAATGAGACATGGTTGGAGGAACTAGGTCTGGGCATATAAGACTTTTTATATTTGCTTCTTGTTTGGTGCATAGTTTTTATATCCATGAATTTAGAAAATCATTGCATTTAGTACTGGGAAATAATACAGCTGAAAATATGTAGCAGCAAAGGAAAAAAAGAGAAACAAAAATTCTGAAACCCATTAAACCCTATCGTCAAAAAAATATTGGCAAGATTTTGAAAATTTGTTTATGATCTTTGAACTTCAAAATGAATGGCATACCAGGTAACTGAATAATGTTTTCAATTGCGGAGTAATTGTAAGCACTGGAACTGCCCAAACATATTGATAACACTATATGCTGAAAATCTTTTTTTGGATCTATTTTGCATTTACAGCTGTTAGTAAAACAAAAACTATATGCAAGTCTCTGACATTCATCCTTCTCAGGGGCAGAAATGCAACCTACTCTCCAGCCACTTTAGACCCATCGAATATTATTGGTTACAGATTTGTTTTAATGTTCAGAGCTTCAAAATTTTGAAAAAAGTAGAATTTTGGTTTACAATGATTTTCAGATGACACTAAAGAACACTTTAGTATTGATTAATCATTTTAAATTTGTAAACTGAGATGAACACAATTACAAAACACCACAAAATTACTATTTTCTGTTTGGGAAAGAATTTTTATTTCCTACATTATTCTTGTACAGTGTATTCAATATAAATAGACACAGTGTGTAAGCTTCAGCCTCAATAATGGCTGATGGTGATACATTTGAGTAATTCTATCACCAGATGAATGAGGTAGGCTGCTGTGAATGTGTTACTGAAGTAGGGTATTAGCCAAAATTGTGACTTATGGCGATCAAAATAGATGTTTGATAAATCAGTTGATAAACTTTTTAGAAGTTTGCCAAACTCATGCGAAAATTTTAGAAGGTATCTGTCTTTACCAGATTAGCTGTATAATAAAACAGATCGGGAATTTGCTCTACACTGTTTTATAATTATGAATCCAAGATCAAACATGACTCAGATGTATAACAATACTACTTAGGAAAGTAATGGGATCTGTTTTTCTACGACATTTTAATTTCGATTATATTAGTTTGCTAGGGTTACCATAACAAAATACCAGAGACTGAGTGGTTTAAACAACAGAAATTTATCTTCTCACAGTTCTGGAGGCTGGTAAGTCTGAGGTCAAGTGAGATTTGGTTTCTTCTGAGGCCTCTCTCTTTGGCTGGCAGATGGCTACCTCCTCACTGTGTCCTCACACGGCCTTTGCTCTGCGTGCTCTCATCCCTGGTGTCTAAATTTCCTCCTCTTACAAGAACACCAGTCAGATTGGGTTAGGACCAACACTAACAGCCTCATTTTAATATCATCATCTCATTAAAGACCTTTTCTTCAAATACGGCTACATTATGAGGTCCTCGGGGTTAGGACTTCAACACATGAATTTTTGGGAAACGTAATTCAGCACACAACACCAGTGTAATTTGTACATCTGCCTGTGTTTGTTGAGCTTCTAGTCATCAGCACTGAGCTAAGCACAGGTGATACCATGGAGGCAGGGTTTCTGCTTTCCTGGAGCTCACAGCCTAATGGAGTAGAAATCAGTTACTAGTGGAGTAGAAAGTCAGTTAAGAGTTAATGCAAACAAACAATGACATAATTGCAGATGGTGGTAATTGCTGTGAAGGCAATGAAAAGAGTATGTGGTGGAGATCAAAGGAGTGAGGGTGGGAGAAAAAGGGGTGTGAAACGTGCTTCATGGGATCCTTAGGAAACACTCCACAGAGGGACATTTTCCTCAAGGTGTGACAGGTGGCTGTGTTTAAAAACTGGAAGAAAGGGAGGCTGAGGCATAGCGGATAAGAAGTCAAATGAGAGCCTTGAAGGGCATCAGGTGTTTGGATTTATATGGACTTTGAGGCTTAGAGAAGAGTTGGGTATTAATTTGAATTGCATTATAAAGTCCTTGAACACGTTTAAGCAAGAAAGGCATTTCTATTTGACAAATCTGACTCTAACTGCTGTGCTGTAGCTTGGAAGGGACAGAGTAGATACAGGGATCCCATTTAAAGGGCTGTGGCTGTAGTGCAGGGCAGTAGCAACAGCAGATTGGATGAAGGTAGTAGCAGTGCAGATGAGTGACAGATAAACGTAAGATACATTTGAAGTGTAGGAATGACAAGACTTGAAAATAAGTTAGATGTGTGGAGTAAGGAGAGAATAGAACCAGTGATGACTCCCAGGTTTGAACACCTGAGATGTTAGTGCTAGTGTGAAGGAGAAAACTGGGAGGGGACAGACTTACATAAAGACTCAATCATGATTGAGAAGGGGTGTTGAGATCCAAATGTGTAGGTTGGGTCATGTTGACTTTGTGGTGCCTATTAGGTTATCCTAGAAGAATTGTAGACTTGTTGGAGTAGGAACATGTTATGAAGGTAAGAAAAGGAAAATTGGAGTAAAAATATATTCATTTACTAATGATTACTAATGGCCCCCAGTTAAAACAGTATCTGTGAGCTTAAGTAACTTGTTTTTTTATATTATTATACTTTAAGTTCTGGGGTACATGTGCAGAATGTGTAGGTTTGTTACATAGGTATACATGTGCCATGGTGGTTTGCTCTACTCATCAACCCGTCATCTACATTAGGTATTTCTCCTTATGCTATCCCTTCCCTAGTCCCCCAACCCCTGACAGGACTCAGTGTGTGATGTTCCCCTCCCTGTGTCCATGTGTTCTCATTGTTCAACTCCCACTTATGAGTGAGAACATGGTGGTGTTGGGTTTTCTGTTCCTATGTTAGTTTGCTGAGCATGATGGTTTCCAGCTTCATCCATGTCCCTGCAAAGGACATGAACTCATTCTTTTAATGGCTGCATAGTATCCCATAGTGTATATGTGCCACATTTTCTTTATCCAGTCTATCATTGATGGGCATTTGGGTTGGTTCCAAGTTTTACTTTTAAATTAAGATTTGACTAAAGGTTAGGTACAGCTTTGTCTTTTTTTTTTTTTCCATAGATGTTGGACATTCATATGTGACACATTCTGGGCTTATAGGGTTTCATATTTGTGTTCCTATCTCATTTGCTGATGCTATTAGTAAAGATGTGTTGAGGAGGCAATGTCAAGTTATTTGAAACTGAAGACTGTCATGCTACATTTTTAGAGTGTAACAAAAGAATAGTTTAGAACTTAAATGAAAGTGCCAAACAAAATGCTTTTAGCGTGGCTTTGCAAACCGTACATTTGGCAGGAATTTCAAGAAATGTTTGGCTCCTCTGGCTTTCGTAATTTAGTGAGTTTAGTGATTTAGTAAAGACTTCCCGTTAACTACCTCTTAAATATTTAATGCTCTAGGCAGACTGATAGGATGATAAAAAGTTTGCTGTTGATGAAGAAAATAAATCATTTGGCCCCAAACTATTGGAACCTGAAAAAGAGTCTTGTTTTTATATAAGTTTTTCTTATTTTTAATGAAAGTAATTGTTAATGGAAAAGATAGGTCAGGAAGATAAATTGTGCACATGAAAAGGAACAACATATGACAGGCATCTTATGTAAATTTGATAAAGAATTGAGTATGATTTTAAAGGTAGGAAAAAAATCAGATTAGCTGTTGTGTCATTATCCACCTCTTGAGAAGTTTGTTTTGCAGGAAGGATTCTATTTTCAGTGTTTAAATTGCTCCCAAGAATAAAGGAAGATTTACCAGGAGAAGTTTATTACTAAACAGATCAGGAGAAGTCTTGGTATTTATGTATACTAAAGGCTACTCTTCATTTACTCACATTAGGACAGTGATAAACAGCAGGGCATACATTTGAATTTTTTTTTAAGTAGTGATTAATTTTATAGGGTGCTATGAACAAATCTTAGGCATTAACTTTTTCCAATGTCTTTATTTTACTGATGAGGAAGCTAAGATCTATACAGGTTAAATGCAACTGGCTACAGCTTGTTATTGGAAAGCCTGGTTCTAACCCAGAGATTCTGACTTCTAGGCTAGTACCTTTCAACTCCATAAAGCGGCGTTTTATAGCCTGGTGTCTTCTTTTGTTAAATAACAAAATATTTTGATAGTTCCTTTGTTAAAAGTATAAGTCTGTACTTTGTTAGAAGAAAAATATTAATTGAGTAGGAAATCAGTTACTTTTTGTTAGGTATTTTTGCCATAGCTAGAAAAAGGTTTGCCAGCAAGGATATACTAGGTTTAAAACAGATTGGGTTCCCATGTGCTTCTACTACTCAAGCATATTGGCATCTTTTGAGTAGTACTGACACGTCTTTCCTGTTTAGCAAAGGCTTAGTTATCCCTTGTATCACACATTTTTGCTGCCACTGTCCAGAATGAGGGAAGTATCCCTGGCCAATATTTGGAAAGACACTTTCTGAAGTATGTGAATTGAGTTTGTCACTTTTGATTTTGTTAACGTGAGTTTCAGACTAACTACTCTGAGGGCTGACATGTTTAAGCTAAGGGGGTAAATGTTTTAGATCCCCACAAATATATTTATTTTTCTCTAACCTGTGTCTAAATAGGTTTTCAAACATTGAAGAAATAGAAACATACTGCAGGGTATATTTAATTTCTCATTAGGTACACTGTAAGTTTCATATTTCAATAAGTTTAATATTTATTTTCATGTTTGATATAGCAGTTTTCAAGCCCAAGCTCTTTATGGATTGTCTATATGACATAGAAACTACACAGCATTATCAGCTGTGAATGCGGGAGGAGACCAGTTCTGAAGGAGTTAGAGCAATTATGCCTGAACATTTAAGAAAGAGAATAAAGACTATTATGGACAGATAAAATTGTAAGAGGAAAGATGTAATACTGTAAAGTAAAATTTGGCAAATAAATGTTTTTTCTCTTGCCAAAGAACCATAGGATCTTTACATCATTGTAATTGGCATTGCTAGCTTAAAGCACTGTTTATTGAAATGCTGATGTGGCATTCTGCACTGACCTCAGAAGACATTTTGTTGCCTGTAGAATTGCCAGTACCAGAGGTAGCCAAAACAGTTTTTGGTTTCCATTAAAATATGGAATTGGTCGAGCACTGATTAATTTGTCACGGCTGAAAGGACTAACATTTTACAGTGACTTCATTGCAAATGACATTAATATTTTAGAAATGGAACCCCATTTGATCATTGATTCTATCAAACTTTCAAGTAGTCTTACAAAGGTAGATCAACAGGAGCATATTTTGGGAGAAAAATGGAAAATCAAGTAGTCTATATTTATTTCCTAATATTTATTTTGAAAAGTTTTTTCTGCTTCATTTGAAATAAGCAGAGTTAGTGAGAAGTATAAAGAGTTGGTAATAAATTGTACAGGAGGCAATAGATTGCTTTTCAGTTATTGCAGTTCTGAGGACTGAAAAGAAGGCAGCCTCATACAAGACTGTACCAGGATATCTGTACTAACCGCTACACATTTTCAGCACTGATTATATCTATGTTTATCTCCATTTATATGACATATATAGTATGTGTGTTATGACATATGATATATGACATAAATGTGTATAATTTATGATATATATCACATATAAAATCACATGTATCACATCACCTTATATGACATATATGACATGTATATATGTCATATGTGAGAATAAGATATATATCTGTGATGAAAATGTGTAGCTGTGAGTATGGTTATCCTGGTACAGGCTAATATTAAGCTGTTTTCTTCTTTGTGATTTTCAGTTTTTCAGGATTGCAGTAATTCTGCTATGTTTATGTATCCATATATCTTTATCCATATATCCATATATATATCCATATATCCATATCCATATACAGAGAGAGAGGGAGGAAGAGGTCACAGAGGTAGAAAACTTAACTAACTGATGTGTGATAGAAAAGCTGTTCTAATAAAATATCAAATTCAAGATCACATGCAAATTCTACAAACATTTTTTTCTCCAATTTTTTTATATGGCTTATGACTGTCATACTCACTTGGCCTTAGTACATTATCCATGTTTAAAGCTGGTTGATATAGTAAGTTAGACATAACAAAATACCATATAGCCTTAAAAAAGAGGAAATCTTGACATGGATGAACCTGGAGGACATTTGCTAAGTAAAATAAGCCAGGCACAGAAGGATAAATACTGTATGATTTCACCTATATGTGGAATCTACAAATGTTAAATTCACAGAAGTAGAGAGTAGAATGGTAGTTACCAGAGCATAGGGTGTAAGGATGGATAAAAAGATGTTGATCAAAGGGTATGAAGTTTCACTGAGACAGGAGGAATATGTTTTAGAGATCTGGAGAGTGGAATTTTAAATGTTCCCATCACCATGCTGAGTGTGTGAGATGCTGGATATATTAATTCATTTGATCTAATCATTCCGCAATGTATATCAAAACATCGCATTGTACCCCACAAATATATCTGTATAATTTTTGTATGTCAGTTAAAAAGAGAAAAGAAAACCAGCCACTGATATCAAAACAATACTTGCTATGTCCCCAATTTCTTAAATGACGAATTAGGCAACAAGTCTCTGTTTTTCCAGCTTGTTTGTCCAGGGCTGTCACTGTGACCATACTCCCACGTGAGTGAGACTGGTAGTCCATTGATCACTCTTCTTTCCCAGCTCATTGACACTATTTTTAATTTACTTTCTTCTCTATCTAATTTAGATCCTAAAATCCATCCTTTTTGTAACACTCAACAATAATTGGCTGCTTGTGGCATCTCTCCTCACTTTCCCTCCTTCCCATCCTTCCATTTTACTCATGGTGTTTCCTCCATTTCTTCATTTTGTTCTTGTTAGTTGGCAAATATATAACTGGAACTGAAGAGCTTATATAGAGAATTTAAATAATAATAAAGAATGAAGAATTATAACAAAATGAACCCACCCTTATGTCCCCCTACTGAGGCTAAGAAACACCAATTATCTTCCTCAATTGTGTTTCCACTCTACTCTCTTCTGAGATGATCAATATCCTGACTTTGTGTAAGTTATTTCCTTGCCTTTTAGTTTTGAAAACTGAGGAGCAAGTATGAACCTGTATAAAGAAGGAGCAATCTTCCACTATTAGAAAAAGCTTCCAAGCAAAAGATAGGTTGAACAGGGTTTGAGGTTCATAGTCTCATGCCTTTAGCTTCCTTGAGAACTACAGCAACGTCTCTTTGGAAAGTTAACAGAGAGATCGTGAGTAATGTATGAGAAAAACAGGGCTCACCACAGTTAGGGTATCCAGCAGGGCTAGAGTGTGGACTAGGTCCTATGTCTGTGAAAAAAATGTGATCAGAGAGCGTGGGGCATTCTGTTTTCTGCTTTTGAACTCCTGGTGTCATACCTGAAGCTAAGTCAATACCAAGGTGGGGAAAATGAACATCTTTATCTGGTCCACAGTGACAGAACATAGTGGGAGAGTAGAAATTTTATAGAATATATTCAGAAGAATTCAACTACCAAAAGATTCTTGGTCATCGTTACCTGAACATTCTATCCTTACATTAAAAGGAGAGTATGATGGTGACATGATATCTCTCTCTTTCTGTCTCTTTTTGTCATAATGTTTCAACTAGAATGATTGCTTTTTCTGCTGGATGTAGGGCTGGCATCTTAGGACCTTCCTTCCCATCTTCCCCAGAACTCTGATTTCTTTCCTGTCTTGAAGCACTATCTTAGATATTTTTTGGTTGTTTCTTGATAAAGGATTCATGGGAAGTAAAAGTTTTGAGACTCCTCATGTCTGAAGTTGTTTTTATTCAACCTCTTACTTTAATGATCGTTTGGAGGGATGTAGAAATATGATTGTCAAACCATTATCCTTCAGGATTTTGAAGGCATTCCTCCAGTGTTGATTGTTTCTTGTGTTGCTGTTTATAAAGTCATTTCAAATCTTGTTCATGCAGGTCACTTGATTTCACTTTTAGTAAAAGATAAATACTTTTTTATCTTCAAATAATTAAATTTTCATCTTAAAAATAAAAAAATTATTTATGTTTTAATATCTTTTTGAAATTTGTAGAATCTTTGTCCTCTGTGTTCTGAAAGTTTACAATGATGCGATGATGTGCATTGGCATGGGCTTATTTTCCTTTTTTTGTTTTGTGTGGTGAGTGGGGCATTCCAGGAGGTGTTATAATTCAAAAACTTATGTTCTTCAATTCTGGAAATTTTGCTTCAGCTATATCATTAATATGTTTCTGTTCTTTCCTTAGAGATCTTTTTGTTCCAAATGTGAGACATCCTGCACTGCATTCTTTTTTAAATTCCACCTATTTTTCATCTCCTTAACTTCTTGTTCTACTTCTGAGAGATTTCTTCAACTTTATCTCACATATCTGCTGTTGTGTTTTTCCTTTCTGTTATTATGCTTTTAATCATACTCCATGAATGTAATATCTTCTCTAATTTTTCTGACTAATGGTAGATAGTTTATAGTCTGTTTTTTTCCTCTCCATGGTTTTTTCCTTCAAGCTGCAGGAAGTTTTTTTTCCTGTTTGTTAGTTTTGTTTCTAGCTTTCATTTCAGAAGTCTTCCTCAATATCTGGTATTTCTGCTCATGATTTAGAAGAATGAAAACATCAGATTTAATCTTCTAAATGTATAGGTAGGGACTGCAATGTAGAGTTTTACTATAGGATGATTTGGGAGAGTCTTACATTGAGGAACCTCCATGTCATTGTCTTCAGGTATTTCCACTTTAAGCTAATTACAGTCTCTAGCAAATTGTGTTCCAGTTTCATCCTTGAGGGTAAGATCCTGATTCCAGAATTCTGGGAGTGGAGTGGGGAAAGACGCTGAGATTGTCTGCCTTTAGCGTTCAGCATTCATGTGGCTATTTATTTTCTTTTTTGTAAAATACCATACCCACTTTCTCAGGTATATTTAATCTGTCTCTCCCCTGCCTCTCTGCCTCTATCTGAAGTGAATAATTTTCATCTCTTTTTCTATATTTTATTTTTTAGAGCAGTTTTAGGTTCATAGCAAAATTGAGCAAAAATGTACATACAGAGAGTTCCCATATACCTCTCAACCTCACACATTCACAACCTCATTCCATATCAACATTCTTCCCCAGAGTGGTTTTTGTTACAATCAATGAACCTGACACATCATTATCACCCAGAGTTCATGGTTTACATAGGGTTCACTCTTGATGATGTACATTTTATGGGTTTTGTCAAATGTATAATGACAGATATCCACTGTTATTATATCATACACAATGGTTTTGCTGCCCTAAAAAATCCTCTGTGCCCTGCCTATTCCATAATCTTCAACACATATTTAAGCTTCCTCCGTTAAAAAAAATCTTATATAACCCTCAGTGTCTGCCCCTGTACCTCTTGTCTCTTACATTGGCAAACTTCTTCTTTTCCTCGCTGTCTTCTCAACCTGCTTTAGTCTACCATTCAGCACTATTTTCCATTTTTTTCTTTAAAAATTTTTTAAAAATTTACATATAATAATTGTACATATTCATGGGGTACAAAATGATATTTTGATACATGTATATAATTAGCAGTAATTAAATCAGAGTAATTATTACATTATCATCTCAAATATTTATTATTTCATTGTATTGGGAACTTCAAAATCCTCTTGTCTAGCTCTTTGGAAAGATTCTATACATGATTGTTAACTATAGTTGTCCTACAGTGCTGTAGAACACTAGAACTTATTCCTCCTATCCATCTGTAACTTTGTATTCATTACCCAACTTCTCATTATCCTCCCCTATCCACTATCCTTCTCACAATTAGGTATCATCTCACCAGAGTTAGAATGGCTATTAAAAAAGACAAAAAATAACACATACTGGTGATGATATGGAGAAAAGGGAACCCTTATACACTGTTGATGGGAATATAAATTAGTACAGCCATATGGAAATCAGTATGGATGTTCCTCAAAAAACTAGAAATAGAACTACCCTATGATCCAGCAATCCAACTATTAGGCGTTTGACCAAAGGAAAGAAAATCAGTGTGTCAAAGAGACAGCTGCATCCCCATGCTTATGGCAGCACTATTCACATAGCCAAGATTTGGAATCAACCTGAGTTCATCAGCAGATGAGTGGATAAAGAAAATGTAGTATATATACACAATGGCCATAAAAAATAATGAAATCCTGTCATTCGTAGCAACACAGATGAGCCTGGAGGACATTATGTCAAGTGAAATAAACCAGGCAGAGAAAGATAAATAAATACCACAAGTTCTCACTCATATGTGGGAGAAAAAAAGTTGGGCTGTTTTGTGAAATATCTCTAGCAAAGGCCATTTCTGTGTCACAAAATACAAAATGGATTTTTTTGGGGGGTTATAATCTTTCTTGGCCTTTCATGAGCATCTAACATTCTCTTTCTTTGATTTCAGCCTTATGGTTTTCATTATACCTGTTATACAACTCCCTTTTCGCCTCCTTTACAGGATGATTCTCCCATACTCATTCATTAACTCAGAATGGGCAAGATTCAGTGCCTGGTTGTCTTCTTCCCCTTGTTTTGTACTCTCCCACGGCAGTCTTATCAGTGCTCCTTGCTTTCATCAGCACCTATATGAAGACAATTTACCAAGTTATATCCCTGACCTGGTGTTATGGACTAAATTTTGTGTCTCCCCCAAATTCATATGTTAAAGCCCTTATAACCTAGTGTGGCCATATTTCCAGATAGAGCCTTTAAGGAATTAAGGTTAAATGAGGTTTTAAGAGTGAGATCATGATCTGATAGGATTAGTGTTGTTATAAGAAGTGACACCAGAAAGCTCTCTCTCTCTCTGTACACACAGAGAAAGGCCATGTGAGGACACATGAAAGTGACTGTCTACAAGCCAGAAAGGGAGCCTTTGTCAGACACCAAATTTGCCATCAAACCTTGATTATGAACTTCTGGGCTCCAGAGCTGTGGGGAAAAATAATGTCTGTTTTTTTAAGCCGTCCAGTCTATGGTATTTTGTTATGGCAGCCTGAGCAGACCAACAAACCTGGTCATCAAATGGGGCGAAGAGCATTTATTCAGATGTCAGCTTTTTCATTCGTATCCTTAAAAGTTCCCTCTAACTGCCTAAAACTCAAACTCAATCTTTTTTCCCCCCAACTTTTATTAAGTTCTGGGGTACATATGCAGGATGTGCGGTTTGTTACGTGGGTAAACGTGCTGCACAGATCGGCCCATCACCTTGGTATTAAGCCCAGCATCCATTAGCTATTCTTCCTGATGCTCTCCCTCCCCAGCATCCCCATAGGCCCCAGTGTGAGTTGTTTCCCCACAACGTGTCCATGTGTTCTCATCATTCAGCTCTGTTGGCCTCAGCAAACTGACACAGGAACAGAAAACCAAACACGGCATATTCTCACTTATAAGTGGGGGGTGAACAATGAGAACAAACTCACAATCTTATGCTTTGCTGTTCATTCTCAATTTGCAGAACCTGGTGTCTTTCCAATATTCTTTTTCTCTGTTAATGACACTCCCTTCTGTAATCTGAGTCAGAGAGCCCTAGGAGTCATTCTTGACACCTCCCTCTTCTCTTCATCCCACATTCTGTTCATTATTCCACTGACCCATTAGGTTTTACTTTCTTAATGTTTTTAAAATCTGTCCACATTTCTCCTTCCCCATTTCAAACACTTTCTTCCAAGGTGCCATCATTTATTTGATGTGAAACTCCCCTAACTGATCGCATTGTATCAATTCTTGCCTCCTTCCAGTTCTCTCCTGAAGTCAAGGGGACAGCTTTAAAGTGTCAAACTAGCCAGGCATGGTGGCTCATGCCTATAATCCCAGAACTTTGGGAGGCTGAAGCAGGCAGATCGCTTGAGTTCACGAGTTTGAGACCAGCCTGGGCAACAGGGTAAAACCTTGTCTCTACAAAAAATACAAAAATTGGCCTAGCATGGTGGTGCATGTCTGTGGTCCCAGCTACTTGGGAGGCTGATGTGGGAAGATCACTTGAGAAGGTCGAGGCTGCAGTGAGCCATGTTGGCACCACTGCACTTCAGCCCAGGCCACAGAATGAGACTCTTTCTCAAATGAATAAATAAATAAATAAATAAAATTATCAAACTCCTCAAATACCTTATTTCAGAGGTAGTGACGCTCCAGGAAACCGGAAGCCTGAATATAGTAGCCATCGGTCACCAGGGCAGTCCACACGTGGCAGCTGAATTCATGCTGAATCTTCATAAATAGGAATATACATTAATCGAAAGCAGAAAAGCTGGGAATTTGAAGACCTAGGTACCTCTGAAGTGCAGGCCATACAGTAGTAAATCTTACTCCTTGGACCAAAAAAAAAAAAAAAAAGCAGAAAAGGGAGTTTGTTGTGACCAAGGTTGATTAAACTGTTTGTTGGTGAAGAAACCTCTGACACAGAGTCAACTTGCTCCTGTGTCTGTGCTTCGGAGACTCACCTGAGGGGTAAGTCTGCGAAAAGAGATAATAGCTTATTCACTCCAGGGTCAGGCGACTAGGAAAGATAGTAAACCGCTACCATACATGAGTGTCCTATGGAAGAAATCGCTGAGGCGGAGTGTCAGGTTTCAGGTGTTCCAGCGTTGTATTTCCCACAGTAAGAATTATAATGAACAAAAAAAGTGAGGCCGAAGTTCTTTCAGGTACACAGTGAGATGCAAATAACATTTCTGTGGCTAAGTCAGTCATTTCTTCATTTTGGGTACTATAACTAGGAGAACAATTAAACTGGCGAAGGAAACTGCAGGAATGGACTGAGAAGGTAGATACTAACACTATGCCAGAAAGTGAAAAACAAATTCCTTTTCAGCAGCAACCATCTCAAAATGTGTATTTGTGGAAATCCGGGGTTCAGACACTCAGCAAATTTCTGAACTTCAGAAGTTCAGGATGACTGCGATGATAATTCCATCAATGAAAACTGACAAGAAATACTAGCTGTACAAATATATATAAGCAGTAATGTAAGGGAAAAAAAGCTAAATATTATGTCTCATAGGGAAATAACAAAGCAGATGAGTTTAGATGAAGAGGCTTAACAGCTAATAGATGACAGAGAAGAAATGAATGAAAATATTTCTCAAGGTATAGTCATTCTCAACAGAGAGTCATTCTCAATTTCAGTACTGTATCCTTTATAAATAATGTATCAAAGACAGTCAAACTCAAAATAGCAAAATTATGGTAGAGCCCTTAAATATGGATCTAGAGACTATAATGATATCTTTAGCCCAAACAATTGCACTTGTTAACCTGAATAGAAGGAAAACAGAGGGAACTCCAACAAAAGACTCTCCACAATTTCGTGGTGGTGGCGGCAATGATGATGATGATGAATGCAAAAGTAGGCAACAGCAAAGATATTGCCATCTGAGAGATTGAGATTTTGAATGTGATACTCAACTATGCAAGTTTAAACTTGACACAACTTGGGATAAAGGTGATTCTGTTTTATTGGTTCTCAGCAGCTATGTAAGTCAGTTATCTGAAACAATAGAAATGACAAAGATACAGTGTTTTGCAGAAAATAGTCATCAAAAAGTCCTGGAATATAGACTCATCGGGCAAGATGCCATGTGACATTGCGTTGTTTGTCATTGATGTAAGGCCTGGATTAAATCTGTTTAGGAGACATAGAACACAAGGCAAGTGAAGTTCCCATAGAGTAACAGATAGGTGACTAGGAGGAAGAATATAAAAAGTAAAGAACCACCAGACAGTAAAAAGGGGTAAAGTACATGAGTTCAGTGACAAGACTTACCAAGAAACACAGAGTTTAAACTTTTGAGAGTGGCAAGCAACAGCCCAGACCTTAACTTGAGTATTGCTGAGCTTAGAGGTTGGAATATGAATTTTTTTTACACAGGCGCCATCTCAGTTCACTGCAACCTCTGCTTCCCTGGTTCAAGCGATTCTCCATGCCTCAGCTTCCTGAGTACCTGGGATTTCAGGTGTGCACCACCACACTCAGCTAATTTTTGTATTTTTTTGTAGAGATGGGGTGTCGTAATGTTGGCCAGGCTGGTCTCGAACTCCTGGGCTGAAGTGATCCTCCCACCTTGGCCTCTCAAAGTGTAGAGATTGTGGGGCGTGGTGGCTCACAACTGTAATCCCAGCACTTTGCGAGGCCGAGGTGGGCTGCACTTGAGGTCAGGAGTTTGAGACCAGCCTGGCCAACATGGTGAAACCCCATCTCTACTAAAAATACAAAAATTAGCCAGATGTGGTGGTGCCCGCCTATAATCTCAGCTACTCGGGGGGCTGAGGCAGGAGAATCATTTGAACCCAGGAGGCGGAGGTTGCAGTGAGCCAAGATAGGACCACTGCACTCCAACCGGGGAAAGAGAGCGAGACGTTGTCTCAAACAAAACAAAACAAAGTGTGGAGATTACAGACATGAGCCACCACATCTGGCCCTGAAATGTTAATTCTGATGCGGGAAAACTACACTGTAAAAGAAAAATTTGTGTCTAGGTCAGAGAAAGAGAGAAAAGGAGAAAGAGAGGGAAAGGACAAAAATGAGCCTTTATTAAAAAACTATCAATTCTCCTGATGTTGAAGAAGAATAGTATCCTATAATATATGAAAACTAGAAAAGCTCAAAGAAAGGTGAGAAAAAAGCAGAATATGGCTGGTTTGATGAGTGTTCCAAAAATAAAGGCTGAGCTAAAACATCATTTCAAAGAATTGAAGATCAGAATTAGCATATATCCAAAAAAGTTTACAAGAAAAGTGATAGAGATTGTTTCCATAATAAACTTTTGCTGATAATCTAGCTGTGTTTATCATTCATGAATCCCTGAGGAACAAAGGAACAGAACCAACATAGAACTGCTGGTTGATTCTAAGTTCAGAGAAAAGAATACAGAGAAATGGCTGGAAATGCTGGAAGATTGTGTCAATGAACACATGACAAAGGGTGAACTTTGTAATTAAGATTCAGTAAGCATAGTGCCACACTTTAGTGACTTCCTTTCATTTATTACTGAGGACATATTGAAGACGAACAGCATGACATTAATTAATTTAAAGTGGAATGTTCTTATTTGTGTACAGATTTTTCTCTAGGAAAAAAATTGATTGAAGAGAAAATCAGTCATGTGCCCTTGGGGTAAAAATAGGCGTGTTTGCAAGAAACCCACCCAGGCTCATAGTGTTTGAGAAAAAAGAAAAATGACTCCAACCATTTTCAAATAAATTAAAATTTTATGAAGATTTTATGAAGAAGTTCTTCATTGGTTAAAGAATGATGAATTAACAAATATTCAGGAGATTTACAATTTGTAAACATTCAAATAATTCTTTTTGTATGATTGAATAATTATGTAAAGAATACTATTTAAAAATACTGTAAGGAATTTTCATTGCTCTTAAGATAAAACCAAAAATGTTAAACATGGCCTCTAATGCCAAACTTAGCTGGTATCTACCTTCTTTCTCTGCATGCTCTCTCTCACTCACTCTCTCCTTTTCTCACATTTCTCACTGCTACTTTCTGTCTGCTTTGTACTCTGTTCCTCAGTGTGACTAGCTGCTTGTCACTAAAGTTCATTCTGTCTCCCTAGATGATGTACCTGTTTCCCAGCCAAACTTGCTTTCACCTCATACATCTATTCTTCCTTGAGATTGTAGACACATCTTCACTTCTAAGAATCCTTTATTGGCCTCCTTACTTGGGTCAGAGGTTCTTTTAAGAGCCTTTCTTTGTTACCGCTTATCACAATTACAATATATTTTAAATTGTGTCATACCCACAAGTCATACCCTTAAGTCATACCCATCTATCCCATGTCATACCCATTTCAATTGTGTCATACCCACAAGTCATACTCTTAAGTCATACCCATCTCTTCCATGTCGGCTCCAAGAAGACTGGGAGTTTGTCAGTGTTCTTACTGAGCAATTTATTTTCAGTGCCTTGTATACTGTGCCCTGCACAAACCATGTACTTAGTATTTTTTGATAAAATTAATAAAAATGAATCCAAATAAAACATGTATAATAAGTGTCTTCCCCATTAATATTTCAATAGTTGTTTATAGTTGTGTTGGTTAAAGACTGTGTAAAAGGAATTCCTGCTGTCTGATTGTTTTCAACTGGGACATTGGTCTTTTCCTGCCTTTGTACTTGAACTGAAATACTGGCTCATGAGTCTGCTGGCTTTCAGACTGGAACTTGCACCATTGGTTCTCCTGTTTCTCAGGCCCTTGGACTTGGCTTGGAACCATACCATCCATGTACTTGAGTTTCCAGCTTGCCAACTATAGATTTCGTGAGTTCTCAGCTTCTATAATTGCATCAGCCCATTCCTTATTCTCTCTCTGTCTCTCTGCACACACATACACACACACACACATATATGTATATATATGCACCTCAGTTATATGTTTATATCTTCTATTGGATCTGTTTCTCTGGATAACTCTAATACAATAATTAGCTAAATTAAGTGAAAACTGAATAAACAAGAATATTGCTGTTAGCACAAATGGAATCATGGCTTCAAATGATTTGTGTCAGTGGGACTAGTAATTATTCCACCTTTGTGTGTAGTGTAAAACAAGGAAGGCTATTTGTGAATCAGACTCCAATCCTGCTTCTGATAACGGTGGTTGCAGCACCATCTGAAGGATAGCATTCATGGGTAGGCTCTGTGGAAAGGACTGGTGCTTGTACACACTAATAAAGTAGTTATATCGCCAGCACTTGCTCTTGAAACACAAATGGCACATACATACACAAATGTTCTCACATACACAAATGTACTCACACACACAGAGATTCTCTTTTTGTAGCCAGTAATGCCTGCTTTTAAATTCAAGCAACAATTAGCAGTCCTGCATTGGAATAGGTATTATAAGGTACTATACGCCTTCTGTGGATGTAGACCATCTTTTTCATCTTTGTGTCTCTAAACCCTAATAGACTGCTTGGACCATAACATGTACCAAAAAAATATTGTATGATGAATGGATTTAATGAATAAATGAATGCATAAAATACCTGCTCGTCTGTGATTAACATAGAATGCACATAGTTCACTCAAGGAGTTTTGAGTATTGAGAATACTATATGTTTGAATACTTGAAATTTGTGCCATTAGGGATATTTCTTCCCTGATAAGTAGAGTATTATTTAATAAGAATGGAAGGATTTTACCCAAAATATTACAGTCCTGGAGATTGCAATCAAGTTGCTGATGACGCCTCAGAAAAGAACCAGACAGACCATCATCATATTAAGATTTTGAAGAAGCATTGAAGGAGAACATCAGTGTTTTAGCAAAGCAAGTGATCATTCATCATTCAGAGGCACTCATTAAGTGCAGTATGGGAAATAAGTTTGATAGAATATGAAAGATTATGGCACTTTTGGTTTCCTTGGCAGGAAAAGCTCAAATGAAGTTTTGGTTAATTGTTTGAGGGTATAAGAAATGCATCTAAAAAATACTTTTAACATGAAGGCTGTGATGGCACATTTGAGAAGGAAGAAGCCCACTGCTGATAGTGATGCATGGCTATTTAACATAAGCAACTGAATCCAATTTAGCTGCTTCATCAGAAAATTCGAAAAGCAAGTATTTGTTAAGTTTCAATGACCTCCCAATATATAAATCTACAGCAAATTCTGCCAGAGAGATTATGGAGGATTTTGGTACTGATTGCTGGTCTAAGATTGAGTTAGAGTTAAATTTATTGGAATTTCTTTTTCATGCTCCCAAATTACAATTTATGCTACTAAATTATGTTTTCTGTCAAATATAAGGATATATATTTTACTATGTATTATTAAAAGCTAGGAAATTATGTATCTGACTTCCAATCTTATTCCATAAATATGGAACATTTCTTTTCCTGTAAACTGAGATTTTCAGGCTGGAAATTGCTCAATTTTAATGCATACTCTAGCAATTTATTTTCTCTTAATTACATAGTTTTATATCTGGTTTTTAAACCTCCATATGGGAATGCCTCATGACTGTTTAATTCATATTTGAATATTTTATTTCTGTGTTGCTTCTCATATGATGCTGCAGGTTTCAATGACCATCTCTAGGAACAAATGGCTGGTGAGAGATCCCACTCCATTTTCTGCATGAATAAGAGATCTTATCACAGCTTTGTGGAACAAACCTTGGGACAGGGATAGAGAAAATCATGTAGGGAGAAGAGGAAACAAATCGCTGCCATTACCCAAACAGAAATATGCTGGCTTCCTGCTACCACATTTTCCGGAAAGTATAACTTAGGGGGGTGTTATGGCCTGAATTCTCCTCCCCTCCCTCCAAATTCATATATTGGAAATCCTAATCCTTAGTACCCCAGAATGTGACTTTATTTAGAGATAGGGTCTTTATTTATTTATTTTTTTATTATTATACTGTAAGTTCTAGGGTACATGTGCATAACGTGCAGGTTTGTTACATATGTATACTTGTGCCATGTTGGCGTGCTGCACCCATCAACTCGTCAGCACCCATCAACTCATCTTTTACATCAGGTATAACTCCCAATGCAATCCCTCCCCCCTCCCCCCTCCCCATGATAGGCCCCGGTGTGTGATGTTCCCCTTCCCGAGTCCAAGTGATCTCATTGTTCAGTTCCCACCTATGAGTGAGAACATGCGGTGTTTGGTTTTCTGTTCGTGCGACAGTTTGCTGAGAATGATGGTTTCCAGCTGCATCCATGGGTCTTTAAAGGGGCAATTTTGAAATGAGGCTTTTATGGTGGGACCTAATCCAGTCTAACTGGTATCCTTATAAGAAGACGAAATTTGGACACACAAATAGGTACCAGGAAAGAATGTGCAGAGAGAAATGGTTATGGGAAGTGACACAACAGGTTGGCCACCCCAAGCAAGGAGAGAGGCCTCAGAGGAAACCAGACCTGATGACACCTTGATCTTGACCCTCCTAAGCCTGTAGAACTATGAGAAAATAACTTCTGTTATTTAAGTTACCCAGTCTGCGGTATTTTGTTCTGGCAGCTCTAGCGAACTAATACGGGGAGGTAGAAGAATCTTCATGGGTTGTGTTTTGTGCCAGATGGTGTGAGAGGCTCCTTGCAGGCATTCACCTCAGCACATTTCCGCAGCACTTTCAAGCAGTGTAGAAAGATGTCTGAGCTAGTGGGAAAGAGCTTATCTTTGGGCGATGAATATATAAACTTTCAGGTTGAATTGTGTTCCTCCAAAAAGATATTTTGAAATCCTAACACCCAATGCCTCAGAATGTGATCTTAGTTGACATTAGGATCATGGCAGATGTAGTCAAGATGAAGTCATTAGTGTGAGTTTTAATCCAATATGACTGGTTTCCTTAAAAAAAAAAAAAAGTAGAAATTTGAATGTAGACATGTACAAAAGAATGTCATGTGAAGATAAAGGGAGAAATCGGGGTGATGTTTCCACCAGCCCAGGGATGCCAGAGGTTGGCAGCAAACCACCAGAAGCTTGGAGAGAGGCATGGAACAGATTCTTCCTTACAGCCCTTTGAAAGAACACCTTGATTTTTGACTTCTAGTTGTTAGACTATGAAACAATAAGTTTCTTTGGTTTAAGCCACTCAGTTTGTGGTACTTCGTTACAGCAGTTCTAGGGAACCAATACTTGCCTTAGTTCTTTTTTCCTTCATATTTGAGAAATAAGAATGCCTGAATCCTAACTGGCAATCATAGAGTCTTTAGTTCCCTAAGCCTTATTTATCATCGTTATTCCAAATAATTTTCCTCTTCTCTTTTGTTCCACTTGTGATATTATCACCCAACAGTCTAGTCAGAAAGGTCATTTGTGACGTATTCCCCAGCTTTTATTTCTCCATGCCCAAAGAGTTGCTGGGCAGATTAAAAAATATATATGCTCATTTCAGCATTTACTTAATTTTAATTGTTGCTCTGATTTATTTTTCCTTCCTCCTAGTCTTCCATCTTTCTCTTTTCATCTAAATACTTTTTTTTCTCTTGTTAGTTTTTATTATTTGTCTCACTTATTTTTATAAATAAAATAAATGCACAATTTTTATTAAATTTGTTCTTCCTTTAAACTATATCCCCAAATAATTTACTTCTCTTCAAATATAAACTTCTATTCAAGAGCATTTTTTTTTTTTTTTTTTGGAGACAGAGTTTCACTCTTGTTGTCCAGGCTGGAGTGCAATGGCATGATCGCCATCTCGGCTCACCTCAACCTCTGCCTCCCAGGTTCAAGCGATTCTCCTGCCTCAGCCTCCCGAGTAGCTGGGATTACAGGGATGCACCACCACACCCGGCTAATTTTTTTGTATTTTAGTAGAGACAGGGTTTCTCCATGTTGGTCAGGCTGGTCTTGAACTTCTGACCTCAGGTGATCCGCCCGCCTCGGCCTCCCAAAGTGCTGGGATTACAGGTGTGAGCCATAGCGCCCAGCCAAGAGCAAACTTCTGTATTCATTTTTCTTTTTTTTTTGCCGGTGGGGGGAGGATGGAGTCTTGCTTTTGTTGCCCAGGCTGAAGTGCAATGGCACGGTCTCAGCTCACTGCAACCTCCACCTTCCACGTTCAAGTGATTCTCCTGCCTCAGCCTACCGAGTAGCTGGGATTACAGGTGCCTGCCACTACACCCTGCTAATTTTTGTATTTTTAGTAGGGATGGGGTTCCACCATGTTGGCCAGGCCAGGCAGGTCTCAAACTCCTGATCTCAGGTGATCCACCCACCTTGGCCTCTCAAAGTGCTGGGATTAACAGGCGTGAGCCATCGTGCTCCTCCAAGAGCAAACTTATTTAAATCTCTAAAATTCTTCTCACCAAGTCCTTCCCTAAACTTTACTGCTTAATCCAACTGGGGCTTATTCTTGCACCCTATTCTCACCTGGAAAGTGCTCTTGTATATGTTCCCAAGTTGAATCGACCTTGTGAAGTCCTCATCTTACTTGCATCTGTGCATTGTTGAAAATTTCCTTCTGAGATATTCTCTCCTCTCTTGGTTATATATGAAGCAGCATTTCATTCTGCTTAATTGGCTAGCTTTCTCAATATTATAAGGAAATTCCTTTTTTTAAAAAAAACCCTAAAGCCTGAGGTTTCCCAGGTGTCAATCAATAACTAAAGGGTCTGAGGTTTTACTTTACTTGCAAGTTAATCCGCCACAGTTTCTTATGACTCCTGGGTAAGAGACAAAGAATCATTTTACTCACAACAGTGGCAGCCAGAGAATTTAGCATTTGCATCATTTTCCAAGCTCCCGTTCCCAGAGGGTTGCCTGAAGAGAGCCAGGTGATGCCAACACATTCAGTAAGTTGTGTTATTGAAGAGGAACCTTGAGGTTAGAGTAAGCAAATTTTTTTATCTCAATTTTATTAGTAAAAACATGCAGAGGAAAATTTCTAGAATAATTATAAGAAAATGTTAATATTAATTATCTTTCAGAGGAAACATAATGAAATTTCAGAATAATAATAAAAGGTTTCTGAGACCTATAGATGACAGTTCCTTTTGAGCAATGTTGAATACAACACACTATGAGAAAGGAATTGGACAAACCACAGGAGTGTGCTGCCTAAAAGAGGACCTTTGCATTCAAGTTGGTAATTCCTTTACTCGAAAATCCCATTTTCTGTTCTGCTATCATTTTGTTGCTGTTTTTGCCTATAAATACCACCAAATACACTAGTGGATATCAGCATTTTAAAAATTTTTTCCAACAATGTCATTGATAATTGTTATATATTTATAATCCATTGATTGAGAATATACATATATATAGTCTATATAGTGTCCAGGGATATATGTGGGTTTTATATATATATATATATATGGATTATATATATGTGGATTATATATATATATGGACCATATATATATATAGTCCATATATGGTCCACACACACACACACACACACACACACACACACACAGATTATTTGATCCCTGGACACTGTACCTGCTCTATGATCCATACTTCCAAGAGTGGTTTGGGAACTACTGTTCTATATTTTTTAGTGTTTGATACATAAAGTTGACTTAGTACATTGTGCAATGACAAAGATGGTGGTAAAATTACTTTTTCCTAAAACAATGATGACTAAAATTTACAATTACCAAATATGTTCTATGGCTTAGAATATACTTTTTATTTTTAAATTTTTTGTAAAGACAGAGAGAGTCTCACTGTGTTGCCCAGGCCGGTCTCAAACTCCTGGGCTGAAGTGATCCTCCCTCCTCAGCCTCCCAAAGTGCTAAGATTACAGACATGAGCCTCTGCACCAGCCCAAACTTTTCTTTTCCTCCCTCTCTCCCTCCCTTCTTCCTCCTTCCCCTCCCTTCTTCCTCTTTGACCTCCCCTCCCCTTCTCTCCCCTCCCCTCTCCTTTCCTCTCCTCCCCTGTCCTGTCCTCTCCTCTCCTGTCCTGTCCTCTCCTGTCCTCTCCTCTCCTTTCCTTTTGGTTCTTTTCTTTTCTTTTCCTTCTTTGGCTAGTCTGGAACTCCTGGGCTACAAATTGGGTATACTGCTTAGGTGATGGGTACACCCAAATCTCACACATCACCACTAAAGAACTTACTCATGTAACCAAATACCACCTGTTCCCCAGAAACTTATGGAAATGAAAACTTTTTTTGAAAAAGTTCTCCTTGTGTTAATTTTAAGTAGAAAAATAACATTAATGTATTGAGTCTACTTTGAGCTGCAACTTTCAAAACAAAAGAGCAACAAGTTCTAAAACTAATTTATTTTCTTCTATATTGTCTAGATCCATGTTTTAAAAAGAGGGATTTCACCAAATTCACCAGCAGTCCTTAGGATTACATTCATACTGAGGTATAGCTAGGGAAAAAAAAAAGTAAAATTAGAGATGAGATAAAACTGTGCTAAGTCCAAGAGTAAGCAAATATTTCATAATGGACATTAAGCCTGCCTGCCTTTTGCCCAGCAGGAAGACATTATTTTAATTACACTGGGCAGTAAACAAATCTTATCTTCTCTAATCTCCAAGCTTGTTCACTATACAAACATCATTGGAAAGATCAGAATAAACGCTGTTAGTGCTTCTATAGATATGCAGAAAGCAAGACACCCATGTAAAATTGACTCCCAACCAAAGAAGTGGGTGACATCCTCCATCCTCCACATGTCCTTCCTGGATGACCTCAACTCCTCATAACTTCAACTACTGCTTGTACCCCAGTGACTTCTAAATCTGTCTCTCTCAACTCTAAGTAACTGTGGAAACTTGGGTGATGTAACCAAAATAGTACCCTTTTTTTTTTGTTTACTCCAATTATGTTCTCCTCCTGCATTACTCAGTTTAGTAAGTGTTGTCAATATTCATTTATTATTCTAAACTAGTAAATTGCAGGTATTATTTGAATATTTGTTTCTTCTTCATACTAAGTCATTAAAACCCTGTTGATTTTCTTGAATATACAAATTTTTTCCAATTGTTACTCCTCTTGCCCATTTCTGTGTTAGTCTAGACCCTCAAAATCCTACTCTGGACTATAACTACAGCCTTTTTTTTTTTTTGAGAGGGAGTCTCACTCTGTCACCCAGGCTGGAGTGCAATGGTGCAGTGCAGCTCACTGCAACCTCTGCCTTCCAGGTTCAAACAATTCTCCCGCCACAGCCTCCTGAGTAGCTAGGACTACAGGTGCATGCCACCACACCCGGCTAATTTTTGTATTTTTAGTAGAGATGGGGTTTCACTATGTTGGGCAGGCTGATCTTGAACCCCTGACCTCGTGATCCGCCTGCCTCAGCCTCCCAAAGTGCTAGGATTACAGGCATGAGTCACCACACCTGGCCAACTACAACTCTTTTAGTTGGTCTCCCTGTTTCTGTGATCACCCCTTCAGTTCTAGCCTTTACAAGATTCCCTATGTGATTTTTCTAAGAGACAGTTATTTAATTTCTACCCTCTACATGACTCTCTACGTGATTTTCTAAGAGACAATTATTTAATTTCTACCCTCTACATGGCTCCCTACGTGATTTTTCTAAGAGACAATTATTTCATTTCAGGTTCAGAAAACTTTTATTAATTCTCCTATCAATAGTACTTAGAATTTCCCCTGAACTCTGAGGTGCAGATGGATTCCTAGCCAAGTAGAAAGTGATTATACATTTCTACTTCATTTAGTAAATCATACATGCCTATATTTTGTGTAATATTTAATATTCAAATTAAGTTTTACATTTACCAATTCATATTTCAAATATCACCACTGTCTTCAAATATCAGGCTTATTTTTGTATTAATCTTTCTACTCTGCTGGTCTGTGCACTGTAAAAATTTTGTTATGGGCTTTATAAATAAAGTTATTTCAGTTCTTTTATAGAATAGTGTAGTAACCTATTTAAATAAATCTATTTTGAAATAGTTTGCATTACAGAAGTATATGGCTGAGCTGCTAGCAGATCTTAACATTCTTAATTCTAAAACTATTAGTAGTAAGCTTGTAAAAAATATATAATTGTGATTCAAAAACAATTTTAAAAATCTCTCTTTAGTTGAAAGCTCTCCCTCCTTATGGCTTCAGTGTGAATTCTGTCACAATGCACTTAGTGATGAGCATTAAAAAGCCCACTTATAATTTGTCATTAGAAATTATAGTGAGAAATATTTTTTAAGACACAATGCTAGTTACATGGATGAAGCCCTCTCCCGTCCCTCCCCTTTGTTATAAAAGAGTTGACATTATCAAGTGCAAGGGCTTCAGATTTAAGACAGGATTTTAGGAGAACACTCTAGTAAAAATGTTAAAAGTGTTTGAAGTTATATTGAATGTAGGAATTTCAATGAAGAGAAATTTTGATAGCTAAGTTATTGCAATGAGAGTAAAATTAAGCTGTAAAGTACAGTCCTAATTTTGTGTATGCATAGTAACAATTCTGCGAGTATTAAGAGAAATAAATTTTTACTTAAGATAAAAAAAAAACCATGGATGAGGTAATACAGTCTTTACTGACCATCTAGACACAACCTTATTACAAGAACATAACCTTGGCAGATGGATTTCCAACTGCTGGGTGTCAAAAAGTCAGTCTGCCACCTCACCTGAGGGTGGAGAATTTTTTATACCAAATATACCTATAAAAAAGTTTTCTGTTTTCTATATTCAATGGCCTTTTAATTTCAAACTATGTTGTGTTAGAGTTCATTACAATGACATTTGAAAAATGTTAATATCTCCGTGTATTTTGATGTCTCATTCATTATTAAAGTTTATATTTTGATATATAAAGGCTAAGCCTTTGGAAGACTTCTTATCAATGTGTAACTTTTTCAGTAACAATAACATTTAGATAAGGAATGTTTTGGAGATGGGAACTATTACAAAATCTCAGTGAATCCTTGTGACATTTATCTCATTTATAATGACTTTAGTGGGTGTTGGTAATGAAGTGTCTATTATTAATACTGCTACATAGGAAAACTTTTTGAAATAGACAAAACGTTAGCAACTTTAATCTGGAATACAAGATTAGTACTAGCTTAAAAGTTTTTAAATTAAAATTAAGGTGAAAATCTGAAAGTAATGCCAGGCAACATGTTTTAAAATTACATCCATAAGGTGAATAAAAAATTCAGCAGCAAGTGAAATTAGTTGCATTTTGAGTAGATTTCAGATTGTAGTTTTACCTTAATAAATACATCAATTGCAGTCTTTCTGAGTGATTAGCTTTAATCATCATCCATCTTCTGCATCAGTAATGTATGGCATGTCATGAAGCCTTTTTATACTTCTAATGATAACATTAAATTGACTTAAACTTTCAGGAAGATTCCATGAGTTTTTCTGTTTTAAATTATTAACCTTAACCTGAAAAAAATTTCCACCTTATCTTTTTACTGCATGAATTCTAATGATTATTCAACCAGCATTATTTATCTGAATTAAAAAGTGCAATATTCACATTGAGATTTCAGTTCAGTTTTTTCTAAATCTATCTTTTAGGAAGGAAAAAAAATAGCTAAGAATAAAAAAAAATTAGCTTTATATTTTACCTGACTTGCCTCCTAATCTCAGACACCTCAAAATATATCATGTGTTTATTAGTGATTAATTATTTTTATTAGACTATTCAAAATCATTTATGTAACTAATTACATACTATGTTATTTTCAGACTATATGTAGATTATATTTATCGATGTAATTAATAAAATAAACTTTTAAAAAACAGTTAAAAGTAAATTTCATGTCATTTAGCTTGGAATAGAAGGTCAGTTTTTTCTTCTTATAATTTTTATTTTGCATCACTTAGACATGGAATTAAATAGATGTGTGAGCTGAAATGTCGAAAGAATACTTTGATTATTTTAGTGTCTGAGACAAATGAATCTAATGCATTACTGCTGAATAAATTGCTGAGGTATTGACCATCATAATGGCTGATGGAATTGATTATATAGAAAATAGCCACTGTTTTTCTAGTGATTGAGTGATGGAAAAGATCTCATTTTGCCAGTCAGCCTTTATGAAATTATCCCTGGAAAGAACAGGCTATGTGCATGTCTGTTAGAACAATGAGAATTGCTAAATAACTTCTGACTTAGACACAAGTCACTTGTCACATGAGCAAAATTGAATAACAGAGTTTAAGCAATAATCTTGAATATGGGGCACTCTAAGAATTTCTAAATTAGGCTGTTATTACTTGCTGGTGTTTGCTGTTCTGAAGAACAGTACACAGCCTTTATGTAAGTTTCTTTTGCAGACAAAGTAGGAATGTATATGAGGCAATAACATACATATCGAGACATTGCTATAAAGAATAGATGATATAGAGAGGGATGGATGCATTGTATTTTCCCCTGTGCTTTTAAAAGTTTTCATCTGACTAATTGATTCGAGTACTTGAGGAGGAACTTGTGGTGGGCTGTCCTTTTTGATATGTTTAAAATTTCCCCTAAAATTTTTTTCTTACTTTTTTCTTCCACATTCTGTTATTAGGTTTTCTAAGTTTATTGTCTATGGAAAAAGAAGAATTAAGAGAAAAATTAATCCACTCCTGGGAAAGACTAGAATATGGAAGTCTTCAGGCTGAGTCACAGAAGATTTCTTTTGAAAGTCTAGATTAAAAATGTTGCTGATTGTGGGGACTGAGAAGAAAAGGAGAGAGATTTGAGGAGTCCATAGAAAGAATAGGGAGTTGATACGTTTGCAGGGACAACAACTAAGGACAGATTTAATGAAGGATATCTGTGCAGGGGCCACAGCAGTTTGATAAAGAGATCATTACTAATGGCCTATTTCCAAACCAGCTTCTCAAAGTTAAATGTAATCACAAAGAAAAGGGGGTAGTAAATTGATTGAGTTTGAAAAATTAAGATGTCTTTTTGATATTTGAATTTTTGAATATATATCCAGAGTCACTTCCATTTCAAAAATGACAGCTTCCATTATCTGCACAGAAAATGCAGGAAATTCATTCTTTAATTATAACCACATGGACTAAAGAATGCTGTCAGCATCATGCCACCTTCTTTGGGTTGATGGAACTTCTGAAAAAATGGGCTATGAGTTACAGAGTGTCATGCTTTACCAACCTCTGAAAACCCACAATATTCATGTCTGTGGTTTCAGACAAAAATATTCTAGTACTGTAATTCTAGAAAGAGAACAAATTAGAAAGATTGCTCTGCAAATGTCAAAATAAATTCCAAGACATCTCTTTCCCGATGTTTACCATACACTTCCCTGTGACCATAATTGAAACTATAAAGTCAGACACTCTTGGATTGACCTTTCATCACCACTCCTTACTACCTATGGGAACTTGGGCAAGATACTTAACTTCTCTTGGTCTCAGTTTCATTATATTTAAAGTTAGGATTATTATTTGCATCTCACAGGTTGTAGTAAGAGTATATGGAAAATTGGTACATGGTATTTAACCAATGGTAGCTGTTTTTATAATGATAACTTCCACATTGCTCATTTCCATCCTCTGCCTGCTGATAAGCAATGTTCTATTTTGTATCTATCTGTACATGATCTCTCTGCCTTTGCTATGGTCTAAATGTTATTGTACCCCCCAAAATGCATACAACAAAATCCTGACCCATGAGATGATGACGTTAGGAGGGGGATTTTTGAAAGGTGATTAGGTAACAGGAGCAGGACCCTTGTGAGTGGGATTAGTGCCTTTATAAAAGAATCTCTAGAGAGATCTCTCCTGCTTTCTACCACCTGAGGACACAGCAAAAAGACAGCTGTTTACAAGTCAGGGAGTGAGCCCTTCCCAGACACTAAATCTGCAAGCATCTTGATCTTGGACTTCTGAGCTTCCAGAACTGTGAAAGATAAATTTCTGTTGTTTATATGCCACCTAGTTTATGGCATTTTGTTATAGTAGCCTGCATGGACTAAGATAGAGAACTGGTCCCAAGAAGTGGGGGCACTGCCATAACAAATACCTAAAAATGTGGAAGTGGCTTTGGAATAGGATAATGGATAGAGATTGGAAGAGTTGTGAAGTGCGTGCTAGAACAAACTTCTTAGAGAATACCTGAACAGATGTTGGTAGGAATATGGAAGGTAAAGGCCATGTTGATGAGATCTCAAATGGAAATGAGGAACATATTATTGGAGGAAAGAGCGTCTTGTTATGAAGTGACAAATAACTTTGTTCAAATTGTGTTCATGCCCAAGTATTTTGTAGAAGATAGAACTTGTATATGATGAAATTGGATATTTGACTGAGAAAATACCTAAGCAAAGGGTTGAATGTATGGTTTGGCTTCTCTTGATGGCTTTTAGTAAAAGGCAGAAAGAGAAAAATAATTTAAAGATGAAATTGTTTATTAAAAAAGAAGCAGAAGGCCGAGGCAGGCGGATCATGAGGTCAGGAGATCGAGACCATCCTGGCTAACATGGTGAAACCGCGTCTCTACTAAAAATACAAAAAATTAGCCAGGCATCGTGGTGGGCACCTGTAGTCCCAACTACCTGGGCGGCTGAGGCAGGAGAATGGCGTGAACCCCAGGAAGCGGAGCTTGCAGTGAGCCAAGATCGCACCACTGCACTCCAGCCTGGGTGACAGAGCGAGATTCTGTCTCAATAAATAAATAAATAAATGAAGCAGAATTTGAAGATTTGGAAGATTCTCACCCTATTCATTCTGAAAAGAATGAGAGAGCCTATCTGGGAGAGAACACAAAGGATGTGGTCAAGATTAACTGATAGGGAGATTAGTTAGTTATTTAAACAGAAGCCAAGAACTGTTGTCTAAGACAATAAAGAATGACCCAGAGTCAATTTGCATTACAGGTATAGGGTGCAAGAGTACCAGAAAGGGTGGAGCCAGTGGAGAGAGCCCCCATTAGGGCAATGCCTAGTGGAGTCATGGGGCCAGAGCCACTTTTGTAATCTCAGACAGGTAGAGCCACCAAAGTGAGATTCCATTCCCAGGGAGCTGTGGTTCCAGACAGAGGAACAGAGCTGCCATATAGATTGGGCCACTGCAGAGAACTGCTACAAGAATGGAACCACCTAAAGTTGTGGGATTAGGGTTGCTTGGAACCTTGGCGGCCTATTTACTGATCCGAAAAGCTGTTGGGGTACCACCCCAGTGGGGCCAGAATGTGAGAGGCTCAGTGAGTCTGGAAGGCAGGATTCCCACCTCAGTGTGCATGGAGGGTAGAGCATTAAGTCAAAGATTACCTTCAAACCCTAAGGCTTTGGAGCTACTTGGGATCTGTCGCTCATTTCTTCTTTCCTGTTTTCCCTTTTGTAATGAGAATGTCTGTCCTGTGCCAGTCACACCATTGTTTTCTGGAAATATATAACTTCTTTGATTTCATAGGTTCGCAGGTGAAGGGGAATTTGCCTCCTGAGGCAAATCATACCTTAAGTCTCACCCATATCTGATTTAGATAATATTTATATGAGACTTTGGACTTTAGACTTTTGAGTTAATGCTGAAACAAGTTAAGATTTTGGAGCTGTTGGGATGGGATGAATATATTTTGCAGGATTGATGGACATACATTTTGGGGGCCAAGGGACAGAAGGCTGTGGTCCAAATGTTTGTGTCCCTCTAAAATTTATATGGAGAAATCCTCACCTCCAAGGTGATTGTGTTAGGAGGTGGAGTCTTCGGGAAGTAATTAGGTCATGCGGATGAAGCTGTCATGGATGAGATTAGTGTTTTTACAATAGAGACTCCAGAGAGTTCCTTTGCCCATTTTGCAATGTGAGGACACAGTGAAAGAGTGCTGTTTAGGACCCAAACCCTCACCAAACACTGAATCTGCCAACACCTTGATCTTGGACTTCCACGCCTCCCAAATTGTGAGAAATAAATTTCTGTGTTTCTAAGCCACTAAGTCTATGATATTTTTATAGCAGTCTGAATGGACTATTGGAATAAGACAACCTTATTACCATCATCAGTAATCAACTTTCCCCTTCTTTTTCCAACCCCTGCTAGGGAGGGACTCTGCCATATGTTATGTATAATGGGCTGGAAAAAGAAGGGGAGATTGAAGAATAATTTCAATATAACGTGTGGTTAGAAGTATGGACTTGAGTCAAACTACTGGGTTTATAATTCAGGGTCTGCCATTGACACAATATCTCTTTCTCTGGATAAGTGGGTTTTTCTTTCTGTGCTTAGCCTTCCTCATTTGTAAAACGGTATATTAGTCTGTTCTCATGCTGCTAATAAAGACATACCCAAGACTGGGTAATGAGACTGGGTAATTTATAAAGGAAAGAGGGTTGATGGACTCACAGTTCCACATGGCTGGGGAGGGCTCACAATCATGGTGAAAGGCAAAGGAGAAGCAAAGGCATGTCTTATATGGCAGCAGGCAAGAAAGTGTATGCAGGGGAACTCCCCTTTATAAAACCCTCAGATCTTGTGAGACTTATTCACTATCACAAGAACAGCATGGGAAAACCTGTCCCCATGATTAAATTTTCTCCCACCGGGTCCCTCCCATGACATGTGGGGATTATGGGAGCTACAATTCAAGACAAGATTTGAGTGGGGACAAAGCTAAACCATGTCAAATGGTGAGGTAATAAATAATATTTATTTTATAGAGTGGTTGTATTAAGTGATTTAATATATTTACATTGTTTAGAATATTAAATGTATTAAAAAGCAGTTAACAGATATTATTATTGCAAATACATCAATGACTTGAATTAATCTTTCTTTTCTCATACTTAGAACTTGTTTCATTTCTGTTTATATTTTGATCAGTTAATATTCCCTATATGGCTATGAGTTTCTCAAAGATAAGAATGCCTTATTCATATAACACAAATCACCATACGTTTCCACTCTTGTTTACTACATATTACTTGCTTAGTGATGTTTTGTTGTCATTTATGTTCTTTTTACATATTAGGGAGTTTATGGATGTTGTCTCATTTAATTCTCAAAGAGCTTTATGAGCTAGGTAATATTTTCCACAGCTCAAAAAAATGGAGGCTCAGAAATGTTAGATAACTTGTCTAAGGTCCTGCAGCTAACATGAATCAGACACAAGATTTGCACCCAGGTAGTCTGAATCAGAGCCCATGTTCATGTCCACTGTGCTACATGGCTTCTTTTTATTTGTTTATTTCCATATTTTTGGGAGGTTTAAGTGCAGATTTCTTACTTGCATATATTGTATAGTGGTAAAGCCTGGGCTTTTAGTATACCCATCACCTGAATAGTGAATATAGTACCAAATAGGTATTTATTTTAACCCTCATTTCGCTCTAAATCCCCCACCTTTTGTAGACTCCAGTGTCTATTATTCTTCTCTGTATGTCCATGTGTACTAATTGTTTAGCTCCCATTTATAAGTGAGAACATGTGGTCTTTAACTTTCTGTCTGAGTTGTTTCACTTTAACAGAATGACTTCTAGTTCCATCTTTGTTGCTGCAAAAACACATGATTTTATTCTTTTTCTTATGTCATAAAACACATGATTTTATGGTGTGTATATATATATGGTGTGTGTGTATATATATATGGTGTGTATATATATATACACCATAGAATATTACATATCACAAATATACCATAGAATATATATCTCATATATATACCATATTACCATAGAATATTATATATCACACATATATACCATAGAATATTATAGATATCACATATATACCATAGAATATTATATATGTCACATATATACCATAGAATATTATATATGTCACATATATACTGTATATGTGTGATAAATATAAAACTTGTACATATACACACATACATATACCATAGAATATTTATATATATAATCACATATATACACACCATATATATATATATCACATTTTCTTTATACAATCATCTGTTAATGGACGCTTAGGTTGATTCTGTGACTTTACTATTGTTAATAGTGCTGTGACGAACCATACAAGGGCAGGCATCTTTCTGATGTAATAATACCTGTTCTTATGTTTATCACAGTACTATTCACAATAGCAAAATAATAGAATTTGCTATAATCACAATAGCAAAATAATAGAATTTGCTATAATCCCACACAGTAGTGGGATTGCTAGATTGAATGGCAGTCCTATTTGTAGCTCTTTAAGACATAGTCATGCTGTACTTCATAAAGTTGGTACTAATTTACATTCCTACCAACAGTGTACAAGCATTCTCTTTTTCTCTGCATACCTGCCAACATGTATTATTTTCTGACTTTTTAGTAACAGCCATTCTGACTGGTCTAAGATGGTATCTCTCGTGGTTTTGGCTTACATTTCTCTGTTGATTAGTTATGTTGAGCCCTTTTTCATGTTTGTTGGCTGCTTATATGTCTTCTTTTGAAAATTATTAGTTCATGTTCTTTGCTCCCTTTTTAATTGGGTTACTTGTTTATTTCTTGTTGAACAGTTTGAGTTCTTTGTAGATTCTGAGTATTAGCCCTTTGTTGGATGCATAGTTTGTAAATATCTTCTTCAATTCTGTAGCTTGTCTGTTTGTTCTGTTGATTGTTTTGCTCATCAGAAGCTTTTAAGTTTAATTAAGTCTCATTTGTTTATCTTAATTTTTGTAGCATTTGTTTTTGAGGACTTGGTTATAAGTATTTTGCCTAGGCCAATGTCCAGAAGAGTTTTTCCAAGATTTTCTTCAAGGATATTGATAGTTTCAAGTTCTATATTTAGGTCTTTAATTAATCTTGAGTTAATTTTTGTAAATGGTCAGAGGTATGGGTTCAAGTTTATTCTTTGGCAGACGGTTATCCAACTTTCCCAGCATGATTTATTGAACAGAATATTCTTTCCCGAGCATATATTTTTGTTGATGTCATCAAAGATCAGTTGGTTGTAGGTATGTGGCTCTATTTCTGGGTTCTCCATTCTATTCCATTGATCTGTGTGACTGTTTTTATACTTGTACCTTTTGTTTTAGTCACTATAGCTTAGTAGTATAATTTGAAGTCAGATAATGTCATGCCTCCAGCATTGTTATTTTTGCTTAGGATTTGACTAAGCTCTTTTTCGGTTCCATATTGATTTTATGATTTATTCCCCTAATTCTGTGAAAAATGACATTGGTAACTCGATAGGATTGCATTGAATCTATGAATTGCTTTGAGCAGTAAGGTCATTTTAACCACATTTATCCTTGCAATCCATAAGCATGGGATGTTTTCCCGTGTGTTTATGTCATCTGCGATTTCTTTTACTAGTGTTTTATAGTTCTCCTTATAGAGATACTTTACCTCTTTGGTTAAATATATTCCTAGGTATTTTATTTGTTTTGTAGCTAGTGTAAGTGGAATTGCCTTCTGATTTTGTCTTTGGCTGGATCACTATTAGTGCATAGAAATGCCACTGATTTCTGTACATAGTTTCATGTCCTGAAACTTTACTCAATTCATTTATCAAATCTAAGAGTTTTTTGGTGGAGTCTCTAGATATTACTAGATATAAGATCATATATCATCAGTGAACAAGGATCATTTGACTTCCTCTTTTCCAATTTCAGTGTGTTTTACTTTTATTTTTTTCTTGCCTGATTACTCTAGTGATAACTTACAGTACTATGTTGAATAAGAGTGGTGAAAGTGGGGCTGGGTGCCGTGGCTCATGTCTGTAATCCTAGCAATTTGGGAGGCCGAGGCAGGTGGATCCCCTGAGGTCAGGAGTTTGAGACCAGCCTGGCCAACATGGTGAAATCCCATCTCTACTAAAAATACAAAAATTATCCAGGCATGGTGGCGCATGCCTGTAATCCCAGCTACTTGGGAGGCTGAGGCAGCAGAATCATTTGAACCCAGAAGGTGGAGGTTGCAGTGAGCTGAGATTGCACTATTGCACTCCAGCCTGGGCAAGAAGAGAGAAACTCCATCTCAAAATAAAGAAAGAAAGAAAGAGAGAAAAAGAAAGGAAGGAAGGAAGGAAGGAAGGAAGGAAGGAAGGAAGGAAGGAAGGGAGGGAGGGAGGGAGGGAGGGAGGGAGGAAGGGAGGAAGAGAGTGGTGAAAGTGGGCATTTTCTCTTGTTCCAGTTCTTAGAGGGAATGCTTTTAACTTTTCTCTGTGAAGTATTATGTTGGCTGTGGGTTTGTCATATATTGCCTTTTTTACATTGAGATATGTTTCTTCTATGGCTAGTTTGTTGAGGAATTTTATCACAAAGGGATGCTGAATTTTATTGACTGCTTTTTCTAAATCTATTGAGATGATCATTTGGTTTTTGTCCTTAACTCTGTTTAAATAATGTATCACATGTATTGATTTATTTATTGATTTACATATGTTTAACCATCTCTACATCTCTGGAATAAATCCTACCTGATCCTGGTGATATGTTTTGACTGTGTGTCCCCACCCACCTCTGATCTGAAATTGTAATCCCCATGTGTCAGGGAAGGGCCCTGGCGGGAGGTGATTGAATCATGGGAGCAGACTTCCCCTTTGCTGTTCTTGTATTAGTGAGTTCTCACAAGATCAGGTTGTTTCAAAGTGTGTAGCACTTCCTCCTTCACTCCCTCTTTCTCTCCTGCTATGCCATGGTAAGACATGCTTGCTTCCCCTTCACCTTCTCCCTTGATTGTAAATTTCCTGAGGCTTCCCAGTCATGCTTCCCATTAAGCCTGTGAAACTGTGAGTCAGTTAAACCTCTTTTCTTCACAAATTACCCAGTCTCAGGTAGTTCTTTATAGAAGTGTGAAAATTGACTAATACAGAAAATTGGTGCCCAAGTGACCTATTGCTATAAAGATATTTGAAAATGTGGAAGTGACTTTGGAAGTGGGTAATGGGTAGAGGTTGGAAGAGTTTAGAGGGTTAAGACAGGAAGATGGGGGAAAGTTTGGAACTTCCTAAAGACTTGTTGAATGGTTGTGACCAAAATGCTGATGGTGATATGGACAGTGAAGTCCAGGCCGAAGTGGTCTCAAATGGAGAGAAGAAACCTATTGAGAACTGCAGTAAAGGTCACTCTTGCTATGCTTTAGCAAAGAGACTGCTGGCATTGTGCTCCTGCTGTAGAGATCTATGGAACTTTGAACTTGAGAGAGAGAATTTAATGTATCTGGCAGAAGAAATTTCTAAGTGGCAAAGCATTCAAGATATGACCTGGCTGCTCCTAACAGTGTACAGTCGTATGTGTTCACAAAGAGATGGTCTGAAATTGAAACTTATGTTTCAAAAGGAAGCAGGGTATAAAAGTTTGGAAAATTTGCAGCCTGATTATGTAGTTGGAAAAAAAAAAAAAAATCTTCTGGAGAGAAATTCAAGCCACTGGCTGCAAAAATTTGCATAAGTAAAAATGAGCCAAATGTTAATTGCCAAGACAATGGAGGAAATGTCTCCAGGGCATATCAGAGACCTTGACAGCAGTCCCTCTTATCACAGGTCCAGAGGCCTAGGAGGAAAAAATTGTTTCATTGGCTTGGCCCAGGACCCTGCTGCTCTGTGCAGACTTGGGATATGGCACCCTGTATCCAAGCCACTCCAGCTCCAGCCATGGCTGTTGCTTCAGAGGGTGCAAGCCCCAAGCCTTGGCAGCTTCCAAGTACCTGATGGGTACTCTTTTTTCCAACTTCCCATGGCCACCTTTGCCTGAAGATTCAGCTGTAAACCCTTTTTCAAACTTGACAAGCACAGCCTTTCAAAACATAACCTAACTTACTTTACCAATCTTGATGCTCACATAATTCTGTATTATGTGCTTTAGCTAGTAGACAACTTGATGCTTCCTTTTCAAATCTTTTGTTTATCCTGTTCTTACTGTTAGCAATTTCCTCTCTCTAGCTATCCTCTCTTCTCTCTTCTGTTTTCTTCTGTTATTTTTAAATATATAGATAGTATTTATTAATTTATCTATTCTCATCAGCTTCATAATATTATGTGTCATTTATAAACTTTAGAACTTTGTTAGAAGTTTAATTTCTCTTCTGTTTTTTAAAGTGAGTAGAGAGTATTCTTTTCACATTTATATTGCCCTAAGTCATGCTAGCCATGGAATAATTTATATAATTAATTTATAACCAAATCTGCTTGTCACAGCTTGTGAAATATGAAAATACCATATAGAATTACACAGTATATTCTATTTTCTAAATAAATGTATGGATGCATTTTATTTTATAACTTGAATTATATTATCTCTATTAAGTTATTACTTATTCAAGGATATGAGATAATTTTTACTTTCTGCTTCAAGACTACAGATTGAGCTTATATGGTGCATATCTTTTCTTTCTGAGACACCATTAAAATGATGATAAAGAAATAAAAAGCTTTTAAACTTAACAACAAAGAAGAGGATAAGAGAATTCTATGGGAAACAGGATATTTCAACACATTTATTGCAAATAGAAATGAGATAGATGAGTTTATCTTGATGAACCAAAGCATAGGAAGCTTCCACTGTAAATATTTATGCAAAGTTTTACAGTGGAAAAGGGTTACAGACTAAGAGATTGCAAGATAAATGAATAGCAAGAGTGAAAAATGAGTCCTAAATTAGTGGCATTAATTGGTGGTTTTCTGGGGTCATCATGAAAGTACTCAACAACTGATACAATGAACAATATTAAGTAGTCACATGGATATTCACAGTAAACATCAAATAATAACGCTGTTTGTGCTTACTGACTAATTACAACTCTTGTATGCTTATACATGTAACAGTTTACTTGAGCATGGAATGACTAGAAGCTTTCTATGCTTTTGTTTGGCCAAACAAACAGAAAGACAAAAACATAAAACATGGACAAAACCCAAAACCAATAAGTATTCCTTCCTTACAGTAATGTTATGAACTGAATAGTGGTACCTAGAGTGGATAATATGTCTTTTGTCTATTTAGGAGACCCTGGTTCTGTGCCAAGGATGCCTATTTATAGTGGATCCAAGAGTCTGCTGATCAGCAAGCCCTGGCAGGGTGCTAAAAACATTAGGCATTTGAGAAAGGCTTGAAACATAAAAGAGAAAGATGAAGATGATTGAACAGGATAACCATGTCCTAGGGGAAATAGAGATATTTCAGGTAATAGAAGATATTCTAGAGGGGCATAGCAAGATGGCAGAGTAGAAGCCTACATCATATGTCTCTGCTGATGGAACACCAAATTTTAACAACTATCTGCCCGCAGTAAAGCACCATCACAAGAACCCCAAATCAGGTGAGCAGTCACAGTACCTGGTTTTAACTTCGTTTCATTAAAAAAAGGCACTGAGAACAAGAGAGGCATCTTGAATCACAGACACCACCGCTGCCCCATTTCCCGGCAGTGACTGTTTGGCCTGCAGGGAGACTCTGTGCACTTTGGGGAGGGAAAGCACAGCAACTGGGGGAGTTTGCATTGATCTCAATGTTTCCCTGTCACAGCAGAGAATAAAGCCATGCTTGGCTTAGTCAGTCCTCACATACAGAGGGAACGTTTGGACCAGCCCTAGCTAGAGGGAATTACCCATCGCAGCAACTGGAACTTCAGTTTCTCAGCAACCCTTGGCACCATGAGCTGAAGTGCTCTGGGGTCCCAGGTGAACTTGAAAAGCAGTCTAGGACACAAGGACTGCAATGACTAGGCAACTCTTGGTGCTAGGCTGGGCTTAGAGCCAGTGAACTAAGGTGGCACATGACCTAGGGAGACTCCAGTAGGTATGGTTAAGGAAGGGCTTGCACCGTCTTTCCCTCAACCCCAGGCAGTGCAGCTCATAGCAGTGAAAGTGACTCCCTTGCTTCTGCTTAAGGAGAGGAGAGCAAAGTGTATAGAGGACTTTGTCTGGTATCTTTAGATACCAGTGCAGCCACAGTAGGATAGGGCACTGGGCAGACTCATGAGGCCCCTCTCCAAACCCTAGCTCCCGGACAACATGCATTTTAGGTACCATCTCCACCACAGGGAGGTAGAGAAACAAGCTGGCTGTTGGGGTCCTCGCGTCCAGGTCTAGACTCGTAGACAACATTTCTGATCCTGCCCTGGGCAAGAAAGGAGCCCACTGCCCTGAAAAGTGAGTCCCAGGCGGCATTCACCACAAGCCTGAAAGAGCCCTTGGACTTTAAGTAAACATTGCCAGTAGCCTGGCAGAACTCCCCGTGGACGAGTAGTGGTGGTGCTGGCCACAGGGAGAGGCTCCTCTGCCTGCGGAAAGGGGAAGGAAAAGTGGGAAGGACTTTGTATTGTGGTTTCAGTTCCAGCTTAGCTGCAGTAGAATAGAGCAACTGGTAAATTGCTGAAATTTTCGACTTCTATCTCTGGCTCCCAGGCAGCATCTCTGGACACATTCAGGCCCTGGGGGAAATCACCATCCTGAAGAGAAGGACCTTGGGTAAGCCCCAGTGCTATGCTGGTTTCAGGTCTAACCCAGAGTAGTTCCAGTATTGGTGGCCACAGAGATGCTTACATCATCACACCCCCAGTTCCAATGGCTCAGTAGACGGAGAATCCATATGCTTGTGAGAAAGTAAGGGGAGAAAGCCCTAAGAGTCTCTGCCTGGTAATCCAGAGAATTCTTTTGACTCTCATGCAAGAACACCAAGGTGGTACTTCTGTGAATATGCAAAAACCACAGCATTATTAGGCTTGGGGACTAAGTCCCATTAAATATGTGGAAAGCCTTCCCAAGAAAGACGGGCACAAACAAGCCCAGACTGTGAAGACTACCATAAATAGCTAACTCTTCAATACTCAGACAATGAAGAATATCTACAAGCATCAAAACCATCCAGGAAAACATGACCTCACCAAATGAACTCAATGAGGCACCAGGGACTAATTCTGGCAAAACAGAGATATCTGGCCTTTCAGACAGAGAATTCAAAATAGCTGTGTTGAGAAAACTCAAAGATAACACAGGAAATGAATTCAGGATTCTATCATATATAGTTAAAGAGATTGAAATAATTAAAAAAGAATCAAGAAGGAATTCTTGAGTTTAAAATGCAATTGACATTCTCAAGAAGGCATGCCTTTTAGTAGCAGAATAAATGATGCAGAAGAGTTAGTGAACCTGAAGGCAGGCTATTTGAAAATACAAAGTCAGAGAAGACAAAGAAAAAAGAATACAAAACAATAAAGCTCACCTATAAGATCTAGGAAATAGCCTCAAAAGGTCAAACCGTAGAGTTCTTGGCCTTAAAGAGGAGGTGAAGAAAGAGACAGGGGTGGTAAATTTATTCAAAGGGATAATAACAGAAAACTCACTAAACCTAGAGAAAGATATCAACACTCAAATACAAGAAGGTTATAGAACACCAAGCAGATTGTTCCCGAAGAGGGTTACCTATAGGAATTTAGTCAAACCCCAAAGATCAGGGATAAAAGGGATCCTAAAAGCAGCAAGAGAAAAGAAACAAATAACATACAATGGTGCTTCAATGCATCTTGTAGCAAACTTTTCAGTAGAAACCTTATAGGCCAGGAGAGAGTGGCATGACATATTTAAAGTAATGAAAGAAAAAACACTCTTACCCTACAATAATATATTAAGTGAAATATGCTTTAAGCATGAATGAGGTATAAAGACCTTCCCAGGCAAACAAAAGCTGAAGGATTTTATCAAAACCAGACCTGTCCTACAAGAAATCTAAAGGGAGTTCTTTAATCTGAAAGAAAAGAATGATAATGAGCGAGAAGAAATCATTTAAAGGTATGAAAGTCACTGGTAATAATAAACACACAGAAAACCACAGAATAGTATAATACTGTAATTGTGGTATGTAAATTTCTCTTGACTTAAGTAGAAAGAAGAAATGATGAACCAATCAAAAAGAATAACTACAAAACATTTTCAATACGTAGACAGTACAATGAGATATAAAGATAACAACAAAGTTAAAATGCAAGAAAATAAAGTTAGAATTGTTATTAGTTTTGTTTTTGCATGTTTGTTTATGCAGTCAGTGTTGTCATCAGTTTAAAATAATAAATTATAAGACAGTATTTGGAAGTCTTATGGTAACATCAAATTGAAAAACATACAATAGATACACAAAAAATAAAAAACAAGAAATTAAAGCATACCACCAGAGAAAATCACCTTTACTAAAAGACAGGAAGGAAGGAAAGAAGAAAGAGATGACTGGAAAACAATCTGAAAACACATAACAAATGGCAGGAGTAATTCTCTACTTATCAATAATAACATTGCATGCAAATGGACTAAACTCTTCAATAAAAAGACATACACTGGCTGAATGGAAGATCCAATGATCTTTGCTTACAGGAAACACACTTCACCTATAAAGATACACATAGACTGAAAATAAAGAGATGGAAAAAAGATATTCTATTCTAATGGAAACAGAAAAATCAGTAGTGTTATACTTATTCAGACAAAATAGATTTCAAGACAAAAACTGTAAGAAGAGACACAAAAGGTCACTGTATAATGATAAAAGGGTCAATTCTCAACAGAATATAACAATTTTAAATATATATGCACCAAACACTGGAGCACCCAGATTATATAAAACATAGCTAAAGAGAGAGACATAATTCAATACAATAACAGCTGGAGACTTCAACACCCAATTTCAGCATTGGACAGATCTAGACAGAAAATCAACAAAGAAGCATCGGACTCAATCTGCACTATAGAACAAATTGACCTAAGAGATATTTACAGAACATTTTATACAATGGCTGCAGAATACATATTCTTCTCCTCAGTACATAGATTATTCTCAAGGATAAACCATATGTTAGGTCACAAAACAAGTGTCGAAACATTCAAAAATTGAAGTAATAAGAATCTTCTCTAATGATAATGGAATAAAACTAGACATCAATAACGAGGAATTTTGGAAATGATGAAAACACATGAAAATTAAACAATATACTTCTGAATAACCAGGGGGTCAATGAAGAAATTAAGAAGGAAATTGAAAACTTTCTTGAAACAAATCATAATGGAAACACAACATACCAAAACCTGTGGGATACAGCAAAAGCAGTACCAAGAGAAATTTATAGCTATAAGTGCCTACCTCAACAAAGAAAAAAAACTTAACCTAATAATGCATCTTAATAAACTGGAAAAACAAGAGGGAACCAAACACAAAATTAGTAAGAGAAGATAAATAATAACCAGGTGTGGTGTCTCACTCCTGTAATCCCAGCACTTTGAGAGGCTAAGGCAGACAGATCACCTGAGGTTAGGAGTTCAAGAACAGGCTGGCCAAAGTGTTTTCTACGAAAAATAAAAAAATTAGCTGGGTGTGGCGATACACTCCTGTAGTCCCAGCTACTCAGGAGGCTGAGGCAGGAGAATCACTTGAACCTGGGAGGCAGAGGTTTCAGTGAGCCGA
This sequence comes from Papio anubis, assembly GCF_008728515.1. NCBI lineage: Eukaryota > Metazoa > Chordata > Mammalia > Primates > Cercopithecidae > Papio > Papio anubis. The sequence goes on from NC_044979.1 coordinate 153,139,651, forward strand.
GATCACACCACTGTACTCTAGCCTGGATGACAGAGTGAGACTCCATCTCAAAAAAAAAAAAAAAAAAGAAAATACATAATAAAAGAGCATAAATAAATAAATTTGAAATGAAGAAAACAATACAAAAGATCAATGAACCAAAAATTTGGCTTTTTGAAAAGTTAAACAAAATTGACAAACCTTTAGACAGATAAACTGAGAGAAAAGGAAAGAAGATCCAAATATATAAAATCGGAGATGAGAAAGGAGACATTACAGCTGATACCACAGAAATTCAAAGAATCATTAATGGCTACATTGAGCAACTATATGGCAGTATATTTTTAAAAACTAAAAGAAATGGGTAAATTCCTAGACAACTGCAACCTATCAAGATTGAACTGTTAAGAAATCCAAAACCTGAACATACCAGTAACAAGAAATGAAATTGAACCCATCTTAAAATGTTTTTCAGTAAAGTGAAACCCAGGATCCAATGGCTTCACTGTGAACCCTATCAAACATTTTTAAAAAACTAATACCAATCCTACTCAAACAGAGTAGGAAAACAGAGAAAGAGGGAGTATTTCCAAACTCATTCTACAAGGCCAATATTATCCTGATACCAAAAGCAGACAAAGACATATCCAAAAAAGAAAACTGCAGGCCAATATCTCTGATGAATATTAATGCAATGATTCTCAAGAAAATACTAGCAAACTGAATCCAACAATACATTGTAAAGATTATTCATCATGACCCAGTGGGATTTATCCCAGGGATGCAAGGATGGTTCAACATATGTAAAACAATGAATGTGATATATCATCTCAAGAGAATGAGGAACAAAAATCATATGATCATTTCAATTGATGCTAAAAAAGAATCTGATAAAGTTTAATATCCTTTCATGATAAAAACCCTAAAAAATTGGATATAGTAGGAATATACTTCAACATAATCAAAGCTGTATATGACAGACCCACAGCTAGCATCATATTGCAAGAGGAAAAATTAAAAGCCATTTCTTTCAAATCTAGAACATGACAAGGATGCCTTCTTTTATAACTGTTATTTAACATAGTGCTGGGAGTCTTAGCTGGAGCAATCAGACAAGAGAAAGAAATACAAGGCACTCAAATTGAAAAGGAAAAAGTCAAATCATCCTTGTTTGCAGATGATACAATCTTATATTGTGAAAAACCTAAAGAATCCACAAGAAAACTATTAAAACTGGTAAACAAATTTAGTAAAGTTGCAGGATAGAAAGTCAATACACAAAAATTAGTAGCATTTGTACATGCCAACAGGAAACAATCTGAAAAAAGAAATAAAAAGATAATCCCATTTACAGTAGCCACAAATTAAATTAAATACCTAGGAATTAACCATGGAAGTGAAAGATCTTTACAAATGAAACGTATAAAACACTGATGAAAGAAAGAGATACCAAAAATGAAAACGTATTTCATGTTCATGAATTGGAAGAATCAATATTATTAAAACGTCCATACTGCTCAAAGCAATCTACAGAGTCAATGCAATCTCTATCAAAATACCAATGATATTTTTCATAGAAATAGGAAAAACAATCCTAAAATTTATATGGAATCATAAAAGACCATAACAGGCAAAGATACCTTGAGCAAAAAGAACGAAACTAGTGGAATCACATTACTTGACTTAAAATTATACTACAGAACTATAAAGACTAAAACCGCATGGTACTGACATAAAAACAGACACATAGACCAAAGGACCAGAATAGAGAACCCAGATACAAATTCACACACTTGCAGTGAACTAATTTTTGACAAATATGCCAAGAAAATTCACAAGCACAGGCAACCAAAGCAAAAATGAACAAATGGGATCGTTTTAAGTTAAAAAGCTTTCTTAGAGCAAATTAAAAAATTAAGAAAGTGAAGAGACAACCCACAGAATGGGAGAAATATTTGCAGACTACCCATATGACAAGGAATTAATAACCAGAATATATAGGGACCTCAAGCAACTCTATAGGAAAAAAATTAATAATCCAATTAAAAATGGGCAAAAGATTTGAATGGAAAATTTTTCAAAAAAGACATACAAATGGCAAACAGGCATATAAAAAGGTGCTCAATTTCTTTTTAGAGAAAAGTGCTCACTTCTCATCAGAGAAATGCAAATCAAAACTACAATGAGATATCTCACTTGGCTAAAATAGCTTTTATTCAAAAGTTAGGCAATAACAAATGCTGGTGAGAATGTGGGGAGAAGAGAACCCTCATATACTGTTGGTGGCAATGTAAATTATTATAACCATTATGGAAAACAGTTTGGAGGTCCCTCAAAAAGGTAAAACTAGAAATACCATATAACCCAGCAATCCCACTGCTGGGTATATACCAAAAAGAAAGGAAATCAGTATATCAAAGAGATATTTGTATTCCCATGTTTGTTGCAGCACTGCTCACAGTAGCCAAGACTTGGAACCAACCTGATTGTCCATCAAGAGATGAATGAAAAAAGAACACGTGGTACATACACCCGATGGAGTCCTATTCAGCCATAAAAATGAATGAGATTCTGTTATTTGCAACAACATGGATGGAACTGGAGGTCATTATGTTATGTAAAATAAGCCAGGTATGGAAGGACAAACATCGTATATTCTCACATATTTGTGGGTTCCAAAATCTAAAACAATTAAACCCATGAAGATAGGCAGTACAAGGATGGTTACCAGCTGCTGGGAAGGGTAATGGGGTGGAAGGACTATAGGGGATGGGGATGGTTCATGGATTAAAAAAATGTTTAGAAAGAATGAATAAGAACTAGTATGTGATAGCACAACAGGGAGACTATAGTCAATAATAATTTAATTGTACATTTTAAAATAACTAAGAGTAGAACTTGATTGTTTGTAACACAAAAGATAAATGCTTAACGAGATGGATACTTAATTTTCCATGATGTGCTTGTTATGCATTGCCTGCCTTTACCAAAATACCTCATGTACCCTGTGAATATATGTACCTACTGTGTACCCACAAAAATTAAAAGGAAAACATTACAAAAAAATAATATATATTATAGTATAGTATAAATCTTGTAACTAAAAAGGAATGTAGTTTGTATTTTTCAAAGTCCATCAGATACCTAATATGACAAAAAAAAAGAACTACCTCTGACTTATTCTTGTGAAATTTCAGAAAATAAGGATAAAAAGATAATCTTAAATCTTTCAAAAAGCCATCCAATAAGGAGATCAAAATCAGTTGGAATCAGAACTTTACCCGTAATGCTGAATGCTGGAAGCCAAGCAACAATTTTTAAATTCTAACGGAAAATAGTTTCAAGCCAAAACCTCAATACCAATGAAATTATTCAATAAACATACATATATTTTTATGCAACTCAGAAAATTACTTCTCCACACCATTTTAAAAAATAGTTACTTGGGATGTACTTAAAGAAACAACACATGTATTCCAGGACATTAATTGAGATCCAACTCTGAAGAACAATGACATGAAGGCCCCAGATGATTTCATTGAAGCAGGACTAGAAAGCATTTTTACTTACTGGCACAGGTGGATCGAGGGGTCCAGATGTTATCCACATATAAAGGTGCATTGCACAGTTGGAGTAATATGCTAGACCGGATAACTTTAAGGATATGACAAAAGCAAAGAAAGGAAACAATAAAGACAATTAAACATTCCACAAAAAGTAAAAATAAAAATAAATAAGTTATATAAGAGAAGACAACAATAACACCCTAAGTAGACAAGTGAAAAATATTTACATAGTTTAAATAAAGTGAATGTTGCTGTTTTTTAAAAAATGTCTAACATGTTGAATCAACCTACTGGCAAACTGTGGAAAGACACATTGTCAATCTTAAAACTTTAAAATAGTAAAGGTCCTGATAATAGATGTTGAAGGTGGAAGGCAAACAGAAGTGAGCAGGTAGACAGGAGTGATAATGTCTTTATAAGGATAGAGGTAAGATTGACTACATGCGGTTGGTGGAGTAAATAACAGAGGAACTAAAAGTGGGAATATAACTAGACTGGGTGGTTAGCATGGGGAAGGGAAGGAAGGGGATAGTGACTGGTTTGTGAATGAGCTAAAACATTTTCTTGTGTAGTAAGAATTCCATATGCAATTCCTAGTGTTCATAGATAAGTACTGGTTTAAGGATATTATTTAGAGACTCAAGGATACCTGAAGAACTACAAAAAGAAACAGTTTGAACTTGTTGCCTTTAGAGGAATAGAGGGGGATGGGTAGGAGTAGGGTAGAAATTATTTAACATTTTAATTTTGTGCATGCGTTGATTTGATAAGCACAAAAAAGTAAAGTGGAAACAACTGAAAAGAGTCATTCAGGAAAGATTTTATTAAGATTTTTTGCTTAAGCCTGTTGAATGTGTGTACATTCAAATGATCTGTGAGAGTATTTATATATTGTATGTGAAACAGTACTTTTGTGAATTCCATCTCATACAGAGATGCTGGTCTTAAGATTTTTTTCCCTCCAATTTGGTAACTTCAGGAAAGCCAATGAGTGTTTCAAAATCTCCATCTACTCAGCAGTAAATTGGGGGTATCAGATCAGAGATGGTCCTGTAATTTTTGTGTATGTTTGAAATAGTGATACGGTTCAGCTCTGTGTCCCCACCCAAATCTCATCTTGTAGCTCCCATAATTCTCATGTGTTGTGGGAAGGACCCAGTGGGAGATGATTGAATCATGGAGGTGGGTCTTTCCTGTGCTGTTCTCATGATAGTGAATGGGTCTCACAAGATATGATAGTTTTAAAAATGGGAGTTTCTCTGCACAAGCTCTCTTTTTACCTGCTGTCATCCATGTAAGACATGACTTGCTCCTCCTTGTCTTCTGCCATGATTGAGACCTCCCCAGCCATGTGGAACTGTAAGTCCAATAAACCTCTTTCTTTTGTACATTTCCTGGTCTCGAGTTTGTCTTTATCAGCAGCATGAAAACAGACTAATACAAATAGTAAATCTTTATTTCAGTTTTAAAGATGTGCTTTATTTCTTAATTAGAATCCCTGTGGTGTCTTAATTTCCACTCTTTTTTCTATTTTCTTATTCCTATCCTTAAGTCAGTTTTAGAAATTTTTTAATACTAAATGTGTAGAGATTTTCATTTAATGCTCAAAAAGCTATAAGATAAACTCTTGAATTTTTTTCAAGACCGTCAAAAAAGATGTCTAACTGCATTTGAAATGTGTCATTATAACAATTGAAAACATGACAATACTAAAAAACAGAAAAATAAGGGTTGAAGCCAGTAGCTACATTTTCAATATGATAATCGATTTCCATTTACAACTTTTTTTTTTTTTTTTTGCTGATGTCTGTACTTGTGAGTGTATAAGAAAGTTTCTCATCCAGGGTAAAGAGCATTAATGAGATTATTGTGTGACACTCCTTGAAAAATGAGAGAAATCTATATTTAGTTTCCATAATGAAATCCATATTTGCTTGGTCATGGCCCAAATTGGTTTTGAAAAGTATATATTTAATTAAGGCAGATGAAGTGTCCAAAATTAATAAGGATAAAAAAGAAGAAAAATTTAAAGAGAAAATTTCCAGTTAAAGATGAGTAACTGTTGATTACTCAGGTCCAAGAATTAATACTGATTAATGTTATGTAATGTAGCAGACCTTGCCAGGATGAAGATATTTGACTGTAAGCTCAGAATCAGAAGAAACAGCTTCTTTGTAACTTGCATTTTATAGCTGCCCTCACCATCCTAGTCTGTATCCTTAGGGTAGAACTTCAGTCAAACTGACTTTGCCATTCTTGGGAGATCCCAGGAGGTTATTCCTTACAACTTCTTGGTTATTATTTTGTCAGTCATCCAGGGAATACCCAGCACTTCCTTTTGTCATTTCAGGATTCCTACTTATGTCATTTAACCTGAATACTTTCCAGATCTGCTGTTCCCAGTAAGTTACTACAGTCCACTGCTAACTGAATGTTAGTAAGTTTTGACTGGATTTTAACTGTACAAGGTGACTGAGCAAATGTGTTAGCTACATCAATATCATGAGGCAGGACTTAAGAGGGTAGTGGGCAAGGTCAGTTCAATTATCTGTATAAAAATATGTCAATGAAAGCCTGCTTTTATTGTGCTTAATTTAGAATTTATTCTTTCACTTATTTTTGAGGAAGTTTTAAAACAATTAATGATACCTATAAAAGGGCTGTTTAACAAAAATCACTGATGAGTACAGTGTATATGATGCATAGCTCTAAAGAAATGCCTATTGCTCTTTATAATTGTCTAACCCTCTAATTGATTTCATAAATTAATCAAAGTTTTTAGGCAAGTAGGATTTATAATAAAAATGAACATTTGAGGAGCCTAATGAATATTTCGTTGGCAGAAATAATTTCTGAATTTCTCTGCTGAGTAGCAAGATAGCACTCTTTAGTAGAGGGAGGGAAACTTTAGAAAAATGGGATGCTATAAAACTTAAAGTAAGAATTGGAACTGAAAGCAACAACATTAATTTCCTTGGCATAAATTTCTGCTTTATCATCCTTAAGTCTTATTTTGGCATGAAGGTAGCAATAACACTAATCCCTCCTCTGGAATCCAAATTTTAGATAGATTATTTTGTCTCTAAAAATTTCATTATGGACTAGGTAGAGAATACATGAAAAAGTATTTTAATTTAATGTTAAGAATATGCATTTTAGAGTCAGGGAACCTAAACTTGAGATACAATTTCATTTGTTTGCAGCTTCTTCTCTTATAAAATAGAAATAATAAGATTTAATTCAATGGATGGTTTTAAGGATGAAAGAAATAATGAGAAAATGTGAAATCTTTTTAAACTATGTTTTTCTACAAAAATGAGATATTAAGATAAAGAAACTGACACTTTGTCTACCTAAAAAAAACATTTTAAATATAAATGTCCCAGTCTCTCAGAAGGGGTACTAAGAAATAAGGAGATTATAGGCCTTGATATTAAAACAATCTGAGTTTGACTCCTGATTTGAAGACACGTTAGCTAAAGGAGCCAATCAATGTATTTCACATATTTTCTGATTCTATACCACTATATAAAGAATTGCCCCAAAACTCAGTGTCTTAAAACAACCACCATTTTATTACATCTCATGATTTTATGGGTCAGGAATTCAAATGGCACAGCTGGCATTTCCTCAGCTGTTTGTGGCATTGCCTGTCTCTCAGTGTATGCAGGTGGAGGATGGGCTGCTATGGGCTGGCTAGGATGACTTCTCTCATGTGTCTGGAGCCATGGTGGAGACGGCTGGGAGGCTGGGCTCACCCGGAGCTGTGGAATGACATGCCAGTGCCTGATATCTCCCGCATGACTGTCTCCTCTTCCATAGGAGCTGGCTTTTTTCAGAGTGAACATCCCACTGGACCCAGGCAGGAGTAGCAAGGCTTTGTGTGATTTAGCCTCAGAAGTTCCAAACATCCTTTCTGTCACTTTTTTTTTTTTTTTTTATCAAGAGAGACATACAGTCTAGCCAGTATTCTAGAAGGGGATTAGACCTCACCTCTTAATCTATCACAATACCTCTGAGCTTCAGTTTTCCCTTTTTATAAAACCTACTCCAGTAGAGTCGTTGTGAAGATACAATGAGACAATGTCTGGTAGGTGCCTCACATAGAGCCTTGCACAAAATATTTCTCTCCTCTTTTATTTTTCTTGTATCAGGAAATCATATTTCCCAATGTCACTAAGACAATGGACAGGTGGGAAACACTGAAGTAAGCACAACTTCTCACTCTCTGAGCATTCAAAATTGCCGTGAAGTGGGTTTATGCATGGTATGGTTAGGCTTCGTGTGTCTGCCCAAATCTCATCTTGAATTGTAATCACCATACATGCGTCAAGGTAATTGAATCATGGGGGCAGTTTCCCCCATGCTGTTGTCATGATAGTGAGTGAGTTCTCATGAAATCTGGTGGTTTTAAAAGAGGCCCTTCCCCCTTCGCTTGGCACTTCTCCTTCCTACTGTGTTGTGAAGAAAATGCCTTGCTTCCCCTTTGCCTTCTGCCATGGTTGTAAGTTTCCTGAGACCTCCCCAGCCATGCTGAACTGTGAGTCAATTAAACCTCACTTTCCTTTATAATTTACCCAGTCTCAGGCAGTTCTTTATAGTAGTATGAAAACAAACCAATGAAATATACCATAATCATAGAAAATACCCAAGGCTCAAACCATATGGGATCTTCAACTTATTGTAGGCCAATATAGGACTGGACTACTAAAAAGTGAAATACTTGAAGAACCTAGACACAGGATGCTAGTACTCCACCACTCTGAGCTTTTAAATGTGGTAATATGAGGGTATCGGCATCTCAGCAACTATTGTTTTACAGCCTATTTACCAATTGCTCTTCCTAATGATTCCAGCAACATATGTTTAAATTCTGTTTTGTGTCTCCTGTAAGTATATATAGAAGATGTAAAATCTATTTTAAAAGATTTCTAATCATAACAGTTACCATTAAGTGTGGTCTCGTGTGAAGTAGTAAGTTTCAAGATTTTCTCCTTCCCTAATGCTGATAATTGATGTGTTCCATAGAATGCTATGACATGATTTGGAAAATATGTCACTTTTTGGCTGCCCAGCAGCAGACCTCTTGTTTTATGTTTGTGGAATTATTTATCTTGAATCCTTGTAAGACTCAGAGAATATCTTTCAGTAGGAAGCTGGAAAGGGTAGATATTTTTTCTCCTTTTTGGCAACTAGAGTAGACCCATGAGATAGGCTTAAATAGTCATGGCTATTTCATATGAGGAATCATGAAGTAGTGATATAAAGAATCAGAGCCTTGGAAAATACAGTCTGGAGATGGGAGGTCATAGCTGCATGCCAGTTTGCAAGAGTTAAGGGGTGAGGTGGCGACTGGGACAGCAGTCATCTGTAGCATTCAGGACCAGCTGCAGCAGAGTAAGCTGTGGTGTTCATACTGGACTTGCTTTGTTGCAGGATTTTATCCCAATTCTGGCTGACACCTGACTTATGTGCCTTTTCAAAGCCAGGTCCTTCAGTCTTCCCTGCAACTCGGCGACTCATTTCACTTGCTATCTTTGTCTGCTTAAGTCAGTCAAAGTTGGATTTTGTTGCTTGCAATTAAGGATCATTATGGAGCTCACTATCAAGAGTGCTTACAGGCCACAGACCCACAGGGAAGTGGTAGCAGTGGTTCTCAATTTTGGCTGCACATTTGAGTACCCTAGAAGGTTTGAAAATTGCTAATGCCTCAAGCCAACCCATATCAATCACATTGAATGGCCACAGGTAGAAAACCAGGTACACATACCTAAAAAGTTCTTTAGGTGATTCTAATGTGAGAATTAATACAGAGAAAGAAATACAATGCCTTCTGAAGATGGGGATGTTGACGTGGATTAATTATATGTAACCTGCTCACCCATTCCCAAGTTATGGCCCTGGAGAGGGTCCAGAATGTACTTCTTTCACCACGGTTTGGGTGACTCCAGTAATCCTGGAAAATCACTTCTGTGGCTGTTCTCTTTAAGCCAGAGATAGTGAAACATTGCCCTTAAAAGTGGCTTCTGTGATGCCAATGGAGACAACAGGATCTCAGGTAACAGTAGCCAATCAGCCTCACCTAACTTCTAGGAGCAAAGGAGGGCACAGTTATTGCAATAGTTTTCAGGGCTTACCTGATAATCATGATGATTAGTCCAGTTGGGGTCTTTGGCATTCTGCAGTTAACAATGGGTTGCTAGGACTAAAATGGATGAGAAACCCACAAAGTTCTTCCTTGATTTGTTTAACTGGAACATTTCCACATCTGGCAAATGGAAGTCTGAATTGGTTTAACTTTGGAGAGTCATAAACCTATATAAAATTTTCAGACCTAAGTCATTTCAGACACCCCAGAGCCCTGAATAAAACCTTGAGGATGGAACCTAAAAAGTACCTAAAAGTACTGACCGGCTGGGCATGGTGGCTCACGCCTGTAATCCCAGCACTTTGGAGGCCAAGGCGGGTGGATCACGAGGTCAGGAGATCGAGACCATCCTGGTTAACACAGTGAAACCCCGTCTCTACTAAAAATACAAAAAATTAGCTGGGCATGGTGGTGGGTACCTGTAGTTCCAGCTACTCAGGAGGCTGAGGCAAGAGAATGGCCTGAACCTGGGAGGCGTAGCTTGCAGTGAGAGGAGATTGCGCCACTGCACTCCAGCCTGGGCAACAGAGTGAGATGACTCCGGATCAAAAAAAAAAAAAAAAAAAAGAAGGAAAAAAAAGTACTGACTGAGGCTGTGAGTCCTAGCCTTCCTTGAGGGCCCTTGGTCAGTCACCAGATAACTCAGTGGTCCTTCCTTCACCAAAGGAATCTTGGTTTATCTGCCATATACCAGGCCTTATGGGACCCTGACACCACCCTGTGGTTGTCCCTGCACCCAAGTGTACAGAAGGAAAGAGTATGCTTGAAAACTGACAGAATCTGTTCTTTTATTTCCTGCCCTAGAGAGCCATAGCTATTATGATAAAAAGGACTAAGATAGACCTCTGGAGAACCCTCTCCTAATAAATAGTCCATCTAAGGGGAGTACGAATAGCAATGCCATTTTCAGACTTGAAAGAAATAGGGGTAACGAGTTCTTTAGATTTCCTTTTAATCTGCCAGTTTGCCTATTGTTTACAGAGATCATATATGAAGTTTGAGAATGATAATGAATTGCTGGAAGCTTAATCAGATGGTTGCTCTTATAGCAGCTGTAGTTTCCAGATGTGGTCTCCTAATGAGAGCAAATAAACAGAGCACCTGGCTCCCGGTACACAGATAGCAGTCTGGTTGAACTTTTTGTCTCTACTCAAACAGCAGAGAACATCAGATGCATTTTGCTTTTCCCTTGGAAAGACAAATGCACAACAGGGGGCAAAGGCAAATCTCACAAAAATACAGAGGCCTATCAACTCAGTGGCAACTATACCAGGCCACAGCAGGCCTTGAAAGCACCAGTTGTGCAAAGGAGCTTAGCTGCATCTGTCCATTTTGCTATAGTGTCGTCCTCCCTATGACTTACGTCTTTAGCCTTGTGAAGAGTTTACTAGAAGAAGTGGGCCTAGTATGATCAGGAACATAATTGCTGCAGCATATTAACTAGTATCAGGGTGGGAAATGAAGTGTCCTCCCATTGGGTAGAACCATGAGCGTGATACCCTATTGTCTATAAGACCTGGACAGAGAAATGGCCTGAGCTCAGTAGCTACATTGCTTCCTGAGCATGTAATAGTTTGGTGGTGAAGTTAAAGAAATTAAAGGAAGAATGTTTTAAAAAGTGAAAAGTACAATGAATATGTGTGTGGATGTAAGACTATTTGATTCCCACATGACATCTCATCAGAAGGCTCCTAGTGGAGAAAACTTTCAATAAGCATGTGGAAAAGATGACCTTTACATAGAAAGATGATTACAGGCTATGTTCGCACCATCTACAGTGTAGAATAGATCATTATTCCAGGCTGGGATTTGCGTGTCCTGTCTTTCATGCATTTACCAATCTGTGAACTTCCTGATTTCCATTTACACCATTGTGGGATTGTACACAGTCTTGCTCTTGACCAAGAAACTCACTTTACAAGGCAGTTAGTTGCTCATCAGATTTACTGTTTTTTTTTTTCCCCCCAATCATTTAACTGTATGATCTATTAGCTCTTGGCCTTTGGGAATACTAGAATGGTTAAACAATTATGTCTGCTGGACAGTCACAGTTGCATATTTAGGATATGGACCTTTAAATGCATAATATGCTCTGAACCATCAACCAATTGAGGGTGTTGTATCTCCCATGAATAGATGGAATTGGGAGTGACATGCCCTCAATGATATCTTATTATATGCTGGAAATATTTTCTTTCTTATCCCTAAAACACTGCTGTGCTCAGGAGAAGTGTTTCCATCAGGTGATACAGCAAGTTCTATGTTGAATTAGAACGTAAGATTTATGCTGAGCCATCTTGGGCTTCACAAACCACTGAATGATCAGCCCCAGATGAGGGTTATTGTGTTGGCTGTAATGACTGACCTGACAATGCAGGTGAAACACACTACAGGATAGGAAGTATATGATGAGAACACACCTGATACCTTGGCTGACCCCCAGTACTGCCTTGTCAAGTGGTATACATCAATCCTATACAGACATGACCCTTTATGAATTACAATGTAGTCCTCCACTGGAAAAGCCCTAGCCAGCTAGATAATAGAAAAAGAATTATGAGAATGGAGTAAGAGTAAGGGAGTCACACAAAATGCCTTTATGAATAGTTATAGAGACAAGATTATAGTTTTTTTCCTCACATTTTCTTCTTTGCTATGTTGTGTATATGTGTGTGTGTGTCTCTGTGTCTTCTCTTTTTCTCTCACTATTTTGTATCAGGTACTGTGGTGGTGGTTAAATTTATAATGTAATTCACATATCACAGAATATTGAAATAGGATTATGACAGACTGACAGCTGTAAGAGATCCAGAACTTATAGCAGAACGTTGAATAAAATTTGGATCATCTTTTTATAAGGGAGGACTAAACATATTTTCAGCATACAGGTGATAACTTTTGCATTAATTATGTAGCAGCAGTTTTTTAAGCCTTAACAATTTAAATAAAGTTATATGTGAATCTTGTGCAGTTGTAGGGATGAATTATATTATTTATTTTTCTTCTTCCTGAAAATGTTCTCAATCTCCTTATATTTGGGAATTGCCCATCTCACAAGTTACGGCAGAGGGCAGAGCGTCCCTTCCTCTCTCTACAGAATCTGAAAGTCAGATGCTTAGTAGCTTAGCTTTTCTCCTAGTGAGAATGAGAACATATGATGCAGGTTTGGCCCATGGGGTCTAATCTCTATGGGGTTGCATGAATAATAAATGACTTGAACAAGCAGAGAGAATGGAGACTCTATTTTGAAGGTGAAGAGCTATAGAAACAGTAGGACTACTAAGTTTCCAGAGGGCAGCTGCGTCAGTGGCTCAGGAGTGGCCTCAATTGTTCAAGGCTGGCATTATGTTTTGGGGCTACTTAATTTTTGTCAAGACTTCACCTATAGTCCTGTCTGCTGTTTTACCTCTTTCATTCTTATCTTTTTTACATACTTGGTTTTTTTTCCCTTACCTTTCTGGAGATTCAGCAAATCTTTATATATGTTCAGGGCTGCATTGTATGCTTCAAATAAATTTTTTTTAAGTCAGCAAGAGATTATTTCTCTTGCATGCAACAAAAATAGATGTCAAAGCAGGGAGGAGGAAGATGAAATGAGTATTCGTTTCCTAGGTAACCCAAGACAGACTACCTGGAAAGAGCTGAAAATCTAAGCATAAAAAAGTTAGCGGAATAGAACACATTGAATATCTCAAGGTAGTGTTTTCTAGTAGTCAAGAAGACATATGACTACATACCTCTCTTACAGGTATAATATAAAAGGAGAAAGGAAAAGACCATAGTTATTCCTACAAAGCCAACAAGGAAAAAGAAATAATGTGCTTTGCTGACAAGTCCTGGGCTGGGAATGTGGTGCTGAGGATGGGGACTGAGATGTATGCAGATGGGCACTAGGGGTGCCGTGCAACTTTATGGCATGTTGGAAATAGCTTTGCTATTATTGAATTTTCCCAGACTTTACTAGCTACAAATATATTTACAACAACAAGAGTATTACAGTTCCACTAACTTTTGCTTCCTCTTTCTAATGTATGGCATTGGTCTCATACCATGTGTTTTTATGAATTTCCAGGAGTCTCTTGGGTTTGTTTACATCATGGTGATGTAAAGAGGAATATGTGAAATTTTTGCCACACTTTTCATTGAGAGGTGATTCAATTTTCCTTCTCCTTGATTCTGAGTTGGCCTTGGGACTTACTGTCATCAACAGAATGCAGCAAAAGTGGTGTTATCTAGCATATGAGGCTGGGCCTTAAGAGGCTGCAATTTCTGCCTTTGCCTCTTGGAATGCTCCTTTTTGGGACCCAGCGGCCATGCTTAACGGAATCCATTTGGAGAGAGAAGGACCCAGCCATTCCACCCATACTGGCCAACACCTAGAGCTGATATCTGCCAGGCACCATCACAGAAGACTGGGGTCTTTATGACAAAAACCACAAAAAGAGGTTGTTATTTCATAACATACTTTAGAATGGGAGTGGGAAAAGCACTGCATTTGCTCAGAAGCATTTGCAAAAACTTAAAATTTCCCATTTTGTAAGTATAAATCACAAGTCACAGTGCACTGGAACATGGGACAGTTCCAAGTAATGGACTTGCAATGTGCTCAATGATTCTCCGTCTCCAACCCACCAAGGATTTTCATTTTCATGTTTTTTTTTTATTGTGGTAAGCTCACTGTGCTTGACTTTTTTTTCTCTTTTAGGGTTTATTCTTCCAAAGAAGCCTCCTCAGTTACTCTATAAATAGAGTTCTCTTGTCTTACCCTATACGTTCTCCAGACATACAAAAGAAAGGCTGTATGTAGACTCAAACTAGGACAGCTTCCACACTAGGGGAATATTAGAGTGTAATATTCTAGAATTAGAATGACAGACCTCTGTTGAGTTTTCACTCACAATCTCCATGTATGAGAGAGGTACCAGAAAGTGAATTTGTGCAACAGGACATAAATAAGCTCCTGGAGATTCTTCAGAGTAGCTCATAATATATTCCCGTTTGTGTAAGGAGACCATCACATCTCAGACAGATCTTTTCATGATAAAGTCAAAACACCTGAAGATGGAGGCAGGTGAACTGATACACATTCAATTCATATTTCTTTTTTAATTTAGTGACTTCGGCTAATCTCAAATCATCACGGAGAAGTTACATATATTATTCAGGGGTTACCATTTGTTACTTACATGCCAAATCTCAATGATGAGATTGTAGGCTAGGCCAGCATGGGGATGGGACTCTACTAGTATTTAATGGTACAGATTTTCCTTAGCGAAGAGCTAACTTCTCTTATTTTATGTCACCTGGACTCAGTCCAATTGTTGCATCAGTTTTCTTAACCTTTCCACAATGACAGGTTGGCTATCATTTCCTTAAGCCGTATAGTCTGGCTCAGACACTTTAATCACAAAGTGAGTATGCCATTTTCTCCCACTTTTGCTTTTAGGTAGTATGTGATAGTTCATAACACACTTTCTGTCCACTGGCAAATGTTTCTTTATCAATTACTTACTTATACTACAACTTTAGTCGATTTCGAACAATTTGATTTATATTCACATTTATAAAGAAATTTTACCACTGCTACCAATATATCTTAGCTTAGCCTATTCAGTATTTTTCGGATTCTTTGGCTGCAACCAAGGGCTGTGATCTATTCAACACTTAGGGGAACTCAGGTGGAAATTCATGTTTACTCTAAGAGTAAAACTCACTCAGCAAAGGTCTCTCCTATCAGTGCTTCTGAAACCTGGAAAATGTGAAAACCAATTATAATCATGTATTACTTTATGCAAAACATTTATTGAACATCACTATGATGCAAGCAAGCACTATAATAGATAAATGCAATGTGAAAAATATGTCAGTGCCCTCAACAGATTGGTGAGGACATGTGGACTGTAATAGTAATGATAATACATTGAAATAATTGCTGGTTGAGGTATGTGTAATGAATTGTGAAAGCCCAGAGGATTGGCATGAATAACAGTTGTGCAGAGTCAGTTAAGGCTTTAAAAAAAGTGATCTCTAAAACTGATGAAGGAAATTGAAAAGGAAACCAAAAAGTTAAAAAATATCCCATGTTCATGGGTTGGAAGAATCAATATTGTTAAAATACACTACTCAAAGCAATATATATTTTCAATGCAATCTCTATTAAAATACCAATGACATTCCTGACAAAAGTAGAAAAAAAATCCAAAAGTTTATATGGAACCACAAAAGACCAAGAATAGCCAAAGCTATCCTGAGCAAGAAGAACAAAACTGGAGGAATCACATTATCTGACTTCAAATTATACTACAGAGCTATAGTAACCAAAACAGCATGGTTCTGGCATAAAAACAGACACACAGACCAATGGAACAGAATAGAGAACCCAGAAACAAATTCTCACATGAACTCATTTGCAACAAAAATGCCAAGAACATACATGGGGGAAGAAACACTGTCTTCGATAAATGGTGCTGGGAAAACTGGATATCCATATACAAAAGAATTAAACTAGACCCCTATCTCTCACCATAGAAAAAAATCAAATCTAGATGGACTGAAGACTTAAGTTGAAGACCTCAAACGATAAAACTGCTACAAGAAAACATTGGGGAAACTTTCTAGGACATTGGTCTGGGCAAAGGTTTCTTGAACAATACCCCACGAGCACAGGCAACCAAAGCAAAAATGGACAAATGAGATCACATCAAGTCGAAAAGCCTCTATACAGCAAAGGAAGCAATCAACAAAGTGAAGAGACAACCCACAGAATGAGAGAAAATATTTGCAAACTACCCTATCTGACAAGGTATAAATAACCAGAGTATATAAGGAGCTCAAACAACTCTATAGGGAAAAAATCTAATAATCTGGTCAGCCAATGGGCAAAATATTTGAATAGACATTTCTCAAAAGAAGACATACAGATGGCAAATAGGCATATGAAAAGATGATTAATAACATTCATCAACAGAGAAATGCAAATTAAAACTACAATGAGATATCATCTCATCCCAGTTATAAAAGAGAGGCAATAACGAATGTTGGCGAGGATGTGGAGAAAAGTGAATTCTTGCACACTGTTGGTGGGAATGTAAATTAGTACAACCACTATGGAGAACAGTCTGGGGATACCTCAAAAAACTAAAAATTGAGCTATCATATATGTATTAGTTTGTTCTCACATTGCTAGAAATAACTACCTGAGATTGGGTAATTGATAAAGAAAATAAGTTTAATTGGCTCACAGTTCTGCAAGCTGTACAAGAAGCATGGCTGAAGAGGGTTCAAGAAACTTACAATCATGGCAGAAGGTGAAGGGGAAGCAGGTACATCCCTCACGGCTGGAGCAGGAGGAAGACAGAGAGGGGGAAGTGCTACTGCTATACACAGTTTTAAACAACCAGATCTTGTGAGAACTTACTATCACCAGAATAGCAAGGGGATATTCCACCGATGATCCAGTCACCTCTCACCACGCCTCTCCTCCAATATTGGGAATTACAATTAAACATGAGATTTGGGTGGGGACACAAATCCAAACCATATCAACATGACCCAGCAATTCCACTGCAGAGTATATACTCATAAGAAAAGAAAACAGTATATTGAAGAGATATTTGTACTCCTGTGTTTGTTGCAGCACTGTTTACAATAGTTAAGACTTGGAAGCAACCTACGTGTCCATCAACATATGACTGGATAAAGAAAATGTGGTCCATATACACAATAGGATACTGTTCAGCCATAGAAAGAATGAGATCCAGTTATTTACAGCAACATGAAACTGGAGATCATTTTGTTGAGTGAAATAAGCCAGGCACAGAAATACAAACGTCGCATGTTCTCATTTATTTATGGGATCTAAAAATCAAAGGAATTTAACTCATGGACACAGAAAGTAGAAGGATGGTTACCCGATGCTGGGAAGAATAGTGGGGAGTTGCAGAGGAGGTAGGGATGGTTAATGGATACAAAAATAAAGAAAGAATGAATAAGGCCGGGCGTGGTGGCTCACACCTGTAATCCCAGCACTTTGGGAGGCCGAGGCGGCCGAATCACGAGGTCAGGAGATCAAGACCATCCTGGCTAACATGGTGAAACCCCGTCTCTACTAAAAACACAAAAAATTAGCCGGGTGTGGTGGCAGACGCCTATAGTCCCAGCTACTCAGGAGGCTGAGGCAGGAGAATGGCGTGAACCCGGAAGGTGGAGTTTGCAGTGAGCCGAGATTGCGCCACTGCGGTCCAGCCTGGGCGATGGAGCGAGACTCCGTCTCAAAAAAAAAAAAAAAAAAAAAAAAAAAAAAGGAATGAATAAGACCTACTATTTGATAGCACAGTAGGGTGACTATCATCAATGGTAACTTAATTGCATATTTTAAAATGAAGAATGTAATTGGATGGTTTGTGACTCAAAGAATAAATGCTTGAGGGGATGGATATCCCATTCTCCATAATATGCTTATTTCATATTGCATGTCTGTATCAAAGTATCTTATGTACCCCATAAATATATATACTGACTATGTACCCACAACAGTTTTTAAAAAATCAAAAAAACTTTTTTTTTTTTGAGATGGAATTTCACTCTTGTTGCCCAGGCTGGAGTGCAATGGTGCAATCTCGGCTCACTGCAACCTCTGCCTCCTCGGTTCAAGCGATTCTCCTGCCTCAGCCTCCCGAGTAGCTTGGCTGCTGGGCTAATTTTTTGTATTTTTCGTAAAGATGGGGTTTCACCATGTTGGCCAGGATGGTCTCGACCTCCTGACCTCAGGTGATCCCCCTGCCTTGGCTTCCCAGAGTGCTGGGATTACAGGCATGGGCCACCACGGCCGGCATAAAAAACTTTTTAAAAAAGTGATGTCTCACCTTGGTGTTGAAGGTACAGCAGGATTTCATTAAGTAAACCTGGTGAAGAAGAGGAACCCCAGTTGTTCCAGTCATACAGGCAAGGCCAACACAAAGCAGCCAGCTGTAGGCAATAGCCAGATAATTGCAGACGTGTGAGTGAGGCCACCAGTGTTCAGCAGACAGCAAATATCCGGGTGAGTTCAGCTGACACTAGCAGAGGAATTGCCAGACTTAACCCAGCCTAAACTGCCTCTTATGTATTCATGAGCTAAATAAATGCTGTTGCTTCAGGCACTAGGTTTTAGGGTTGATGTACACAGCAACAGATGACTGATGTAATCATATTTGCATTTTAGAAAGATTAACAGAAAAGTTGTAGAGGAGAGATTACAGGAGATGAGAGTGATTCAGTGAATTTAGGAAACAATTGCAAGACTGCAGGAAACACCAATTGCTGTAAATCCGGAGCCTATGTACCGGAATCCTGGAACTCAGCTTCTTCCTGAGGACTTGTGAAAATAATCAGGATCCTGTCTGACTGATTCCAAAGTACAGCATCTCCTCTACCATCAGAGGCTGCTTATTTTTGCAATGTTAAGTGACTGTGCAAAATAATCCTACTGCTAGTTTGCTTACCAGGACTAGCATCCTCTTAGAAGAACTCCCAGCCAGGCTATGGCAGACTTATTCTGCAACTCCAGGGAATCTCTCTGCCCTCCCTTCTTTTTTCTACACCCCCTATCCATTTGAATTTCCCTGTGAATTACTCCTTTGGAAAGCTTGTAGACAGCCAAACACACACGGTCTTTCTTATATGTCATTATTTTCTATTGCTCCACATTTAAATCCCTGATTCACCTTCTCCCATAGTGCTGTTCTTCTGCCTTCGTCTCTCTCTCTCTACACACACACACACACACACACACACACACACATATGACTTACCTCTGCCTAAACGTTTTCACTGTGCACTTAACTATCCCTGATCCATGGTAAAGGTAAATCCTCTGTCTTTTTATTGAGTGTTTCTTCTGTTGTCCCAAACTTCAGGCTGATTTTATTGTGCAGACACTCTTTATCCTGCAGATTTCTCAAATGTAGCCTGCTTCATCTTCTACACCTCATAAATCCTAGAATTGGGAGATGATACCTGTGTCTTTTTTCCCACTCTGCCACAACTGCTCTTCAAAGGATCAATGACTTGCTAAATGATCAAATCCAGTGGACACATTCAGTGGCATTGGATTTTTTTGTTTTTTTTTTTTGTTTTTGTTTTTGTTTTTTTTGAGACAGAGTCTCGCGCTGTCGCCCGGGCTGGAGTGCAGTGGCCGGATCTCAGCTCACTGCAAGCTCCGCCTCCCGGGTTTGCGCCATTCTCCTGCCTCAGCCTCCCGAGTAGCTGGGACTACAGGCGCCCGCCACCTCGCCCGGCTAGTTTTTTGTATTTTTTTTAGTAGAGACGGGGTTTCACTGTGTTAGCCAAGATGGTCTCGATATCCTGACCTCGTGATCCGCCCGTCTCGGCCTCCCAAAGTGCTGGGATTACAGGCTTGAGCCACCGCGCCTGGCCATTATAGGGATTTTTTTAAAATTACTGCCTTTTTTGTTGTTGTTCAACTGCTTTTTTACTTTGGATTACTTAATATAGTTCCTACTTTTCTTACTTTTCTCCTTGAGAATATTTTGTTTATTCATCTTTTTCAAACTATTTATTAACTTTTAGTGTTATTTAGGGGTACATACAAAGTCTTCTTCTTTTTTTTTTTTTTTTTATATATATAACATACAAAA
Organism: Papio anubis; assembly: GCF_008728515.1. Taxonomy (NCBI): domain Eukaryota; kingdom Metazoa; phylum Chordata; class Mammalia; order Primates; family Cercopithecidae; genus Papio; species Papio anubis. The sequence continues at coordinate 153,159,981 of NC_044979.1, forward strand.
CTTCCTTGAATGGTCTAATCTTCTCATGGCTTCAGTGACCAACTCTATGTCAATACCCTTACGTAAAGCAAAGTTTTCTGCTGAGATCTGACCCATATGATCCCTTCTGTTGGAAATTCCAAATTTAAGTCAATTCGATATGTCTTTTAAACCTTTTTCTATTTTTTTTTCTCTTTTATCTCATTTAGAGGTTCTAATACCTAACAGTAACCTAAATCAAGACTTGGCTCCCATACCTCTACCTCCACCCAGTCACCAGGTCTTACTGTCTTCTAAATGTCTCTGATCTGCTCACTTATCTTTCTCTGTTTGCACTGCCATTATTCTAGTTCAAATCAATGCCATCTCATTTCTATGTTAATTGAAGACTGGGTCCTTTCCTTTTCTTTTCTTTTTTGTTTGAGATTGAAAGGTAGAGAAATGCATCTGAAAGACTAAAGGATCCCTAATCAAGGCCAGATTTTCAGTAAAGGGAAGGCAGAGAGGAGTCTGAGACTGAACACCAGGCCCGGGGCCACTGGAGGAAGTGATGATCCCAGGCATCATCTAGGTGCCCCCACCCAGTTGACATGAATGCTTCTTAGAGAGAAGGGTGTGGGTGAATCAGAAGACATCACCTACGAGGGAGTTGAAGCATTTAGGGCTCAAACAGTTTTGCTGTGGGACATCTCTGAATGAGTCACATTGAGAGAAAGATCTTCCTTCTCTGCATGTTGGAATCACTGTGGCCTGGATGAATGAGCAAGGATGCTAACAGAAGGTGGAGCACCAAGGGAAGCCAGGCCAGGTTATTCCACTGTGCCCACATTTTTGTAGATAGCCAGAGCTTCAGCCAGTAGTGACACTGATAGAGCTTTCCAGAAGGGGTCAGCCAGCAAGGCATTAGTTGCCATTGGGAATGGAAACCTGATGAGATTATAGTGGGGTTCCACTATCAGTAGCAAAGCAGGATGTAAAATGGCAAAGTACAGTAGCTGACGCTATCTGGGCTACCTCATGAGTTGTCATAATAGACGAAGTTTTGAGTCCAAGCTTCCCAACCTGTGGCAAGCGTTTATTGATGGGTTATTAATCCCCTCAGCCCTTGAGATGGCTGGGCAGAAATTTGGACAGATGGAGCCCCCAGGCCTGTTGTGTTGGATCATTTATCCTAACAGGCTAAACAGTATAATTTTCCACAGTGGTATGATGAGATAAATATTGGGAAGTACTGTGATTTAAGGATCCGCTAACCATCTGCTAGATGAAGTGACAGTTCTATTCCCTCTGTGTTACAAACTGACTGAAAGTTCACAGTTCAGAGGCTTCTCCTGCCTCCTTGGTAGTTAGATTAATGTGTACAATATATAGCTGTGTCTGCTTCAAGTCTGTCCTAAGCCAGTATTTTACTCATTCATAAAAAAATTACTCCCTTCGCCCCTAGAAAATAGATTAATGAACAAGACTGATTAATTTTGTGCCTTCATGTAGCTTATATTTTAGCGGGGGAGAAATATGATAAAAAATGAGTTATTGTCATTGTGACTTTAAGTATTCTGTAAAACAATGAAATAGACATTTTAAAGGGGAGAGAGTTGTTATTTTAAAATTGAGTTGAATTTGGAAAGCTTGATAAAGGTGAATTGTTTAAACATTGCTATTAAATTAGCTTTAAGCAAGCATCCTTAAAAAGTTAAAGAAAAATCTCATTCTGTTTCCACATTTGGCTTGCTGTACAGGGCCCTTTAAGTTCTCACGTAACTTTAAAGAAACAGAAACCTGAAATCATAAACCATTTTTGTTATGGCGGTGTATATATGAAAGACAACAGGGAAAAATTCTGAGCAGATCTGTGATCAAGTAGACCTCAAGTTGAATTGACAAATTAATGTTACATTTTACATGTTTTCAATTAAAATACAATGTTTAAAGTACATTTTAATGATTTTCAGATTTAACTAATTTTCTAAAATTAACAAACTGCATAAATTGCTTTGAATAGGAGAGCTTCTGTCTTAATTTGCTCAATAAATGCTTATTGAGCCTCAATCATGCCATCAAAACTCTGTTTAGGGTACTCTGAGAGATGCAAAAATGAGACAAAAATCTCATTTTGATGGGCTAGTAGTTTGAATGAGATGAATGCAAAACACTCAAAGGTAGTAGGTAATGAGACAGACAATGCCTTCCAACCACTCGCCTCTCCTCAAAAATACTAATTAACATCCTCAAATACTTCTCAAAAGTCTTACTTGTAAGATTTTATTCTAAAAATTATGAACCTCTATATATTGTCTGAATTAGCTTTATCCATCATTATCATCTAATCATAAATCACTCTTCCAATAAAAGTACAAAGCAGTAGCCAATACTGTAATGTTTCTAAGATGTTAACAAATGCACCTTAAATGGGTCTTATATTTCATGTCATTATCTTGACACTATGTCTGTATAGGACTGACAATTCTATTCTAAATAATTAACTAAGGAAGGAACGGAGCAGCTTCTAAGGCCACTCAACAGCAAAACGACTCACTCTGAATTCCCCTAGCCCTTGTCTCTAATGACACTTCACTGTCCTTAATTATGTGCTTCCTTTCATAGCTCTTCTGTCTTGAAAGGGCAGTTACCATACTTTAAATACAAAAACTCATGACTACGATAGATTTCTTTTTTGTTGTTGTGTTTTACAGTTTTCAAAATGCTTTCACATAAATTTTTCACTTCAAACTTCTGTCTTCCTTCCATCCCCTAGTTCTCCAAGCCAGATGGAAGAGTCAGCTGGCCTTGCTCCACTCCCAGCAGCCAGTTTTAACTCATAAATCTCTCTTTCTCCTCTTTCCTTTTCTATGATCTATGTTTTCATTTTTTAAAATCCCTGACTCTAAAAAGAAGCTTTAGTGAGGTGTAATTTGCATATGATACACTGAGCATGTGTAATGAGTACAATTTGATAAGCTTCAACTGAGGTATATGCTGGTGACAGCATCATCAGTCTCAACATAAGGAACATATCCATCATTCTCAAAGTGTCTCTGTGCCCTTTCAACCCTTTCCTCCCACCTCACATCCCCAGTCACCTGCTGATCTAGGATCTGTTCCAGATCCCAAAGTCAGGCTGAGCGGTAGTAGACAAGGAACTGTGGAATGTTCCCTCAACTCCCTGTTTGCTTACCCTGTGAGGTTATCTAACTAGTTGGGGACTGAATCAGGGATCAGCTTCCTATTTTCTGCCCAAACCTCACAAACTGCATGTATTGCAGTGTTCATGGTGCTAACCATGGAAGAAAGCAACTCCGAGAAAGGGGTTGCTTATCAAATGGTCCACAATGTGCCACAAGGGAAGAGGGTACCATTGGCTTAAGAGCTACATGAGGGGGCAATGAGGAGCATTTCTGAATGGGTAGGTCAAGCCAGAGGAACATATGTCTAAGCTTTGGGACTTGAAATAGAGTTCTTTTTAAATTAAGAAGTTGCCCTATGAAAGCAGCCAATAACTCAGGGTAGGGGGTTTATGGAGATTATATAATAGCAGTAGAGGAAAGATAATATAAAGTAGGGATGGAAATAAATAGAAATTTATGTAGCTTGTAAAATTATATATGAGCATTGGAAGGAACCTTAAGAATCATCTAGCCAATGCTCTGATTTTAGTGTCATAAAAACAAAGTATGCAGGGTCCTCCAGTTCACTTGTGGCAGATCTGGAGCTAGGATCCAAGCCTCCTAATTTTGATTTTGTAGGACTTTTTTTCCTTGTAGAATTAATATTGCTATAGACAATGCCTAAGAATATTAGGCTCTGCTAAAATTAACTGCTCTGTTTGGTAGTGAGATCCAGAAATTTGAGTCTTGGGATGGTGGTTACAAGTCCTTTTTCCTTAGTGACTAGGTGAAAAATATTCCCCAATAGCTCTTGATTAGTCCCCATATCACTGGAACAAGGAGTTAAAGATTTACATTTGTAGATCTTTGAGAATAAGAATTGTTTCACACTGTGCTGATGACATTATTCTAATCATGTTGTATTAGAATTATACAGTATAAATTATTGAGCTCTGTCCGACATGAAGTTATTTTTCGACTTGTGCAGACACAGTTAAATCATAAACCATGTATGTTATAATGGTGTGTACATAAAAGACAACAGGGAAAACTGAGCAGACCTGTGATCAGGCAGACCTCAAGTTGAACTGGGAAATTAATATGCATACCCTGTCTATGGGGTAGAAAATGGAGAAATCATATTAATATGGTCTATGTTAATTTGTTTCCTATGGCCATTTTTCTGTCCTCCACATCCCTATCATTTCTAATCTGACCTCGTAGGCCTGTGAGCTGAAATTCACAGTTTTTTCTTGTTTTGCCTTTCCCTTTTCAGCTTCAATTTGTCTCCTTTCCTGACAATAGGTCACACTGATTCACACAAAACATTTATTGGAAACCAAGAGGAACCTGTTTATTGTTTATATCTTTTTGTTTTAAAAATGTGTGTGTACATATATACAAAATATATGCCTCTATGTCTATCTATACATATATACACATATTTAAATGCTTTCCTATGCTGTCCATAGCTAATTTTGTTGTTTACTTTGGTATGATAATTATTTGCAAAATACCTCTGTGAATATCCTGGTAATGTAATGGGCTTCTCTTTTAACCATTAATTTTAATCCTACTATATGTAGAAAATGGAAAATCCTGTGTTCAAATTGCCTGTGCCTTTCCATGTGTACTCACACTTCAATATAGTCACCACCAAGAATAATGAAGTAAAAATCCTACATTTTTTTCACGCTTAGGGAAGATGGCATGACAAATAGCTACTTTTCTTTCAGTTACCTCTAGTTATAAGGCTCGGATAGCATTTGTAAAGCATTAAAACATTTCCAAGTTTTCCAAATGTTCTCATTTTGTATCCTGGCTTTCTTTTTTCAGTGTTCTCTGGTTACTTCTTTTTTCAGACTCATACTTTTCAAGTTCCTCAGGGCTTCTCTTCTTTCTACACATTCTCTTGTGATTTAATCTATTTCTATGGTTCTAAATATGATCTTTTAGACTTAGGAGGGGTGTCCAATCTTTTGACTTCCCTGGGCCACAGTGGAAGAAGAATTGTCTTGTGTCATACATAAAATACACTAACACTAATGATAGCTGATGAGCTAAAAAAAATTACAAAACAACCTCATAATATTTCAAGAAAGTTTACAAATTTATGTTGGGCTGCATTCGAAGCCATTCTGGGCCGCAGGTTGGACAAGCATGTTTTAGATAATAACTCCAGTACTGACTGTGCCTACAATTTCCAGACTGATATAGCCAACTGGTCACTTGACATTTCTATTTAGATATCAAAGGAGGCATCTCAAACTTAACATGGCCCAAATGCTTACTTTCTTGTTCTTCAAATCTGTTCCTCACTCATCTTCATTTCAGTAAATACTCTAGTGCATCACTTCCCCAAATAACTTAAACTAAAAATCAAGTTACTGTTTATGTCTCTACTTTTGTCATAATCACTTATCAGATCCTTTGGACACAACCTCCTGACTGGTGTTCATTCTTTGATGCTTCCAGTTCTACAATCCTTTGTTCTTGTAGAGTCGGTATGATCATATCACACCTGGTTTTAATTCTCTAACCGCTGCTAATCGCAATTAGAATAAAATTCACTCCTTGCTCTGGTTTATCAAACACCTTTAGATTCAGGCTATCTTTACTTCAACTAATCTCACAGTACTGGTCACTAGTTAATATTTTTCTTATTTGTTGTCCCCTTTTCCCATTTTTCAATGTGTAAATTCCATGAATGCAGATTTTTATCATCAGTACCGCGGCACTTTGTAAATGCTCTATTTATCTATCTATCCATATTAAATAAATGAATGGTGTGTTAAGCTAAATGAAGTATAAAGCTAAGTGAAGTATCGCCCCTAAAGAGCAACTATAATCTTAAATTTTCTAAAAATGTTTACTTTGCTTTAATCTCTATTCATGAAGAATTTACTTTTATGATGATAAAATAACTATAGGGTTCTAAAGGCCTAAGTGATTTCAGTTGAAATGATTCTGCTTTTTCATTTTTTTATTGATTTGTTTTATTAAACAACTGACCAAAATAATGTATGTCAGATGGGATAAATTCAGAACTCCCAATGGATGACATATATTCTTTTTAAAACCTTTTAATATCTTTTAATATCACATACTTTCTTACAGTCACTGGATGAGGTCCACAGACTGCATTAAATTCTTATAAAATATGGCGTTTCTACTGAAGGAGGATAATTAATTTGAGGAGTTTAAGGGGAAAGTTAGCATATTGTCGCACCGTTTTCTGGAAGAAATTATCTGTGTGCTCAAATGGCCAATTAAAAGCTGTGACAATGTCTGGCAGCTAAAAAACAAGGAAAAGTCCCTACCAACACATTTCTACTCATTTTTTACTATTTTAATGGCCTCTGCCAATACCAGAGGGTCCTACCACATCAATGTGGCTATAGAAGTAACGTCACTGAAGAATAGAACACAGTTGAAAATAGACTTGCCTAAGAATTAAGATGGTTGTTTTTAAAAAAAATAATACATGTAGATTACAAATAAAGCACTACTAAAGCTAATGGCTGGATATTTAGAAAATGCATTCATCAAATAAATGTGCATTTCCTGTCATCTTGAACAGTGATGTTTCCATTAGATGCTTATTCTTTTACCTAGTTTAAGTTGTCTGTCAGTTTAAAGTGATTTCATTAATCATTTTATGTTTATTATTTGATGTAAAGCAACATTCTTCCCCATAGTTATATGTTAATTTCATCATCAGTTTATGTTTGTGCAAGTTTACACAATTCTGTTTGGATGGTTATTTACTTCCTATATGAGATTATTGAGATAAACAAGCTGCTTTCAATGCTACAGATTTAGGGTTTAACATCAAAATGTCGGACTGAGCAACACAGGAAGTAGCCAAAACTCTTTCATGCACAAGACGGCTTATGGTAGCATATCACAGGCAGCATAGACTTATGCAAAACAGTGAATGAAAGGTCTGCACGAGGAGCTCCTTCAGATGTTCCTATCCTCAGGCACATACCCTCACTGGATGCCATGGTAGAAGACCTAAAATTAAAGCTCAATATTATGTCCTAATTTGACATTTGGTGAAATCAGGAGGGATCATTTGTCCTAACCCCAAGTTCCACTTCCCACTCTGCTCCTGTGGATACAGTTCCCCAGGCAAACAAACCTTCTTATTAAGGAGACTAGGTGCAATTCCTGCTTATTCCTAAGTAGTAGGTTTCAGTTCTATCCAACTATCTTAGTCCATTTGCTATTATAACAGGATAGTATAGATAGGCTAATTTATAAAGAAAATAAATGTATTCCTCATTGTTGTGGGGGCTGGAAGTCCAAGAGCATGGCCCTAGCATCTAGTGAGGGTCATTCTATGGCAGAAGGGCAGGCAGCAGAAATAAGCTTGCATGGCAGAGAGAGGAAATGAGGGCTGAATTTCATTCTTTTGTCAGGAACTCATTCCCACAATAACTAACCTGCTCCCCAAATATTGGCATTAATTTATTTATAATGGAGGAGCCCTATGACCTAATAATTTTCAAGGCTTCACCTCCCAATACTGTTACATGGGCGATTAAATTTTGGCATGAATTTTTTTTTTGGTGGGAGATGGCATTCAAACCATGGCACCAGCCCATGGAATTATTATTCAAGCAAGCCATTTCTGTCTCCCCAACAAGAACTGCAGGGTACCTCACCCTTTTGATACTACAAAGCCTGCTTCCCATAGCCCTAGGCCGTTCACTGTATTCATGAATGACCTTGCATGTCACGTGATGTTGTGTTCCTCTGGACTGTATTTGTGAGTAATAAATGATTGTCAATATCGTAAGTCCAGTTTCAGTTATTGTATGTTTGGCCATCCCCATAACCCTAAAGTGGGAATCTCTCCCTCATCAGTGGGTGAATAGGAGATGATTAAAACAGAGCCTCCCCTGCCATTCCCACCCACCTTGTGCTTGGCCCTACACCAATATATTGCTACTCAATGTCTTTGGACATTCTGATATGTCACTGTGGACCTTGTGCTTAGAAATATGTCTTCCTCTATCTGTGCTCTGAGGGTAAAACATGGCATTCAGAAAATAGCGTAAATCATCTGGTTCCATATGCTCAAATATATTTTAACTGTGACAATCTATTTGACTATCTATAGAAAAGATAACTACCTTAGTTCTAACACAAAAGTAGGTTAAAATTTTAAGATTTAAAAATTTTCGTGGTGAGAATGTTATACTGTCAAACAAGTCATTGGTGGAAATCTGGATCACCTGAAAACACACATAGGAATAAATGGCCTGCTTGGCACATAAATGAACCTCTGAAAAAGTTTAGGACATTTGAACTGGTAGAAGAAAGGTAGAAAAGAGAAACTGAATAATGTTCTGAATAAATAACAATAACTAATATTTACTTAGCACTTACTATATACTGTGATTTCCATGCATTTTCTCATTTAGTTCTCATAATAAACTTATGAAACTATTATCATAGATTACAAACAAAGCAAAAATAAAACTCCAAGATGTAACAAGTTAAATAAGTTAGCCAGGGCTAGAAAGTGGGGAATATAAGGTAGGAGTCTACCAATCTGTCTAAATCTAGGTCTGGGATCTCAAAAAACTTCCTACCTTTCAGTAAATATACATGCATGTGCATCAGTAGTGAGGTGCATAAATCTAGAATGGTACAGTAATTTGCGGCTCCAACACCCACTAGTTGTTTAGTCTTAAGCCAGGTGCCTGATCTCCCTGAAATTGTTTTCTCTTTTATGATAAACAAAAAGCTAGCAAACAAAGTACTTTAGAGCACTGCTATAAGGATTTACTGAAACAGTGTAACTTAAAACACATGGAATGTTTGTTGTGCTTATTTCTAATCACTGTTTTATTCATTTAGTCACACATTCAATAAATATTTTCTGATCTGTTAACATGTGCTAGCTACTGTTATGGATACTTGGATTATGTCAACAAAAAAAATCAAATAATCCTACCTTCATCCACATCTTACTCCATTTATCAGATAAACTTCAAATGAATCAGAGTCAAATATAAAATATAAAATCACACAATAACTAGAAGAAAATACAAGTAGTTTTAAAACCTAAAAATAAGGAAAACGTTTCTCACTGTGACTTAATATTCAGAAGCAATATAGAAAATTGATTACATTATTTTAAAATTAAATTGTATTAATTACATTTAATTAATTGATTGATTGATTTTTGAGATGGCGTCTCGCTCTGTCGCCCAGGCTGGAGTGCAGTGGTACGATCTCAGCTCACTGCAACCTCTGCCTCCCAGGTTCATGTGATTCTCCTGCCTCAGCCTCCCAAGTAGCTGGGATTACAGTCACGCACCACCATGCTCGGCTAATTTAAAGATAAAAAAAAAATCTGAAAACTTTTGTATGGAAGAAGGCACCAAAAACAGCATAAAAAGAAAAATAGCTGACAAAAATATTGGTGAGGAGAATATTATGTTTTAAAGTTGATAAAGCAGCAGCAGGTTTAGAGAGGATTCACTCCAATTTTGAAAGAATTTCCAATACAGGTAAAATGCTATCAAACAGTATCCCATGCTACAGAGATATCTTTCATGAAATGAAGAGTAAATTGATGCAACAAGCTTCATTGTCTTATTTTTAAAATATGCAACAGTCTGTGGTCCCAGCTATGCAGGAGGATAAGGCAGAAAAATCCCTTGACCCCAAAAGCTTGAAGTTGCAATTAGCTATAATTATGCCACTGCACAAGACATAGCAGGATTCCATCTCTTAAAAAAAATTGCCACAGCTATTCCAATCTTCAGCAACCACCACTCTGATTAGTCACCAGCCATCTACATTGAGGAAAGATGCTTCACCAGCAAAAGGATTATGACTTGATGAAGGCTTATTAACGGCCAGCAAAAGGATTATGACTTGATGAAGGCTTATTAACGGGTTTTAGCAGTAAAGTATTTTAAATTATGGCATGTACATTTTTTAAGAAACAATGCTGTTGCACACTTAATAGACTACAGTGTAGTGCAAATATAACTTTTATATACACTGGGAAAACAAAAAAATTGTATAACTTGCTTTATTGCTATATTCACTTTATTGGGGTTGTCTACCACCAAACCCACAACATTTTTGAGATATGCTTGTATTCTGATAGGGATTGCATTGACTCTGTAGATTGCTTTGAGTAGTAGGGTCATTTTGACAATATTTATTCTTCTAATCCATGAACATGGGATATCTTTTCATTTTTTTTTTTTGCATCTTCTTCAGGAGCGCTTCATTTTGTCACACACAATGATATGTTGCTAGGGCTTACTATCCTCATATGATAGCAGAAAACTCCAATTTGTTATTTCTTAAAGAGCTGAAAATGGCATGTAAAAAATCTTTCATAAATTAAGAGGATTATTAAATTTACAGGTATTAATGCAAATCATTCTTTAACTCAATGCTAGTAAAAATCCATGATGCTCTGGTAGGAAAATATCAGGTAAGAAAGAAGTCTGAATCCTAACAGAAATGACGATAGATTCAGGAACTCTCACCAGACTCTACAGAAATCCTGGAATAGTCAGCTCCTACACATTAATGCCCTGTGCAGATAAAGAAATTGATGGCAAAATGAACTCTCACAATGCCACTTCTATTCCAATAGACTTCTGTACCATAAACATGTTATCCTTTGTGTCAGTCATGAAGTGACTGGGTCACATGTACCAGGATTTAAATCAAAGATATGTACAGGATATGTAAGAGATATAAAGGGAATCGTTAATTTAAATACACGTTAACTGGGGAAAGAGAGAATGAGGAATAATGATGACGGACATACATATATATATTTTAAGGAATAATGAAAATGTTCTAAAAATACAATGTAATGATGATTGAACAGTTCTGGATATACTAAACACCACTGAATTGTGTGGCTTTTAATCACATTAAAAGGATGATTCTTATGGTATTTGTGGTGTCTATATACACATGAATAAATCTATTATCAAAAAAGTACAGCAGGGATCTATAGGTAAATGGTAGATTTTCTGTCTGGGGCGGAAAATGTGCAAGATGAGCCTGGATCCATTGGTCATATCAGAGAGTGAGAAATCTATTAAAAATCTCTGTGTTGTACCATCAATATTTAGAAAACAGCTTGAGTATGCTCACACTGATCAAAGAGGGGGCAACTTACACATCAGTAAGAACATAATTGAAATAAAGTAAAACACATAAAACATGTCCAAGAATTTACAATGCAACTAAAAAAATTCCTCATTAATCATCGAATAAATCTCCTATGGTTATATAACCAGTTACCATATTTTTTTTTTAGCTTAAAACAGCATTATTTACTACTCCACAGTCTCCATGAGTCAGAAGTTTGGGCACAGCTTATCTTTATCTTCTGCTCAGAGTCTCACAAAGCTGTATTTAAGGTGCCAGTCAGGCCTGGCTCTCATCTGTCTTGGTGAGTGCTACTGTCATTTGAGATCTGTGGGACACCATCAAACAGACCAACATACACCTGATGGGAGTTCCTGAAGGAGAGGAGAGAGAGAAAATGGTGGAAAGGGTAATTGAAGAAATAATGGCTGAAAACTTTCCAAATGTTGTGAGAGACAGAAATCTACACATTCAAGAATCTAAACAGGCCGGGCGTGGTGGCTCATGCCTGTAATCCTAGCACTTTGGGAGGCCGAGGTGGGTGGATCACGAGGTCAGGAGATCAAGACCATCCTGGCTAACATGGTGAAACCCTGTTTCTACTAAAAATGCAAAAACAATAGCTGGGCGTGGTGACGGGCACCTGTAGTCCTGGCTACCAGGGAGGCTGAGGCAGAAGAAGGGTGTGAACCCAGGAGGTGGAGCTTGCAGTGAGCCCAGATTGCACCACTGCAGTCCAGCCTGGGTGACAGAGTGAGAGTCTCAAAAAAAAAAAATCTAAACAAACTACAAGTAGAATAAACTTAAAGATTTCCACAACTCAACACTATATGATCCAACTGTTGAAAGTCAAAGCAAAGGGAACCTTGAAAGCACAAGAGAAAAATGACTCATCCCATTAAGGAAACTTCAATAAAATTAAGTCTATGGTATATTTGTTATAAAAATCCAAAGAAAGTACAATTGTATACTTATAATTTTAGAATGGATTAAATGTTATTGTAAAGGGGATGGTGTATGGTGAGGGGGTGCAGTATTCAGTAAAACGATCAATAAAATGTATAACTTATATATCAGAATACCCTCTGGAGCAAGGAGCAAAGAGAAGGAATAGACAGCAAGTTGATATCTGTCTTAATCTGTTTTTTTTTTTCTCCGTTTTGGTTTCTGGTTCATGATGGTATATCATCATCTCTTACACATGTGTCTACTTATATGCATATATTACATATTCATAAAACATTCATGTGTAAAATTAATAGTTTCGTGTTTAATAATGGCAATGCTATAGAATTTATTGTAGACGTTTGAAACGATAATTCTTTTAGCTCCCTAAAATCAAAGTGAAACGTTTTCTTTATCTAAATAATTAGACCCCACTTGGTGGTTTTATGCCGTTTACTTTTTCTATGTGGAGCCAATTATAGCCATATAAGATGTATGTACTAAGATTTTTGAAATATATTTAAGTTTTTAAAAATCTATTTTATATTTTATTCGATTTTTTGTCACTTGCTGTATATTCTGTAGCAATAATTTCTATTAAAAAAGAGTTTAGTGATAAAAATGTTGATGGGCTTATTTTAATAAAGTTCTACCATATAACACATACTCAGAATAATTTTTATTTTGACAAGACTAGATCTCTTATTGACATTCACCACAAACCTGACAAAGAAGAGATTTTTTTTTTTAACTATGTACCATTACTTTGTGGGATTGCTTTTGGTTTATTGTCCTGTTATTCTAATACTGAATTGATATTTTGCATGATGAGTCTTATTAATTTGCCAGAATTATTCCTCGTGGCAGCATCTATTCAGAATGCATTGTAGAAGCAGGTAGAGGGTTAGCGGGGAAGAGTGGAAGTAAATAATTTAATGTATTAAAGAGGAAAATGTGATGCAACAGCACCAGAGGAAATTCTATCAATTTGAATAATAGACAGTGAAAGTTCTTGAGTTCTTCAAAACATTAGTATCTTTGTAGTAGGGCTTTGAGAATTAGGGTTGACTGACCCTAACATCATCTGGCATTCGTTTACCTTCAACAGATCCTCAACTAAAGCAGTTTAGACAGAAGTAGAAATCCATTAAAAATTCTTTGCAGGAGGATATTTATCAAACTCTCCCTGTGGACCACTTCTCCTGGGGAAATCATATTTGGATAAGTTCTGATAATACAAAAATGGTGTGATGTTCCTGGAATATGGCTGATAAATTGCTGGCAGTTGCAGTGCAGAAAATATATGCATGGTGTTGGGTAATAAATCCATCTTTAGTATTCTCTCTCTCTCTCTCTCTTTCTGTGTGTGTATATGTGTGTGTCTGTGTGAGTGTGTATGAGCAATTCTAAAAGAGACTAAATCTGTTATGACTGATAATTTTTTAAGCAAAACATATTTTGGAAGGCCAAGAAGCTTGTTTCTTTCCACAGATTTTCACTGGAGGAAGGAGAAGGAATAGAGGGCAAGTTGATATCCATGTCTTAATCTGTTTCCCATCCCCCCAGTTTTGGTTTCTGGTTCATGTGATCATGGCTGTGATGATTAGTCAATAACACAGGTATTTACTTAATCTCTGGGTATTACAATTTTCTCATTTGTAAAGTGGTAATAATAATAGTATCTTTGTTGTAGGGTTATTTTGAAGACAAAATTAGATAATTCTTACAAAACGCTTAATGCCAGTCTGGCAAATAAGAAGTGCTCAATGAATGTTAGGTATTATTACTACTCCCAGTGGTCATTGTCATCCACATAGGTGGCTGGTAGAACTGACTCTATCTTCTCTCAGCTTTTGTGCATAATTAAAACAGTTCTTGGCCAGCGAAATGAATACTAATATAGCTTGAGGTGTTTTAATTCTTTAAATACAGTATAGAGTGGGTCTGTGTCAATAAAAATAGTTTTAGAAAGTCAGAGGGATAACAGGGCTGATTCCTGGGAACTAACAGTGCACCCTTACAACCAAGTCAAACATTCAGCACTCAGTGGAAATAGCATGAGTAGTCATAATAGATTGACCATAGTAACAGGCATTAACCAGTCTGCTTGAAACAATCTGTTCTTTAAATCAGCTGAAGGAGGTACAAAGTCAATGTGTAAAAAGATGTATGATATTACCTCCAAATTTCAGTTTGGCAAATGCTTTTTTCCATTATTCGAAATAGATAGATATGTCATGGTTTCCACTAAAGAATGTTATTTATTTCAATTACCTATATTCATATTGAATCCTTTCAAATACTGAAACATATTGAAGTGGTCTTTTTGATGTGCTACATCTGTACCCTTATTTATTTTATTAAGGGGCAACCATAATAAATACTACAGACTGGGTAGCTTAAACAACAGAAATTTATTTATTGTGTTACAATCCTGGAGGCTGGAAGTCTGAGATCAAGGTGCCAGAATGGTCAGTTTCTGGTGAGGTCCCTTTTCTTGGCTTGCAAATGGTCACCTGGCTTGCAAATGGAGGGAGAAAGAGAGGAAGACAGGGAGAGAAAGAGAGAGCGGAGACAGACAGAGGGAGAGAGAGAGAGAGAGGAGAGAGAGAGAGATTGAAAACAATCTGGTGTCTCATCTTATAAATGCCTTTATAAGGGGCTAGTAAAGGGCCCTGCCATCATGACCTAATTCCTCTCAATGGCCCCAACTTCCTACATACTGGGGGTTAGGGTCTCAACATATAAATTTGGGGGGGGACACAAACATTCAGTCCATTCAATATCTTAGGTAGAAAAAGTTTCATAAATAAGCAATATCACAAATTATTTGAAACAGTTCAATATAAATCTATTCTCATAACTTTGGTATGCATTGCAATTTATAAACATTTTGTTTAATGTAACAATAAATTAGAATGTCGAAAGTTGACTTTGGGTAAATATTTAATTTTTCTCACAAGGAAAATTTACTCCTGGCTCCATTTTCTCCAGTTATTTTCATCCTATAATTTAAGTATACAATATTTGATCTTCCCATTATCTTTGCTTTAAAACTTATTTTGGACACTGGTTTTTTAATAATGATGAAAGTCACAGCACCACCGTCCTTATATCATTGCTGGGTATGCCTCCTTGCCGTCATTCATTACTTGTTATATAGATGACAGAAAGAGCCTTGTAGCTATTCTTTCAGTTTTCAGTCTGATCCATCTTAAACTTATTACCAACACAACAGTTAAATTCTCCTTCCCTTTTTCCTTCCCTTCTTTTTTTTAACCCTTTTCCTCCTTTATTTCATTCTTCCATTATTTTTTATAAGAATTATCTTTTTGGCCAGGCGTGGTGGCTCAAGCCTGTAATCCCAGCACTTTGGGAGGCCGAGACGGGTGCATCACGAGGTCAGGAGATCGAGACCATCCTGGCTAGCACGGTGAAACCCCGTCTCTACCAAAAAAAAAAAAAAAACAAAAAACCCAAAAAAAACTAGCTGGGCGAGGTGGCAGGCGCCTGTAGTCCCAGCTACTTGGGAGGCTGAGGCAGGAGAATGGTGTGAACCCTGGAGGCGGAGCTTGCAGTGAGCTGAGATCTGGCCACTGCACTCCAGCCTGGGCAACAGAGCGAGACTCCGTATCAAAAAAAAAGAAAAAAAAAATTATCTTTTTAAAAAAGTTATACAGGGTACAACTTAATTATTTTTCCTAATTCTTTATCTTCCTGTTCTGAAAATAAGTTATGTAACTGATTTTACTTGTAATCATAAGACTTGCTTTGGCTATTGAAATGTAAGAAAAAGCGGTGTATATCTATGCAGAAACTTTAAGGGCAGTTTTCTGATTGTCAAAACAAAATGTAAAAGCCCTTTGCGTGGGCTTTTATAGATTCCTCTCTATTGGTAACACTGCCAGTTGTTTGATGTTCATTGTTTCTTGTCTCTTTTCTATGCCTGCATGTACACCTAGATACGTAATTATGTAACTTAAGTGATCCAATTCTGTGTTTCATTTAGGATGCTTTTGCTATACCTAATAGAAAATTTCTTCTGAGATCTTACATATAAATAGACTCCTTATGGATTAAAGAACTAACATGAAAAATTGTGAAATAATTAGAAGCAAATTCACATATACATGCACACACACATACTATTTGCATGGGTCTCATGCATGTCTGCATGTCTTGTATCCACTTTTATTCTGGACAATCTTACAGGAAGTTTGTATAGCAGTGTTCCCTTGTGGCAGAAAGCAGGTAAATTTGCTGTCCAGAATAATAAAGATAGTATCTGCTTACAGGAAAAAGGTTAGGCAGATTTGCCTATAGCCCCCTTTAGAAGGTTGCCATTTCTTAAGCTCAGGGCTCCTCAACTCAAACATAAGCCAATTATATGCGTCACATATATGTGTAGGCATCACCCATAGAGGTAATAGGAATCTTTATGAACATGAAGCTTACACTCATACTGCCTATTGTGTGGCTAATAAATTCTTTTGTCACTGAACTGGGAGTCTCATCTCTTCTGCCAGCATCTATAAAACTGTGTCAAAATAACTTAGTTTGCAAGTAATTCAAAATCTCAGATGTTGCTTAGTTCCTGAATATATCTGTGTCTACTATAATACCATCTGTATCAATTACCTATCTATCTCTTTATCATCTATATATCTAGAGATATGTCTGAGCAATTTGCTTTGGCAATAGGAATAATTTTTCTAAGCAAGATACACATATTTACACAATGATGAACAAAAGTCTAGGCAGGGAGGTGGGTATAACTCTCTCATATCCCTTTTTATATGTGCACATCTGTGTTCTACTGAAATCTTTCAGTGGTTCTTCAGCGCCTTCATTATGAGGTTATCACACTTCTGTTATCCAGGTGTACATGTGCCTCTTTGCCTGATCTCGCCGTTTTTACACTTGAATGATCTCTTTTGCCACTGTTAATTTGTGGATCTCTCTGATGCTGTTGATAAACAGTGGTGACTTCACTTTTTAATCCACTGAGTGAAAAGTGGAGGTGTTTTAAGTCAAGCTGGCATCTCATTCTTGTAGGTGCATCTCTAAGTTTGTTATCATTTCTGTGGCTCATCTTGCTTTGCTCCTTTCCTTCAGACTGAATACGTTGAATGAGATACAATATGGGTAATAGAGACCTGCAGCCAAAGGGCCACAAGCTCTCAGAATGTTAGTACGTGGGCTGAGGAACAAAGAACGATGGTATAGACTTAGCGTATTATGCAAATGAAAGTCTTTTCAAACTGAGTGTAGTAAATACTTCTTCTGCCATTTCTTCCCTTTTCAGCTGTCCATTTAAATCCATCATGCTGAGGCACTTCCTCCCTTCCTGAAGGTACTTTCACGTCTCTCACAAGAGGAGGAGATGCAACTTAAGTTTTGCACATTTGAGTAACATTTTAAGATTCAGCCAAATACTAATAGATCTTTCCTTTGATCAAGCCATAAAGGATTTAGAATGAGAAGTGGCATTAATTCCAATCTATCTGTTACCAGAGAGAGCTATGTGAGTCTTTATTGGTTTACCTATGATGTAAATAAACCACATCAAGGTGAAAGTTCATATAAAAAATTAAGTTAACAAAGATGTGCTTTTTCCTATTAGCCTGACTTTGATCTTGCTCATTGGGAATAGTAAATTTTACCACTGATATGACTGTGAAAAGTTTTGCTTTTCTTGCCTCACTTGAGCCATGTTTGCATGATAAGAAAAACTACACTTACTGTAAGTAAATGGCACCCTCTCTCTTTTTCCGATTGAAGTGTAATGGTGCCAATCCTGATTACAGTCTTTTATTATTATACATGAGGAAAATGCCATTTCATCCTGGTACACTTGAGTTTTCATTTAATCAGTTTACAGGTTGTCCTTTGCCAATTCTGTTAATTTAATTTTCTAACATTTTCATGTATGCGCTCTCAGTTCCAACTGTTTCAAACTCTCAGGCTCCCTACTATGAGTTCTTGATTTTTTTTTCATTTTCATGAAGCTTCATTCAAGTAAAATCTTACATGAAACTCAAAAGTACAGAATACGTAAGAACACAGTTGCTTCCATGGCAGCAATTGAGTTGCCTCAGCGTTACATCCAGTTATCTTTTTCCAGCTCCAATCCACAGACTGCCATGTTCCTCACGACTTCTGTCTGCTGTCTCCCATGCCTTCATCTGGTCAATCCCTTCTCCTATATCAATTTTTAATTCTTGGAAGCCTTTTCTACCCTGCCATCCTCTCTGAGATGTCACAGCAGTCAAATCTACCTCTATCATAGGACATCACATTTATCTGTTAGAGTGGGGTCTCTCTCCCTGACAAAGGATCAGATATTGTTTGAAACCAAATATGACTCATGCATTTTGTGTTCCTCATGCCAATAATAGTACCCAAGCCATGGTAGGTGTTCAATGTAAGTGTTTTCTGAGTGAATTTATGGATAAATCAGAACTTCTGGCCGGGCGCGGTGGCTCACACCTGTAATCCCCAGCACTTTGGGAGGCCGAGGCAGGTGGATCACGAGGTCAGGAGATCAAGACAATCCTGACCAACATGGTGAAACTCTGTCTCTACTAAAAATACAAAAATTAGCTGGGAGTGGTGGTGCGTGCCTGTAGTCCCAGCTGCTCGGGAGGCTGAGAGAGGAGAATGGTGAGAACCCAGGAGGCGGAGCTTGCAGTGAGTGGAGATTGTGCCACTACACTCCAGCCTGGGCAACAGAGTGAGACTCCATAAAAAAAAAAGAAATAAAAAGGTTTTCTACAATGCCATCTTTGCCTTAAAGCATTTATTTTTTGTATGTTCATTTTACTCAGGAAATATAACCAACCGTTAGTTCTCCAACATCATGGAAAAAGAGGAATCAAATGCACAATATTTACCTACTTGAGCAAACTATTTTACTCAAAATAGTTAAGCACCACAATAAAGTTGACTTAGACAGAAACTGAACAGTGCCTAAGTTTGACTGTTTCTATTCCCTTTTAAAATGCTTCCCATGTACCACATAGCCCAGGAATGGGAAGCATCATCTCTCAGGTGAATGCAAATTGATATCTTAAAATGAGGCACCACTGAGTGTTTTATAGACCTTGCCACTTTCCTAGGAGAAATAATTATTTGGTACAAATTACATTTTTAGTTAGTAGCTTATCCTGTGTGAGAGTGTGTGTGTGTGTGTGTGCGCACATATATAGACGTTGGGGCCGAAAGAATCTTAAGTGTAGACTATTTACAGAGTAGCAGATGCTCTCAATGAAGAAGGTAAATGAAGGCATGTATATATATATACACACACACACATGCATGTTCATATATATGATATACATCATATATCCATATATATATATATATAGCTTTTGTTAGGAGGCATGTTATATAATCTGCTTTGGTGTGATAATCCCATAAGATGTGCTTCAAGTCCAACGCCACTATACCATGAGATACAGAAAAAAGATTACTTTCTGCTCATCTCATTTCACATTGGCATCATACTAAATTATCAGTTTTTACAATACAGCAGTGGTTTTGGCTTGCCATCCCTGTTACCAAAGGTGAATGACAACGGATGTTTTGGGCACCCTGAGTAGCCTGAAGTCTTCCTCTTCTATCCACTTAAAATGACTTAAATCCTTTTCCTGTGTGCAGTGTAAAACCAACACCCTCTTCCTTATTTATGAGGGTTTTAAAGGAATTGATGTTGTCCAGATACCTCTCATTCTGAATTCCTTCTCCTCCTGATTTCTTATTTATTCACCTTCCTATCATTGCTCCTGGGATTGTTTGCCCTCCTCTTATTTCTTTAAATGTTAACAATTTTTTTAATGTTCCTCCTTCAAAGAAATCAACTAAACATAACTGTCATGATTAGCATTTTTAATGGAAAGATTCAGGATAATGGATGAGAATTACAACACAGTCAATAACTTCAACTTGAATATGTTAAATATCGGATATTTCCTCATTTACCTACTTAGAGCATTTTTCAACAGGTGCCTTTCTCTAAGGATTCCTCCTAATTGCCAAGATCTTCCTAACTTCTCTTAAGTTACATCTTCCAAACCCCTGATTCTTTAGTCTGCAGGGCAATATCACTCTCAACCTTTAAGCTAT
This sequence comes from Papio anubis, assembly GCF_008728515.1. NCBI lineage: Eukaryota > Metazoa > Chordata > Mammalia > Primates > Cercopithecidae > Papio > Papio anubis. The sequence goes on from NC_044979.1 coordinate 153,180,278, forward strand.
ACCAGGCCATGGAACTAACTTTGAGAAGCTAAAATGTTCATTAATGACTTTCTTAAACAAAATTGTCATTGACCTCTGAAGCAAATACTGCCTTTGCCTGGAAAGTGAAAATACATTTTATTTTTTTAAAATAACAATGATGATATATAGATGCATGTGTATGTGTGTATATGCTTTCTTATATACCTAGAGGTGCTGGCCTTACTGTGAGAAATTGTTCATTCAGGTAGCCATGTCTTTACCATTATGATAACTTGTAAGGATGTACATCTAACTCTATTATATACACAGATATAACACATGTATATACAGTGTATGTTTATCCACAGTAAGAACACTTTCTTGCTGAATACAATTTTAAAAACTCGATTTGTCTTGGGAAATTTAGGGACCAAGAAAACCTCCAAAAAACCGCACTTTTGTCTGAAAATTACCCAGGAATTAAAATATGTATTGTCAGGTTCATTTTGCCCTTCCTATGAAACAGCATTTTGTTACACAACTTCCTTATTAAAACATTATTTTTTCTTGTATCCAACAATTTATATCCTGAATCATCTTTGTTAGTAGATCCAGAACCCCTTACTCTATTTTCCACTGTAAAATCTTTGTTCATTCCATTTATTCCATATCGTTATATATTTTGAGATTTGATCATATTTAAGCCAAAATTGGGGAAAAGTTTCAATGCATCTTTAACTTAAAAATATGGAATCTTAAAAGTATTTAAAGGAACTTTAATGTAACACTCCAGTTTATTATTTTTATAGTGTTTACAACATTTTCCTAAAGTAAAAGTGGATGACCATGATAGAATTCCCACTCACCTCCTGTTTTCTGGTTTAAATTACTATCAATTAAAATATGACAACTTTTTCTGTTATCATATTTATAGTCATATTGATGGAGATTCATTTTATTTACAGAATTATTATTGATTTTGCAAGTTCCTAAAAGGTACTTGGAAAGAACAGTAATGGAATGGATGGATGCACTGCCTTGTAGATCAATCAAAGAGAATTTCATGGATTGTAAAGTGGGAACACATTTACTGAGGTCAGCATTTTTGTTCCTGCTGCTCTTTCTGGAACTGCAGCCAGCGACTTAGTACTGGTTGCGTACTTTCTGGAACAGCAAGCGAATAAGAGCACAATGCAGCCAAGTTTCTTGGCAGGGAGTCGCATTTTCTTAACTGCTTTAATTCTGGTGATTGCATTAGGTGCAGTTCATCTTTGATGAAATGCTCTCAGCCAAGACTTGGAAATATATCAAATAGGAGCTGATGCTTCATTTCTTTGAGCAGGGCACTCAGTTGCAGATACAGGCATGGATGAACTCAAGCGCAGTTGCAGTAGAAATGAAAAAGCTAACAAATAGTTGGGGTGATATTTTATTTTCTTTTCTTTTATGTCATTTCATAAAACATAATGCTGCAATCAGGTTGGTATGTGAATGTGCCCGTGTGTGTGTAAAAGCCTTATGAGTATATTTGTGAATTTGTGTACATATGTATGTTTATACTCCAATAAAACCCGTGTCTGTTTGAGTCACGAATAGACTTTGTATAAGCACAGTTGAATCTCACATTCAGCAGTGTAGGTAGAAATTTTTACACTGTCTGGAAATTGCAGGCAGAAGACTGTGATTTAGGGATGAGATTGAAGAGGTTCAGTAATGAAGGACTAAGCAGAGAGAAGGGCAATTGGAGAACCCACTGGAGGTAAAATTGACCTCATGTTTAAAAAAAGTGATAAAAATAAGCAAACAAATGGCAACCATCAACAAAAATGACACAGTTCCCTCTTTTGGAGTGTCATGACGGAGTTATGTGTTACAAAATTCATTAGTGAAATTTGAGGCATGAAAGTTCATGGCCCAAGTAAACTGGGGGCAGAGACTGGGTTAATGGAAAGGCTACGTAACCATTAATGGCTCATCCCAAGCATAGCTGATCATGACCTCCACTGTGTGCAGTGGAATCCTGGGAAATTTAAGAGTTACTCTCTGGTATGCTGAGACTTTGCAGGCCCATTCAGAGAACTTAGTAAAACAACATGGTTACAGGTAATGGCAACAACTTTTGAAGCTAAAATCACCCAAGATATTTAGATATATATTCCAGGCTGTTAGTTTAATGTTTGCTGTATGTACTATGTAGTCTTTTCTGTTAATTATATTTGTTAACTAATTTTTAGAAAGAGTACTCTATTTGAATGTTCATAACTGATAGGGAAAAAGGTGGGAATGGGAATGGCAAACTGTACAAATATTTAATGACTCTAAATATTTGGGAGAACTGAGGAAATATCACGTGGACTGTGGTGCTAAAAAGGACTGTTACCTAACTGAGTTGTTTGTCCTGGTCCATTTCCTCATCCTTATCTTATTGCACTAGTCCATCTTCTGCCACTTAAATTCACAGAAACAAAATGCAAGTAAATGTCTTTCTTTTTCCTGCCTTCCCAGACTGATTTAATAAAAATGGCAAGATTTCTAGGAAGAGAACATCTTTTTGGAGTCCATTCCCTGAGCTGAGAATAAATGGAAAGCTTACACAGGAATTGAAGAATTTGAAAACGTGGATAATATTTGCTCCTTGACCTTTGGATGATTTACTTAACCTCTTTAAATGTCAACTGCTTTCTTACAAAATGGGAGGTTAACTTAATAATCCCTGAAATTTAAAGATGTGTAACATTATACAGAGAGGGCAGTGGTAAACTTAGGACTGCTGCCCTTTCTATATGATGTAATTTTATATAAGACAAACCTGTAACGCGTCTAATGGACCACTGTTTACAGTTTGACTTACCCGTGCCTTACCAATATTTCCTTTTAACTACATCTCATAAATTCATATGAAAAACCCTTATAGACCTACTCCACATGGGGAAGGAAACCTAGGAAGCATGAAAAATGAATATTAATTTAATTAAACTTTTCTATAATGGCTCACTCTCTGTTCCAGAATCTGAAAAGTCCCAGGTACCAGAAAGCTGGAAAAAAGATAGAGCCAGCAAATGGGACTAACAAGGACTCTGCTTTCATAGTAAAATACTCAACATCCTTGCTGTTTTTAATAATGTGGGAAGTTGATAATGGTGATGGTACTGCTGGTGTGTTTGTGTGTAGGTGCGTGTGGTGTATATAATTACATACATATAATTACTTTCAGAGCTCTTGCATCTTGAAAAACGCCCATCTGTTTGGTGACGTTTTATGTTGTGGCACTTTCCTCACATTTGAAAATGCGAATTTTGATACAAAGACATGTATTTTTTTTTTGTTTTTTGTTTTTTTTTCCACACTAAGATTCAGAATGTTCTGGCACAGATATTTCTCATTCATGTTAGATACCTACGTTCAGTATAACATTAGCTGTTTAGATACCATCAATAAATAGAATTCTTTTTATATAGGAGTTACTGGGTGAGTCCAACTTGAAGTTGAGGATATTTTAGACAAAGACGAAAGCATAGTGTAGATAAATGCATCAAGCATAAAAAGGAAAAGATCAAAGTGAAGAAAAGAAAAGTAATGGAGATAAACCCAGAAAGGTGGACTTGGAGTAATCATGGGGACCCTTGAGCTTTATTTGGTAAGTAAAGGCTAAAGTTATTGAAGGTTTATATGCAGGAAGTTTGCATGATCATTGCACAGCTTTAGAAATAATTCAGTAGAAGTATACAAAATTAAATAAAATATATAAATACTAACAATGTGGAGTGAAATTAGGAAGACCATTTTCATAGCCCTTTTAAACATGTGAAAAAAGAAAAAGTGCACCACTCCACACACTGCAGTGAAATGAATGGAATGAACAGCAGTAGAGAAAAGATATTCTGAGTGTCCAAATCTTAGTGTCTAAGGCAAAGTATTATCATTAGAAATGGGCAACACAGAAGATGATTGGATTTGCTTAGGTTTTTAAAGGAAGATGATGAAATTTTGCTGGAAACTGAGAATTGGGGTTGACAGCATGCTATACACATGACACTTCCCTCCAGGCATTTGGAAATGCCTAGAGAAGTTAAAGCTTGAAACAGAGATTTGTGTGGTGGCTTCACAGGTGTGGTGGCTGTAACCCTGGAGGAGATCCCTTGAGAAAGAATAGGGGGAAAAAGAAAAAGAAAATAATAATGTGTTGTGGGGAGAAACTCCTACATTTGTAGATGAGCAGGAGAAATAAGCCAGAGAAACAAACAAGCTGCAGGTAAGAATCAGGAAGCATTTCAAGAAGCTACATTGACTCTGATGAGGCAATGTGAAGGTTTTGATGGCAGTCCTCCAGGTATTACTGATTACTGTGAACTGACCTGTGCTTCACTTAAAACCTGAATTCCTGTCCAAATTTAAATGTTGAACAGATCATACAATGGAGAATGTTTAATGAGTGTTATAAGGAAGTGCCCCCAAATAATTTGGAAATTACAGAAATATGTTTGTCTTTTGTCAATAAAACAAAACAAACAAAAATCAAACCTATTGAAAATAGAGATCATATTCTTTGGCCTACCTAGAAAAATGTAACTAAAGGGTAAATGGATTGGTTTGTAAAGAAAAGGTCCTTTTAGAGAAGCAAGCTTTGGAATTTCAGTTCCAGCATTGTCCCGGGAGAGAGATGCAACATTTGAGGGACTCAGCTCATTCATGAGCAAAATGTTCTCTTATGTGGGCAGAAATATTTCTTTAGGCTTCATCAGAGCAAAACACACCCATTTAAATCCTTGAGCTTTGCTTTAATTCTGTGCCATTGATCAACCTACTGATCCAATTATTGGCTATGAGTATTAAAGAAAGCATAGGAATTAGAAGTGGTATTTTCTACAATGTTGGTTTTCTATAATGTTGGTATTCTTAATTGTACATCTATTTTATGAGAATTTAGTTAGAGTCATTTTATCACTTATTTCTGGGTGCAGTGTTAAGTCCTAGTTTCTGGTTTTAAGAAGTTGAAGAGAAGACTGCAGATTACGGTAGACCAGCTTGGGTCATGTTACCCTGAGAGACCAGTTTGGATCCATTTCCATTGGACTTACCTTTCTTCTCAACTTTTTACCATCCATTTTCTATCCCAACAATTTTCAAATCTGGAGTTCCCTGGTGATCAAATGGTCTTTTCTTACAAAACTCGTATTCAGATCTGCCAGGAGAACCATCAGGTGTTATTCTATTTTCTGACAAATATATGCAGACAATAGCTGGCTGCATGCCTAGAGCAGTGTGTGGTAAACACGGTTGACTGACTGACTGGGATCTGCTTTGCATTTGATGGTTGCAGAATACTTTAGTGCTTTGTGCATTTCTATCTTTGGGTTGCTCAGATATATAAAGCCCTAAGAATTTAGAATCCCGGGATAATTATATTTCAGAATGAGAAGACATAACGAGCCATAGTTTAGATTCTACTAAAACCAGAGTATTCAGTAATTTTTATAGACCAGTTAATTTACTCATCTTCCTTTCTATATTTGTTTTCTCTTTCAGTGACTGGAACTATTGTTTTCCAGTAAATCCTAGAGGGAAACACTCTGTAAATGAATTCATAGTTACATAAATACAGTATTTGTCAGGGCATGAAGTGCTAGAAGCCTATTTTCCAGGTTAAGCACCATAAATTAATCCATACATAATGAGAAATTAAGGAGTAGGAATACTGTAACCATGTATATACACACATTCTGCTGAAGCATTTGTGTCAATTGATTGATTTTTCTTTAAATCCAATATTTCTCCAGTATCTATTTTTCTAACATCTGTAACACCATAAATAATAAAAATGTTTCATGATTTTAATTATTATGACAAGCATGCTTTTCATACAGAGAAATTAATTTCCTTGTCTATTTCTGTCAATGGGTATAATTAAAAATAAATTGTGTTTAAAGATTTTTTGTATGATTATAGGCATGAATTTTGGGGCAAGATGGTCTGAATTTGAACCCTAGTTTCCTCAAATATTAACTGTGTTACTTTGGGCAATTTACTTAAACTCAATAAGTCTCACTTTTCTCATCTATTAAGATGGTAGAATAATAGCTCCTAGTCCCTAGTGTTGTTGTGTGAATGATGTAAAATATATAAATCACTTAGCATAGTGTCCAGAATATATTAATGCTAGGTAATAGTTGGTCATTATTATAACTCAATGTGTATTTGTTTAGGTATTCAGATATCTTACAGAGATTTTTCAGAATAATAACATCCTAATTTATGAAAAATTACTTCCTGCTACTGAAAATTAATTAGGCTGTCCTTTTATAAAATTATAAATTCACCATTTATTCAACATAATTGAATATCTCTTTCCCCATCCTTCTACATTGGGGTATTATAATTTCATTAACTTTTCTAACAAAACAAAGTGCTTATATTGAGACAGTAACATAACCAACATTTTCAGAACTTGCAGCATTGGTCTAGTAATTTACAGTTATCCAGATTAATTTGAAAGATATTTACATGTAATTAGTAGGATTTCTTGTATTTTTTCAATAGTATTATCTTTGATTGGATAATAGTACCCAAGACTTGGTATACATGTTTATACATAAAGCTTATTTTACTTCAAATTTCTGGGATCATTGATTGTAAAGGGAATCATATCAGAGTTATTTGATATCTGAGAGGATAATTCTTTATATTTGAAAATTATTATATTTTATTGTGGCACTTATAGTACATTTTTTCTGTTAGCTTCTTAGCCTAAAGAACTGAAATACTATGTAGAATATTGTGTTAGGGTACAGCCATAAGGGAATTTGATTTTATCATTAGGAGAATTTGTACAGCTTGTTCCAATTATCACTCTTGATTTTACATATACAACTAACCTTAAGGCCTCATTTACATGAAAGTTGGTTCACTTTCAACCAGTGTATGTGTCACTTGCAATGATTTCTAGTCTACTTCATGCAAAGCAATTTCAGTAAGTGCTTACCTTGAAGTGATTTATGTTCACACAAAGACCACAGGGATCCCACTTACTGATTCCATCATACAACAAGCTCTCATGTAACTCTCTATTTCTCTAGAAATAATATTTTAGATAATTGCATCAGGCTATATTGTTTAAAATGTTGAATCTGTTTCTCACCTCTTCCTTGGAGGTTATAAAAAAGTAACTGTTTTTCCTCCATTGTATGAAGATTTAAAAATTTTTCTTTCTATGGTATCATTGAATTCAGGAGGGCAGGGCAAGTGAGTTTAGGAAGAAGTAAATACTGATAAGTTCTATAAGGTAAACATAAAAAGCCTCAAAGAAAGCAGGTTATATTCAGAATCACATTAACAAAGTAAAGGTTCAAAACAGTATTATTTTTATATAAAAATTACAACTTTGATGCTTTGAAAATAAATTATTTGTATGTCAATTATAAATGACTAATTTCAAATTTAGGTTGTTATTCTTTGTAGTAACGAATCTAGAATATTAATATTTACCTTGTTAGAAGCCTACTTTTATTTACTACAAATACATTGTGCAGTAAATAAAATGATCAAGTCATTTTATTGAAGCAGGACACTTCAACATCTCTGCTCATTAGAAAGCAGCATTCAATATGATGTTAAATTCATCTTTAACCTGTATGTGAAAAGATGGCGTGAGAGTCATTTAAAAGTTGTTTTTTTCTGAATACTTGGTTACATAGAATAGAATGGAAGGTGGGCTGTTAAAATGAGGCAATAAACTATTTCATCCAGTGTCAATGTGTTCAAGAAAGAAAGCTTGATATTCTGTCACGTGTTTATGAAATATATTACTGTGTTTCTAAGACTTCATAAAGAATCTCAGAAGCTTCCAGTTTGAAGCCTGAGAATATGGCTTGAGTTTGTTCATGGGTCAAAGAAACCAGATGATGGTTATTTTTCCTTTCACTTTGTGATGGTATCACTGATGACTGGGAAAGATTCAAATCTTTTACATAGATGCATGTATGTACTCACACTCACACATGTGCAACAACTTTCTCATGTCTCCAACTCAATACGGAATCAAATTGTGCACATCAAGAAAGAATCCTCTGCACATCAGGAAAAGTTTTTTTTTTTTTTTTCTTTCTGAGACGGAGTCTCACTCTGTCACCCAGGCTGGAGTGCAGTGGAGCAATCTCGGCTCACTGCAAGCTCCACCTCCCAGGTTCAAGCGATTCTCCTGCCTCAGCCACCCAAGTAGCTGGGACTACAGGTGCCCGCCAGCTAGCCCAGCTAATTTTTTTCTTCTTTGTTGTGTGTGTGTGTGTGTTTTTGTTTTTTTGTTTTTTTTTGTATTTTTAGTAGAGACAGGTTTCACCGTGTTAGCCAGGATGGTCTCCATCTCCTGACATTGTGATCTGCCCGCCTCAGCCTCCCAAAGTGCTGGGATTACAGGTGTGAGCCACACACTTGGCCTGGAAAAGTTCTAAATATGAGTCTGAAATTTCATTACTGTACTGTACCTGATATGGTTTAGCTTGTGTTTCCACCCAAATCTCATCTTGAATTGTAATCTGAATTGTAATACCCACGTAGTGGGGGCGGGACCTTTTGGGAGGTGATTGGGTCATGGAGGTGGTTTCCCCATGCTGTTCTCATGAGAATGAATGAGTTCTCACCAGACCTGATGGCTTCATAATGGACTCTGACCCCTTTGCTCAGCACTTCTCTCTCCTGCTGCCTTGTGAAGAAGGATGCTGTTTGCTTCCCCGTCCATCATAATTCTAAGTTTCCTGAGGCCTCCCCAGGCATGTGGAACTGTGGGTCAATGAAACTTCTTTCCTTTATAAATTACCCAGTTTCAGGTATTTATTTACATCACTGTGAAAACAAACTAATACAGTACTTACACATTTTTTACTGATATCTCTCATCTCTTTTATTTCAAGAGAAGTGGCTAATCTGAGTCCTTAGTATCCCCTTGTAACCAGTATTGTAAAGAAGAATATTTTGTCATCCACTCTTTTTCATTTGGCCCCATAAAAACTATTTCTGGCTTGTTGGCTTTTCTAGTACTTCTGACTAATGTTATTTAAATCAAACCTGAAATGTCTACCTTCTCCCATTGCGATTGTGTTGAGATCTTGGAAGATGGTGAAAAGTGACTTTTTTCCAATTCTGTTTTAATCCTTTTAGCTTTACCTTCTTGGCCTTATATACTCTGCTTGGCAAAGAGAAAGGAGCTTCATGTTCTGACCATTGCAAAAGAGTTTTAATATTTTTTAAATATGCTACTATTCTCTAGGGCTATTTTGCTAGAAAGGTTTTGACAGTTGTTTGAGTTCCTCCTCTTACTCCTGTGTTTGGACTTAAAGATCACATGGAAGAGTACACTTGGTTAGTAATGTTCTGGTTTGGTTATGTGTGTACAGAGAAGAGGAATGGCCTACTCGGCAGACTTGGCAAAGTATTCTCTGGAAGATTCCTGGTCATTGTGGAAGTAGCTAGAATCTACCACATTCGAAATAGCACCCTTCCCCTCTCCAAGTGCTAGTTGTCCCCTTGCTGCTTCCTGTTTTCTGGTTCTTCCCTATTCCAGTTGCATTCTTAAGCCTTGTCTCTGTCAAACAACTGCCTCAAAAGTGGCTAAATCTGCTAAATAAAAAGACAAGATCTTAGAGAAAGTAATTCCTCTTTTTAGGTGTGGCTTATAGACATAATCTCTGTTATTTTCTTATCATCGTAGGCAGTTCTCAACTTTTTTGGTCTTTGGCATGTAAATTGTGGAAGATAATATTGATTGTTTTATTTCAGGGATTGGCAAACTTTTTCTGCAAAGGGCCATTTAGCAAATATTTTAGGCTTTTTAGGCTATCCGGTCTCTGTCACTTCTACTCAACTCTGCTGTTACAGTGTGGAAGGAGCCGTAGACAGTAAGTATACAAATCAGTGTGGCTGGAGTGTGCTAATACACAGCTTAGCTAATAGTTTCTCCCTTCATTCTTTTGAAACCCAGTTTTGCTCAGCTGGTAAGTTGATGAACACATGGTTAGGGAAATGGATTCCTCCCTAAGCTCAAGGTGATGAATCATGATTGATTTAAACAGTCACACCAAGGGTCACCAGTTGCCAGTGATTGGTTTAGGGGTAATTGTACATCTCATTTCAGGCTATTAAAACATAAAAGGAAATCCAATGGGTCTTCTGGTTTATGTTATGTAGGAGCAGTCCACACAAGGGAAGCAGGTCTTTAGGCACCTACATCAAGAGGATGCGACTATATGACATCTATTATCACAGGATGATAATAGCAATGATTTGTGTGAACTTCAAGTAACTCATCATGACATCTCCCAAACTGCAGCACACGTTGGTACCACCTTTATTTTTGGTAGAGATTTTTATATTGAAGAATGAATATTTTTTATTTCATAAGCAATCACAACTCACAGCAAAGATAAACCTTATGTCTTTAGAAACTTAATTAAAAATGCCATGAAAACCATAATTAAAATGGTATCTTTTGAAAAGATATCCTTGCAAAATAACTAAATACTTGTTTCAAAATCTCTTGGGAGTATAGCATTTCCATTTAATGTAGTTTATATGTATTTTTTTTTTAAGATAGAAGAGAAATGATAGAATAAAATTTAATTAAAAAGTTGGGGACTTGGGGGAGAATTTGTATGTTTTATAGAAGTTTAATGTACTTATGCACATGCATGCAGTATTCTTTTTTTGGAAATGGATACAGTACAACCCATATTGAGTCATTTATGAGGTATAAGGTCACATAAGCCAGCCTTCAAATATTCATATTTATGAAAATTATTTCCTTCTCCATGATTCCTTCCTTATATGAAAAGTATTACTATATATTTACACTGTACACATTTCATTATGTCTTAAAACTCCATACAATTAGGCAGTTTAGTTGCTGATATAAGAAATCTGTCTATTAACCCAGAAGTATCTTTGTCTTTCCACTTATCATCAACATTCAAATGGAAATTTATTTCAAATATACCCCACATTTGAATCTTAATTCAAAATATTGGCTGTCAAAAAAAGAAAAAAAGATCAGATGGAGCCCTTTTTTAAGCTTGTTTGCTAACCATGGGATAAAGACACCAGTTTGGCTGTTTTGCCTGGAGTAGCTTTGCCCTTAAGAACTGGCCTTCCTGCTTTCTAATTAGAGAGCTTATTTTTTCCCTTGCTGAACATTCTGTTTGAATTTGTTTGCCTGTCCTGTTTAAATTTTTCCTGATTTGTAAAAGTAAAACATAACCATCAGAGTTAGGTTTTGGATTAGGCTTTAATGATATTTGAAGGGAAAAACAAAAGGAAAACTGCTTTTCAGATGAATTGCTCTCTTGCCTTCTTTTAATACTATTTCATCTGGCAATAATTGGCAGGCATGAGCAGTCTCAGGAAAAGGGGGTTCACACTGAATGGACCATCCTCACACATACACTCCTGATGCCTAATCTCTGTTTCTCCATGAGATGAAAGCGACTGACTGTCCTTGATAAATACACACAATTGCTCTTGTAGCACTGCTAGTCAGGGCAATAGATGTCATAGAGTCCTCCTAACTGTATCTATCAAATATTTACAAGAAATTTGGGGGTTCTTTTTTAAAGGAAGGTGTTTCATGGGTCTATGTGAAGATCCTTCTTTTGCATGTAGAGAACACCCAAGGTGTAGTCTTTCAACTTTCCAGAGCTGTTTTCACTCTCTGTAGTCTCAATAGGCAAGAAGAGTCTCAAACTTCTATGTGTCAAGTTACATCTCAATGATAATATCAAATTAGTTTCACATATCAAAAAATGTAAAGTTCCTTGAGGAGAACTGCACCTGTTTTGTAAAATTTAATTTGACTAAGTGGCCTATGTGACTGTCCAATAAGTTAAGTTGTCCTTTGATAGGAAACTGGCTAACCAGGACGAGTCAATGCCTTAGTTCAGGCTACCATAGCAAACTACTGTGGACTGGGCTGTGCATAAACAATAGAAGGGTATTTTGTACTGTCAACAAAAAGAGTCAAACTCTGTAAAATATTTGAAGAGATTTATTCTGAGGCAAGTATGAGTGACCATGGCCCATGACACAGCCCTCAGGAGGTCTTGAGAACATGTGCCCAAGGTGGTTGAGATGCAGCTTGATTTTATACATTTTAGGGAGATATGAGACTTCAATCAAATACATTAAAGAAACACATTGATTTGGTCCAGAAAGGTGGAGCAACTTGAAGCAGGGGCTTCTAGGTTATAGGTAGATTTAAACATTTTCTGGCTGACAATTGGTTGAGTTTATCTAATGACCTAGGATCAATAGAAAGGAAATGTCTGGGTTAAGATAAAAGATTGTGGAGACCAAAGTTCTTATTGTACATAGGAAGCCTTCAGGTAGCAGGCCTCAGAGAGGATAGATTGTAAATGCTTCTTATCAGGCTAAGGTCTGTGCTGCTGTTAATGCTGGAGAGGTATACTGAGGCATGTCTGACCCCTCTCCCCATCATGCCTCAGTATGTCTGACCCCACTCCCCACTCTCCCAGGTTAAATTTTAAGAGTGCCCTGGCCAAGGAGAAAGTCCATTCAGATAGTTGGGAATTTCATTTTTGGTTTGCAGTACAGTTCTGGAGGCTGGTATCCCAAGATCAGAATGCCATCATGATTGGGTTCTGGTGATGGGCCTTTTCTGGGTTGCAGATTGATGACAATTCCCTTTTCATGTGGGAAAAAGAGGGCCAGGGAGCTCTCTGATGTCCCTTGTATGAGGGCACTGCTCTCATTCAGGGGAACTCCACCTGCATGACCTAATTACCTCCTATGATATACGTACACAGTTCCTGGCTCATAACTGCCACACCCTTGTTATTTCTCCCCAGGGCAGGCCATAGAAACTAAAAATAAAGTCTCATCATTTTCACCTTTCTGTCTTGGGACTGGCCATAAAGAAATTCTCTGACCTGGCCAGCGTGGTGGCTCATGTCTGTAATCCCAGCACTTGGGGAGGCCGAGGCAGGCGGATCATGAAGTCAGTAGTTCAAGACCAACCTGGCCAAGATGGTGAAACCCCATCTCTACTAAAAATTCAAAAATTAGCTGGGCGTAGTGGTGGGCACCTGTAATCCTAGCTACTCAGGAGACTGAGTCAAAGAATTACTTGAACCCGGGAGGCGGAGCTTGCAGTGAGCTGAGATCGCACCACTGCCTTCCAGTCTGGGTGACAGAGCGAGACTCCGTGTCAAAAAAAAAAAAAAGAAAAAAAAAATTAGAAATTCTCTGACCTACCTTGTCTTATGCTAGGTCAAAAGATTCCCCATTTCAGAAATTCTTCCTCATATCCAGGAGGAAGAAATGCTGCACAGAGAGGCCAAGAAGAATCTGAACAGATAGGCCTTGCTGGGTTTCCCCCTTAGCCTAGTATTAGATCATACTCTTTTTATCCAGTCACATTTGTACACAGTTGTCCATACTGCAATCATGCCTATCCAATGAAGTTTCCATAAAAGGCCCAAAAGATAGTGTTCAATGGGCTTCTATATGGCTGGACACATAGAGGTTCCTAGAGTATGTCATGCCCAGGGAAGGCATGAAAGCTCTCCACCCCTTTCTCCATAACTCACCCTTACATCTCCCCATCTGTATCCTTTGTAATATGCTATACAGTAAACTGGTAAATGTGTTTCCCTGAGTTATGTGAGACACTTTAGCAATTTAATCAAATCCCAAAAACGGGTCATGAGAACTCCAGTTTTAAAATGGTCGGTCAGAAGTTCCGGAGGTCCCGACTTAAACTGGTGTCTGCAGACGGGGAATGGTCATGTGGAACTGAGCCCTCAATCTGTGGGATTTGATGCTATTGCCAGGTAGATAGTGTCGAAACTGAATTGGAGGACACTCAGCTGGGGTCCACTACAGAAGTGATTGCTTTTTTGGTATGTGGAGAAAATGCTCCATACATTTGGTCACTGAAGTCTTCTGTGTTGACTGTTATGGTTGAAAGCAGAGGAAAAACAGTTTGAGATTTTTTTTTCAGCTCACACCTCCAAGTGCCTTACCTTCGAATACCATCACATTGAGGGTTAGGATTTTAACATGATTTTGAGGGGATACATTCAGTCCACTGTAGGCAATATGTATATAACTCTGTGTGTGTGTGTGTGTGTGTGTGTGTGTGTGAATTTGTGTATAACCTATCAGTATTAGAGTGTAGGAATTATTTCTTTTGACTTTGGTAAAAGAGGTTGTGGAATAGTTTGGGACACGTTAACAATTCATTGAACAGATAAAAGTTATATAATATGCAGAAGCACAAAGCCAAACCAGGGTTTTAGTCCGAACACTGCAGTTCACTGGTGGTTATGCATCTGCAGGGTGATTACTTTCTATAGTGTCATCTGTAAAATAATAGGCTTGGAAGAATTGAATAAATCTATATTTGTTTTATATTGTTGCATATCAAAATAACTATCACAAAATTCATAGTTTAAAATAGATCTATTCATTTCCACATGGTTCTGAGTTAAGAAGTCTGAGCACTGCTTACCTGAGTCCTCTCCTCAGGATCTCACAAGGCTCGACTCAAGGTGTTAGCCAGGGCTGGGTTCTCATATGAAGCTCAGGGTCCTCTTTCAAGCTCCTTGAAGTTGTTGGAATCATTTTTTCTTTGCATTTGTAAAACAGAAGTGTTTAGTCTTCCTGGATACAGGCCAGGGGTTGCCCTCAGCTCTTAGAGGCCTTTTTCAGATCCTGGCCATGTCGCTCTGTCAAAACATGGCAGTTACTTCTTCAAAGGCAACAGGAAAATCCCACTCCAGTTTGCTAAGATGGATCTTACATGATATAACATAACCATGAGAACAGCTATCCCACCATGTTGAGATCCCTCAAGAGGAAGGATTGTTCATGGTATATGCACCAGGGAGTGGGGATCTTCTGGACTGTCTTAGAATTCTGCCCACTGTATGAACGTAGATTTGTATTGCCAGCCTATAACTATTAGCTCCAAATAAATCTTCTGACAATAAGTTAAGAGAAGGAACAGCCGCCATCATCCGCAAAGATGAAAAGCCTTGATTTGGGGCTATCTCATGGTCTTGACATTTCTTAGAGCTTTCTATTATTTGTCTTGTTACGTGTCCCCTTGAATGCAGTAGGCTACAAATAACTGATTAATTATCATTGTGATCAATACACTCTGTATTGGTTTCTATTGCTGCCATAATAAATTATAAGCAACTCCAGCAGCTTCAAAAACCCCACCTGTTTATTGTCTAAGAGTTTAATAGGCCAGAAATCCAGGCACAGCTTAGCTCAGCTGATTTTCTGCTCTGAGTTTCATGCAGCCAAAATCAAGGTGTCAGCAGAGCTGATTTCCTGTCTGGAGGCTCTGGGGATAAGTCCACCTCAGAGCTCTTTTAGAATGTTGGCAGGATTCCGTTCCATGTGACTGTAGGACTGAGGGCCCCATCTCCTTGTTGGCTATAGGCTAGGGGGTTATTTTTAGATTCCAGAGGCTCTCAAATTTCCTGGCTCATGGCGGCTTTTCTCCATCTTCAAAACCTGAATGACAGAATGAGTCATTCTCATGCTTCAGATATCTTTGACCTCCCTTTATGCCTTGTAACTTCTCTGTCTCCCTCTCCTGCTGTATCTCTTTTAAGAGCTCTTCTGCCTTTTTCACCGCTTTTAAGGACTTATATGATTATATCGTGTTCGTTTGGGTAAATCTACTGTAGTTTATCTATTTTAAGGTCAAAGGCATTAGACTATGCCACCCCCAAACTATGCCACTTTGGCATAAGGATTATTTTGAGCTGAAAGCAACTGAAAATCAACAGATACAGAAAGAGTTCTTTGTCCCCCTCTTATCTGCCTAAAAGCAGGACTATGTTTTATGTATATACATATATATTTACCCTTTTCTATGAATAATGTTAGGATACCATAACTACTGAAACAGATTTCCTCTAAAATATCAGTGGCTTAGCATGATAAAATCTTATTTCTCCCTCAGGAGGGGATTGCCAGTGGTGGGATGGGGTTGAGGTGGGGCAGTGCAGTGACACTGCTTCGTGTAGTCATTCAGTGCAGTGCCATTAACACCTCTTACTGGAGTCTCTTGGCCATCAAACTCCAGGCAGGAGGAAGAGACAGAGGGATGGCAAGTGAGATGTTTATGTGTTTCAGACCACAGGACAGTGAATATAATTTCCCTTTATACTAGAAAATGTAATTTAGCTGTGCGCCCAGCCTGGAGAGGAAACAGGTTTAATAGCACATAATTTTATTTGGTATAGGAAATATATATGTAAAAAGGCTTATATGTACTATACATGTTTTGCAATATTGTTTATTTACTCAGCAATACATCTCAAAGTTTTACTTCTTATTTATATCATTGTTATTTGACTACATCTTTTTTTTTATGAAGATGTCCCCTCTCCTCACACTTGTACCAGGGACACAAGAACTCTTATCATCAAAGATGGGACATCAGGATTAGTTTGCATTAACAGATCTTATCTTCCTCTAGTTCAGATTTAGTCCTGAGCTTTCCTTAGTTTCCCCATATGCTTCCTAGTTGCTTCTCCACAATTTATCATTCATGTAAATATTAATAAAATGGTATGCCTTTTCTTCTGTTAATCCATCTAATTTTAGTTTAATTCAAAAGCCCCCAGATACAGAATTCAGAGGATAGAGGAAAATTTTTTCTTTCTCAAAAAAAGGTTAACTGTTTAATAACCTTAATTCCATCTGCTGTCCTAAACTCCAGAACTTCCCTCATAGAAATACTCAGATTAACGTTTGACTGAATAACTAAAGGAAGGAAATCTTGGGGGAGCAGCATCTTTAGAATTCTTCCTCCTACATCTTCCTAAAATTAATGAACAGAAGTTTATGGTGTGTTCTGTATAGTGTATTTAATGTTATGTATTAAATATGGGTGATCAAAAATGAGAATGATGGATTCACTGCTCTCTAACAGCTTAAAGTTGGTAGAAGAAAATGTCAAGTCTGTGTAAGATGATGCAGGTGTGTAGAGATCGTATCTCGGAAGGCTGAGCGAAACAGATGGAATAATAATAGTGGACAGGCACAAGGTCATCACCATGTAGGGCATAGCTTGGTTGTGTCCTAAAAGACAAACTTGAATTAATGCCAGGGAATTAGGGAATTGAGAGGGGCTTCTAGCAAATCTGTACTGTAAATTAGCTTATAATATAGGGTTAGACAGACATTTATTCATCCTGTTAGTACTAGAGGTGACTATTTTTTATATCTTTGTTTCCCATCATAATTGGGAAACAAATGAGAGATGGGTAAAAGTCAGGTTGAAGAGAGCGAAGTGTCACTTATATTCCTGATAAATCTGGTATAAGGAAACAGGCTAACAGGTCAGCCTTACCCAATCCCGGTCCCCAGCGTTGCCAAGCCCTCAGTTCTCCCTTGAGAGAACCTGTCCTTGCAAACTCAATGGCATGGAGGAACCAAGAATTCATGTACCTTGTGGATTCATTGGTTCCCTCCGAAGTTTCTTACAAACTACCCTCTGGAGAGAAGGAAGTGAATAGATGGTGCAACAGGCGTACAGTGAAATATGAGCTAGGAAAGAAGAGGTTCTTCCCTGTAATTCTGAAAACTTGTGACTTCAAGTAGAGAGATCAGTATTCACTCTCAACACATCTTCCAAGAAGAATGTTAATTCAAATATGACAAAACAGAGGGAAGAATTTTGAGGTTGTTAGGGAAACCTTGTGGTAGAAATACAAGGCCATTGAGTTTAGCTAAATCATGCTATTTATATAACACTTTAGTCAGGAAGTGATTTCTCTCACTGAGGTTATCAGCATTAGAAAGGCAGCCATGGAAACAATAATCCTGAATGGAATGTTGATTTCAAAGGGAGCCTTTAGGCAGCAGGTCCTTCAGTCTAGTGAGGAGGCTGCTGATGTAATTCTAGCCTTTGCAGTCTAGTATAAATTGCTAAGCAATGCTAGATGAAGGCCACTTACAGTAAATAGCTTTAAAGTCTCCAGGTCATCATTTTGCTAAAAGGAAATCCTGGAACCAAGCAATTTAAAGGCCTTATGGACATGGAGTACTTTTATACTCAGGTCAGAAGCCAAGTGTTCCTGCTGTTTAACTGCTGTAGTGTGAGATAGTCAACAGCAATGGGAAATTCTCTGCTGAAGTATGACCTGACATATTTCTTTTGACCTTGGATGTGGATAGAAAGGAAAATCAGTGACTCACCCTACCTGGGATAATTTTTTGATGAAAATGTTTCTGAAGAAAATTTTGCACAGGTAAAAAGATACTCTTAAAGGCAGCTTATGTTCGATCAATTTATCTTGGAAAGAAAAAACATAGCTACAGTTAAAAATTAGCATTGGCCTACCAGGATTTAAAAATTTTATTTTATTTTTTCAGTGTGATTCAGTCCCACTTGTTCATTTTTATTTTTGTTGCCTGTTGACTTTTGGAGTCACATCCAAGGAATCTTTGCCCAGCCCAATGTCGTGAAGTATACTGTAAATATAAATATACATATACATATATATAGTTATTATTTGTCAATTAAAAATAAAATTTAAAAATTAATGTTTAAAAAATAATTAAATAAAAATGATCGTTCATATAACTGGTAATGCAAAATTTGAAGGAACGTGATTTTCAAGTCTACTGTCTGGGTCAATACAGTATTAATGAAGCTCAATATTGCTCATGGATTTGTTGTTGTTATTCCTGTTAAATTTAATATGAACATCGAATTAAAATATGTTTGCTTATGGTTAGCCTGTTTCATCCATGATGATTGCCATTAAACAAACCAACTCAAACTTGGTGGCATGAGAAGAGCTTTAATTGTGCTCTTTGCTTCTGTGGGTCAGGAGTTTCTGAAAGGCACAGTGGGCCTGGCCGTTCTCTGCTCTATGATGTCTGGGCCTTCAGTTAGATTTAATAGCTAGGAGGGATGTCTGGGCCCTAGTGTCATCTAATACTTGTTCACTCTCATATTGATCCTTGGCTGGCAAGACCCAAAGTCTAGGAGTGCCTGCAGGTGTGCCTATCCTTGGCCTCTCTGAGTGGCTTAAGTTCCTCACAGCATGGCAGCTTACGTTCAAGTTCAAAGTTCCAAGTTTAAGTGTTGCAGCAAAGAAGGCAGAAGTTACCTTAGAAACTATGTGGTACCACTCCCATCATTGCTACCCCTTCTGTTGATTACAGGCGAGTCACAAACCTGCTTACATGTGCAAGGACTGTGTACATATACGCCTGTCAGTTGGAGGAGTGCCAAGTTTACATTGTAGAAGCAAGGATGTGTGAGATGGAAGATACGTTGTGGGTATCTTTGAAAACACAATCTGTCATGATGTTTATGGTGTATTTATTTATTATCCATTTGAGAATATCTTCCTAGCTACAGTCAATATTGCTTACCTGCCATTATGCATTTGGTAACTATACAGAAAAACATTTTTATTTGTGGTCAAAAAAGAAATGAGATTACATATTCTGATAACAGTGATGAGAAGAACAAATGTTAAATTGAAAAGTGCAATGACACTGTTGTTATTTAGTTCACTCATAACATTATAGATATATTCCATTTGTACATATTCGTCGTGAAGACTTTATTTCTCTTCATTAAGGCAGGTTGTGTCAGCCAAACAGCAGATGGCTTAACCATAATGCCTTTAGGCAGATGTTCTCATTTGGGTCATAACATGTGAGTAAAAAGTGCCATATTCCAAACTATCTCATCATCTCTAGTAATTACTGGATAACATCCAATGTTTACACAAGTCTTTTATAGCTGTGTATTATATTGGCTAGACCTAAGTACCGAAGGCTTGGTTTATAGTAACACTCTTTTGCTAAATTTTGAGACAGATTATATAACTCTGTTCAATTTTATATATACCAAATGGTCATAATCTATATAATATAATCTAGGCATAGGATTAATATAATTATTATTAATTCTAACTTTCTGGGTTTACCATTTTAAAGACAATATTGCCAAAATAGATTAGAAAACTGAAAATAAATCTATTCCAGAAAAGAAGTAAAAAAAAAAGAGAAAAGGAAAGGCAATAATAAATTGGGCAATAAGAAATATTAAGATGGTTTTATAGTGTGCTTTGAGGATTCATTTCAATCTTACAAGATTCCAAAAGGTGTTTTTTGTTGTTGTTGTTGTTGTTTTAAATGCAAGTGATTGTCATTAGTGGAACTTCCAGGACACTAGAAGCAAGCTGTTTTGAGTAGTTGTAGTGAAAATAGAAGACAATTACTACATTTCATGAACGAGAAAAATATTCAGAGCCTGGTGTACAATAGGTTTTGTGCAGATCATTTTTTCTCTTTCAATCTTGAGTACTATTAAATCATTCATCCTTTCTTTAGTCAAACTTCAGTTTTAGGAAGATGGCCCCTTTTAGCATCTGCCTGAAACTTTAAAAGTGGCAACAGAACGTGCTTCACATAAAAAGTCATTATTGATGTTGCTTTGCGAGGCGTAAGACACAAGCATAGATTATTCAAAAGACTTAATGAGAAGACCGACCTTCTTGTTAATTAGCACCTGCATCTTCCATTTACATTTTCTATTCATTTTTCTTATATTTTTAGGCAATATTATTGCTGAGAAAAATGACATTTTAAGAAGAGCATGCGACTGGGTGTGGTGGCTCACGCCTATAATCCGAGCACTTAGGGAGGCCGAGGCGGGTGGATCACCCAAGGTCAGGAGTTCAAGACCAGCCTGGCCAACATGACGAGACCCTGTCTCTACTAAAAATACAAAAATTAGCTGGGCGTGGTGGCAGGTGCCTGTAATGCCAGCTACTCGGGAGGCTGAGGCAGGAGAATCGTTGAACCCGGGAGGCAGAGGTTGTGCTGAGCCAAGATGTTGCCATTGCACTCCAGCCTGGGCAAAAAGAGTGAAACACCGCCTTAAAAAAAAAAAAGAAAGAAAGAAAGAAAGAAAAGCATGCATCAGAATGTGTATTTACTCATCAATTTTCTTAGTGTACTGTGCATGTAGGCAAATAAAAATGTGGCACATATTGCAAGTGGATTCGGTTTTTACCAACATCTGACAGCATTTTCTGGTTTTTGTTTTCAGTGGAATTCCTTAAATGTGACTCCATTAGCCAGACAGTTAACACATTTTAGTTTGGAGTAGTGGTTCTTAAATGCAGACACTCTTTACCCCCAGGGACATTTGGCCCTATCTGTAGACATTTTTGTCACCAGCTTGTGGGTAGAGGCCAGGGAGGCTGCCACACACAGTGCAATGCACAGGACAGGAAAGGCCTTCCGCCAACAACAAATTATCCAGCACAAAATGTCAATATCATCAAGGTTGACAAACCCTGCATAGGGCAAGAACACTTGCAGAGGATGTTTAAACACAAATGTTTGGCAGAGATTTAACTGGTATATAAAGTTGCAAATAGTGATGATTTAATACGGGAACTACTTTGTTCCCCTCCACCACTATTAATTGAAAAGTTTTCTGCTGTTCTGAGATGATTTTTTTTTTCTAAAGATGCAGTGTTAAATATTGAAACCCTTAGTTTTATAGAACTTCAAATATTATTGGAGTGAATTTTTTATACCAACTCCTGACTTAATTGTCAAAAAAGGAAAGAATTTAAAAACCAGCTGATGATTTTCGAGAGCTTTCTACATTAGAGAATTACGTTTAGTATTTTGGGAAACAGAATCATCCCCCAACCTGGTCCATGCCCTAATCCTCAGAACCTGTGAATACTACTTTAAATGATCCAAGGGGCTTTGCAGATGTTATTGGGTTTAAGGACCTTGGGATACAAATGATCTATAAGTGGGTCCAGTCTAACCATGTGAATCCTTAAAATTGGAGCAGTTTTCCCAGCTGTGGCCAGATAATCAGATAGATGGCAACATGAGAAGGACTCGACCTGCTGGTGCTGTTGGCTTTGAAGACAGAGGAAGAGGACCATGAGCCAAGGAATATGGGCAGCCTCTAGAACATAGAAAAGGCAAGGAAATGGATTCTAAGAGTCTTTAGAAAGGAACACATTTTTGCGAACACTTTACTTTTAACCTGAAAAGATCCTCTTCAGAATTTAGATCTAGATAGCTGTAAGATAAAAAATGTTGACGTTCTTTTAAACTATTAAATTTGTGATAATCTGTTACAGTAGCAATAGTAAACTCATACAAGTATTTATTGCATATCTCATTTAATCCTTTCAACAATCTTAGAAGAAAGGTGCTATCATTTTCTTTAAATCGCAGATGGGAAATTAATGTCTGGAGAGATAAAGTGATCTACACAGGGTCACATTAACTGGTAAGTTAAGAGACAAGGTCTCAAAGGAAGGAGAATTTAAATGCCAGTGCTCTTAGAACTGATCCCTAAATTATTTTGGGGGTAAAAGAGTATTATTCCTTTTTTTTCTCTTCTTTTCTTAACTTTTAAGTTCAGGGGTACAAGTGCAGGTTTGTTATATAGGTAAACTTGTGTCATGGGGGTTTGTTGTACAGATTATTTCATCACCCAGGTATTAAACCTAGTACCCGTTCGTTATTTTTCCTTATCCTCCTCCTCCTGCCACCCTCCACCTTCCAAAAGTCCCCAGTGTACAACCCTCTATGTGTCCAAGTGTTCTCAGCATTTAGCATCCACTTACAAGTAAGAACATTCAGTGCTTGGTTTTCTGTTCCTGTGTTAGTTTGCTAAGGATAATGGCTTCCAGCTCCAACCATGTCCCTGCAAGGACATAATCTCGTTCTGTTTTTATGGATTCATAATATTCCATTGTGTATATATACTACATTTTCTTTATCCAGTCTATCATTGATGGACATTTAGGTTGATTCCATGTCTTTCCTATTGTGGATAGTGCTGCAATGAACATACATATGCATGTGTCTTTGTAACAGAATGATTTATATTCATATGGGTAGGTAATCAGTAATGGGATTACTGGGTCAGATGGTATTTCTGTCTTTAGGTCTTTGAAGAATCGCCAAACTGTCTTCCACAATGGCTGAACTAATTTACACTCCCACCAACAGTGTATAAGTGTTCCTTTTTCTCCACAACCTCGCCAGCATCTGTTATTTTTTGACTTTTTAATAATAGCCATTCTGATTGGTGTGAGATGGTATCTCATTGTGGTTTTGATTTTGCATTTCACTAATGAACAGTGATGCTGAGCTTTTTTTCATATGCTTGTTGGCTGCATGTATGTTTTCTTTTGAAAAGTATCTGTTCATTTCCTTCGTCCACTTTTTAATGGGGTAGTTTGTGGGGGTTTTCTTGATAAATTTGTTTATGTTCCTTATAGATGTAAAGGCATAAAACACATACCCCATCTTTGGTACTGTTTTTTTTTTTTGTAAAACGTGAACACTATGATTAGCTTGAACAAAGAGTCTTTTTCCTGATATTTGTAGAGGTTAATTCCATCTTGTGAAGGGAAAGACATATTTTCATACATTTATACATGTTATTTCATAAACACCTTAAGATATAATATTTGGTTTCCAATTAAGTTATAGTCATGCCTACAATGCTTTCCATCATCTTCCTTTCAAAGCTCTCCATTTTCTAGCTGTTGTCCATTTCTCCCACGTTCTCTTTTCACACTTCACACCTTCCACTCTGAGAGTCAGCCAAATGGAACAACTTTTTGTTCCTCAAATGGGTCATGCTTTCTCTTACTTTTTGCTTTGTATTTTTTTCCTTAGTCTTGTGCATGCTGTTTGCTCTGATAGAACATACTGTTCTCTTCTCTGTTGGTACTCATTCTTCAAGTCTTAGATTTTTGTCGTTCAATTTTTCAGGGAATTTTATTCTTCGAATCCTCCTCACACCCCACAACAGGCTGCAAGTATTTCTGCTGCATTTGTACTGAAACTTTCATTGGAATTTATTTCACTCTTGCCTTGTCTGCATCTCTCTCTGGGCTGAAAGCTCCTAAGGGTAGGGCTGTGTTTGTTCACTGGTAAATATTTCCTTTTTAAATAAATGTATATATTCAAGTGTAACCTACAAATTGAAAAGTATATTACTCCTAAGTGTACAGCTGGCTGAGCTTTCACAAAATGGCATACACATGTTATTACCAGTCACAAGATACTGTCAATTCCCTAGAAGCACACTACAACCCTCCACCCATAATTTCTGCTCTCTACAAGTCACTAGCCCCTCTTTCTCCTCCCCTGCATACCCAAAGATAGTGACTATCCTGACTTCTAATGCCATGAAATGATTTTGCCTGTTGTATTAGTTTGCTAAGGCTGTTATAACAATGTGTCAAACAAATGTGTTTATGCCACAAAATGGGTGGCATAAACAACAGAAATTTATTGTCTCATGGTTATGGAGGCTAAAAGCCCAACATCAAGGTGTTAGCAGAGATAGTTCCTTCTGAGGGCTATGAGGAAGAATTTGTTTCATTCCTCTTCTCTAATTCTTGGTGGTTTGCTGACAATTTTGGTATTTGTTGGCTTGTAGAAGTACCAACCTGATCTGTGCCTTCATATTCACATGGTGTTTTCTCTCTCTCTCTCTCTCTCTCTCTCTGTGTGTGTGTCTGTATCTGTGTCCAAATTTACCCGTTTAATAAGGACAGTAGTCATGTTGGATTAGGGTCACACACTATTCCAGTATGACTTCATATTACTTAATTACATCTGCAATGACCCTATTTCCAACAAAGGTCACATTTTGAGGTGCTGGAAGTGAGATCTTCAACATTCGAATATGAAGTAGAGGAAAAAATTCAACCCATAATAACTATTTTTGAACTTCAATTAAATAGAATTACATACTATATATTCTTCTATGTCATCTTCTTTGATTTGATATTACATTCATGCAACTTGTCCATATCGTGTTATTAGTCATCCACTTCTTTCTTTCTTTTTGTTTTTCCTTTCAAGATAGAGTCTCACTATGTTGCTTAGGCTGGACTCAAACTCTTGGGCTCAAGAGACTCTTCTGTCTCAGCCTCCTGAGCAGCCAGAATGGCAGGTGCACACTAACATGCTTAGTTCCATTCATTCATTTTCATTGCTATACTGTGTTCCATTGAATGTTTATGCTATATATATCTATATATCTATATCTACATTTGTATCTATACCTATATCATCTATATATAGTCATTCTACTGAAAAGGGTACTAGAGTGTTTACAGTTTGGTGCTGTTACATATAGTGCTACTATAAAAATTTTTGTACATGGATTTTGGTACATGTATGTAACTGAATATTTATTGAACAATTGAATTATGATAAGGCAGGAAAGCGATTTATTTACGCTTTAATAGCATTCCTAAATGAACAAGTGTCAAAGTTTGGGTGGAGGAATCAAGTGTTTCTCCAAACTTGCTTCTTAGAATATTAGTTTTGCAGCATCTTAATGGGTGTTACATGACTAAAAACATTTGGAAATATTGGACTGACCATATTAAAGTATTTGTTTGTTCTTCTTATAATGCAGGATTTTTTCAATGCCTTTTTTTTTTCCCTAGAGAGTAAATATGAAAGACAGTTCTCAAATTTGACAGCTCTTTTTGTTTGTTTTGGGGAAGATATAGCTAGGAACAAAATTTTACTATGCGCTATACTTTGTTTCTAAATGGGTACTGGGTTATTATCTTTTTAGATGGTATATTACGAAATCTTTGGTAAATTACTTAAACCTAAGAGTGTCAGGAGGATGAAAATGTGGTTTGCATTGTAGTACATTTGCTAACTTAAATTTTCACGTTTTTGCTTGTTTGGGTGCTAGTTAAGTTTCTTGATGTAATGTTTACATTTCAATGATAATCTCCATTTTTAGAGGGGAATCTCTCATGTACAGGTTTTCTGTGATAAAAAAAAAAAAGGCTTTCACTATAAAGAGAAGTCTCAAAACTTAGCAAGAATGCTGATCAGCCAACCACAGCTAAACACGTTATTGTTTTACTGCTCCCCAGTGTGATTAATGCTTAAAAAAAGAACAACCCCATTTAAATTCCCTTTGCAACTTCATTTGTTGTAGCACAATGGATTAAACGCTTGCAAAAGGAGTTGTTTCTATTGTCTATCTTAAAAGAATTAAATTTTAATTACCAAATGCATTAAACTTGTATATTAATTAAGTGGTTTTGGGTTGCGGTCATCCAGGCATCAGCACTATTCCTGATGTCTCATTTTGCTGACTGCAGGCTGAAGGAAAGCTTGCCCCAGACAGCAGCAACAGGACCCAGGCTGCCAAGCAGCACAGGGCCAAACAAAAGGGCTTGCACCTCAATTAAATTGAAAGTCTCTGAGCTGCTCTTGCAATCCAGATGGCAAGTAAATTCAAATCTTCAGTAGGGATTTAATTAAGATATATTCATTGCAAGCATGAAGCCAGGAATTCAATCTCAAGAAAGCTTAAAAAATTGCAGTGGCACTTTAAAATAACTACAATATAGGTAGGATCTAGACCACTCAAAAGTCAAGGGTTCTGTTCTAGACAACTTAGGAATCTGGTGCTTTTGGCTAGTGTAGTCAACTTTTTGACAGTTTTTTTTTTTTTTTTTTTTTAAATTGGTATTTAAAAGCAAAGGCTTTGGCATTAGACAAATTTAGCTTCAAAGGTTAGCCTTGAAATCACTAATTCTATGACTTAACTTTTCCTGTAGCTTCTGTTTCTTCAACTGTTTGATGAGTATGACACCTACATCATAAGATTTTCGTGAGGATTAAATGAGAAATATCCGAATGATTCTCAAGTTTGTGTCATTAGCCCTGGTCTTTCCTCAGCTCCAAAACCTGTCTAACTACTTATTTGACATCTCTACTTGGATTTGTGGTAAATATCTCAGACCTAAATTAGCTAAAACAAAACTGTTGATTACCCCAAACCCAGAACCCTATGTGTCCCACAGTTCTCACTTAGAACGGGTCCACTATCCAGCCAGCTGCTCAAGCCACGAAGCCAAGAGTTATCGTTCTCTTTCCATGTTCTCCCTCAAGCGATTCTGTTAACTCTACCTCTGATATATATCCTGAATATCTGGAACATGTCCTCTGTTTTTCCAACTCTATTGCCATCACCCTAGTACAGTGTTTTCCAAACTTAGTGGTGCTGATATTTTGGAACGGATGATTCTTTATCACGGGGCTTGTCTTGTGCATTGTAAGATCTTTAGCAGCATCTCTGACCTCCATTCACTAGATATCAGTAGCATTCCCAAGTTGTGAAACAAAAACACCTCCAGACATTGACAGTCGTCATTTGGGAGAAATAAGTCTACTGTAGTTGAGAACTACTGTACTTGTACAAGTCATCATCCCCTCTTGACAGAAAACAATCACCGTCACAAAACTCACTTGTGGTATTTTATATTTGTTTTTATTTCATCGATCCACTTAAGTTTTTCTGTTTTATAATCATGTGATTCATCATTTTAAAAAAGATAATTTTGCCTCCTTTTAATCTTTAAAATGTTTTTCCTTTGACATTTATTATATATTCTGGTATCTGTTGCTGCATATAAAAACTCAAACATATGCTTTGAAACAGCATTAGTATTTATTTGGCTCACAAATCTGCAATTTGGGCAGCAGTTGGTAAGGACAGATCACCTCTGCTCTGCTCAGGGCAGCAAGGATGGCTAAAACTTTGGACAACGGGCTGCTTTGCAACATGGTAGCTAGCTTCCAAGACAGAATCTCTCAAGAAGGAGGGAGCCACGTGGAGCCAAATTGCCTCTCAGAACCTAACTTCAGAATTCAAACAGTGTCACTTCTGTTGTACTTTTATTTATCGAGAGAGTCACAAAAATCTTCCATCTTTCAGTGGCAGGGTAAATAATCGCCACCTCTTAATGGGAGAATGACAAAGTCCTAGAAGAGTGTATTGAATCTAAATGACTCCTGTGGCCATTTTTAGAAAATATTACTGGCTATGCTGTTATTTTAAGATGAATATTAAGTTGGAAGTTTTTGTTTTGTTCTTAAGTTGGAATGTATATTGGCTTTCTGTTCTACATTACAAGTTATTACAGGCTTGGGGCTTAAAACAGTAAAAATTTTTTCTGTAGTTTCTGTAGATCAGAAGTCTTGGCTCACCTTAGCTGAATTCTCTGCTCAGGGTTTCGTAAAGCTGGAATCAAGCTGTCAACCAGGCTGCACCCTTTCTGGAGATAGGAGTCCTCGTTCAAGCTCTCATGATTGGTGGAAGAAATCAGTTCTGTGTGGCTCTGGGGCCGGCGACCCTGTTCTCTTGCTATTTGTCAGCTGGTGGCTCTCTTAGTTCCTAGGATCTGCCTACGGTTCCTTGCCACATGTGCCCCACAAGCTCTCCATTAGACCCCCTTATGCTTCAAATGTATCTTCCAGGGAAGTTCTAGGTGTTCTTACGATTAGGACAGCCTCATTTCGAGGATATTCCTTTGGATTAACTCAAAATCAACTGACTAGTAACCTTAATTATACATACAAAATCCCTTTTGCCATGTAACATGGTACAGTCAAGGGAGCGATACCCCTTATCATTACAGGTTCTGATCACACTCAAAGGAAGGGAGTTGTATGAGGTGTGAACAATAGGAAGTAGAAATCTTGGGGTCCATCTTAGAATTCTGCCTACCAGAAAATGTTCATAACATTTCTCCATTAAACAATGCTAACTCTAGTTTTGAGATACATATGAGTGCGTTTGTATGATATAAAGGGTATCTATTTCTGTTTCACAATACATGTTTGTCTTGTGAGTTATGTTAAATTATATTAACCGATTTTCAAATTTTATCAACTTGATATTCTTGAGATGACCTTACTTGATATTACTGAATTATTTTGTACTATAATTTTATTTAGGAATTTGAATCATTATTTGTGGATAACCTTGATCCTGTAGATTCCTTTTATTGCCCTTTCTTTTAGTTTTAGGAACTGCGGAACTGTGTGGAACTGTGAAGAATATCTTATCTTATACTTTGAGTGTTTTAAATAGCAATGGAGTTTTCTGTTCCATGAATGTTTGCTGATATTTACCTATGAAAATATTTAAGCCTAGTAATTTCTGAGGAAGTTTTTGTAGGAACGGAAGTAGATTTCTCACTTTTTTTCAGTTTCTCCTCTGGTAAAACAACTTGTTTTGTTTTTCTATTTCAGAGACAGTTTGGTAATTCATGTTTTAAAAATACGTTTATTTATTCAGGTTTTTAAATATAGTTGTATACAGGTGAGAAAAATATCCAATTTTAGAATTATTTAATCTTTTAAAATAAATAGTTATTTCACCATTCCCATTTCTAAGTGTGTGTGTGTGTGTGTGTTTTGGATGAAGGGGCAGGAAAGAGTTTTTACTGAAGTGTTTTTTATTAAGATTTTTAAAGGATTAGCTCTTTGATTTATTTCTACCATTTTAAAATCATCACTTTATCTTTTAATCCCTGCTTATTTTTTTCTTTTATTTTTGTTATTTAAACTAACATTAAAACAAACCTATGATGTAAGTAGGCTATTTGTACCCTTTTGCAAATGAAAAACCTGAGACCTGGTGAGATGGTTAATATTGAGTGTCAACTTGATCAGATTGAAAAATTCGAAGTATTGTTCCTGGGTGTGTCTGTGAGGGGGTTGCCAAAAAAGATTAACATTTGAGTCAGTGGACTGGGAGAGGTAGACCCACCCTCAATCTAGGTGGGCACCATCTAATCAGTTGCCAGCATGTCTAGGATAAAAGCTGGCAGAGGAATACGAGAAGACTAGACTGGCTGAGTCTTCTGGCCTCCATCTTTCCCCTGTGCTGAATTCTTCCTGCCCTCAAATATCGAACTCCAAAGTTCAACTGTTGGACTCCTGGACCTATGCCAGTGGTTGCCAGGGGCTCTCAGACCTTCTGACCACAAACTGAAGGCTGCGCTGTTGGCTTCCCTACTTTTGAGGTTTCAGGACTCATACTGGCTTCCTTGCTCCTCAGCTTGTAGATGGCCTGTTGTGGGACTTCACCTTGTGATCGTGTGCATCAATACTTCTTAATAAAGTCTCTTTTATATGTACAACTATCCTATTAGGTCTGTCCCTCTAGAAAACTCTGACTAATACATCTAGGGAGGCTTACTAACATGTCTATGGTCATAGTGGTCATAGTGGTCATAGTCAGTGGGTGGCAGCACTTAAATTTAAATCCAAGCATTTTTGCTCCAGAACTTGAGTTGCCAACACTAGTGTCTATCTTTTTTATTTTAGCCATTCTAGTGCGTGTGAAGTGGAATCTCATTGTGGTTTTGATATGCATTGCCCTAATGATTAATGATATTAGGCATCTTATCTTGTGTCTATTGGCCATTTCTATGTTTTCTCGGGAGAAATATCTATATTCAAATAATTTGCCTATTTTAAAATTTGGTTGTCTTTTTATTGTTGAATTGTAAGAGTTCTTTATATATTCTGGATACCAGTTCCTTATCAAATGTATGATTTGCAAATATTTTTTTCCATTACATGGATTGTCTTTTGACTTTCTTGATATCTTTTGAATCTATGCTTTAATATTGATGAAGTAAATGTTTTGCTTTTTTTTTCTTTTGTTATTTGCACTGTTGTGTAATATCTAAGAAACATTGACTAATACAAGATCACAAATATTTATGTATGTATATTTTTCTAAGAATTCTATAGGTTTTGCTCTTACATGTAAATCTATGGTTTATTTTGAATTACTTCTTTTATATGATGTAAGATTGGGGTTCAACTTCTTTCTTTTGCTTGTGGATATATAGTTGTTCTAGTCTTTGGTGTTGGAATTCTGGTAATACAAGCCTTAGAGAGTAAGTTGGAAAGTGTTTCCTCTTCACTTTTTTTTTGCAAGAGTTTGTGAAGAATTGGTCTTACTTCTTTAACTGTTTGACAGAATTCATCAGTGAAACCAACAAAGGCTGTGCTTTTCTTTGTAAAAAAATTTGTGATTACTAATTTAATCCTTACTTGTTATAGGTTGATTCAGATGTTTTATTTTTTCTTGAGTCAGTTTTGGTACATTTTTGTATCTTTCTGGAAAATTGTCCATTTCATTTAATTCGTTAATATATAATTGTGAATTTTATTCTTTAATTCCCCTTATTTTTGTAAGGTAACTAGTAATGTTCCCTCTTTCATTATTGGTTTAGTAATTTGAGTCTTCTCTTTCTTGATTAATCTAGCTAAAGTTTTGCCATTTTCTTGATCTTTTTTTATCTTGATCTATTTATTTATCCTTACACCAAGACCACATTATCTTGATCACTATAACTTTGTAGTAAGTTTTGAAGTCAGGAAATGTGAATCTTTGGAACCACATGATTCAAAATACAACTTCTTCTTTTTTAAAATTATTTCTATTGTTTTTCTATTCTTCATTTATTTCTGCTGTAATCTTTATTTACTTTTGCTTATTTTTGTTTAGTTTCCATTGATTTATCTAATTTTTTAAAGGGATAAGTTTAGGTTTTGATTTTAGGTTTTCTTTTAAAATAGTATTAAAATATGATTATCGGGGGAACCAGCCCCCGAAATTTCAATGTAGGTTCTTTTCTATTTTCCCTGTGTCAGCCGATCTGAGAAATAAAGGGAAAGAGTACAAAAGAGAGAAATTTTAAAGCTGGGCGTCTGGGAGAGGCATCACATTTTGGCAGGTTCCGTGATGCCCCCTGAGCTGCAAACCCAGCAAGTTTTCATTAGCAATTTTCAAAGGGAAGGGAGTGTATGAATAGGGTGTGGGTCACAGAAATCACATGCTTCAAAGGCAATAAAATATCACAAGGCAAATGGGCAGGGCAAGGTCACAAGGCCAGGGCGAAACTAGAATTGCTGATGAAGTTTCATGTCCCACTGTGCACGCATTGTCATTGATAAACATCTTAACAGGAAACAGGGTTCAAGAGCAGAGAACCACTCTGACTAGAATTCACCAGGCTGGAATTTCCTAATCCTAGCAAGCCTGGGGGTGCTGCAGGAGACCAGGTCGTGTTTCATCCCTATCTACAATTACATAAAGCAGATACTCCCAGAATGGCTGTTTTAGAGGCCTCCCCCTGGCAATGCATTCTTTTCCCAGGGCTGTTAATTATTAATATTCCTTACTGGGGAAAGAATTCAGCAATATTTCTCTTACCTGTTTTCGGCAATAAGAGAAATATGACTCTCTTCTGCCTGGCTCCCAGGCAGTCAGACCTAATGGTTATCTCCTTTGTTCCCTGAACATCGCTGTTATCCTGTTCTTTTTTCAAGGTGCCCAGATTTCATATTATTCAAACACACATGCTTTATGAACAATTTGTACAGTTAATGCAATCATCACTGGGTCCTGAGGCAACATACATCCTCAGCTTATAAAAATGACAGGATTAAGAGATTAAAGTAAAGACAGGCATAGGAAATTATAAGAGTATTGATTGGGGAAGTGATAAATGTCCATGAAATCTTCACAATTTATATTCTTCTGTCACAGCTGCAGCAGATCCCTCTGTTTGGAGTCCCTGACTTCCCACAACATGTGATCATTTTTCAGATATCAATTTCTCTCTAAGTACCACATTAGCTGTATTCCATAAATTTTGCTATGTCATTAGTTTTTATTTTCACCCATCTCAGTTTTTCTGAATTTTCTTGTGATTGATTCTTTGGCTGATTTGTTATTTGGGAACGTGTTAATTTTCATATAAATGTGAATTTCTCAAATTTCCTTCTGTTATTAATCTCTAGCTATTAAATCGAGTTATTTTATAGTGTTGTTCAATTCTTACATTAAAGTTTTGTATTTTCTACTAGTTGTGTTATCCATTATTGAAAATGAGGTATTGGATTTTGCATTTTCTTTGTCTATGTCTCTCTTCAATTCTATCAGTTTTTATTTCTTGCATTTTGGGGCTTTTTTAGTGCATGTATATTTTAATTTTTTTATGTCTTTCTGATGGAATGACTCCTTTACTGTTATAAAATATCTTTGTTTCTAGAAGTAAGTTTTTGTTTTAAAGCCTATTTTGATATTAGTATACCCACTGCAGTTCTCCTTTGGTTGCTCTTTGTATAGTATATAATTTTTCATCTTTATTTTCAATTAATTTGTGTCTTTGAATCTAAAATTGTGGACAGAATATAGTTAGATGTCACTTTTTTCCTTCTGCCAATCTGTGTGTTGATTGACTTAAGCATTTACATTTAGCATAATTGCTGATTAAACAGAATCTACGTCTGCCACTTTAATTTTTATTTTCTGTAAGTTTTACGTCTCTTTTGATTGTACTTCTCTATTACTGGCTTATTTGGGGTTAAGTAGGTATTTTCTGTGTACTGTCTTAATTCCTTGTAATTTCCTTATTCTTTTACCTTTTTAATGGTTGCCCTGGGGATTACAATTAACATCTTAATTTATAACAATCTATTTCAGTTAATACCAACTTCAATTGTATATCAAAATTTTACTCTTATGTAACCTCATTTTCTCTCTATCCTCTGGACTATTTTCGTTCATGTGAGAATTTATACATTATAAATCCATCAGAATAGTTCTCTATGATGTTTTATGCAGTTGTCTTTTAAATTAGTTAGAAGAAAACAATTACAAACAACAAATACATTTATATTGTCTTTAACTGAGACAGTTAACTTTACTAGTTACGCTTTACTTTCTTCATTTGGATTTGAGTTATTGTTTAGCATCCTTTTATTTTAGCCTGACACTCTTTCTTTAGTATTTGTTGTAGAGCAGTTGTATGAGTGTTAATTCTGCTAATTTATGTTTATCTAGAGATATATACATTTCTCCTTTGTTTTTGAAGGACAGTTTTGCTGAGTATGGTATTTTTCTTTGGCAGTCTTATTTTAGGATTATTATTTCAATTGTTTTGTTAATTTATAACTCCAGAATTTAATTTTTTTTTAAATTGATAGTCACTGTTTTATGAGCCATTGTTCTCATACTTTTTTTTGTTCTTCAAACGTGGTTTTCTTTAGTTCTTTCAATATGTTTATAATAGCCAATTTAAAATCTTTTGTTTAGCAACTTCAGTGTTTGGATATTATTAGGGACAGTTTCTACTGATTCATTCTTTTTCCTGGTATTGAGCCATTCATCCTATTTCTTTGCATGTCTTACCATTCTTTGGTGGAAAATTGGACATATTGTATAATATGGCATATCTGAAAATTAGATACTTCTCCCCCTATAATTTTTTTTGGGGGGCTCTTGTAGTTGCTGCTGCTGTTGCTGGTCTATATTCTTTGTCATGTGTTCACTAGGTCTCTTCTCAGTTAGCTTACTGGCCAGCTAATGATTGGATTGGACAGAGTTTTCCTTGAAAGCCTTGAAAGTATGTCTCCTTCCCTATTCCAAGGGACTCTTTAAGAGTGTTGGTGCATACCTTCAATGCTCCAGCAATTTAC
Organism: Papio anubis; assembly: GCF_008728515.1. Taxonomy (NCBI): domain Eukaryota; kingdom Metazoa; phylum Chordata; class Mammalia; order Primates; family Cercopithecidae; genus Papio; species Papio anubis. Next base: position 153,214,619 of record NC_044979.1, read on the forward strand.
AACGGTGCCTTAATCTTCACTTTCTACCTGTACAGATCCTCAAGATTAGCCATGTGTGAGAAGATAGGGACTTTCCATGTCTTTCCTAGGCAGGGACACAGCCTTACATATTTTCATGACCATTTCAATTCCCAGGAATATGTCAGAGTTTTTCAGATTCCCCTATGAGCATCTCATCCCACAGCTTTTCCTTTTAAGTTATTTTTTTCTTTCGAGCCTTTTCTTTGCTTCAATTATTATCCCTGCTTTAAGCAGGTGTTGTGTTAGACAATTGCCACTGTTTTATTTTTCTGACAAACCTTGGGAGAAGGTTATTCACACTGAGTGAGCTCTGAACCAGGTAAAATAAAGACAAGTCCTGTGAGTGGAGGCTTCCGGGGCGCAGCCAGACAGGTCCAATAATGATATTTCTCTGGGAATAGAACTTTTGGTTTAGAATAGGACAGTTCTAAACCTGCTTTGCCCCAATCAGTGGCTGCTAGGCTAGAGTTCTTATATCTATCTTTGTTGTACAACTATTTATTTTTTCAAGGTCACTTCAGAGCTAGAGAGAAAGTGATGGGATTAATTCACATTAAAATAAAACGAAGACAGCTTTCCTTACCCAGATTCAGCCTTTTTTTAAATGGAATAAACATTCTTCAAATTGGTACTATTTTGGTTACTTACAGTTCTGAAAAAGTTGATTCTGACAATTTTTACTGGTGTTCTTATCATTTTTACAGATCAGTGGAACTTCAGAAGTCCTTGTTCCCTCATTGCAGAAGTCTTATCTTCTATTTGGTTTTCTATGCTGTGTAAGAACCAAAAATTTTGACTTAAAACAGCATCCATTTATTACCTCTCAGTTATAGAGGTCAGAAAGGTGAACACTGCTCAGGAGGGTTCTTTGCTCAGAGTTACTGAAAGGCTGAAATCAGAGTGTCATCTTGGGATGGGTTCTCACCTGGAGCTGTGGTCCTCTCCCAAGCCCATTCAGTTTGCGGGCAGAATTCAGTTCCTTACAGTTTTAGATCTGAGGCTCTCAGCTCCTAGAGGCCACTCCACGCTATAGGCAGTTAAGAACATGGCTGTTTGCTTCTTTGAAACCAGAAATATAATATCCCTCTAACTTCTTATGTCTCTGGCCTCTATACCCTTTGTTAAAAACCTTATCTGCTTATGCAGCTTCATCCAGGATAATATGTCCATAGTTAACCTAAATTCAATTGATTACAGACCTCAATTACACCTTCTAAATCTCTTCATCTTTGTCATATAACACGATATAATCACAGGAGGGATGTTTCATCACCTTTGCCATATTCATTTTTCAGGAGCAGGTTATAGGTTCCACACATACCCATGAAGAAGGCGTTATTCAAGGCCACAGGTCATTGGGACTGTCACAGCATTCTGCCTACCTCATATAGTAAATTATAAGAAGTTTTTATTTTGTTAATCGGTTCAGTCATTTTTAATTTATATTTTTGTATCTTCATAATGTAATAATCACATCAAGCATTACTGTGGAGTAATAGCATACTGACTATATTCCAAATGACAAATGTCGTCAAAATCTAATGCTCAATGTGACAAGAGCAAGTTCTTGTAAAATATGGTCTTTTCAAGGCTTGCTTATGTTGGAGATTTACTATTGACTGCACAAATGTGTATTTTTGCTGCTTTCATTCTGCTCTCAATGCCTTAGTCAATAATCAACAGTCTATGCTATCTGCATTGGTCTTCTTCCAATATAAATATATTTTCTTGTTAAGGGAGAAAGAGAAAATATTTATATAGTTTATACCAAGCTTCCCATGAATGGGTTATTTTCTCAGAGTGTTTTATATGAGGAGCAACGTTAAGCTTCACAGGATAAATGTATCCCTTTTAGATGTAAGTAAAGGCTAATTTAAATTTATGCAACTGAATGAAAATTATAATGTACATGTTTGACCCAATCTTGACTTGTTTATAAGGTACTTATAACACCACTGTTTATCCCTGATAAGGTTAAAAATTTAAAAAACTAGTTTATAAAATGAAATGCCAAAATACCTTCATGTAGAAAAAAATCTAAGTAACCATCCATACTGTTCATAAATAGTTTTTTGGCGGGGAGGTAGAAAGGGAAGCAAATACAGGAGATACAGATATATATATATATCTCAAGTCTCTCAGAGTAGTGGTGTTTCACTTATTTTCATTCACGTTATCAAAGGAAATCCTGTGTTCAAAAACAAACAATAAAAAATAATGCAACACTAGATATGGAGATTGTATTTGAAAATCATATATACATAGCACACAAAATAACTTTTTCTTGAAATTATTTTTTTATACTAGGTAAAGTCCTATTCCAAGAATTAGATTCGATATCTACTAGTTTTGTTTGAAATTTAATGCTAAAGTTCGAATTAAATGAAATTTTTATGACGTCAATAATTCTAAAATTCTTTAAGGACTACATTGGATTATAAAACACAGTCACTGTAGCCATTAACTTTCATACTTAAGGCCAAGTTTATAAGCTTTTCTTAATTTGTCATTTTTTGAAGATACAATTATTGCTGACAGGGCTTTTGGAGATAACTAATGGAGGAATGTATGAGTGTGCAAAAAATACGTTAAGATGATTAAATTGATTTTTTTAATCAGAAAGAACTGGACCAGAAAGTTCCACTTAAATCAATGAGGGAAACATACACTCATGTTCTAACCTGGCAGAGCTTGTTTGTCAGGCCTGGACAGAGATAAAATCGTACCTGATTTTGTGTCACAGATGTAGTTCTGAGGGTTTGTTTGTGCTTTGTGGTTTTGGAGATCAAACCATATTTAAAATAGTAAGATAGATGCCTAGATATAAAGGCATTTTAGCAAATTCTTAGAGTAAATCATTGTAATTTAGCATGCAGACACTGAAAAAGTATCTGTGTTCAAATCCTTGATTTTCCACTTTTAGCTACGTTTCTGTTAGCAAGACAAACTTCCCCATTGTTTACTCGTGAAATGCATATAGTACTAGTTGATACCCCATACATTTGTAGACAGGATTAAGTTAATTCTGTAAAGCACTTAGACTAATGTGAATATTGTATGAAGTGGTTATTATCTTCTGTTAAAACATTTACTTTACGGTGCGATTTTTCTGCTTTTATATGTTGAGGCTCCCTAAATTGCAGTACAGATGCATTAATGATAGCCAGTAAAGGAATCCTCATTTACAATGGTATCTTACATACCCATCCAGTGTCTTTCTTTCTGTTTCATCTATTCATTCATTTGGCAAATATTTTCAGAGATGCCACTGTGTACCAGGTAGTGGTGGCTCATGCCTGTAATCCCAGCACTTTGGGAGGCTAAGGTGGATGGATCACAAGGTCAGGAGTTTGAGACCAGCCTGGCCAACATAGTGAAATCCCATATCTACTAAAAATACAAAAAATTAACTGGGCGTGGTGGTGTGTGTCTATAATCACAGCTACTCGGGAGGCTGAGGCAGGAGAATTGTGTGAACCTGGGAGGCGAAGGTTGCAGTGAGCCGAGATGGCGCCATTGCACTCTAGCCCGGGTGACAGTGCAAGACTCTGTCTAAAAAAAAAAAAAAGAAAGATTTTGTTCCTTCTCTCATGGAATTTATAATCAGATAAAGGAGACAGATGAAAAAGTAATCAATAAATGGAATACAGCTTGTAACAAATTACATGGAACAAACGAACAGTACTAAGATAGAGAATATCAAAAGAGAGGCTGTTGCTGGATAATCTGGAAAGGCCTCTTTGAGGAGATGACATTCAAGCTAACCTTGAATTTTAAGAGCCAGAGAGTGGCTGGCACAGGATTCTAGGCATGTGAAAGAACGGCATGAAAGACCCTGGCTTGTGAAAAGAGCTAAAGACGACATCATCGTGGCAATGGAGGAAACAAACCTTTTCTTTTGGTGAAGGGATCAAAAGTTCAGTTTTACAAATACTATTTTGTTAAGTGTTTTAGACATCCAAAGAGATGTATAGTAGTAATTAAATATATAGATCTAAAACTCAAAAGAGTCTGAGGATGGAGAAATAATTGGAAAATAAAGGCACGTCGGTTATATTTAAATTTGTATGACTGAATAAGATCGCCTAAGCAACAAGTTTATAAAAAGAAGATCAGGGACTGAAAAAACTGGAACAAAAACATTTAGAGATAAATTAGAAGAATTAGCAAAGAAATATATGAAAAAGAAGCTTAATGAGATTAAGAAAATCTGGAGGGTGTGAAGTCAGCTACTCTACGTCCATTATTAGGGATACAGTTAAGACCGTCATGTAGTCTGTTAGTTATATCTGTTTCATAAAATCAAAGGCTAGAGCCTGTTAAAACAGTATGATGAGATTTCATATTCATTGTGCATATCTGTATACTATAGCTAAATACATCAATAGTTACTATCAACAACAGATAAAAAAGGAACACATATAAATGAACTTCATAATTTACCCTTGTTCTAAGATATGCATAACAAAATGTACCATTGCCTCCCTCGTGTTGGCAAATACAATTAATTCCTTCAGAGTAGCTAAGTTTTCTTTGAGTTTTTTGAAGCTTGTTTATCAAATGCTATCTATTGTCCTTGAGTTCAAGCAAAATTAGTATTTTTTCCAAAGATTAAAAACTATTGCAGAAAAATATGCTTGAACTAAATGTATTTTCAGCCCAAGGATAAGTAGATTCAACTTTAGTGGCAATTTGAAACCAAAAAGGGTTTATTGAAATGGAGGAATGTTATGATCAAAGATGTAATTTAGGAAAATTATTTTATAGATAGGGTGAAGGAGGGATAGGAGAAGAGAAATTGGAGGCAAGAGTACAAGGATGATCAAGAGGGGATGATGATGTGACCCATAAGACAGGCAACATAAAGAAGACAAAAAGAGGAAAATAAGCATAACATTTGTTGCAGAAAGAAGACAAAACTTAGTTATAGGTTGTTGGGGTAAGGGATTAGAAGGAATCCATTATTTGCAGAGAGTCTTGAGCTATGAGGTTAATATCAAAATGTTATTAAAATTACATTAAGAGGTAAAGAATTTAAATCAAGAATACACCACAATTTCTGATTTCTTCGTCAAAAGAGTCCAAAGTATGATAATAATTAAACAAATAATAACACTAACAAGGGCAAAAATTCCTATAGTATTCAGTATATACTAAGTACCACATTAAAGGAATTAAATATATTATGTAAATCTAGCAAATGCAAGGCAGGCATTATTAAACCTATTTTGTGGTTTAGTAAACTGAGGTAGAAAAAGGTTATGTAAATTGTTTAACATTCTCAAACAACAAATAAATTGAAGAACTGAGATTTAAATAATCCAGTTTCTTCTTACTCTAGAGTCTGTCTCTTTCCTTTATATAGATATTTATCGTTTGCTTCTTTTATATTTTTCTGTGTATGTAGCTTCAGTATAATTCATGACACACAAAATTTACAAAATTATATTTTGACTTTATCTCAATGGAATCCATGATGATGTGCCACATTTGGCAATTTAGTATTGATCTACTTCACAAACAAATTATCTTTTGACCCAAAATTGAAATGCACAGATACTTCATAGGCAGAGGGATAATGCCAGAAAACATGCCAATATTCGTGAACAAAATGGTGCCAGTCTAGTCAATGAGTTAGGTTTCTTTAGGTTAAACTAATTATCAAACTTTTGTTCACTTTAAGATTTACTTAATGTTGTATTAATTATCTACTTGACAATATTAATGAATTATTTAAGATACACTTTGAAGAAAAATTAATTGAGTTTATTCCATTGGTTTAGAGTGGCACATCACTGGTAAATTATTTATAATACATTTTGAGGAATAAACTTGAGTTTATTCAACTGGTTTAGAATAAACAAATTTGTTAATCTTTGAGAAAGCTATTTACTTGGTCCAAATAAAAATATCTATTTTCATTGAGAGCACTGCAGTGATGTTTCTCAGTATTTTCATTTCCTCTCCAGTTTCCAGAATAGATTTAACCTTGAGAAATTTGCTTGGGATAAGTATTAGGCATCAGTCTTGTGGTTGCTAATAATTAGCTTGGAGGTCTCCGAGTTGATTAAGTATAAAGCCACCGTTTTTACAATATAATTTTCTAATACAGTTCAAATTATACTTTGTGATATAAATTTCCTAACTATATACCAGACACAAGTTAATTATCTTCATGAGGCTGTTTGAAAAGTCTGTATTCTATAGTATTTCCTTAGATTATGTGAGTTTTAGTGACATGAGGTGACAATGGTAACTACAGGTTCTGTTTTCTGCTTTGCAGTAGTTCGCTTTATCTTTTTCCTTTCCATGTCCAAAAGTAAGTTTTTATTTCAGATTATCACCATTCATATCACACTCATAACTACAGGTGACCACTGAACAATGTGGTATTCAGGGGTGCTGGTCCCCTTCCAGTTAAAAATTTATGTATAGCTTTTGACTCCCCAAAAACTTCACTAATGAGAGTCTACTGTTGACTGGAAACCTTACTGATAACATAAACTATTGATTAACACATATTTTATCTGTTATATGTATTATATACTGTATTCTCACAATAAAGTACACTAGAGAAAAGAAAATGTTCAGAAAATCATAGGGAAGAAGAAATATATTTACTATTCATTAAGTGGAAATGCGTCATCACACAGGTGTTCATCCTCATCCTCTTCATGCTGAGTAGGCTGAGGAGGAAGAAGAGGAGAAGGGGTTGGTCTTGCTCTCTCAGGGGTGGCAGAGGTGGAAGAAAATCTGTATATAAATGACCTGTGCAGTTCAAATCTGTGTTGTTTAAGCATCAACCATAGAGTTTAATAATGTACGCTAGAAAGTGTTGTGGTTATCAATTATTTGTGTTACTGTTGAATTTCAGCTTTGATACACATACCCTATTTGTTTACTATGGGCTCACATCAGAGTATGGAGCCAACAGAGTAATATCTTCTGGAAGTTTATCTTGTGTCTTGCTGGTTTTCCAAAACTATGTCTTCTGTTGATAAGAATTAAATATTGTTAAAAAGAAAGATAACCACCCCCAAGCGCATAAACTTATCCTTGATATTGCTTTCAAACCTTTGAAACTTCAACAAACTTGAGACCTCAAGTTGAAAACTGCCATCTGTGGAGGCTTGAAGTGGTGCAGGACTTATCCCACTTGCTTTGGAAAAAATCTCGGTCAGCTTCCTGCTTTGGTCTCTATTTGTTCTGCTTGCCCTTTGACCCACTTGACTCATTTCTGTCTTTAGTCCAAACACTTGGGAGTCAGCCTATATTCATAGATTCCTGTCTTAATTACTCTGTTTTTCAGAATACCGCCTTGAAATCATTTCTGTCATTCTACTCACCATTTTGAATTGATTCTACGTGGTTTTTGATTTCAGGTTTGCAAGCACCAACCTAAGCCAGTTACGGCTCATCAGCCTACTCTTGATTGATAGAAACTTTTGCAAGTCCTCTTCTTTCTACAACTCTGCAGTTGTGGCAGTTTTACCCTTTAGTCAAAGAACAGCTTTTGGGGATTAGTAAGTCAAGAGGCCTTCACTTTATCTTGATTCTCCTGTTCTTGTTGGTATGTCGGTGCCAATTGTGTCTGGTAGTGACATTTCTTTGTCCCCCACTCTCTTTTTCCCTCTACTTCACAGAGGACTCATGAGATTTCTAAATGTAAAGTCTTTACACAAGCAACATCAGAAATGTTTAGATGCATATATTTATGAATACGTTTTCTAAAATATTTCTATTTTTTGTCAACATAGCTGTCTTAACACTGAAATTTTTAATTTTTGTAGACAACATATGACCTTCTTATTTGTGTATTTTAATTGTGACATTGTTTAATAATGTTTATTAACTGAAACAAATTTGAAGCATTGGAGTGACTATAGGGTAGATATTAAGGATATGGCTCTAGCGAGACAGCCTGATAACATAGCTCTGCTACTTTCTTCTGCTTCATATTTCACATCTATAAGAAGATAGTAATAGTACCTAGTTTATAGTATTGTTGTAGGGATTAAATGAGTTAACTCATGTAAAGCACCAATGCCTAGGTTATAGTTAGCATTTTGATGAATATTAACTTCTATTATTATTATTGGTAACATCCTTATTTGTTTTTGCGATGGGCTCTTGCTGTGTCACCAAGGCTGGAGTACAATGGCATAATTACAGCTCACTGCAGCCTTGACCTCCCAAGCTCAAGTGACCCTCTTACATCAGCCTCCCAAGTAGCTGGAACCACAGGCACGCGCCACCACATCCGACTAATTTTTATGTAGAGATGGGGTCCACTGTGTCAGCCAGGATGGACTCAAACACCTGGGCTCAAGCAATCCTCCTGCTGGGCCTCCCAAAGTGCTGGGATTACAGGAATGAGCCACTGCTCCTGGTCAATTATTGGTAACATCGCAAGACAAAGCTGTACTTTGAGAAACTGCATCTTTCCTGTTACCAAATTTTTTTTAAATCCACAGTTCAAAGTAGAAGTAACGTTGTATCTTCTGATGGTACATTAAGACATAATGATTAATTTGTGTGCACAATATTATCTCAGAAGGACTCCCGCCAGTGTGGTGAGGCGTTGCTCCAGTATTAGCACCCACTGGGTGAACACTGGGATCTTGAGCAAATTCTAAATGTGTGATCAAACCAAGGTGTTTTAAAATTAGTTACACATATTTATCAGGCTACGGCAGGGGAGGCCAAATATTGTTTAGGAGTTTGGCGTGTGGAATCAGCTAGAATTAATTTCATCTTTTCTGCTTTTTACTAGACTTATAAACTGGGGCAATTAATCAAAACTTTTTGAGCTTCGATTTCTCCATATGTCAACAGATTAATAACACTTATTTGTCAGAGGATTGTTAGGAGTATTCAATTAATTGGAATATAAAATGCTAAGCCTACAATATAGTAAATGCTAAATAAATTATAAGAAATAGCAATACATTTTTATTAGTAGTGTTATTACTAGTCAATGTTACTAATATTATTTAGGCATTTAAATAGCACTTAGAGTACTTGTTATTATTTCTTTTATTCCTATTCCTATTTCTTCTAAAGTAAGTTGAAGTGATATGAATAGGAATGTGAAGGGAAGGTTGATATGCAATTTAGCCTGGCAGAAATGAATTGTGAACTATTATGTATATGTTCATACATTATTACATTTTGAAAGTGTTGTGCTAGAATATAGCTCACATATAAAAATCACCCATTTGAAGTATATAATTTAATGGTTTTTAGTAGAGTTGTGCAACCATCACCATGATATAATTTTAGAGCATTACAGTGCATACAAAAGAAGTCCCGTACCTATTAAGAATCACTTTTTTTTTTGTTTTCTTGAGATGGAGTCTCGCTCTGTCGCCCAGGCTGGAGTGCAGTGGCACGATCTCGGCTCACTGCAAACTCCACCTCCCAGGTTCACACCATTCTCCTGCCTCAGCCTCCTGAGTAACTGGGACTACAGGCGCCCACCACTATGCCTGGATAATTTTTTGTATTTTGAGTACAGACGGGTTTCACCGTGTTAGCCAGGATGGTCTCCATCTCCTGACCTCATGATCCTCCTGCCTCGGCCTCCCAAAGTGCTGGGATTACAGGTGTGAGCCACCATGCTCGGCCAAGAATCACTTCTTATTCTCCCTCCTCCTAGGCAACCACTAATCTTCATGCTGTCTCTACACATTGACTATTCTGGACATTTTCTATAAATGGAATCATACAGTAGATGGTCTTTTGTGACTGACTGCTTTCATTTAGGCTAATTCATTCCAAGGCTCCTCCGTGTTGTACCATGTATCAATACTTTATTTCAACATTTCATTTGTTTTCATTGCTGAACAATATTCTATCATGTGGATATGTCACATTTTGTTTATCCATTCTTCAGCTGATGGGAATATGAGTTATTTTCACCTTTTGAATATTATTAATAATGCTACTGTGAACATTTGTGTATATATTTTTGTGTGGAAATATGTTTTCAGTTATTTTGAGCATATTCCCTAGGAATAGAATTGCTGGGTCATAGGTTCATGCTGTATTTATTTAACCTTCTGAGGAAGTGCTGATGGGAGAGTACCACTTTACCCTCCCAGCAGCAACATACGATATCAATTTGGATTGATATCAGCATTACTTTGAAGGCTACTCTTGAAACTTAATATGAATGAAAAACATGAGATTCAGACAATTTAAGGTCATCATCCATGGCTATGTCAAAACATAAAGTGAAAGCAGAAGTCAGGAATTGAGCCTGGGTCTAGCTGGCTCCAAGGCCTGTACTCTTTTTCCACTGGCATAAAAAGTCTCCAAGAAACATTAGCCGGTAACTATGTGAGGTGATGAATGTGTTAACTAACTTGATTGTAGTAATCATTTCAAAATGCCTGAATGTATAAAATCATCAGACTATACATCTTAAATATGTGCAATTTTATTTGTCAATTCTATCTCAATAAAGCTGGATAAAAAAGGATCTGTTGGTCCTTAATTTTCTGTTTAAAACACACTTTGCTTTTTATGATTTTTATTTCCCATAGTTTAATAAAGCCTAATAAAAATACACTTATGGAAAGATATAAAAATTCTATTTTAATAAATCCCATATCTCAGTGGGAAAAAATTTATGCCCAATCAATTTCATGTAAACTGACTCCAAAGTAAAAGTAAGTGCATTAGTCCTTCCTAGAACTACTTTATTCTTATTTAAAAAAAAAATACAAGGTGAAAAAAAATCCCTGTTTATTCTGTCATTCTGTGGAACTTAGTCACAATGAAGTATTCTGGGTGCTGCTGCCTGCCACCCACTCTCTCCACATTTGTGTTACAAGAGTTAGTACAACCCGAAGTATATGGAGGTCGGCCAAGAGGGTGGCTTCCTGAAACTGTAATTCTGAGGTCATAAAGCCTATTTCATACAAGGCTTATCATGCAGAAAAAAGGAAATTCTCCCTTATTGATTAAACACAAAAGCCACTTTGAAAAGAGGACAGCCACTAAAAACCTCATTCATTTTAAAATACACTTTAAAAATGTATTTGGAATAGGTGCATTTGGGGATCTCTTTCTCCAGGAACACACTTCACTCTTCCTTACGTCTGTCATCAGGTTTTGGGGGGTGGCCCCCTAAAATATGAATTTATATTATATACCTATGTTTATATTATGCTATTATCTTCTGAGGATAGGAGATTGGACCAGGGCTTGGCTCAACCTATGCCAAACTGTCCTGCTTTCCAGAAATTTAAAATCAGGTTTAAGGGATTCTAGCTGCCATTTGGGATAAATTGTGCAAATTAGGAATTGTGGCAAACCATGTCATCTAAGTGCTTCTGCACCTTGTACATGAAGATGTACAAAGTAGAGGATTTGAAGAGATTCCAGTACTCCTTGAGAAGCCGAATCTCAAAGCTGCCTTTGATGTTTGTGAGATGTCCTGATTTTTCTTAACAATTTTCTCTTTTTTTCCATAGGATGCCTTGAGTTTCTGTTAACTTAGAAGCAAAAAACATTGATTCAAGTTGCCTAGATCCAGAAAAAGAAGGAAGCAATGCCTTTTTCCCTCTTTTTCGTAAATTTGCAGATAGATTTGTGCACACAAAATGTCATAATTTTATACACACTAATGTAACAAAGAGAAATCTTAACAAGATAGAGTGTTTTCCATGGTTCACTTAAGTAACTGGGGGAAGTGGCCACAGAGTAAGGTTGGAACTCTGTGTTCAACGTTAGGAATCTGAAAAACAAGAAACTATTAGTTGAATGTTGTGGTGATCTGCATCATTTGAATGTGAACTTTCTTTTGCAACAGCAAAGTTCTAGCTTTTTGAAAGTCTGATTTTTTTTTTTTTTTTACCCTGAAAGCACATTCCCCATGACTTTTTTCTTTTTTTAAATAAACCTCATTAAAAGTGTAGTATTAAAGGTTTACTTTTCAAAAGCTTATTTTTACTTTGGACTCAAACTGAGACTTAATTATGTGAGTTATGATTTGAAATTAGTTTACTCTTTCTAATAATAGACTCTTACGGTTTCACATATTTTCTAATTTTGTATTGCTAAAAATAGCATACACAGCATCCTAAGAAAATCAGTAATTTGACGATTTGGGGAAGAAAAGGGATTTTGACTAAAGTAGGTAACTGGAAATGATTTTTCTGCAGAGAAGACTAATTTCACTGTTTGAAACTTTTTCTTACATAAATACATATCTGTAATTTTGAAAATGTTTGAAAAATGTTGACCTTTTGTTTTTGAAACACAGAATGTTTATAAATACTTTCAGTATAATACTAAGTGAAATTTAGCCTGATGAGGAATTTGAGACACATCAAGTTAAAATGCTTATGTTATTAATATCATATTTTTGAAGAATTAAATGATGATAGGACTCACATTTGGTTTCGATTTTACAGAGTCTGAAGTAGGCATTGGTTTAAAAATATATATTTGATATAAAACTTCTACAAAATCCCCAAGTATATAAAACAATAAAACAATGTGGTATTCTAAGTTGAAAGAAGTCTGACTTTGAAGTTCTAGGTCATCAGGGCTGTACAATGCCCAGTATTGAACATCACGGAGGGAGAAACTTCTGTAAAGTTTGCAAGTCCCCAAATTTGAAGGAATTTTTGGTTTTTAGTACATCAGGGGCAGAGGTGGGCCAACCTTCTTCTATGTCAACTGGAGACAGGGATTTTCACCAAGATTTCTAAACCCCAGTAACTGGTATACAGATTCCCTAGGTACAGCTTGAAAACCATTCCTATCTGGAGAGCTGCAAACAAATGGGACCTAGTTCTTTGTTATTTATGGAAACTTTCAAACCTTTTTTATCACCCCAAGTTGCAAATACTACTCACAGCTTCTTTTCTTGTTTGAGTCACTTTTCCATTGTTCAGGGAACTGCCAGCAACAGCTTCTCTCTCTCTTTTTTTGTTTTTTTATTTTCATTTATTTTTTTATACTTTAAGTTCTGGGATACATGTGCAGAACGTGCAGGTTTGTTACATAGGCATACACATGCCATGGTGCTTTGCTGCACCCATCAACCCATCATCTATATTAGGTATTTCTCTTAATGCTATCCCTCTCCTAGCCCCCTAACCCCTGGCCACCAGTGTATGATGTTCCCCTCCCTGTGTCCATGTGTTCTTATTGTTCAACTCCCACTTATGAGTGACAACATGCAGTGTTTGCTTTTCTGTTCCTGTGTTAGTTTGCTGAGAATGATGGTTTCCAGTTTCATCCATGTCCCTGCAAAGGACATGAACTCATTCTTTTAATGGCTGCATAGTATCCCATAGTGTATATGTGCCACATTTTCTTTATCCAGTCTATCACTGATGAGCATCTGGGTTGGTTCCAAGTCTTTGCTATTGTGAATAGTGCTGCAATAAACATACCTGTACATGTGTCTTTATAGTAGAATGATTTATAATCCTTTGGGATCCCTCTTTTGTCAGTAGATCTCCACCTTCCAAATAATCCTGGTGGTGGCTTGTGTGAGTCAGGCTCCTTCAGTTGCACAGTACAAGATCAAAAATTAAACTCATTTAGGCACATAAAGGGAGTTTAGGTGTTTCATCTGTCTGGGCTCTTATAATAAAATATCACAGACTGGATACCTTGTAAATAGCAATTTATTTCTCACAGTTTTGAAGGCTGGGAAGTCCAAGATCAAGGCACCAACAGATTTGGTGTCTGGTGAGGGCTTGCTTCCTGGTTTGTAGATGGCTGTCTTTTCACTAACCTTACTTGGTAGAAGAAGACTAGCTAGCTGTCTAGGGTCTGTCATAAAATTACTAATCCCATTCATGAGTGTGTGACCCTAATGACCTAATCACCTCCCAAAGGCCCCACCTTCTAATACCATCACCTTAGAGATTAGGTTTCAGCATATGAATTTTGGGGGTGAGGAGGACAAACACATTCAGACCATAGTAATTGCCTTAATAAAATAGGAGCTCCCTAAGTACTCCTGGCTTTAGGCATGTTTGTAACTAAAGGTTAACACAACATCCATTTCCTTCTGCTCTTTGACTTCATTTTCTCTATGTGGGCTTTTTTTCTCAAGCTGAATGACCCTGCCGACTGCAGAGGTGGCTCTAGCAGCACTTGGCTCACTTTACTCTTAGTTTTTGCAAAAGTCTCAGAAAATTTTCTGATTGGTCTAGAATATAAGCTCATTCCTGAAGTGGCCACTGAGACCAGGGAGAAAAACATTTGGATTGGCCAGGCCAGGAGACACAGCATTGGACACAGTCCATCAGAATGATCGGAATAAGGAAAGAAGTTGCTCCTTAGGGAAGAAAAGTTAAAAAAAAAAAAAAAAAAAAAAAAGTCATGTTCACTCCTGCAGGGCTTTCTTTAGCAGGGCCCCAGAAATAGAAATAATCTACTTACGTCCCTTTGCTTAGACCAAAGGCCTTACATTTAGAACACAAGTGTTTTTGGCTACTTGCGTAGGATATGGAGGGGCAGAATACCACTCATTCTTTATCTCTTTTAGTAGTAAAATCAAAATACACATTTATATTTCACTTGGTTACCTTGTTGTTTTAAAGTGAAGAGCATACTTTAGGAGTCTCAATATTAAATCATTCTATTTGTTATCATTTTGCTTAGAGTCATATTAAATTCACACAATAGTATTTCTAGGTTAGGTTAGAATCTTAATAATCTCCCCAGGGCTTATGAAACCACCTTCTACCTGGTGGATATTTTTCTAGTAACTCATTTTTCAGATGGTATTTGAATGGGTGCTGCTATTATGGATAAGTCCTAATAATGTCCAGCTTTATTTGTGAATAAAATAAAATCTTTCTTGCATTTATTATATTCCAAAAACATTTAACACTCGGGGGCTATTGGTAGATGGCACAATGCTTTTGGAAAGTTTTCAATCTGTTGAAAACAATAGATTTATGATCATATAATTAACAGTTAAAGTTACTGTACTGTAATACAGCAAAAGTTAGCAAATACTGTCATCCAGGTACAAATGCAAAGTTTGGGCAGAATAGAATGGGGGATTATCTGAGGGCTCTCATTTTCAATTAAATAATATCCAAAATTTTCAAATGACACTTCTAGACTTCATTCAAATCTTCATTTTGAGTTTGCCACTCCTTTGGGTTCCAGCCAGATAAGATGGCTGACATTGAACTACCATCCTAAGGTGTACTCCTCCTCGTTCCTTCTTCTCTTCATTCTGTTCCTTTATCCTGGACTGTACGCCCCACATCAAGCCCACTCTGATACCTTCCTTTAGTACTCAGCTCCAGTACTTTCTGCTCCTTTAAGGTTTCCATTTTTCATTTTGGATTTGATTTCTCTCTGATGACATCGTAGCATTTTCTGCTATTTCCCATGGCATTTATCCTGTCATTTTTGTGTTATAATTGTTGTGATATTATAGTTTACTGTTTCCTTGCTTCTCCTTCCATGCACTTAGACCTCCTACATGGTTCCTTCTTTAATAATAGCTCTCAAAGTTGCCTCTTTTCATTGAGAATATAGAAGCTGATGGATGTTTTCTTATATTCCCAGAAGAAAATGACCATCTATACTCCACCTTTCTTTCTATTACCTGAGATGAAATTATCTCTGTTCTATTGCAAATCTCATTCCTCTATGATTTAAGTGCTCTGATTATAAAATCTTCTCTGCTGCCCTTTTACCATTGGTTCCTTCCTCTGTATTGTTTTATTTCCATTAGCATATAAACATTTTTGTTATTATCTTGAATAAAAGATGCCTCCTTGACTTGAAGTCTCATTTCAGCTATCATCTTTTTTCTTTGTTTACTTTCAGGCAAAACTTCTTGAAAGGGTTCACCATAATCTTTTTCTGTACTTCCTTATTACCAAACTCAGATTAGTGAGTTTGGAGTGACCTCAGCACTACACCGAGATTATGCTTGTCTAGGTTGCCTATGGTTCTAAATCCAGCATACTTTTCCCTTTCCTTTTCTTGATATTTTAGCAGCATTTACTAAAACTGATCTTTTTTTTTTCCTCTTGGAAGTATACTTTTCTCTTGGATTTCATCACAATACCCTAAACTGTCATTCTTATTGGCCACCTAAGTCTACTTTGATTGTTTCTTGCCTCATTTCATCCAGAAAAATATTGTAATGCCTTGACCTTAATTCTTGAACTTTTTAAACCCTGTTTTATTTCATTCATTTTATACTGTATTCATCTCTATATTCATCTCTGACTTACACTAGAACTCCAGGCTTGCAAATGCATATACCTATTTGATATTTCTACATGGATGTTCAATAGTCATTTCAAACTTAACAAGACCAAAATAAAACTTAATTTCCCCCAGAATTACCACAAATGACCAAATTATATTTGAGGGGAAAATAGATGTTTTATAATCTATATGATTCAAACAAAAAAGAAATTCTTTATTGATGATTAACAAAAGATAAAAGAAAGAAATAGTGCCACATGTTACATTGATATCTGGGATGTTTCCCACCATCAGAAGCAACTTCCTGAATACTGTTTTCAAATTGGGATATTTTGACATTTTGGTCTTGGATTCCCAAAGAACACAATATGAATGATTTACAAGTCATTTGGAAAAGCCATTGTGTTATGAACACCCAACTTTCATATTTGTTACTGTGTGTCAACCTAAATAACAGACAGACAGAGGCTCTCTAAGAGAAAATGACATTTGTTCGGGAATGGGGCATTGCAATGGGAATAGGCATGCCATAGTAAACGATATACTTGTTCAGAGAGGTAAAAAAAAGTAAGGAGGATTACATAATTGTTTTGAGATAATTATGCTTGGCTACCAATACCAATAACAAGGGTGATGCCAGTTCAAGGTTGGACAGACATTGCTGGGCAGATGTCCTTGCAGTATATATTTTTTGTGTGTAAGGTTGCAATGGCCCTTGGGCACAATAATGGTTTTTGCAAAGTCATATTTTATAGTTTGTTGTCAGGGATGCAAGTGTGAGGACTTCCTCTTCATGACTCTTTCTGGCTCTATTTGTCAGAATTCTCTGTCTCTTTTTTTTGTTTAATTTAACACAAGTGACTCCATTTTGAATTGCACCATTTTCACACATGGCTAACTTTCATTTCTCAGTGTAGTGGAATCCCTTAAATCCAGAAATTTTACATTTATAAAGTTTTTTCAAAATGATAATCAATTTATATTTTAGCTTCTTAACCAGGGTCTCCAAGAAACTTAGAATTGTACAAGCGAGATTTTAAAAAATCATTTTTTGAATTGTGCATGCCATATGTTGTTTGTGCTCAAATTGCTGGACATGCCTATTTCATTGGTGGCCTTTCAGTCCTATATCACAGCATGAAGACCATTTTCATTTAAGTTAGTCTAGTCTCAACCTTTGATATAAGATTGGGGAGAACAACAATAATTGTTAAGAGCTGAATTGCATGGGAGGGAGTTTTATGAGATGATAATGTCAGCCTGTCACTCATTAATTACGTTGCACAACCTACCCTGTGCACTTCAGACCAACTAATAGAAGTGGACAATTTTTTTTTTTTTTTTTTTTTTTTTGTGATGGAATCTCACTCTGTTACCCCGGCTGGAGTGCAGTGGTGAGATCTCAGCTCACTGCAACCTCTGCCTCCCTGGTTCAAGCGATTCTCCCATCCTAGCCTCATGAAAAGCTGGGATTACAGGTACATGCCACCATGCCCATCTAATTTTTGTATTTTTAGTAGAGACAGGGTTTCACCATCTTGGCCAGGCTGGTCTCGAACTTGTGACCTCAGAAGATCTGCCCACCTTGGCCTCCCAAAGTGCTGGGATTACAGGCATGTGCCACCGAGCCTGGCTGAAGTGGACAAATTTCAAAGTTCGATAGGAAAGTAAGAGGGTATTTTCATTCCAATAAGAATATTTTTCTTCATGACTGAGCTGCTCCCATACCATTGTTGTCAAAAACATTGCAAAATATGAATAAGTTAGAAATTATTTGCATCATGAAATTTTCATATAATTGGCATTTTTCTCATTTACACATTTATTATGTCCTTCTATCTTACATTTTGTTAACTTCTGTATTTTATGTGTCTGATAGTCGAAGGCAATGATTTTTAAAAATCTGTGAGATGGGAGAGGAAGATTCTAGGCCTAGGTGTAGACACAATCTTAGGAATAATTTTGCTGCACCAGTGCAACAAGGGACACAACACAAAGCCTTTTGAATGAAAGCTACTTATAAGTAGATTTTTTATTGTCTAGAAATCCAATTCCATTGGTTTCCATTCCTCTTTCATTGTGCTCTTTTTGTGGCAAAAATATTGATGAACGTAGCAATGGCTTCTGCAAAATTAAAAAAGACACTTCATGGCAAATCCAAATGATCTGAAAAGTAAAAGTGCTGATTATTTTGAGTCATTGGATTCTCAAGAGAGAGTAAAGCTTTTGCTGAAAAAGTCTTACCAGTAAAAAGGCTCAGGAAGCACATTAGTAGCAGATGCAGAATTTATTTCTTAGAAAAGGAGACTTTATGTTGGTGAGAACCCACTAATGGTAGTGTGTACAATTATGGGGAGTGAAATTCTAGGGAAAGTTGAGACGTTTCCTCTCTGCAGTGGTTTGATATGTCAAGTCATCATATCATGTAAGGCTGAAGAGATTTTGTATAGCAAACTGATAAAAACAGTAAGTTTTCTATTCAGGTTGTTGTGTCAACAGATTTCACCAATAATTGTCATATTGTAGTATTTGTAAGGTTTGTAATATGATGGTGAAATCCAATAAAAATTTTTTGCTGAAAAGAGTTACTTGATGTTAGTGAAGTCCAAGACAGATTTAATTTTCTTTTGTATCTGGAAATAAAAGGCCTATTTTGGGAGTTCCTTGCTTACATCAGTACAAATGGTAGGTCATCTATGCTGGCTCCATGAGATATTTTTATCAACCCAGTAATAACCCCCTGATTTCTTCAGAGAGGAGTTTGTATAAAAAATCTTAGAGATAAAAGTTTTTAAAACTTTTAGATGAATATACAAAATTATCAAATTAATCAACCATCAAATGGCTGGCTTTATTAATTTGTATTAATTAATTTTATTATCATTCAAGGGTGATTTAAAAACTCTAGAAACCTGAAGTCAGAGCACATAAACGTCCTGGTGCTGTAGCAATTTGTTATCTTAGTGGAGGCAGAGGTCTGAAAAGTAGATTTTAGGAGTACTTTCAAGAAAAGGGTAGGCCAAATTTTGCTGAGTCAGTTGAAGATAAAAAATGATTATAGAACATAACCTACTCAGTTAACACACTTTTCCTCATGTGAAACAGTTGCCAGGGCTCTGCAAGGTCCTGGGGAAAATGTTTTGACCTTAAGTGGCAAGATTCTTGCACTTAAAGCTGATAATAGCCATCCTTATAGATGTGAGGTAGTATGTCTTTGTGATTTTAACTTGTCTTTCTCTGATGGTTAATGTTGCTGGGCGTCCTTTTGTAGAACCTATTGATCATTTGTATGTCATCTTTGGAAAAATGTTTACTACAGTCTTTAGCCCAGTTTTTCATCACATTGTTAGATTTTTGTGATTGAGTTGTAGAAGTATTTAAGTCAAAGAAGTCAGCGTCGCAGAAGTATGAATGCTGCATGATTTCACTTATATATGAGGTATCTAAAATAGTCGCACTCACAAAATCAGAGAGTAGCATTGTGATTTCCAGGAGGCTGGGGGCAGGGAGAAATAGGGAGTTGTTTTTCAAAAGGTATGAAGTTTCATTTGTGCTAGGTTAACAAGTTCTAGACATCTGCTGTGTAACACTCTCCCTATAGTTAACAATATTGTATTGTACACTTAAAATTTTGTTGAGTGTTTATAAAAGGAAACTTGTGAAAATCATGTTGCAAATGAAAATCTTTAGATGCTTCCTTGACTGCTTGGGTCAAGGAAGGCAAGTACTGAGAGAAGGCGTGTGTTACGTTTCAGGCGTCATTGAAACCATCTGGAAGAACTACATAACATTGAATACCCCCGTCCCTCCTTTTCAACACAAGCTTATGGCAAGGGAGGATCCTCTCTCTGCTTCTCCTGCTCAGCCTTGGAACTTGACTTTAAGAGAAGAATGGCAATATGATCATACAGTCAGTGTGAGATATGCTGATCTGACTCCAGACAAGTTCTGAATTTTTATGAAGGGTATCCAGATATTCATAGGATAGTAAAGAACTTTTTATTTGGCTGCAGTTTCCAACTTGTTAAATGCATGAGCAAGAGTTTTCTTCTTTTATAAGCATCAAAAACAAGGAAGAAAATAACTTCATTTCTGTTCAAAAAGAAATGTGTATGCATCTCAAGTTAGGTTTCAAATGAATATTTTTGCAGCAAAATAAACATAAGTTTCACATGAAAGACAAAAGTCCTATCTTTATTTTTAGTTTAAAACACAATACTTTTTTTAATTTTTAAATTTTTTTATACTTTAAGTTCTACGGTACACTTTTTATGGTTACATAGCTTAATTCAAAAAGTCACAGCATCAACACATTTACATAGGTTTACAAGTACTGTATTTGAACTTGGACATATCACTTTGAAAATGTGTTTTCAAAGTCTTTTATAAAAAGAGACATTAGACTATATTTTTGTTTGTATTGCTTTGGCCAAAGGTTTTAGTAACTTTATTATTCAACATGGTCAATAAAATTTTATGTACGTAAATAAAATTATTTAAACCCATTTTCTATCTCTATTAAAATTAAATCTACTCACTTCATCTTTAGAACAAATTAGTCCTATTTTGGCTTAAGTTGGTTATTATGTTGTCCTCATGAGCCTTTAAAATTTATGAAAAGAAAAGAAAGATTAATTTCAAGAATCATAAAATAAGCTCTACTACTTTTTAAAAAAGAGTAGGCATTAAGTTTAAAGCTATTTAAATTGGAAGAAAAATTACCCTTATACCACATAGCATTGCTCATTAGCATCTTGTGTAGTAGCAAATTGTGGTAAGACATTTAGGTCTACTTAGATACACCAAAAATACAGTCAAATGTGAACGAAATGAAGGAAAATATGAAGTTTTCTTTGGCTAAATACTGACTACCATTAGAATTAATATTATCTGTGAGAAGGGATAACCACAGAAAAAGAGAAGGACAAGTTGGCTAAAGTCAATACATGAAATTATTATTTAATTATTACACTCATTATGTAATTATACAAGATATTGAAATGCCTATATTTAGGTAGGGATTCCCTGAGATCCACAATGTTTTTTAAGGGTTCCTCCAGTGTACAAATTTGAGAAAGGCTGATGTAGGCATGTCATGATTATTTTACTCAAAACATTTCATAGACATCACTACACAGACTGTTGGTGGGACTGTAAACTAGTTCAACCATTGTGGAAGACAGTTTGGTGATTCCTCAAGGATCTAGAGCTAGAAATACCATTTGAGCCAGCCGTCCCATTACTGGGGATATACCCAAAGGATTATAAATCATGCTGCTATAAAGACACATGCACGCGTATGTTTATTGTGGCACTATTCACAACAGCAAAGACTTGGAATCAACCCAAATGTCCATCAGTGACAGACGGGATTAAGAAAATGTGGCACATATACACCATGGAATACTAGGCAGTCATAAAAAAGGATGAGTTCATGTCCTTTGTAGGGACATGGATGCAGCTGGAAACCATCATTCTCAGCAAACTATCCCAAGAACAGAAAACCAAACACCACATGTTCTCACTCATAGGTGGGAATTGAACAACGAGATCACTTGAACACAGGCAGGGGAACATCACACACCGGGGCCTATTGTGGGGAGGGGAAAGAGGAGAGGGATAGCATTAGGAGATATACCTAATATAAATGACGAGTTAATGGGTGCAGCACACCAACATGGCACATGTATACGTACATAACAAACCTGCATGTTGTGCACATGTACCCTAGCAACCTTAACAAGTCCTTTGGCCAGGCGCGGTGGCTCACACCTGTAATCCCAGCACTTTGGGAGGCCGAGGCGGGTGGATCACGAGGTCAGGAGTTTGAGACCATCCTGCCCAACATGGTGAAGCCCAGTCTCTACTAAAAAAATACAAAAATTAGCCACACGTGGTGGCACATGCCTGTAATCCCAGCTACTTGGGAGGCTGAGGCAGGAAAATTGTCTGAACCCAGGAGGCGGAGGTTGCAGTGAGCCAAGATCATGCCACTGCACTCCAGCCTAGGTAACAGGGCAAGACTCTGTCTCAGAGAAAAATAAAAAAATAAAATAAAATAGAAATAAACTTTAAAAAAATGTCCTTTGTTTATCCTCCAGCTAGTAAATTCATCACTCAAGATTTACAATGATTTCAAACTTCCTCAGTTTTCTGAGAAGGGAATTCATTATTCAGACCTACTGATAATGATTTTCTTTCTCGCCCAGAAACCTGCCCGCCTTGGTAAATGACACCATTCTCCATTGTCATTCAATTTTCAGTTTGTAATGTCTCCTTTCCTCACTTTCCCCTGCCATTTAGTAGAGCAAGTCCAATCCAATCTACCTTTTTAGCATATCCTGAATCCTCACACACCTCTTTCTATTGCTACTGCTACCCCCCTGTGCAAAACACAACGATCTTTTGCCCTGATTATCCAAATAGCTACCTAACTAGCCTCCCTCCATTCACTGTTTCCTCCTGCCTGTCCAATCTTCTCTGTAAAGAAACTGTGAAAAGTTATCAAAATCTCAAATCATCGTTTCCTTTCAGTTTCCCCATCCGTCTCCCCAAATTAAGATTCTTCAATGGTTTCCAATCATGTTTAAAATGAAATAGATTTCCTATCCCCAAGGCCTGTAATCATTCCCCTGCCCACACCTGTGGCTTCATCCTGTTTGATTTCTCCGATTCTAGGTCTCCATTTTTCAGCCCCTTTGCCCTTTCTGTTCTCTGAAGGAGCCAAGCTCACCCCCAGCTTTCTCCTTTGCACAGGCTGGCTCATTTTCCTGGAGATGTCTCGCTCCTGATTTTCTCACGGCTATTTGTTTTATTTACACAAATACAATTTATTGTGTTTCAAGTCATCTCTTAAAGTCATTTATCAGAAAGCCCTTCCCTGAGCCTCAATTCAAATTAGTCACTGAGTTACTCTTAAAAACAAAACAAAACAAAAACAAACTAATGTGTATTTGACAAATAAAAATTGTATGCATGTATTTACAGTGTACAAGGTGACATTTTGATATAGGTATACACTGAAATAGTTAAATCAAGCTCACTGACATATCTATCACCTTACATACTTATTTTTCGTTGCGGGAACATTTATGATCTATTCCTTAGGAATTTTCAAGCATTCGATACATTATTTTTCTTTCTTTTTTTAAAACTACAAAAAATTGCATTTATTTGTTGTGTACAACATGTTTTGAAGTATGTATATCTTGTGGAACGACTACATTGAGCTTAAATCAACATATGCATTACTTCACATGCTTATTTTTTGTAAGGAGAAAACCTAAAATCTACTCATTTAGCAATTTTCAAGAATACAATACATTGTTATTAATACAACATTTATTTATTTATTTATTTATTTATTTATTTATTTATTTATTTATTTTTGAGACGGAGTCTCGCTCTGTCGCCCAGGCTGGAGTGCAGTGGTGCAATCTCGGCTCACTGCAAGCTCCGCCTCCCGGGTTCCCGCCATTCTCCTGCCTCAGCCTCCCGAGTAGCTGGGACTACAGGCACCACCACCACGCCCGGCTCTTTTTCTTTTTTTTTTTTTTTTTTGTATTTTTAGTAGAGACGGGATTTCACCGTGTTAGCCAGGATGGTCTGGATCTCCTGACCTTGTGATCCGCCCGCCTCGGCCTCCCAAAGTGCTGGGATTACAGTCGTGAGCCACCGCGCCCGGCCCAATACATTATTATTAACTATAGTCACCATGCTGTACAGTAGATCTGAACTTATTTCTCCTTTTTAACTGAAACTTGTACCCTTTGACCAACATCTCTTCATTTCCTAACCTTCATTCCCAGTCCTCAGCAACCGCCATTCTACTTCCTGCTTCTATGAGTTCAGCTTTTTCTGATTTCACATGTAATTGGGATCATGTGGTGTTTGTCTTTCTGTGCCTGGCTTATTCCACTTAGCATAATGTCCTCCACGTTTATCCATGTTTCATATGACAGAATTTCTGTATTTTATCTATTTCAATTATCTGCAGGGCACTTGGCATTTTTGCAGGTTTCTGATTTACGTATAATTTATTTACTTGCTTTGGGTTTCTTCCCAATGGAAAGCAAACTTAATGAAAGCAGGGACGTTATGTATTATCTGTATTGTTCACCACTGTATCCCCAGCCAATAATACTACCTGGCACAGAAAAGTATTTAAATAACAAATAAATCAATCTTTATTTATGGCCACACTAATGAAAATACAGATTGTTAGTGACTAACAAGTGGGTTCTGAGGAGGTCAGAGGCATGTGACAGCCCTTCGGACCATAGTAAGCATCAAGTGACATACACAAGTTATATGGACATCCTCATAACCTTAGTTTCCTCATGTGAAATATGAGAGTGTTGGATCAGAATTATGTCCAAGATGCTTTCCAGCTCTACATATGTACATTTCATAAATAAATGTGAACTGCATCTTAAGATTCCAGTAGCTGTAATTACTAAGTATCTGTATCAATCTCTACTTTGAACTGTAACAGCAAGAATATCATGCATATTAACACAGAGATCCTTGATGTGCCTGAGATATTCTAATCAGCTCTTATAACGTGGTATATTATACACTGTATCTCAAACAACTCTGGCTATTGCTATAAAATTTTCAATATGTAACTTTGATTAAGATAAAGTGAAGAGATAATAATGTTTCTAAATCTTAGGAAGTTTTTTCCTGTTATTGAGGTGGGGGACTTTTCAAAAATGTATTCCTGTCTTTTGCTGGAAATATTTATTTCAATTTCCTACAGCATTGCTGTAGCATTGCTGTAGGAAATTAACAGTAAGTGGTGACTGGCAGTTCAACTGACAGAAACATATTATTTTGGGGGGAGACGGAGGAAAAGCATTCACAAAATCAATATGAATCCATTTGGGAAAGTAGCGTTGTTTAGATAAATACAAATATCTTCACTCGGTTTTTGTCCACTTAAAACACAACGTGAAACTAAAATTGAAAAAGCAATGTTCTTCTGAACATCTTTCCATTAAATATTGCATCATATAAAACAGGATTTTACGGTTATTATTACAAATATTTTCTTCCCTTTCATATACAGAATCTAAAAAAGTCAAAGTTATAGAAGCAGAGACTAGAATGGTGGTTGCTGGGGGTGGGAGCAACGGGGTGATGTTAGTGAAAGTTTACAAAGTTTCAGTTACACCAGATGAATTGTTCTGGAGACCTAATGTACAGCATGGTGATTGCAGTTAATAATCATGTATACTTGACATTTGCTAAGAAAATAGATTCTATATCTTCTCACGACACACACACACACACGTGCGTGCATGCGAGCACACACACAAATAGTAACAATGTGAGGTAATTAATATGTTAAGTAGCTTGATCATAGTAATAATTTCACAATGTATATGTGTATCAAAATATTACATTTACCCGTGAATTATGTATAGTTTTATTTATCAATTGCACCTCAATAAAGGTGAAAATATAAACGTGTGTGCTTTTATAAATATAACTAACATACTCAAGTAAATATAAATTTAAGTGTATACTTTAATAAAATTTGAGAATGGTGTGTTAAATAGCTGTAATATGAAGGATAATGTATAAAACTATTATTCTCAATTTAACATAGTGCCAATCAGCTTAAAAAATTTATCGCAGCCGAGCGCAGTGGCTCACGCCTGTAATCCCAGCACTTTGGGAGGCCGAAGTGGACAAATCACTTGAGGTCAGGAGTTCGAGACGAGCCTGGTCAACATGGTGAAACCCCATCTCTACCAAAAAATACAAAAAATTAGCCAGGTGTGGTGGTGGTGCATGCCTGTAATCCCAGCTAATCTAGAGGCTGGGAGAATGGCTTGAACCCGGGAGGTGTAGGTTGCAGTGAGCCGGGAGTGCACCACTGCACTCCAACCTGGGCGACAGAGCTGGACTCCATCTCAATAAACAACAAAACAAAACAAAAATTTATTGTAACCCTTTAAGAAACTGTGAAGAGATGAGACAGATGAGGTTTGAAGAGTAAACCAGAGGGAGAAAATAGCCAACTTGATAGCAAACTGGATGCCATTTTGAATTCCAAAATTGGGGTCCCAAGAAAGCCCAGGAAATGACGTAGAGGCAAAAGGCACCTGGGCAAAGGACCGTCAAATGGGAGGAAGAAGAAGAAACTGTAAAAGCCAAAAGGGAAGCTTTGTCAACCTTAGTTACTCACATGAGCATATAATTTGCAAATGCAACCAAATAAATATTTCATGATAATTTAAACTTACCTAAGCATTTCAAGTCATTAAAGAGAGAGGCATACAGTTGAGTTGGCTATCACAAGGCATTTAGTTAATGAAAAGCCATTGTTATTAGTAGACTTTATTATTTATTTGAAAATAGTAAGCTGAAAGTTGTCTACAGGCCAGCAAATAGCATAGACAATTGAAAGCACATAGATTCCTTTAGCATCTAGAGTTTTACCTAATTAGATTTTTCAATTAGATGCTATACAGTGCATTATACAAAGAACTTCCATATTCCCTAGGTAGATATAATAGTTTATGGATGCCTTACATTCTATTAATCTTGATATAATGGGAAATCAACAGCAAGATTATACTCTTCATTCCCAAAGATCATGTAAATATTTTCAACCATATTAAAACAGACTGTGTTTCCATCAACTATTTGTACTCTTTCCTCCTTTGTGTCTCAAATGGTAACATATAATTTATAAAGTTTTATTTGAAAACAATGATTTTTTTAACTAAAAATAGAAAGCAACATTATAGTTATTCAAAATAAAGAATAATATAATATCCTATGGTACCCACATGATTTGACATTGTTATTTGGGATAATTTGTCTCCATACAAAAAAAATATAATCTGCAAACTCCCAAAGAGCAGAATTTCTCAGTGTTTTGCAACTTTTAGATTTCTGGTGGTGTTTTGTGGTAGAATAGTAGAAGGGTAAAAGACATTCCTGAGACAAAATCAAATTTTCTCTGTTGACTCCAGGATGTGCCCATTATATTAATATGTCATATTTTTACTACATAAATATGGAAACCTTCGAATAAAGGAAGTAATTACATCATCAAAAGGAAAAGTTACATTCTGTGGCTCTGTACAGCCATGTTGTATAACCACCCAAAGTGAGAGAGTGGAAATAAAAAATTAAGCATATATTAGAATTTTGATATTGTCATTTAACACAAACAATTGTTCTTAAATTTGCAGTATTATAAAATTACTAGGAAACAGCATTTTGGTTTAAAAGTAAACTTTTCAGTCCCTGTCTACTACCATTTTAAATATATTGAAAGATATCCTACAGGCCAAGGAATTAAAATAAGTTGATTAAGTAATTTCCTGCTGGATAGAAAAGTTAAAATGCTAATAAGTTTACATTCAGAGATTTAGTTCTCAAATAACAGATTTAATTTATTTGTCAGCTTTTAGATATCATTGTAACAGAACTCCAGAAAACACGGAAAAGAGGAAAATAGAGTGACTACTCACAAAACAGGCAGCATGGTCTCAGGAGGGTAATCCACAGTAAATTTTAAGGGCGGTATTGTTTCGATCAAACTTGATTTAGGATAAAAGAAACACAACTTATTACTTTTTAATAGACTGATTTTTTAGAACAGTTTTAGGTTTGTGGAAAATTGAGCAGATAGCACAGAGAGTTTCCTTCCCATATACTCCCTCTGCCCAGTTTCCTCCATTATTAGCATCTTGATTAGTGTGGTAATTTTTTACAATTGATGTATCAATACTGATACATTACTATGAACTAAAATCCATAGTTGATGTTAGGATTCACTCTGTATTGTGAGGTTTGCAGTTTTTGATGAATGTATAGTGTCATATATGTCATATATCTGCCATTACCTTAAAAATCCCCTTTGTTCCACCTATATACCCATCCTCTCCTGTCCTAAATCTCCGCCAATCACTGAACTTTTTACTATATCTATAGTTTTGTCTGTTTCATAATGTCATATAGTTGGAATCCTACAGTATATTGTCTTTTCAGAGTGGCTTCTTTATCCATTTCTCCTACATATTTTCATGGCTTAAGAGCTTGTTTCTTTTTATTACTGAATAATATTCCATCCTATGGATATACCACAGTTTGTCCATTCACTGTTTGAAAGACATCTTGGTTGTTTCCAGCTTGGGGAAGTCATGAATAAAGCTGCTGTAATCAATCATTCATACACAGATTTCTGTGCAGATGTAAACCTTCAACTCATTTAGGTAAGTATACAGGAAGGAGATCTCTTCATCTTCTGGAAAGACTATGTTTAGCTTTGGAAGAAACTTCCAAACTCTTGAAAAGTGGCTGTACCATTTTTTTTTCATCCCCATCAGCAATGAATGATAGTTCTATTTGTTCTGCACTGTTGCGGCATTTGATACCGTAATTTTTTTTGGATTTCAGCCATTAGAGATTTGGGCTTACTGTTGACTTGGATGTTTTTAAAAATATATTTAAAAAAATATTTTAATTTGCGTAGTTATAATATCATGAAGGCAGTGAAATCTATTGACTCAAATACAAAAAGCAAAAATTGTGGACATAGTTATACCTAAAGAATTATACTGATAAAAATGTATAAAATTTGCAATATAAATAAATTCAATAATCTATTAAATTGAACTTTCAAGTAAGTTGTTTACCTCAAGATAATAACCTTAAAGCTGAATCTTTCCACCTGTTTTTTTGTTTCTTTCACAAGAAAAGTACTTTTATCTGTGGAAGTCAAATACTTTTTTCTCTTTTTATCCAGTTAGAAATATAATTTATTTCTGAGAAAGTAATGTGAACACGAGAAGTAATTATAAACAAAGATAACTGGTTTTCCTCTTAATATCTCCCATCTCATTTCTCACAGACTGTAGATATTTGATATGTTTCACAAAATCTTAACAATTCTTAGAAGCGAAAAAATATTGAAGCAGCTGAATTTTTTATTCCAGTTACTTACTTTGAGCCTGTAATGGGTTGAATTGTGTATTCAAGTCCTAAGCCCTGGAAACTATGAATGTGATCTTAGTTGGAAATAGTGACTTTGAAATTTAATTAGTTAAGCATCTTGAGATGGCCTTGAATCCGATGACTTGTATTCTTACAAGTCATTGGGAGGACAGGACAAACAAAAAGAGTCATTACAAGTCATCGGGAGGACAGGACAAACAAAAAGACTGAGAGAAGGTCATGTGAAGACAGAGGGAGAGATTGGAGCGATGCAGCTACAAGTTAGGGAACTGGAAGGATTGCTGGGAGCCACCAAAAGCTAGGAAGAGACAGGGAAGAATTATTCCCCAGAATCCTCAGAAGGAACAGAGCCCTGCCAACACCTTCATTGCAGACTTCTGGTCTTCAGAATTGTGAATAAATAAATTTCTGTTGTCTTAAGTCACCCAGTTTGTGGCAATATGTTATACTAAACAAAAACAGGGAATATTTAATATCTGAATAATATCTGGTTAATGTTTTATTCTCAGGAACACAAAGATATGAACCAGGCTATCAGTTTAATGAAGCTGAGTTTATTCCTTAACTATAAATGTTACTTATTTTTTGTTATTGGCAATTATTTTTTTATTTCACTACTGTAATGTTAAGGCTTAGATTTTATAAATGGAGAATTGTTAAAATGTTCATATAAATTTTTATTTTAATAAACCCTTATATGGTACAAAATAATTTACTTGCTTCAGAATAGGTAATCAAAAATGTAGCCTCCTTATATTTAAACTCGGTTTCCACAGGGTACTTTGCTTATTAATTTGGTGTTAATTTAATAACAAAAAAAGGCTTCTAGTTTGAAGGCCAGAAGACAAGTGAATTTCCTTGGCTAGGGAAAAGTATAACCAAACATTTCATAGAGACATATTTTGAAGGTTTTTTTCTTTCCTTGATGTATTAAACTAGGACAGAAAACGTTTCTAATTCAGCAGTGAACAACCGACATAATGAATTGTTTGACTTAATCTGTAATCTAAAATTAGACTTCTTTGAATGCAGAAAATCTTTTGTTTAGAGGTTGTGTCCTGAAAGAATTTGAGTTATGTGTTGTGACTTATAGAACAGCAAAAGACAGAAGTACATTTGAATAAAGTTTATATTTTTAAAAACATTTTTTATTAAAATCCACAAGGTTACCATGAAAACTTCTTTGAATTGGCATAAAAAGAAAATTGTGTTCAAATAATTTCTGAGAAAGTGAAATGCTTAGATTCTGAAATTAATCATTTAATACATTTTAAGTTGGAATGTTTTATTGATAATGTGGATGAAAAAAGGAGAGCATATATTATGGATTGAATGCATGTGTTCCCTCACAATTGACTTCTAGTGTACTGTATTTGGGGTAAGGAAATCACTAACAGATAAGTTCACAGGGTAGAACCCTAACTCGATAAAACCAGTCTCCTTGTAAAGAGACACCAGGAAGCTCTCACTCGTTCTCCACCCTTGGCACATGCATCAAGGAAAGGTCATGTCTTTCTTCATACATATGTCTTCAGTCATAGAAAGAAGGTGGCTGTCTACAAGCAAGGAAAAGAGCCCTCACCAAAAATCAAATTTGTCAGCCCTTTTGTCATGGGCTCCTAGCCTCTAGAACTGAGAGAAAATAAATTTCTGTTGTTTAAGCCATCCAGTCTGTGGTGTCTTGTTACGGCAGCCCAAACAGACTAATACAGCATGTAACCACAAAATTAGTCCTTAACTGATCATGTTTCTTAGTGATTTTATATAAATTTCACTTTTAACCAAATGAACTGAAGATAATGGAATAACCATTTGGTTTTTAATACAGTGACATCAAATTTTCATATTGGTGCATCTTTGACCTTAAAGGTTTAATACTCTGCACAGTTTAACATGGACAGTAAATATGCTGGCTATGTCTACATCTACCAAAGCCAGCTTATCATTCAATGTCAATTATTAGCATGAATAATTTAAAAGGAAGATCCATCTTGAAAAATCTTTGTTAGAGAATGCTATCTGATATAAATAAAAAATAATAGTTTAGATGGTAAAGAATGGTCCAATTTTTAAATGAAACTCTGTGTTTAAAATTCAATGTTTTTTGTATTTGCAAACCAAACTAATTTAAAAATTGTCAGAATTATTCACTTACATTATTTAGTGTTTCTGGGCTTATGAGAACTTTGTTTTGCTTAAATCTGAGAGGATCTTGGCTCAGATAATGTATTGATGATAAGGGAAATAGCTAAGGGACAAGCAAAGATCTGTAGGAACCATTTGAGTATTTACTAGCTTTTTGCATATGAGGAAGATGTCAGCTTAGAGGGCTGTGTCTTTTTAAATCAAGTTTTGAAAGAATTTCTGCAGTATCCATAAGTGATTAATAAAAAGCTTACATGTAAAAATGTGTGCATAAATAGACTTGCAGTTCGTTCTAAAATTTCAAACACTGTTTCTTCTAAGTTGCATTGAAATCCCCATCAAAACATTATTAATTTATAATTTTAAGTTTTGTTTCTAGCTACACATTCCATTTTCTTGTTATAATTGGAAGTATAAAGAAGCTTTCAGTTATATTAATTTGGGTCTGTAATTATACTTACAACTCTGTCATTCCCAAGTTTTTTACCACAAGAGTATTTCTTTCACTACTTTCTTTCATTCACCTCATACTTGGTAAGATTTTGTTCACCGAAAATATAGCATTTAGAAAATAAAGCCTAGAAAACCAAACACCACATGTTCTCACTCATAGGTCGGAATCGAACAATGCGAACACTTGGACACAGGGAGGAGAACATCACACACCGGGACCCGTCGTGGGGTGAGGGCAGGGGGGAGGGATAGCATTAGGAGATATACCTAAGGTAAATGACGAGTTAATGGGTGCAGCACACCAACATGGCACATGTATACATATGTAACAAACCTGCACATTGTGCACAGGTATCCTAGAACTTATACTAAAAAATAAAAAAAGATAAAATTACAATTATCTGTATTCCACCACTCAGAGTTAATCATTAAAAAAAAAGAAAGAAAGAAAATAAAGCCTAACTAATTTGACACTAATCAAAGGAACATATTAATGTGCTTCTGATCAACCTAAGATAATCAGTCTGGCCACTGGGCTGATATAATTTCAGTTAAAAGAAAAGCAGTCTGGTATTTTAGATAACCTGGGTAGTTTGAACCAAAGCAAAGGTAAGCAAATACATGACTGTGATTGATCATTATGAAATATTAATCTCTGGATTCCATTCTTATCTTAAGTGATTACCTCAAGGAAAAATGCCACCTTGAAAACAACTGTTACAAATCTTCAAATTCTATTTCTGTTCTTTATATGCTAAAGTAACCTACCATAGTATCCTTTGTTACCTAACATCTCATTTTTACCAAAAGCTGTTATAACATTTGGTGTCTTGGAAATGAAGTAAAACACATTTCTATTAAAAGTAACAAATTAATTAAAGTCTACTGTTATACATTTTTAATACTACTTAACGTGATAGCTAAGAGAACATATTTTGAAATGAAAGGACTCATAACAATACTTTGAGCAAGGCATAATTATTTAGTGAGTCTGTGACTAAAAACATCTTAAATACATCAGCTTATTGAAAATATCTTTTAAAAAACCTGCATCTTCTTTTCTGTGTTTTATTGACAAATTAATTTTTTAAACTTTAGGATAATATCTCGAAGCATCTTTGCAGCTTACCAATTAAGATGCTGTATATTTTAAGAAACTAGTATAACTATTGAAATGGAACAGAAACTCATGATACCTGGCATCTTACCAGCAACTATTTAAGATGCCATGATGGATGCTTACCTCTAGGTCATACCATACACCTATAACATTGTTTTCAAATGAGTACTGCAGTTATCCGGGAAATAGGTAAATAAATGTCAGTAATGATACTTATACTTCCACAAATGGATTGCAACTACATTAAAGGTCAGATTCTGACATTCTATAATACTTAGCGTATTTTAAATATGAAACATAGCTCATGTTACCCACTGTAGTTTCTTATTTCCATCTGAGTTACTGTATCTGGAAAATCACTTAACACCCCTGAGTATAACCCTGGAGTGAATTTCAAATGATGAAACACTAGAGTTTGGCCTACTTACTATAATACCATAGATATTCAATTTTTCAAAATATATACAATATTAAATATTTTTCTTCATTCATTTATAGGTACAAACAAAGGAACTCCTGAAAACTGTTTTTCTGGGGTCATAACGAGCCCATAATTTTTAGAAAGAAAACTGTATTGTCATATATATTTTATACCTTCACAAAAGAATCCTGGCTAGAAGTCCATTGAGAAAATCACATCGCTTAAATCTAGTGAGACTGAAACTTTGTAGAAAGGGTGTAGTTTACCTAACAGGTGTCACTAGGATGCTCTTTATTTCTTTCTCTTGTGTGATTGCGGTAGCTAGGACTTCCAGTACTATCTTGAATAATAGCAACGGAAGTGGGCCTCTTTGTGGTGTTCCAGATCTTGGGGAAAATGCTTTTAGTTTTTTCCCATTGAGTATGATACTAGCTGTGGATCTGTGGTATATGGTTTGTATTATGATGAGGTATGTTCTTTCTATACCCAGTTTTTCAGTTTTTATCATGAAGGGATGTTGAATTTTATCAAATGCTTTTTCAGCATGAGTTGAAATGATCATATCTTTTTTTGACCTTCATTCTGTTTATGATGTATGACATTGACTGATTTGCATATGTTGAACCATCCTTGTATCCCTGGGATAATTCTCACTAGATCATGATAATGATTTATTTATTTCTGCTCTGATCTTTATTATTTGTTTTCTTCTACTGATTTTGCATTTGGCTTGCTCTTCTTTTTCTAGTTCTTTAAGATGCATTGTTAGGTTGCTTATTTGAAGTTTTTCTACTTTTTTGATGTGGATGCTTATAGCTAAATCTTTCCTCTAAGTACTGCTTTTACTATAGCCCATCATTTTTGGTCCATTGTTTCCTTCATCATTTGTTTTAAGAATTTTTTAAATTTCCTTTTTAACTTCTTCATTGACCTACTAATCATTAAGGAACATACTTTTTTTTTTTGAGACGGAGTCTCGTTCTGTTGCCCAGGCTGGAGTGCAGTGGTGCGAATCTCAGCTCACTGCAACCTCAGCCTCCCACGTTCAAGTGATTCTTCTGCCTCAACCTCCCATGTGGCTTGGATTACAGGCATTTGCCACTACGCCCGGCTAATTTAGGAGCATAATTTTAAATTTCCAGGTGTTTGTATAGTTTTCAAAATTACTCTTGTTATTGATTTTTAGTTTTATTCCACCCTGGTCAGATAAGATACTTGATATAATTTCAATTTAAAAAATTTTAACACTTGTTTTGTGGCCTAACATGTAGTCTATCCTTGATAATAATCCATGTGCTGAAGAGAAAAATGTGTACTCTGGAGTCATTGGATAAAATGTTCTGTAAATATCTACTTGATCAAAAAAAAATCTACTTGGTCTATTTTGGTCTGTAGTCCAGATTAAGTCCAGTGTTTCTTTGTTGACTTTCTGTCTGAATGATTTGTTCAATGCTAAAAGTAGGGTGTTGAAATCTCTGACTATTATTGTATTGAAGTTGATCTCTCTCCTTGGCTTTAATAATATTTGCTTTGTATATCAGAATACTCCAGTAGTAGGTACATATATATTTATAATTGTTGTGTCCTCTTGCTGAATTGACCCTTTTATCATTTCAGAGTAACCTTTCTTGTCTCTTTTTATAGTTTTTATCTTGAAATCTATTTTGTCTGATTTAAGTATATCTACTTCTGCTCTTTTTTGGTTTCCATTTGTGTGAAATACCTTTTTCCATTTCTTTATTGTTAGTCTCTGTGTGTCTTCATAGGTGTGTGATTTTTTTTTAGGGAACAGATTGTTGGCTCTTGTGTTTTTTACTTTGTATTTTTTTTTAATTCAGTCACTCTCTGTCTTTTGCTTGGGGAATCTAGTCCATTTACATTCAATGTTATTGTTGATAAATAAGAACTTACTCCTTCCATTTTGTTGTTTGTTTTCTGGTTGTTTTGTGGTCTTCTCTTCCTTCTTTACCTCTTTTTAGTGAAGGTGTTTTTCTTTGGTGGTGTTCTACTTTCTTTCTTTTAATTTTTTGTCTACTCATTGTATGTTTTTTGATTTGAGGTTGTCATGAGGCTTGCAAATAATATAACCCATTATTATTATTATTATTATTATTATTTCATTATACTTTAAGTTCTAGGGTACATGTACACAACAGTCAGGTTTGTTACATAGGCATACATGCGCCATGTTGGTTTGCTGCACCCATCAACTCGTCATTTACCTTAGGTATTTCTCCTAACGCTATCCCTCCCCAAGCCCCCCACCCCCACAGGCCCCGGTGTGTGATGTTCCCCTCCCTGTGTCCAAGTGTTCTCATTGTTCTGTTCCCACCTATGAATGAGAACATATGGAGTTTGGTTTTCTGTCCTTGTGATAGTTTGCTGAGAATGATGGTTTCCAGCTTCATCTATGTCCCTGCAAAGGACTCCAACTCATCCTTTTTTATGGCTGCATAGTATTTCACGGTGTATATTTGCAACATTTTCTTAATCTAGTATATGATATAACCCATTATTTTAAATTGATGACAACTTAACACTGATTCCATAAACAAAGATAAAACTGATAAAAACTTGATATTTTAATTTTATCTACCCACTTTTTAACCTTTTGCTGTTTCTATTTGTATCTTGTACTATCTATGTTTCAAAAAGTGGTCATACTTCTTATTTTCGATTGGTTCAACTTTTAGTGTTTCTACTCAAGATACGATTAGTTTACATCTCACAATTACAGTGTTATAATATTCTGTGTTTTCCTGTGTACTTACTGGTGAGTTTGATGCCTTCAGATAATTTTTTATTGCTCATTAATGTCATTTTCTTTCAGACTGAAGAACTCCCTTCAGTATTGTAGGACAGGTCTGGCGGTGGTGATGAAATCTCTCAGCTTTTTTTTTTTTTTTTTGGTCCGGGAAAGTCTTTATGTTTAAAGGATATTACCAGGGGATATCGTATTATAGGATAAAAATTTTTTCCTCTAATACTTTAAATATGTCATGCCACTCTCTCCTGGCCTGTAAGGTTTCCACTGAAAAAAAAGATATATTGCAGCTATATTTTATGTTATTTGTTTCTTTTATCTTGCTGCTTTTAGGATTCTTTCTTGATCCTTAACTTTTAGAAGTTTAACTATTAAAACTTTGTTTATTGAGGTAGTCTTCTTCGGGTTATATCTGCTTAGTGTTCTATAACCTTCTTGTACTTGAATCTTATCTTTCTCTAGGTTTCAGAAGTTCTGTGTTGTTATCCTTTGAATAAACTTTCTACCCCTATC
Source organism: Papio anubis (assembly GCF_008728515.1). Taxonomy (NCBI): domain Eukaryota; kingdom Metazoa; phylum Chordata; class Mammalia; order Primates; family Cercopithecidae; genus Papio; species Papio anubis. Next base: position 153,251,246 of record NC_044979.1, read on the forward strand.
TGTTTCTCTATCTCCTCTTTGAGGTGTATTACTTAAATTAGGTTAAGATTTCCCGTTTTGAGGTTATGTCTAGATTTTGCAGGTGTGCTTCATTCTTTTTAATTATTATTATTTTTTTTGGTCTGCTCTGATTGTGCAATTTCAAATAGCCTGTCTTCAAGTTTCCCACTTCTTTCTTCTGCTTGATCAATTCTGTTAGACTCTGAAGCATTCTTCAGTATGTCAGTTGCATTTTTCAACTCCAGAATTTAGGCTTTGATCTTTTTAATTATTTTAATCTCTTTGTTAAAGTGATGTGATAGGATTCTGAATTCCTTCTCTGTGTTATCTTGAATTTCATTGACTTTCCTCAAAAACAGCTACATTGAATTCTGTATCTGAAAGGTCACATATCTCTGTCTTTTCAGGATTGGTCACTTATGTCTTATTTAGTTTGTTTGGTGAAGTCATGTTTTCATGGATGATCTTGATGCTTGTGAATGTTTGCCGGTGTCTTTCTGGGCATTCAATAGCTAAGCATTTATTGCAGTCTTCGCACTCTGGGCTTGTGTGTATCCATTCATCCTGTGAAGGCGTTCCAGACATTCCAAGGGACTTGGGTATTATAATCTATCTTTTTGGTCACTGCAGCCATATCTGCATTAGGAGGCACCCCAAGCCCAGTAACTACGTGGCTCTTGCAGACTCAGAGGTACAAATTTGGTTGTCTTTGGTAAGATACAGAAGAATTACCTGAGACTCTTATTCTCTTCCCTTACTTTCTTCCAAGCAGAGTCTCTCTCTCTCTCTCTCTCTCTCTCTCTCTCTCTCTCTCTCGCTCTCGCTCTCTCCCCCTCTCCCCCTCCCTTTCTCCCTCTCTCTCTTTCTGTGCTGAGCTGCCTGGAGCTGGGAAGGGGTTATACTAGCAACCCTGTGGCCTCCACCACTGGGACTGGGCTGGATCATACCTGACGCCAGTACAGTACTGGCTCTCACCTGAGGCCCATGGTAACCATTGCCTGTCTACTGCCTATGTTTGCCCAAGGCCCTAGGGCTCTACAATCAGCAGGTGTCAAAGTCACCCAGGCATGTGTTCTTTTCTTCAGGGTGGCAAGATCCCCCTGGCTCTGGGCAGATCCAGAGATGTTGTCCAGGAGCCAGGGCCAAGAGTTGGAAACCTTAGAAATCTATGTGGTTCTCTATTCTACTGTGGCTCAGCTGGCACTCAAGCCACAAGACAAAGTTCTTCCTGCTCATCCCTCCCTTTTCTATAAGCAGAGGGGTCTCTTCCCATGGCCACCACTGACCCAGGCCCACAGTGAGTATTTCCTGGCTACAGCTGATGTTCACTCAAGGCTTACGGGCTCTTCAGCCAGCTTATGATAAATTTTACCAGGCCTCTGACTCTCTCTTTGGGACAGTGGGCTCCCCTGTGGCCCAGGACAGGTCCAGAAATGCTATCCAAGAGCCAAGGCCTAGAATTGGTGACCTCCAAAGGCTACTCTGTGCTTTATCCCACATGGCTGAGCTTGTACCTAAGTTGTAAGACAAAGTTTCCTTTACACTTTCCACTCCTTTTCTCAAGCTGAAGGGCACTCTCCCCATAGCCGTGACAGCTGGGAATGTGCTGGGTCACATCTGAAGCTGGCACAGCTCTGAGTCTCACCCAAGGCTGACAAGTACAACCTGGGTATTGCTGCTCGTTATTCAGGGACCAAGGGCTCTTTAGTGAGCAGATGATGAATCTTTCCAGGACTGGTTTCTTCCCTTCAAGGCAGTAGGTTCCCTTCTGGCCCAGTGTGTGTTTAGAAATGTTGTCCAGGATCTAGGACCTGGAATGGGGGGACTCAGGACTCTGCCTGATGCCCATTCTACTGTGGCTGAGATAATATCCAAGTTCCAAGTCCTCTTTATTCTTCTCTCTTCTTTTCTCAAGTGGAAGATAGAATTTTCTCCTGGAGCTGCGAGCTGCGAGTTGAACTGCCTTAGGTTGGTGTATAAGTGGTGCAAGGACTTCTAAGTCCACTGGCTCTGAGCCCCGCACAACAACAGGACTTGCCAGGAATTACAGTCCTCGTGACCTATACTGCCTTTCAAGTTTATTTAGCATCCCAGAGCACTTCATCCCAGGATGGTGAAGCTTGCCAGAACTCAGGTTCTGATTGCTGGAATGGGTCATTCTTCTCTGGCTAGGGCTGGTCTAAATACTCCCTTTGTGGTCTGTAGCTGAGTTAGGCTCCATGTTGCTTTCTGCTGTGACAGAGCAGCACTGAGTTCCAATGCAATGTCCCACAGTCACGGCACTTCCCCTCCCCGATGTGCACAGATTTTCTCTCTGTGTCACATGACCACTGCCTGGAGATGGGATGCAGGTGGTGGTGGCAATTTAAGACTGTCTTTCCCACCCTCTTCAGTGACTCCTTCAGTGATATGAAGTCAAAATCAGGTATGTGATTGCTCACCTAACTTTTGGTTCTTATGAAGGTGCTTTTTTGTGTGGATAGTTGTTCAGTGTGATGTTCTTGTGGGGAGGACAACTGGTGAAGTCTTGTATTCAATCATCTTGCTCTGCCTGCTCAGGTTAAAAACTGACTCCTCTTTTCACATGTCCAGTAAATCCATCCAGACGGTCCAATCCATTTAATGTACCTAAAAACATCTAGAAATTTATTCCTTCTTACCGCTTCCATAGCTACTACCTTGGTTAGACTGCTGTCATTTCTTACATGGTCTACTGCAGAGTCTCCTAATCATGAACTACTAAATAGCAGCAAAAGCAACTTTTGCTCTTGACCCCTCACAGTCTTATTTCAACACAGTAGCCAGAATATCAGAGTAACTCTATCAGAACTCACATTACTCCTTCAAAGTTATTCCATCACATTCAGGATAAAAGTTAAAGTTCTTAAAATGGCCTTCAAAGTTGACACTGTTTGGCACTTGTTACCTCTCTGAACCACCTCCTACTATCATCCCTGACTGAATTTTGTTCCAGCTACACATCGCTTTTGATTCGCCTCAAAATAACCGGGTATGCCTCTGCCTCAAAGACTCCCACCCAAGCCTCATCACCCCTGTTCATGCACCTGCCTCTTTTTGTTTAAATATATATTTTATTCCCTTGCATCCTACACACACACACACACACACACATACACACACACACACCCCCTAGTTGCATTCCTGCTGTATTTTGTTCCATAGTACTTACTTGCCATTCAGTAGCGTACAAAGCATACAATATGTTTTAATTACATAGTCTGTACATTTACTGTATATTCCCCCTCTCTCGTTTCGAGCTCTAGAAGGCAGGGATTTTCTGTTTTGTTCAGATCTGTACCAGTATTTAGGACACTAAACATATAGGTGATACACAGTAACTACTGAATGAATGAGTTACTTAAGCTAGAGGAAAGCATGTCAAATTAAAAACAATCAATGACATAGCAATAAGTCCAAAGGGAAAAAGTTAGCACCAGAATCTGAACAGGTCAGGAAGAGGTTTGGTGGTCTTGGGACATTGTGAGTTAGACTAGGACATTCTGGAAATTCTATGCCTGAGACCCACAGGTTTCAAGTTGGGTTGATAAGTCACTTCTTTTCAGTTGCCAACCGTGTTGGCCATTACTCTCTTTCACATTTACTTCACTTTTTTTCCCCCACCTCTGGGGCTCACTAATTAATCATCATGGCAAAAGTCATCAATTTTGAAGAATTCAAATGTAGTATTTTAATGTTGTCTCACTATTAATGACTTTTATTTAGCAATTTGATGGGGTTTTTTTTTTTTGGTTGATATTAATGAATACTTAACTATAACACATGGCTCATGGCTTTAGGGAATCTTTGGTTGAATTTCCATTTCAGACTTCTGATTTACTTACAACCTTTAAGAAAGGAAATGATCTACACTTTTGAAAGATTGCCGAAATTTATTCCTGAAGGAACCTCCAAAAAGTGCTTTCCCATAGAGTAAATACTAACTAGTTGACTGTGTATCATGCATTCGATTTAACTTATTTAAAACTAAATGGAATAAAAGATTTAGTTTAGCAGCCATAAATCAAAAATGCAATAGTCACATATGGTTAGTAGTTCCTGTGTTAGACAAAACCGATCTAGAACATTTCCATCATTGCACAAAGTTTTATTGATCATGCCTCTCTAGGCTTGTTTTTGCTAGTTGAATTTTTTAATTTATTTGTCCACCATAAATTTATTCATTTGAAAATAGTTATTCCATGATGAATATATGAGAGCCTATCTATTAAGAGTGGTAGTGAAATTTAAAGAACTTAGAATCCATGAACAAAAATAAATCATAATTGTTACACAATAAACGTTCCATTAGAGGCATATGCGGAGTACTATATGGATAAAAATAAAGCAGTAATTAATTTTGCCTCGGGAATGGGAATGGTCATTCAATACATGCTTTGAGTCTTTCTTTTTGCTATGGTTATAACTGTCAGAAAGAAATAGCTGAACACTGATGTCTAATATGTTTATATTTATTGTTGAAAAAATCCAATCAATATCAGTCTGAGTGTTAACTAATAGCATGACTTTGCCACTGCCCAAACACTATCATAGTTAATAGCAATTTTAATGTCTGAAGCCACCATAATTGCTCTCAGAAATCAATAGATCAATAAGAGACTCTTTTTGGTTTTAGATACAAGTATTGAACCACACATCACAGTTTGAAAAGGTTACTTTTGATCATGACAACCTGGACAAATTTAGAATTAGTTTGAAAACCAAATAGAAACAAGTGAATTCTTATTTTTAAAGCCTATGCCTTTAGAGTTAAAGCCATGCAAACATGCATTTACAATTTTGTTATATATTCTTTAAATTTCATGAGGCTTTGGGTGTTTTCATTGGATATACAAATTTATTACACTACAATAATTAATAAATAAAGCCACAGCTAAACAGTTTTCTAAACACACTCAAAAATTATCTACACTATAGTTTAAAAAGTAAATTATAAAAAATTAACTGGGATAATATTTAATACTTGAAGAAGAAATTTATAACCAGGAAAAAATTTTATGGAAAGCTTTCTGTAAATATTCAGTTGAATTGAGAATTTTTAAATTCATCTCTTTCTTTGATTCTTTCTTCATCTATATAAAAATTGTGTGTTGATATTCTTCTATGACAACATCATGTTTGAAAAATTTCTCTCCAAGGGAAATAATCCTGCAATGAGATGTGTAAATACCATGCTTATCTTAGCTTGAAATACAAAGATGAAAGCAAAAAGCCTATGTCCATCATGTTATTTGGAGGAAGTGATGGCATTATCATTTAAAGAGCAATCACTTGTATTGATTGCATTCAGCATTTAGGAAACACTCATAGAGATGTGATGGTTTGTTTGTTTTCCAAGTAGTTAGATAATGTCAAACAAATGATCTGGGTCCAATCTCTGATACGTGAACAATTCTTCTTTCAGCATATGTTACTGGAATTGCAAGTAATGATCTGATCGAAGACACATCTTTTGAAACACTCTTATAATTTAGTCAGCCTTACTGGTTTAGATTGCTATTTGGACATTTTCAACCTTTAATAACTGTAAGGCTTGTACCAGTACACATTACTTATTGCTTATGAAATGATTATTAGCAATGTTAAAATGCCAAAATCTCTCAGGAGGTAGAAAACAATCTTTCCTGACCTAGAATCCAAACAAAATGTCCCAAAGGTACTAAGCATTTTCTCTTATTTAGTATTCACCAACTAAACTACTGAGTGCTATTATTGCTAGTTCTCTTTTGCCTGTGTTGGGACACAAAAAAACACTTTTCAGTTATTGCAACTAACAGGATTTGGGTATAGTAGCATGCTACTAGTCATTCACTGGGATGAAATTAGGGGTGGATGAAATTAATGGAAAGATAGGAGAAAAGAAAATACTCTGAGGTAGGCTTGGGTATAAAGGATGCCCAGCTGAGATTGGAGTATAAACTTGAACAGGGATGGAGAAAATGAGACTAGATACTAAGAACTTGGGGTCATCTGATTGAATTATGGGTGTGTATCTTCAAAACCACTTAGCATAGTCAATGGAGATTTCAATTAAGACCATATACCAGTATAGGGGTTTTTTATCTATAAAATTGAGGCAGCAGGAAAAAGAGCTGAGACCAGCAAATAGGAAATGGGTCAAGTCAAAACGAGTTTATTTATCAAATGTTAGGGTTCAGGCAGTCACTATCCCCACCAGTTTTTTCCAGTGATCTGGATTGACAAGTGGGAAGGAGGGAAAGACCCTAAATAACTTTTTTGTCTTAGTAACTATTTCTTCTATACTGGGAAGGTGCAAGCCAGAAATTCTAAAATATGTGGGGAACAATGCCAAGTCTTTTCTCAAGAAGTTCAATGAGTCTAAAGTCACTTTTTTTCTATCTGCAGACTAATAAATTTGCAATGCCAACTTTGTCATCCACCTATTTCTTCCCTGTATCCAATTTCCTTATTACTGGTTTGAATTGTATTATTACATTAGCCTGACATTCTCCCCTCTTGACCTTCAAAAGTCTTATTTATCCATTAAGAAATGTTGAAAGTCACCTCAGTTTTAAAGCTTTATCATGTCTGTTCATTATATTGGATCACACCTTCCTCTGACCTTTCTCGTTACTTTAAGTAGTACTTATTTTATAATATGGTTCAGTTTGTTCCATATTTTTCCTACTAGATTGCATGCTTAGAATGGATAAGACTAGTGTGTTAATTATCTTTCAATCTCTCTGGCACCTAGCAAAATTCTTCTCATACAGTACACGCCAATAAATATCTATTCAAATTTTAACCTATCTACGCATTATAAGCCTGATTCAATCACTTATTGTCTTCAGAGAGATTTTTTGCCTATCTTGCCATTAGCTCTTCATTTGCAAATTGAGGAAGCAAAGTACTTTCACTGAATATGTAAAATAATTTTAGACTTATGCATATATGGAAGAACCAGGAAAAGCAGTTATAGACTCATCACGTACGTCTCGAACATCTAAAATTTGCCAAGCACTCTTCTAGGCATTATTAATTACTAGAAGAGTCTTATCAGGACCAACTTAGTACAGAGAACATTTGCACTGGGCCAGAATCACTTAGGAGATAGTCACCTTATGTCCCTAACTTGCAGCGTAGACCAACCTCACATGCAACTGCGCTGTTTGAAAGATTCTTTTAAAAATAGTACAGAAATAATAAGAGTGTAAAATTAACAGCATGCATACAGTTAGAGGAAAACATAGCATCCAAAAGGATAAAAATGGTAAACCAAAATGATATTTAACAGGAAAATATAAGCAAAGATATTCATGATAAAACAACTGTAATAAATCTAAGAAAAATTAAATAAATAATTTTCACAAAGAAGGTACTTTGTTCTGAGGTGACCGTCCATGATCGGCAGCCATCTTGCCTCCTAATTGTCTCCCAGTTTGAACTCACTTTAGGTAATCCATAAAGGGAAGAGAGAACTCAGGCTTATTTCCTTTCTCAAACATGAAAAAAAAAGTTTTATCAGGATCACCTGCTTTGGGAACTCCTCTTCTTTCATTCTATGATAATCTTGTGCAGTCCAGGCAGGTCTAGTTCCTCCTACCTACAAACCTCCACCTCAGGAGATACAACAACTGATCTTCCCCAGCATGAAATCAGGAGCAATCAGGTTTGCAGGAATTTATTTTATGTGGAAGGAATGCGTCTAATAATAAGATCAGATATAGCAGAGAGATATATAAAGAGGCATGGTCATGAGGATATCTTTTGAATCCTTCATTGAGCCTTCTTCAAATTTAGTTCAATTCCTTGACTCCCAAGTAAGTTGGGCTACTGTTTTGTCTTTGGTCTTAAGTTAGTTTGAGTTGAAATATATACTTACATCTGAGCAGCAATCCAGATTAATGCTTTTTTTTCAGTCTTATATTTAGCATATTTAGCTTGTCCTTAAGTCATCGATGATTCAGGGATCAAGTTAATTCTTTGATTTAGGTTTCCTCCTCAAGGTTATTCTGAAGAATTTTGTTGGTTCTGGAATTTGGAGTCCTAGCTATTATGAAACACTGGTTAATCCTGAAGAGGCATACATCTGGAGAACTCGCTACTTCTGTCTATGAGTTTACTCTGAAACTTCTCAGAAAATCTTAACTAAATTGGTCTTTCTGCATGGGGAGGATGCAGTGACATTTTTATCTGGGTGGGATTACCATTAAACTCCATTTAAGCAATTAACAAAGAGGTTTTTAATATTATTTAGCTTTGGAGTCAAATTTTTTTCCTTTGGTATTATTTTTTTCCTTTTTTGCAATTCTAAGATATGCAAAATAAACATTTACATTATTTCTTCTCTTATATGTTAATGTCTTAGTTTATGTTCCCTTTTCTTCTTTCCTTCCTTTCTTTCTTGTTTTTTTTTTTTATGGTTTGTTGCATTGATTGATGCATAACAATTGTACATATTTATGGGGTACATGTGATATTTTGATACATGCATACAATATGTAATGATTAAATCAGGGTAATTGGGATATCTATCACTTGAAATATTTATCATTTCTTTGTGATGAGAACATACCAAATCTTTTCTTCTAGCTATTTTAAAATAGACAATAAATTTTTGATAACTACAGTCATCCTATTATGCTATAAACCACATTTATTCTATCTAACTGTATTTTTGTACCCATAAGCAAGCCTTTCTTCATTTATTTCTCCCCATTACACTTCCCACTCATAGGTAACAACCATTCTACTCCCTGCTTGTAGAAGATCCACATTTTTAGGCTTCCAAATATAAGTGAGAACATGCTGTATTTGTCTTTTTGTGCCTGGCTCATTTCATTCAACATAATGTCCTCCAAGCTCATTCATGTTGTTGCAAATGACTAGTGTATTAGTCAGTTATCGCACTGCTATGACAAATACCTGAGACTGGGTAATTTATAAAGGAAAGAGGTTTAATTGACTCACAGTTCCACATGACTGGGGAGGACTCAGGAAACTTACAATTATGGTGGAAGGTGAAAAGGAAGCAAGCACCTTTTTCACGAGGTGACAGGAGAGAGAAAAAGAGAAGGGGGAAAGTGCCAGACACTTACAACATAACCAGATCTCATGAGAACTTTCTTACTATCATAAGAACAGCATGGCGGAAACCGCCCCCATGATCCAATCACCTCCCAACAGGTTCCTCCCATGACATGTGGAGATTACAATTCAAGATGAGATTTGGGTGGGGACACAGATCCAAACCATATCAACAGGATTTCATTCCTTTTTTATGGATGAATAATATTCCAGTATATACCACATTTTCTTTATCCATTAGTCTGTTTATAGACCCGTAGTTTTGTTCCATATCTTGGCTATTGTTAACAGTACTGCCATAAATGTGGAAGTGCGTATATTTTTTGATATGCTGATTTTCTTTCTTTTTTATATATACCCAGCAATGGGGGTGCTGGATCACATGGTAGTTTTATTTTTAGTTTTCTAAGGAATCTTTGTGTTAGTCAATTCTCATGCTGCTATAAAGAACTGCCTGAGACTGGGTAATTTATATGGGAAAGAGGTTTAATTGGCTCACAGTTTTGCAGGGCTGGGGAGGCCTCAGGAAACTTACAATCATAGCAGAAGGGGAAGCAAACATGTCCTTATTCACATGATGGCAGAAAGAAGTGCAGAGCAAAAGGGGGACAATACCCTTACAAAACCATCAGATCTCATGAAAATTCACTTATTATGAGAAAAGCAGCATGAGGGTAACTGCCCTCCTGACTCAATAACCTGCCATTGGGTCCTTCCCAAGACAGGTGGGGATTATAGCAACTACAATTCAAGATGAAAATTGGGTGGGGACACAGCCAAATCATATCATGTCATCCTAGCCCCTCTCAAATCTCATGTCTTTGCATTTCAAAACCAATTATGCCTTCCCAACAGTGCCCCAATATCTTGATCGTTCCAGCATTAACCCAAAAGTCCAAGTCCAAAGTCTCATCTGAGACAATCAAGTCCTTTTCACCTATGAGCCTGCAAGTTAGTTACTTCCTAGATACAATGGGGTACAGGCATTGGGTAAATACACCCATTTAAAAATGGGAAATATTGGCCAAAACAAAGGGGCTACAGGCCCCATGTAAGTCCAAAATTCAGCCGGGAAGTCAAATCGCAAAGCTCCTAAATGATCTCCTTTGACTCCATGTCCCACATCCAAGTCACGCTGATGCAAGAGGGGAGCTCTTAGGGCCTTGGGCAGCTCCATACATGTAGCTTTGCAGAGTACAGCCCCACTCTGGGCTGCTTTCACAGGCTGGCATTGTCTGTGGCTTTTCCATGTGCACGGTGCAAGCTGTCAGTGGATCTACCATTTGGGGTCTGGATAACGGTGGCCCTCGTTTTGCAACTCCACCAGGTAGTGCCCCACTGGGGACTCTGTATGGGGGCTGTGATCCTACATTTCCCTTCCACATTGCCCTAGCAGAGGTTCTGTATGAGGTTCCGCCCTGCAGCAGACTTCTGTCTCGACATCCTCTGAAATCTAGATGGAGGTTCCCAAACCTCAATTCTTGACTTCTGTGTAACTGCAGGCTCAACAGCATGTGAAAGCTGATAAGCCTTGGGGCTTGCACCCTCTGAAGCCATGACCCGAACTGTACCTTGTCCACTTTCAACCATAGCTGGAGTGGCTGGGATGTAGGGCACCAAGTCCCTAGGCTGCACACAGCAGGGGGGATTTGGGCCAGGCCCATGAAACCATTTTTTCATCCTAGACTTCTGGGCCTATGATGAGAGGGGCTGCCACAAAGGTCTCTGACATACCCTGGAGACATTTTCCTCATTGTCTTGGTGATTAACATTGGGCTCCTCATTACTTATGCCGATTTCTGCAGCCCTTGAATTTCTCCCCAGAGAGTGGATTTTTCTTTTCTATTTCATTGCCAGGCTGCAAAATGTCCAAACTTTTGTTCTGTTTCCTCTTGAACACTTCACTGCTTAGAAATCTCTTCCACCAGATACCCTAAATCATTTCTCTCAAGTTCACAATTCCACAGATCTCTAGGGCAGGGGCAAAATGCCACCAGTCTCTTTGCATAGCAAGAGTAACCTTTACTCCAGTTCCCAGCAAGTTTCTCATTTCCATCTGCCACCAGCTCAGCCTGGACTTTATTGTCCATATTACTATCAGCATTTTGGTCAAAGCCATTTAACGAGTCTCTAGGAAGTTTCAAGGTTTCTCACATCTTCCTGTCTTCCTAGCTCTCAGTGTCTCTTAAAAGTTCCAGACTTTCCCCCATTTTTGTCTTCTTCTGAGCCCTCTAAACTGTTTCAACCTCTGCCTGTCACCCAGTTCCAAAGTCGTTTCCACATTTTGGGATATCTTTATAGCAGCACCCCACTCTCTGCGGTATCAAGTCCAATCTCATGCTACATAAAGAACTGCCTGAGACTGAGTAATTTATAAGGGAAGGAAGTTTTATTGACTCACAATTCCACAGGGCTGGGGTGTCCTGAGGAAACTTACAATCATGGCAGAACTGAAAGCAAACATGTCCTTCTTCACATGATGGCAGGAAGGAGAAGTGCCAAGCAAAAAAAAAACCATCAGATCTCATGAGATCTCACTCACTATTATGAGAACAGCAGCATGGGGCTAATTGCCCCCATGATTTAATTACCTCCCACTGGGTCCCTCCCAAGACACATGGGAATTATGGGAAGTACAGTTCAAGATGAGATTTGGGTGGGGACACAGCCAAACCATATCAATCTTCATACTGTTTTATATAGTGACTATACTAATTTGCATTCTCACCAACAGGGTACAAGAGTTCCCCTTTCTCCACATCCTTCCAACCTCTGTTATTTTTTGTCTTTTCGATAACAGACATTTTAATTGGGGTAAGTTTATGTTTTATTGTGGTTTTGATTTGTATTTCCACGATTACTAGGGGTATCCAGCATTTTTTATATACCTGTTGGTCATTTGTATGTCTTCTTTTGTGATATTTCCATTCAGTTTATTTGCCCATTTTTAACTGGTTACTTGTATTTTTTTTTAACTGATGCATTGTTTGAGTTCCTTGTATATTAAAGAAGTTATTACTCCCTTGTCAAATAGATAGTTTGCAAATATTTTCTCCCATTCTGTAAGTTGTCTCTTCACTCTGTTAATTGTTTGCTTTACTGTGCTGAAGCATTTTAGCTTGATGTAATCCCATTTGTCTATTTTTACTTTTGTATCCTGTGCTTTTGAGATCTTAGCCCCCAAAATATTTGTCCAGATTAATGTTGTGAAGTACTGTCCCAATATTTGCATTTAGTAGTTACAGAACTTCATGTCTTACATTTAAGTTATTAATGATTTAAATTTGATTTTTGTATATCATAGTCCATTAGTCCATTTCCTCTTATGCAAGCATAACTACTCTCGCATGCTTTTGGTTTCCACTTGCATGGGATATCTTTTCTCCATCCCTTCACTTGCAGTCTATGTGTATCTTTACAAGTGAAGTGAGATTTTTGTAGGCAGCATATAGTTCGGTCACTTTTAAGTCCATTCAGCCAGTGTATAGCTTTTAATTGAGGAATTTAAACTGTTTACATTCAAAGTTCTTATTGATAGGTAAGGACTTACTCTTGTCATTTAAAAATTGTTTTCCTCTTGTTTCATATATTTTTGTTTGTTTCTTTCTTTGCCTCATTTCTTGTCTTAGTGATTTGGTGGCTTTCTGTACTAACAATGTTTGATTTCTTTTTCATTCATTTATCTGATCTTCCAGTGACTTTTATACTTACCTGTATTTCATAATGGTAGATATTGTTCTTTGACTTCCAGATATAGGACTCCTTTAAGCATTTCTTGTAGGCCTGATCTAGTCATGAATTCTCATAATTTTTGTTTGTTTGTGGAAAACTTTATTTCTCTTTCATTTTTGAATAATAGCTTTGATGGATATAGTATTCTTGGCTCACAGTTTTTCTTTCAGCACTTTGACTATATCATCCCATTCTCTTCTTTCCTATAATGTTTCTGCTGAGATATCTGTGATTAGTCTGATGATAATCCTTTTGTATGTGATTTGTTGTTTTTCTTTTGCTGTTTTTAGAATTATCTTTGTCTTTGGTTTTTGACAGTTTGACTATAATGTGCCTTGGAGAGGATCTTTTTGGGTTCAATTCATTTGTGGTTCTTTGAGATTCCTGTATCTGGATGTCAATATCTCTTGCAAGACTTATGAAATTTTCAGCCATTATTTTGTTAAATAGGTTTTTTATGCTTTTTTTTTTAATCCTTTCTCTTTCTGGAACTACCAAAATTGGAATATTTGTTCATTTGAGGGTGTCCCATATGCCACATAGGTTTTCTTCATGCTTTTTAATTCTTTCTTTTAGTCTAATTGGATTATTCCAAAACACTTGTCTTCAAGTTTAGAAATTCTTTCTTCTGCTTAATCTAGTCTTTTGTTGAAGCTCTCAATTGTATTTTTAAATTTTATTTATTGAATTCTACAGTTCTGATATTTATGTTTGGTCCCTTTTTGTATCTCTTTATTGAATTTCTCACTGAGATAATTGTTTTCCTGATTTTTAAATATTGTTTATTTGCATTCTCTTGTATCTTGCTGAGTTTAACATCATGATTTTGAATTCCTTCTCAGGCATTTTATGGATTTCTTTTCTTTAGGATTTGTTACTGAAAAACTATTGTGTTCTCTTGGAGGTATCATGTTTCCTTAATTTTTAATGTTTCTTACATCCTTATGTTGATATGTGCACATCTTGTGTAATTGTCACTTCTTTTAGTTTTATGGAGTAGGTTCTGTAGAGACGTCTCTCTCTCAATCATCTCAATTAGATAGAGTGCGTTCATTTTGTTCCTAGTTGGGTACCATAGTATAGTCTTAGTATGATTTCTTTGGCTGTTAGCAACATAGGTTATGTCTGTGAATTCTTTAGTGTCTTAGGCTGTGGTTGTTTGGATACTCTGGTAAGGCTTTGCTGTCAATGCGTGTGCCAAATGAGCTGGTCCTTAGGACCCTAGATGGCACTTACAGGTATCAGCATTAGTGGTGGCAGGCCTCTGTTGGTCTCATATTTGAGCCTCTGAGCAGGGTGCACGGACATCATAAGGGGCAGCAGGACAGTTCTGCCAGTCCTTAGGATCCAGAGTGATGTGCATGGGCACTGGTAGTGTCAATGGTGGGTCTATCCTTGGGCTCATGAGTGGTACCCATAAGCACTGGTAGTGTTGGCAGTGGGGAAGTGGGGTTGCTCCCTCAGCCTCTTAGTAGGGTGCATCAGCACCAGTGGGATGGGTGGCATGGTGGACAAGCTGCTCCTCAAGACCCCAAGGGGGATGTATAAGCCTGCAGTGACTCCAGTGCTGGAGGGAGGTAGGTTTGCTTTTGGTAGTAGTGGCCTTAGGTAGGTGGCTTTCAGGCTTTGAGGAGCTCATGCTTCAGTTTAGTTATCTATGTCCTCAGGAGAGCCTCCCTGATGTGCTGGACTGCCTCTATCCTGGGTTATAGGGCACTGCGTGGATTCAGGCGCTGTGGCAACCCTGAAGCTCTCTGCACTAATGTGGGGGGATCTTGGTGGGTCCCTGAGGATTTGGAAATGCAAGAGCTATTTGGCTTCAGGGCAGAATGTAGTCCAGTATGGGCTTTACTTTGAAAATAGTGGTGTGCTACAGCAACTTGGATACTGAAGGTGGGAACCTGCACTAATTCCTTCAGTGCAACAATGCAGTTGTGTGATGTCTGGCAGCTCCTTATACTATCCTCAGGGCCTGTGAGAGCTGAGGGGCTTTTTTTTTTGTGGCTTGGGCTGCAGGTGTCTGTGGTGGGAATGTGGACTGCTGAAGACCTCTTACTTACCTAATTCCTGCAATGGGGAGTCTCTCCTGGCTTTGAGTTGATCCGGCCAGCTGCCTTGCTTCCCTCACTGTGCTGCAATCTTAAGCTTCTGCACCCCAGAGGGTCTCTATTGCTACCATGCTGGATTCTGGAATTTTCCCATAGAGGCTCTGTTGACATTTAGTTGTATACTTGATGTTTAGGTCTTTTTTTGTGGAGGAGGCAAGTCTGCTATGTGTCTCAGGTCAGTCATCTTGATGATATCTCTCCCCAAATAATGAATTTTGAATGCAATAAGGCAAGATAAAATTTCTAAGGCAACTATAAACACAAGGTTGCAAGGCGATTCTCTGCCAGTACAGTCCAATATTAGAGATATGAAACTATTATAAATTTCACTTGAGGGATTAAATAGAAAAAAAGTTAAAAAGTAAAAAGAGCCAATGACTGAAAGATATATAATCACCTAAGTGGGAAAAACTGATCAGAAAATATTAAAAAGTAAAATGATCCAATGATTAGGAGGTATATAATAACAGAAGTTGGAAAAACTGATCAGAAATTATAGAGTGGTAATCAGTAAAAGTCATGGAAATTTAGAACCAAAGCATTTTGTTGGAAGAATTCAATCAGTGTATTTTCCAGACTGCTATATCTCCAGCAGCTGTAAAATTTTATCACTGGCATCAGGATAAAATGATAGAAAAGATGTTCCCCCTTTCCAAATTATAAAATTAAATTAATTTACATTACATTAAAATGTAGCTTTTTTTTTGCAGTGGGTCATGTCCATAGCATTCCCTACAAGATATACAACTTGTGTAAGAACTCAAGAGGCCTCCTAGGAGAAATGGCCAATGAAATTTGAGACCCACAATTTACCAACCAGAATGCTAAGATCAGTGCTTCAGAATAAGTAAGGGTAACAGGAATTTCCTTATCTTCTGAAGGGCCAGACTGCAGGTGGTAGGCAGATAGGATTTACTAAGTATGTGCCTCCGTATTTCTCAGCATATTCTGCAATTAGGACTTAGGGCACAAGGTGATTTGCAGTAGATGTGTTTCTTCCGTCATTCTCTTATTCTTTCATGGTGACCTCAAAAACCCAGCAGCACCAGATGGCATAACTAAAAAGAAGCAGAAAGGCTACTTTACCCACATCTGATTATATGATAATAAAGTAAACTTCTGTTGTCTAAAGCCATTGAAACATAAGGGTTTATTTGTTACTCAAACCAGCATTGACTAATACAAGAAGGCAGGGAATGCTATCCTCCAATAGGAAAGGTATATTCATTAGTCAATTTAGAATAATACTTCAGTAGCAAGAATCATGAAAATAAATGGAGCTGATTATTACCAAGAGGCCAGTGTTAGCAATAGAGTAAGAGAATACTAGTTGCTGGAGGGAAATAGCTTCAATCAGGGAGACTCTCTGTATCTAAAGCTACCTTAGAGGGAAATCACAATGGAATAAATGAGGAGGAGCCCAACATGGCCCTCGCTGAATCTCCTTGGGACTCTGAATACTGATTTGTTCTCCAGTTCCCCGAACCCTTCAGTCTGGAGCTCTGTCATAAACTGCTACCAAACTGACTGAGGTCTGTCATATATTCCACTACTTTTTATAAGACTGATTCTTGGAATTTTTAGACCCCCTTGACAGACACTTTCTGAGCCACTGATCTGCTAGAATAAGATTGATTGGTTTTGAATCCTGGCTTTTCCAAGCTGGATGACCCATTTTTAATTGTTTTATAAAACTAGCTTCTCTCCGCCCTACTTTCTTACCTTTAAAATTTGAATAATAATTATTCTTACCTCAAAGAGTTGACACAAAGATTAAATAAGATTATCATGTAAAGTGCTTAAAACAGTTTGTATAAAACTACAATATTCAGTATGGGTAAGTTCCCTCATTATTAATGTTATTTTTGCTCAGGTGTTCAAAAGATGCTGAGAGATGGTACCCACCAGCAGCCTTGACATTATTCCTGGACCTCTATTTAGGGTATAGTCTCTGGGATTTAAATTCTGAGCACAAATTAGTATAGAGCCTATTCCTCTTGGGATTGGGAATATGGATTTATGTGTTCTTCCCGTATATGCTCCATTGTTGAAAATTGCAGTTTCCTCGGTTTCAAACATAAATTGTTTTTATAACATTTAGTATGAAAGCTGAGAAGGTAGTAGGGTATAGCCAGAGAATGAGGTATTGGAGTTAATATTTTCAAGATTATAGTAGTTTTTTTTTCCTTCAACTTCTTGTAAGAAATATTTGTTCTGTTTTCAGTCAGTATAATACCACTGCTTGTTCTTTTCATCAGGGCGGCTTTAGGGAGACTGGTACTATTCATTCATTTCTTTATTAGAATGCTGGTTATACAGATGTGTTCACTTTGTGACCATAAATTTATAGACTAGACGTTTATAGACAAGGTGATTTGCAATCGGTGTGTTTCCTGTGTATACAGTATGTTATACTTCATAAGAAAGCTTGAATGGAAGTACAGGCTGGTGTTCTTTCCACTGCAGTGCTGACTTTTCTGCTAGATTGGAAACTTTAAACACATCTACACATTCTTTTATAACTTGTGTTATTACATAAAATAGCTATTATCATGAATGTCGTAACCATAAGGATGCAACTGTTAAGAGGCGATATATTTAATTTGAATAAAACTTAGATTATCTTAGCTGAAAGTGTAACCATTCTCAAAATATAGCCATTATCTTTTGTTTACTTCTGAATGTGTAACAAAAGTGTTTGGTCTTGCATTTAGGGACAATTGCTTATTACTTATAGTTGTCACCTTATAGACTCAAATTTGCTCACCATTAGGAAAAAATATGATAAAACTGATTGTATAACTTATGTGTTATTATTCTATTTGACATTTAAACTAATTTGGAGACATATCCACCCTTTATATTGTTAATATAAATAAAGTAAATATGTAGCAATTTAAAAGAAAAATCTATTATGTAGTTCATTGCAAAATATCCAAAGTATGTTGTGAACTTTCAAGAAAGACAACATAAAAAACTTTACATATGGTACTCTATTATTTGAGTAAAAAATAGTGGAAAAGGAGAGAGAATACATATTTATTTTTTCTTAAATGTGCTTATAATATATCTGAAAGAAAACGTAAGAGAGTAACAAAAATGACTTTTTTTTTGTGGGATGGATGGGAACAGGAGAAACTGGGAACCAGGTAGAAACTAGACACGTAACAGTAAATATATTTATGATTCCTAATTATTGAAAATGATAAATAGACTGCCTATTCCGAATTAAATAAAAAACATACAAGTATATAATAAACCTCTTAAAATATGAATTATTTAGGTCTGGGGGGACTTTATCCTCAAGACTCATATCAAATCATAGACATACAGAGATGATACACACCTCCTAGAGGAATGACACTGCAAGCAAAGGAATCTAGCCCACTGGGGAGAAAAATTGAGGGGAGGAAGGAGGAATCTAAAAAAGATGCCAGACAGTTTCCAAAAGAGAATCTTGTTGCCCTTGCCTTGTAAGGTAGGTCTTGTTACAATAGCTGTGATGGCTGCCAACTTTGAGAAAAAACGAAAGTGTGTAATTTTCACAGACTTTTCCTTCACACTTGGGAGAATATATTATTCGTTTCTCCCAGAGTTCCAAGGAATAGATTTATGATTTTAAGTTATAGATAAAATGAGTCATGATTGAAAAGGCAATGTTTTATTTATTTATTTATTTTTCTCTTGAGACAAAGTCTCCCTCTGTCTCTCAGGTTGGAGTGCAGTGGTGTGATCTTAGCTCACTGCAACCTTAGCCTCCCAGCTTCAAGGGATTCTCCTGCCTCAGCCTCCCAAGTAGCTGGGATTATAGGTGCATGCCACCACACCCAGCTAATATTTCTATGTTTAATAGAAATATAATACATGTTTAATAGAAATTTGTTTAATATAAATATAAATATATGGATTCAAATATTTAAACTAGTTGATTAAAACAGTAGTAATTTATTTTTCTCTGAGAGAGAAATGATGGTTACCAACCCAGAAAAAGCTTAAATTTTCTTAAACATTTCTAAGCTTTTCTTTTTATTTATCTGCATCTTTCTGCCAAACAAATTTTAAGCAAAATAGCTGTCTTCGTACGTGCCAGCTGCTATGAGAAAATACCATAAACTGGTTAGAAACAGAAATTTCTCACAGTTTTGGAGGCTAGAAAGTCCACGACCAAGGCTCCTGCAGATTTGGTGTCTGGTTAAGGCCCATATTCTCATAGATGGCACCTTCTTTCTGTGTCCTCACACAGTGGAAGGGGAAGTCAGCTTTCTGGGGCTTGTTTTAGAAGGACGTGGCACCATTCATGAGGGGCTTTGGCCTCGCGGGCTAATCACCCAGAGAGGCCTGCATGCTCTATTACTGCAGGATCTTGGGGGTTAAGATTTCAACATGTGAATTTTGGGGGGACACAGGCATTCAGACTCTAGCAATACTGGACTTAAATACTGTAGAATTTTCTAATTGCATTAGGTTTTAACATAAACAGCTCTGCTATGAAACCAAGATTCTTAACATAGAAACTGTCAAAAATTTCTGTGTCTGATATTCACATTTTAAAACATTGTTTAAACATCTCATTTAAAACTTTACAACATATATGTTGTGTGTAGTGGGTATTTAATTTTGCCTTGTCTATGTAATACTCATATGAAGAAGACAAACATGAAAATAAACTAGTAAATTTTCTCTTCACATAGTGGAAAGTCAATTTGATTAGAAAATATATATATATTCAAGTTTAGCCTCTTCCAATTACCATCTATGCAATGACATGGGAGGACAGGGAAATTGATATGTCCAGGTCTTGGGTGCCTTATGGTTAAATGCAGATGATTTTATCTAATACACACAGGATAGTTAATGGAATCAAATACTAAAATTGTATAAAACATTTTTTTAGAAGTGCAATGTAAATTGTAATAATTTATAAAGTATTCACTTGCTTATGGTGTAGATAAAATAAATCTCTGCAATACTTTGCTGAGAATATTTTTCTGCAGAGAAAAATTATAGTAATAATGCAAATGAAAATATTGCTTTGCAATAAATACAAATAAAATTCCAACTTTCTAGAAGAACAAGACTTTAGTGTTGAAGTCACTATTATGAGTATCACTATTATATAACTGACAACTAACAATAATAAGTGGGCTATGGTTGGACCACACCAATTTTCAGTTTTTTAAAAATTTATTTATTATTATTAGCTTTAAGTTGTAGGGTACATGCATAACGTGCAGGTTTGTTACATGTATGTATACTTGTGCCATGTTGGTGTGCGACATAAACTCGTCATTTACATCAGGGTATAACTCCCAAAGCAATCCCTCCCCTCCCCACTCAGTAGGCCCCGGTGTGATGTTCCCCTTCCCACAGGTCCAAGTGATCTGTTGTTCAGTTCCCACCTATGGTGCTTGTCACGATTGTTGGTTTTCTGTTCTTGTGATAGTTTGCTAAGAATGATGGTTTTCAGCTGCATCCATGTCCCTACAAGGGACACAAACTCGGCATCCTTTTTATGGCTGCATGGTATTCCATGGTGTATATGTGCCACATTTTCTTAATCAGTCTGTCACTGATGATGGACATTTGAGTTGATTCAAGTCTTTTGCTATTGTGAATAGTGCTGTGGCAGCATACGTGTGCATGTGTCTTTATAGCGGCATGATTTATAATTCTTTGGGTATATACCCAGTAATGGATAGCTGGGTCATATGGTACATCTAGTTTTAGATCCTTGGGAATCGCCATACTGTTTTCCGCCAATGGTTGAACTGGTTACAGTCCGCAACAGTGTAAAAGATGTTCCTATTTCTCCACATCCTCCAGCACCTGTTGTTTTCCTGACTTTTTAATGATCGCCATTCTAACTGGTGTGAGATGTTCCTACATTAATGGTTTTGATTTGCATTTCTCTGATGGCCAGTGATGATGAGCATTTTTTTCATGTGTCTGTTGGCTGTATGAATGTCTTCTTTTGAAATGTCTGTTCATATCCTTTGCCCACTTTTTTGATGGGGTTGTTTGTTTTTCTTGTAAATTTGTTTCGGAGTTCTTTGTAGGTTCTGGATATTAGCCCTTTGTCAGATGAGTAGATTGCCAAAAAATTTTCTCCCATTCTGTGGGTTGCCTGTTCCTCATGGTAGTTTCTTTGCTGTGCAGAAGCTCTTTGGATTTAATGAGATCCCATTTGTATCAATTTTGGCTTTGCTGCTGTTGCTTTTGGTGTTTTGCACTGAACGTAAAGTCTTTGCCATGCCTATGTCCTGGATAATTTACTACTGAGTTTTTTCTTCTAGGATTTTATGGTATTGTACATATTGGAGTCTAACATTTAAGTCTCTAATCCATCTTGAATTAATTTTCATTATAAGGAGTAAGGAAAGGATCCAGTTTCAGCTTTCTATGGCTAGCCATTTCCCAGCACCATTTATTAAATGAGAATCCTTTCCCCATTTCTTGTTTTCCTCTCGGTTTTCGAGATAGATGACTTGGTGTGAACAGGAATCATTGTTTGAACCTATATCTACGACAATTTGCCAGTACCATGCTGTTTTTTAAGTTTGCGGTAGCTGGCGACACTGGTTTGAATGGGTGGCATTTGCTGACTGGGATTGTCTTGGAGATGCGGGCTCTTTTTGGTTCCATATGAACTTTAAAGCAGTTTTCAATTCATGAAGAAACTCATTGACGAAAACGATGGGATGGCATTGAATCTATAAATTACCTTGGGCAGTATGGCCATTTCACGATATTAATTCTTCCTATCCATGAGCATGGTATGTTGCTTCATTGTTTGTATCCTCTTTTATTTCACTGAGCAGTGGTTTGTAGTTCTCCTTGAAGAGGTCCTTTACATCCCTTGTCAGTTCTAGAGTATTTTATTCTCTTTAAGTAATTGTGAATAAGAGTTCATTCCTGGTTGCGGCGTGGGCAACGCTGCGGTGGCCAGGGGATCACGTTTGCAGGCGTATCGCCGGGCGTACTCGAAACAGGACGCGGTGACGGGGTTTCTCAAAATACGGCAAACCATCCCAGAGGACGGTTGGGAACGCGTAACCTTTAACCTGGACGCCTGCCGCCGGTTTTCTTTCTCTGCACTTTGGTGCTTCCAGCGAACCCGACACGCGGATGGGGCGGTTGGTTTTCAGGAATTTCCGCCAGATTTTGCGTGCCGATATGATATTAACATGGAGTTTATCATAAATAGCTCTTATGAGATTTTGAGTCACGTTCCATCAATACGAATTTATTAAGCGTTTTAACGCAAAGGAGCTATTGAATTTTGTCAAAAGCCTTTTCTGCATCATTGAATAATCATGTGGTTCTTGTCTTTAGTTCTGTTTATATGCTGCAGTTATGTTTATTGATTTGCGAATGTTGAACCAGTCTTGCATCCCAGGGATGAAGCCCACTTGATCATGGTGGGATAGCTTTTGATGTGTTGCTGAATCGGTTTGCCAGTATTTTATTGAGGATTTTTGTCGATGTTCATCAGGGATATTGGTCTAAGAGTCTCTTTTTATTGTGTCTCTGCCAGGCTTTGGTATCCAGGATGATGTTGGCCTCATAAAATGAGTTAGGGAGGATTCCCTCTTTTCTATTGATTGGAATAGTTTCAGAAGGAATGGTACCAACTCCTCATACACCTCTGGTAGGAATTGGCCTGTGAATCATCTGGTCCTGGACTTTGGTTGGTAGGCTATTAATTGTGCCTCAATTTCAGAACCTGCTATTGGTCTATTCAGGGATTCAACTTCTTCTGGTTTAGTCTTGGAAGAAATTAGTAAGTGTAAATTATCAAATTTCTTCTAGATTCTCGGTTTTATTTGGTGTGGGGTGTTTATAGTATTCTCTGATGGTAGAAAGTTTGTATTTCTGTGGAGATTAGGTGGTGATATCCCTTTATCGTTTTTAATTCACGATCTATTTGATTCTTCTCTCTTTTCTTCTTTATTAGTCTTGCTAGTGGTCTGTCAATTTTGTTGATCTTTTCAAAACCAACTCCTGGATTCATTGATTTTTTGGAGGGTTTTTAATGTCTCTTATCTCCTTCCAGTTCTGCTCTGATCTTAGTTATTTCTTGCCTTCTGCTAGCTTTGGAATGTGTTTGCTCTTGCTTCTCTAGTTCTTTTAATTACTTGTTGTTAGGTGTCAATTTTAGATCTTTCCTGCTTTCTCTTGTGGGCATTTAGTGCTATAAATTTCCCTCTACACACTGCTTTAAATGTGTCCCAATTCTGGTATGTTGTCTTTTGTTCTCATTTGGTTTCAAAAGAACATCTTTATTTCTGCCTTCATTTCATTATGTACCCAGTAGTCATTCAGGAGCAGGTTGTTCGGTTTACCCATAGTTGAGCGGTTTTGATTGAGTTTCTTAGTCCTGAGTTCTAGTTTGAGTTGCACTGTGGTCTGAGGGCAGTTTGTTATAATTTCTGTTCTTGTACATTTGCTGAGGTGCTTTACTTCCAATTACGTGGTCAATTTTAGGAGTAAGTACGATGTGGTGCTGAGAAGAATGTATATTCTGTTGGGGTGGAGAGTTCTATAGATGTCTATTAGGTCTGCTTGCTGCAGGGTCAGTTTCATTCCTGGATATCCTTGTTAACTTTCTGTCTCGTTGATCTGTCTAATGTTGACAATTGGGTGATCTCCCATTATTATTGTATGGGGGAGTCTAAGTCTCTTTGTAAGTCTCTAAGGACTTGCTTTATGAATCTAGGTGCTCCTGTATTGGTGCCTATATTTAGGATAGTTAGCTCTTCCTGTTGATTTGATCCCTTTACCATTATGTAATGGCCTTCTTTGTCTCTTTTGATGCTTTTGATGGTTTAAAAGTCTGTTTTATCAGAACTAGTATTGCAACCTACTTTTGTTCTCCAGCATTTGCTTGGTAAATCTTCCTCCATCCCTTTATTTTTAGCCTATATGTCTCTGCTTGTGAGATGGGTCTCCTGAATACAGCAGACTGGTGGGTCTTGACTCTTTATCAGGTTGCCAGTCTGTGTCTTTAATTTAGGAGCATTTGATCCATTTACATTTAAGGTTAATATACTGTTATGTGGGAACTTGGTCCTGCCGATATGATATTAACTGGTTATTTTGCTCGTTAGTTGATGCAGTTTCTTCCTAGCCTGGATGAGTCTTTACATTTTGGCATGTTTTTTTAATGGCTGGTACCGGTTGTTCCTTTCCATGTTGAGTGCTTCCTTCAGGGTCTTGCAGGCAGGCCTAGTGGTGCGTAAAATCTCTAAGCATTTGCTTATCTGTAAAAGTTTTATTTCTCCTTCACTTATGAAACTTAGTTTGGCTGGATGATATGAAATTCTGGACAGTTGCTTTTCTTTAAGAATGTTGAATATTGGCCCCACTCGTCTTCTGGCTGTAGAGTTTCTGCTGAGAGATCTGCTGTTGGTCTGATGGGCTTCCCTTTGTTAGGTAACCCGACCTTTCTCTCTGGCTGCCCAGAAGATTTTCCTTCATTTCAACTTTGGTGAATCTGGCAATTATGTGTCTTAGGTTGCTCTTCTCGAGGAGTATCATTGTGTCATTCTCTATATTTCGTTTGAATGTTGGCCTGCTACCCTACTGGGTTGGGGAAGTTCTCCTGGATGATATCCTGAAGAGTGTTTTCAACTTGGTTCCATTTTCCCCCTCACTTTCAGGCACCCCAATCGGGCAGCGGTGCGATGGCGGCTCCACTTTGGGGCTTTGTTCGTTTCTTTTTCTTCTTTTCTTTGGTTTCTCTTCTACTTCATTTCATTCATTTGATCCTCAATCGCTGATACTCTTTCTTCCAGTTGATCGAGTCCGTTACTGAAGCTTGTGCATTTGTCACCATTTTACCTGTATGCCCGTGGTTTTCATCTCTTCCGTTAGTTTATGACCTTCTCTGCATTAATTATCTGTATCAATTCATTTGGCATGGCGGGTTGCGGTTTTGCTGGTGATTTTCTTCTGAGAAATTTAGATGGACTGAAGCCTTCTTCTCATCTCGTCAAAGTCATTCTCGTCCAACTTTGATCCATTGCTGGCGAGCCTGCTTGGCGCTCCTTTGCCAGGGAGATCGCATCTTATTTTTAGATTTCCAGCTTTTCTGCCCTGCTTTTTCCCACATCTTTGTGGTTTTATCTGCCTCTGGTCTTTGATGATGGTGATCCTTGCTGATGGGGTTTTGTGTGGAGTGTCCTTCCTGTTTGATAGTTTTTCCTTCTAACAGTCAGGGACCCTCAGCTGTAGGTCTGTTGGAGATTGCTTGAGGTCACTCCAGACCCTGTTTGCCTGGGTATCAGCAGCAGAGGCTGCAGAGATAGAATATTTCTGACAGCAGAGAGTGTACCTGTCTGATTCTTGCTTTGAAGCTTCCTCTCAGGGTATTGCACCCCTGTAGAGTGTGGGAGTGTCAGACTGCCCCCTGAGGTGGGGATGTCTCCCAGTTATGGGGGTCAGGGACCCACTTGAGCAGGGAGTCTGTCCCTTCTCAGATCTCAACCTCCATGTTGGGAGATCACTGTCTCTCTTCAAAGCTGTCGAAGACAGAGTCGTTCGTCTGCAAGTTTCTGCTGCGTTTGTTATTGTTTACTGTGCCCTGTCCCCAGAGGTGGAGTCTACAGAGACAGGCGGGTTTCCCTTGAGCTGCTGTGAGCTCCGCAGTTGGAGCTTCCCAGCTTGTTTACCCTGCAAGCCTCAGCAATGGCGGGCGCCCTCCCCAGCACTTTGCACTTGCGGTAGATCACAGACTGCTGTGTGCCCAATGAAGGAGGCTCGTGGGTGTGGGACCCCTCCTGGCCAGGTGTGGGATATGATCTCCTGGTGTGCCTGTTTGTAAAGCTGCAGTATTGAGGGTGGGGAGTTATCCGATTTTCCAGGTGTTGTGTGTCTGGGAACCTGGCTAGGAAGGGATTCCCTTGCAGCAGCCCAGGTGAGGCAATGCCTCGCCCTGCTTCAGCTCTCACTGGTCGGGCTGCAGCAGCTGACCAGCACTGATCGTCCGGCACTCCCCAGTGAGATGAACCCAGTACCTCAGTTGAAAATGCAGAAATCACCGGTCTTCTGTGTTGCTCGCGCTGGGAGTTGGAGACTGGAGCTGTTCCTATTCGGCCATCTTGCTCCGCCCCCAATTTTTCAGTTTTTTATCTTTTAAATGGATGGGAACCATCCTAGTCATCTATGTGGTACTGCCATTTGTTCACTGTTTTTAAAAACTATTGACATTAATCTAAGATTGACTTTCCTGAAGTCCTCGTACGTACTACATCAGTATTTCACACTAAAAATTAATTAATTTGATAGCTTACTCATTGCTGCCAATGGTTTAATTTTTTAAGCTACTGGGGTCACACACAAAAGAGTGTGGATGTTGCAACATGAGACAGTAGAATGATAGAGAGTTTCAAATTTCTGGACAAGTAGTCATTAGGCCATGTCTATGTACTAATAAACTTCTCATGTAAATCGCGTTCTCTGTCATGTTTTTTTTTTTTCTTAATGTACATCTATAAGTGACAAAATGGTGAATAAATAAACCCACAGATGGTTTTATCTTAATGGCTGCATCATGGGATGCATCGTTAGTTTCATGTCTGTGCTACGCAAGGAACACTGGCTTTACTGCGGGCATCTGGCTGGCAGTTCCTCGGGGGTTTGTCACACACATAATCCAAGCATCCCAGCTGTGTTTTCAGTTCTCTGCTGTATAATCTGGCATGGAAAGATGCTCTTGGGCCAGCCTGATCCTTTAGGCAATTCTGTGAGCAGCTAGAAGAGAACTTATACATCCCAAAACTCTGTTATCTGCCGTGACTCCCTTCTTTCATTTAGATTGATTTATCAACAATTTTCTCTTTTTTGTTTTGATTCGTGATCTTTAGAATTATTGTAAAACAGAAGAGGCTTCATCTTAACTAAAAGTGTTGACATAATGAGATAAAATATATAGTGGAATAATACTTAAATAATGAGATCTCTACTCAATTCAATCGCAAGTTTTTCTTTTTGTATTTTACCTCACCAAATTAACATAGCAGCTAGTGTGCAGTTTTTATCAATGCCTTCCTAATTTACCATACAAAGACAAATCCTCTCAGATTAAATGTCTATAAAGTGTGTCTGGGAGAATGCTTAGGTTGAACTCATGAGATCAATAATTTATTTATGAATCTTCTGTAGCTTCTTGGATGTTGTAGGGACATATAGTAAAAACAACAGACGACAGCAAAAATATGCCTTTGCAATATGATGGAGCATATAAAATATATAAAAATGGAAGAAAGTATAAAGAGGGTAGTATCAGATGAAATCAGGTGAAATATGACTTTTGCCTTCTCATACGTGCAGAGTGCTGATTTGATGCTCATGAACTTGTGTATTAGTAAGATTTTCTGTGACAATTTTGAATAGCAAACAACGTGCAAAACTTCAATGGCTTACATCAAAAAGTTTTCATTTCTTATTCACAGGTCTGCAGGATGGCAGAGGCATCTCTTCTCCAGGCCCTGTGTGCATTAGGTGTGTTCAATATATCTGGCATTCTGAGATCCAGATGAAGAAACACTGGCATATTTTTCTCATGGCAGAAGGGAATAAATAAGAGACCAAATCAAAATGTGTAAGCATGCATATATATAGCTGCTGTGTGAAAAAAAAAGTGTATGCCATATCCTATCTCATTCCCTTGGTCAAAACTAATCACATAATCAAGCCAGTATCAATGGGATGGATGCTCATAATCCATAACATAATGGATGTTAGGGTGAGGAGAATGGATATTTGTGGAATAATAATACAATCTACCCAGAATTTGATTTCTGGACAATAAATATTAACTTCTTTTTCTCTGCCTACAGAATGTATTCACCCCTACTCCAAAGAACACGTTCCCCCCCCCACAGTTGTACACTTTTACAGCATCAGACTTAAGTCTTAAATCTTGTGATAATCTCTACATCATGTTTTCTCTTCAGTCCCAGCATTCAATCATGGAACACGAAAGGATAATCTTTATAAAGAAGAAGTTTCCTAGTCACCTGTATTTAGCCCTAAAGCCAATACCATGAATTTTAGATTTTCTTTCAAGCAGCGACTTGACTGTCAAATCAATTAAGTGGGGAATTACACTCCTCCCAAAGAAGGTGTGAGGAAAAAGTAAATTTTTTTGAGCAGTAATACAATGTACCTCAAATGATTAAGTAGGTTGTAGTTGTGGAATTCAGGGGAAAAAAGTCTCTATACTTACCCTGAGAAAGCTATTACCTTTAAAATGGTCTCGTTTCCTTTGATAATTTTCTCAATGCCATTCACGGTCCTGTTAGTCCTGGCTCCACATAAAGTTTGCTTTGCTAAAAAATTCCTTGCTGAAAAGAGCTGGGAAGATCTGGAACCAAATTATATAAATCATTTGAATTGTAGGACACAGATAGTTATTCTTTTATTACATAGAAGACATAGAAGAGATGATTTTCAATGAAGCAATCATGCAAGATTCAGGATTACATTCAGAATCACAAAATTAGCATTATTAGGTACTTGTTGTGAAATTGTGATTTTTAAATTAAATATTCTTACGTTTCTGTGATTAGTAAGAAGGGGAAAGAGGAATAAAAACCAAAAAGAATGTCAACTATTGAGAGTTATGATTACTTGGATTTTGTTATTTGTGATGCTTGTTGACACCGTATAATATGGTTTCATAATTTTTTATGGAATAGTAGAAACAAAGCAAAGGAAATATGAATGCAAAGAAGAACTTAACAGAAAATTTATGTCTAGTGGCATTTCATAAATATAAAGCTTGTTTAAAGAGGATTGTCTGGAGTCCAAAGGTGGGCTAATATGTCTCTTAATAGCAGCATTACATGTTAAAATACCAATCAAAAGGTAAAATGTATGACTATGAATCACTAAGCAATCATAGTTATAATGCTTTTGGCATAATTTTTGTCATTATAGACTAAAATTATTTTTATGCTAATGACTTTCTCAAAAGATGATTATAAAAGAAGTAAATATAAACTGCTAGAAATACAAATGCTTTTCTATTTTATGATTTTTTTTTCTTTCATTCGTACTTAGATGATTTTCATTTATCCCTGCACAGGTGTTTCAACCTTTATAATGGATTTGATTCAATTCAACCAATATTTATGTAACCCCGACCATGGAAGGAACACCTTAAGGACAAAAGCAGCCTTTTAATTTAGTGATACTATAGTCCACTGGGGAGAATACAGGCATTTTAGCTTGCTTTTGAAGAAACCATCTTACTAATCTTCTAAGTTGAAGAAAGAACTAATCAATGTTATAATAAAGTAGTAGTATTCCAATAAAGATTTTGACAAGGTAAATTTCAGCTCCTTTCCCTGCCAGCCTACTAAAATGCTAAAATGCTCAGGGTTTTGGATCCAACATCATGAAATGACACTGCTCAGAGAGTGTCCTGTGGTAGCCTATTTATTTTATAACCTATTCAGCAGAAATTGTTTCCGTGGTTGCCAGCCACTGTGCATGTGCTAACTCTGTGACTTGGCACAGCAGTGCTTCCATTTGACTTAATTTAAACATGCCTCTTTTCCAACTATCACTTCCATTAAAGCCTCAAGCCTTTCCGAAAATGGGGCTGGACAGAGCATCGAACTGGCCATTCAAATATCCAGGTTGTAGTTCAGGGTTCATGACTGTGTGGCTTGCCTTGCATTGTTTTTTAACCTATTGAAAAGAGTATCGATACATCTCTTTTCAAGGTTCTTTCACCATTTTTTCATCCACTCTGTATCACTTCCCTTCTTCAGTCTCTACTGTAAAGTGCAAAAGTCATCCAGCTTCAGAGTCTTTTCATCTGTCCTTACTTTTCCCTCTGTTTGCTCCTCAGGCCTTTACCAAAGTGCCTGGTTAGGTGTTCTGAGGATGGCAGAGACTAGTCCTACTGTGCTCTGTGTGGGGTTCTGGATAAGGGCTTCCTAAGACTGTCTTTGTGGTCCTGGGTAGTTACCACTGGAGAAACTTGTATATAGTTTTATGTAATAAAATGATGGGGAGGGCTAGCCACACTATAACACAGTTCTAGTGATCCTGCCTTAGTTTCACTGGAACACTCCAGGCCTGGTCTATGTGGAAATTTAGCTCAGAGAGAAGAGCACTGTTGAACTTGATATTTGGCAAACTTCCATCAGACACATGCTGTCTTCAACATTTCTACCATTAATTCTTTACTTAGCATTTGTTCAATTTGTTGACTATAAGTTCTATTATTTACTAATAGTTTTGCTTTAACATGATATAAATTATTCACTATTTTATTGTCTTATTCAAGCAGTAATATTTATAAAATCATTGTTTTCAATGTGCTAATTATACTGATTTCTTAATATATGTAAAATAAATATATAACTATTTATCTTATTCCATTTGGCTATTATAACAAAAATATCATAATCTGGGTCACTGAATGACAGAAATTTATTTCTCACAGTTCTGGAGGCAGGGAAGTCCAATCAAGAGGCTGAAAGATTTAGTGTCTAGTGAGGGCCTTTTCCTCATATGTGGCACCTTCTGACTGTGTCTCCACATGGTGGAAGGAATGAACAAATGCCTCTTTAACAAGGGCACTAATCCCATTCATGAGAGGGGAGCCCCCTGCCCTAATCATCTTCCAAAGTCCCCACCTCTTAATACCCACAATATTGTGGATTCGGTTTCAACATGTAAGTTTTGTGGGGAACAAACATTCAGACCATAGCAGTATTAAATTTTTAAAAATCTATATCTAACCTTAAACCACCTCAGTCACCTTTGGGAAACATTGGTTTAGTCTTGGTGATATTTGACTGTGTGCTGGCTGGAGAATTAGGTGTCTGAAGGAGGAAATAATAATGGTTAGTGGAGTCTCCAGTCTTACCAGTTCTGTAACACAGCAGGATAAATTATGTTTTTATGCTTTACATTATTTTAAAAATGTTTTGGACAAATTATAATAGTAAAAATAATTATGGGGTCCATATAATTATAATGGTCCATATAATTTTGGGGCCCACATGATGTTATGAGATTATATATATATATATGACCTATCTATCCATATATATATACACATACAGTGTGGAATGAGTGAATCAAGCTAATTAACATATCAATAACCTTAAATACTTATAATTTATTCCTCCTAAGTGCAACTTTGTACCTTTTGACCAACATCTTCCCATTGCTTCCACTCTTCCGCCTCTGATAACCACTGTTCTGCTTTCTGCTTCTATGAGATGGATTGCTTTAGATTCCACATAGAAGTGAGAACATATGGTTTTTGTCTTTCTGTGCCTGGCTTAATTCACTTATCATAAAGAAAGGCACATTCTTGAGAGGTGGTTTGACATTGTGTTTAAGAACACAGATGCTAGAGCCAGACTGCCTGGGCTGAAATACCAGCTGTCCACCCTTTTGCTGCATGTATGACCTTGGGCAAGGTACTTAACATCCTGGTGCTGCAGTTTCCTTATCTTTAAAACTGGGGACAGCTGTAATGTCATAAAACATTCATGAGGATGAAATGAGTTAATATATTAAATCTTTCAAAACAGCGCTGGATACATGGTAACCATTAATTGCCGTTATTATTGTTATAGTTATTCTCCTACGAGCAAGAAAGCCAAATTAAGTCCCAGGGTTTTCGATAACATTATCCAGTGTGAAGACCTAAGTTTAGCTTTAACAGTTCAGCTTTCATTTTACTAAAACACCAGAGCCGATATTTGGGGCCTTTTTTAAAAAAATAAGATCATTTGGACTTATTTCATAATGGTTAGGCTGCTGCTGGTAAGACTTTATTCATTCCCTTTTCTTCTCCTCTAAAGAGCCAATGAAAAGATTTCATATTTGAAATTTTCTCATTTAATACTTTACAGTGTGACTTACAACAATAAATATAATCAAGGTTTAAAAGTTTAAACCAATAAAATACTGTCTATACTCCAACCATAACTTTTTAAAACATACAATGCCGAATGCATAATATTTTAATTTTTTGGTGACACATTGAAGAATGATATTCCAGATTATATTATTCACACAATGAATCAATAGAGCATTAACTTGTTTAAATGCTGGAATAAAGAAAGAACATTTACCATGTCCAAGGCTTTTTGGTTAATTGTGCACATTAATATAAGTGCAATAAAACAAATCATACCTTATTATTTTAACCTTAAAGACAATAAATACTACTTGGTGTGAAAACAAATATGTTCTCTCGTTCGAACGCTCTCCTTTTACCCCGTGACTGCCATCAGAGTTCCCTCCGTGAGTGGAAAGCGATGTTTGCCACATGATTGTAGCCTATTCCCCACAGAGCGTTACTTGCTGAGGCAGGAACTCTCTTGGAAGGTTATCAGGTGACTTCCTTAGGTGTGCCGGAAATGGAAGCAGAGTGTGGACTATTTCTTGTCCTCTACTGGTCCTGAAGCCTCAAAATGGCACAGCTGGTGTTTAAGCCGGAAAGAAACACCTGTTTCTCTCTGGTACATGTTTTTTTGCCTGCCTTTTCAGTCCTCTTGAAAGCTTTCATTATGCATATTTTGAGTGTATGCTAAGATCTCTTATGGGTAACTCATGAAAGAAGTGGTTCTTTGTAACATTTACGCAATATCTGGTGTAAAAGAGGATAATGCAACTAAAAGGGGATGCAGACAACAATCCATTCCTTTACCTTTAATTACGAGAAGTGGTCCCATATGGCTGCCGATGTATGGGCACAAAGTGAGTTATCTACACATGTCACTGGAAAATAAGAAGAGGGTAGAACAAGCCGGGCACGGTGGCTCACGCCTGTAATCCCAGCACTTTGGGAGGCCGAGGCGGGCGGATCACAAGGTCAGGAGATTGAGACCATCCTGGCTAACATGGTGAAACCCCGTCTTTACTAAAAACACAAAAAATTAGCCGGGCGTGGTGGCGGCGCCTGTAGTCCCAGCTACTCGGGAGGCTGAGGCAGGAGAATGGCGGGAACCCGGGGGGCGGAGCTTGCAGTGAGCCGAGATCGCGCCACTGCACTCCAGCCTGGGCGACAGCGCGAGGCTCTGCCTCAAAAAAAAAAAAAAAAAAAAAGAGGTAGAACAAAACTTCTGCAGTGAAGGCTCTGCAAAGAAACTTTATTAAATAAAATAGACAACTTTGGTGTTAAGTTGGAAAATGATGTACCAGACATGGTCCTTGTTCTGGGTGAACTTACCTTCTTGTTGAAAAGGCAAAATAAGTACATGTGAGCAGCTAAGTAATTTGAAAAATTAAATAGTATGAACAGTTCCAGAAGGTAGATTTTATTCAAGTACTAAATGAATAAGTTTTATCCATCTGGAAAAGGAAAGAAAGAAAGTGGCCTGATGTGGCTTATTTGAGAAAAGAAGAGAGAGTTTTAGGAGACTAATAACATAAGAGCCAGGCATTGCAAAGGTGGAGAAAATTATAGAGGCGCCCAGTGTGGTAAGAAAACATAAGACAGTCACTCGGTGGTGCTGGCTGATTTATGAAAGCAGGTTGCAGACATGAAGTACAGAAGATAAAGAAGGTCAGAATTTGAAGGGCCACAAATGAGGGACAAAGAAGTGCAACATTTGTTCTGTAGTCCAGAGTGTAATTAAAAGCTTTAGAGCAGAAGAATATGTAAAAGCCTGAGCATGTTTTTTTAATAGGACCTTCTGATGGTCACATTAAGCATTTTTTTCTAATTTTGCACTAGATTTTCTGCAAGTATATTCCTATTAATATCGGAAGAAAATTTTAAAAATTAGAATACTGAATATATGATAAATCTATATTTTAGACAAAACAATATGTTGATTATGAAGATTGTCTGTACTGGGCTGGAAGAGACTAAACCTAAACCCCAGTTAACCCTTTGGATTGGCTACAGGCATATCTGCAATGAAGTAATTCCTGTTATTGTCTATAAAATTTAAGGGTTATTTTGTTATAAAAGAGTTAAGAAGTAGTAGTCACCAAGGATAATATGATCATATAATTTCTTATAAAATAGAAGAATCTGTCACACATGCAGCCAACTGAATGCATTCCACTTATAATAAATTACGTGTTCCAAACAGGTTTTCTACTAAAACTTATTGAAAATAGCATTTGGTTGCTATGACAACCTAGAATAGCAATTGGAAACCAGAACACTAAAGGTGAGACAGAAAAGACAGACAAATATTTAGCTAAATTGTATTCCTTTTTAATTCTTATAAATCCAGGGAGGAATGGAAACTTTTATCATGTTCAAAAATGAATAGTTTTCTACCTTCACGTCATATAGATTTAGAATGTCCAGTGTATTTACATCTGTTGGTTATTAAGTAAGATGAATCAATTGTCCTCCATTTTTTTGTTTGTTTGTTTGTTTTTGGAATCTCAGAAGTCTTTTCATCTATGAGCTTTGCATTAGTACATTCTCATGCTGCTATAAAGAACTGCCCAGGACTGGGTAATTTATAAGCAAAAGAGGTTTATTGATTCACAGCTCCATATGGCTGAGAAGGCCTCAGGAAACTTACAATCATGGAAAAAGGAGAAACAAACATGTCCTTTTTCACAGGGCAGCCAAAAGAGAAGCATGAAAGCCGAGTGAAGTGGGAAGCACCTTATAAAACCATTAGAACTTGTGAGAACTTACTTACTATCATGAACTATCATGAGACTAGCGTGGGGGAAAACCGCCTCCACGATTCAATTATCTCCCACAGGGTCCTTTCCACAACACATGGGGATTATGGGAACTACAATTCAATATGAGACTTGGGTGGGGACACAGCCAAACCACGTCTATCAAGCTTTGATTACTTTTTCTAGCTTTTGAGCATTTAGACCCTTAGCTCAGGATATTATAGCTATTTATTGATTGAAACTCTGAGTTTCAGAGTGTGTTTTATGAATCCTAAGAGTTTCACAAAATATCTCTAAGGTTTCTTTGGAAGGAAGTCTGGTTATATGGCCACTGGACTCCAGTGTTTTCTGTGTCTTTTAGGTTTTGAGACCTCAATACCACACTAGAAATTATAATGGTACAGCTCAGAAAGTGAGCAGGCAGTTTCATAATTCAAAAACTTTTGTGCAATTTGATTAAAAATTTGTAAAATATTTTAAATCCCAACAATTTTGACATGAATTTCAGGTAACCACTTGAACAACAAATGACGGAGTTTCTTCTTCTTCATTAAGACATCCTCAATGAAAATGTACTTATATTAAGATTCAGATAGATAAAATTTTATTTCGCATTATAATTTGTGGTCTTTTTAAAAATCTTAAAAGTCAAAAAATCAATTATTTGTTCCTAGTATGCAAGACACTGTTAGGCATTGAGGATACAGAATATTTTACAGTATAGTTTTTTTCCTATAGGAGACTGGTGTGTCCACATAAGGAGGCATAATTTATACAGCTAACTATTGGAGAAGAAATATGCTGTGAATTTTAAAAATCAGAGCAAGAAAATAATTATTTTTGTGGAAATTAAAAAATAAGCTTCATGTAGGATGTGAAAATCAACCACATGTTAAATATCAGGGTATGAACTGCGCCGTTCTGGGCAAATTAGTACTTTGTCAGGCAACACAAGATGTGTGGTTACCATATTATTGGAAGATGTTACCGGTGGGAGCATGTAGCAGTGTGGAAGTAGAAAAGCAAAATTTAGACTATCTATCTAGGAATATATATCTGAACTTTGCATTTATCTCCACTCTCTCAGAAAAAATTATGTATAGCTAAAGTAAGGGCTGCTTAGTGACTTCTGCAGAATAGGAAGGAAACATTAACCTAAGATTCTAGAATGCAAGGTACATGGATTACTCTTGAAAACCTCCCCTTTGCAAGCCTGACATCCTTGAGTGTTAGCAAAGGAAAGGAAGGTATTGGGGGCCTTTTCAGAATTGCCAAAGCCTTCTTTCATCTCCTTCACAGGATTAAGGAAGTGTGGAAGAAAGGAGAATATTCTTCCTGTGTTGGTTGCAGTTCTTATTATACACCCCTTTTCTCTCCCACCCTTGTCACTCTAGATAATGGAAAAGGAAAGGGGAAAAAATCTCTAAAACCTGGATGCAGGTGAAGATTAAAAAACATTAATTCAGAGATTCAGTTTTGGATAAATATTTACCAAATACATAGCAAGTATTCTCCACCTACTGTTTGTTAATTAAAATTAACCCAAATTTCCCACCTACTGTTTACTTATTGAATAAACATAAAAATTTCCCACATACTGTTTATTTACAGTAGGTGGAGAATAAAACCACCTACTGGTGGAGAATAAACTAGCTCAGAGCTTACAACCTAGTAGAGACGGACAAACATTAAATAAGTACGCCCACAGTTTTAACAGAATAAGTACAATACGTGCTCAATGAATGTTTGTTAAATTATAGATGCAGTCATAGAAAAAACTGGGGGAGGATAAGCAGAGGTGGACTTAGATTATTAGTCAGGGAAAGCCTTTCTGCAGATTGAGGCAAGGAGAGAAAGACAGTATCTTCACTTCCTTGATGATTGTCCCAAAGCTTCTCAGCACTCTGAACTACTGACTTGGGTTAGAGAAAACCAATACAGAGTCTGGAATAGACACCAGAGTTCTAGTGGTCCTTAACATGTTAGAATAAACCATGTAGACTGATGCGCATATTAGTCCATTTTCATGCTGCTGATAAAGACATACCCGAGACTGGGAAGAAAAAGAGGTTTCATTGGACTTACAGTTCCACAAGGCTGGGGAGGCCTCAGAATCATGGCGGGAGGTGAAAGGCACTTCTTACATGGTGGTGGCAAGAGATAATGAGAAAGATGCAAAACAGGAAACCCCTGATAAATCTGATAAAACCATCAGATCTTGTGAGACTCATTCACTACCATGAGGACAGTATGGGGAAACCGCTCTCAGGATTCAAGTTCTCTCCCAGTGGGTCCCTCCCATAACATGTGGGAATTATGGTAGTACAATTCAAGATAAGATTTCGGTGGGGACACAGAGCCAAACCATACCAATGTGATTATGTGAAAGTTCAGGGAGGGATTGCTGTGGATGGGTGGTGGAATTGATTAGAGTATTAAGACTGTAGGTCTAGCTTTATCCTCCATTTTATTCCCAATAAGTAATATTTTTTCCAGAAGTCTTTACAGTAACAAGTAAATGAGTCTCAGCACAGATGGGCCTGAGTCCACTATGATTATCCTAGTCTTGTAAGAAGAAATATATATGTATATTTGTAATTGTCACATTATTCAACATCATAAGTATTTAAACAACAAAAACATTATTTCTGATTTTTTAGTGCCAGATTAAATGACTCTTACCTATTTGAGAAGACAGGAGGTACATTACTAAGGTATTCATGATGACTTCGTAGCTCTCTGATGTTCTTTAACACTCTTGAAGATTAAGGCTACCTTACGAATTTTTGTGTCCATTCTTTGGAGAGAAATATTATAGTATCAATTTCTTACTGTAACATGCTCAGTTAATTTTTTTTTCTGTTGTAAAGGATCAAGTAATAGAAATAGAGTTACTTTTGTTATGTTTTTCCCTTTCTGTTCAGGTTTATTTTATAGGAGTTTCTTTGGAATGTAGTATATTTATACCTTATTGCAGACAAATAATAACTTTTCCTTTTAGAAAGGTAATCTAGAGGATAAAGAAACTTTTATGGATGCTGATATCTATGACTTATCTGACAGAGTATTCCTTATTATTTCCAAAATTTCCGTATTGCTGTCCTGCATTATACACATGCATTTGGCATGTGAGCTATTTACGCTTAGAAACAATGTATGAAAGAGCAGCAGAGTGACAGATGTACCTCCAGAAGGATATTTAAATTGATTTTTTTAATAAACCTTTGTTTTTTCCCTCAAATTCCCTCTAACTTTGTATGTCATCTCACATAATATAGTTTATTACTATTATGGCTGGCTTTGGCACCATTGTTTCCTAGTCATTTGATATATTTGGAGAAACATTTAATATTTATGAATGCCACAAAGGAATATTTTACATTTTTTAGGTCTTTAGCTATTCCTTTCCTTTGCACTCTTTCCCTTTTAGTAAAATGAAACACTTTTATAGAAAGTATCTTGCTTTGTCAAATATTCATTTACAGCTTTGTGGTCTCTTAGTTGGATTATCTTTTACTCAACTTGGCCCTCAATTTTATTTTGCTTTATTTGGATTTTTCATTTTTGTGGCATCTGTGATATGTTGATTTATTACTCAAAGGACCATAGAAAATTTTCAGGACTCCCATTTTCTGGATAATTTGGAAATTAAATGAGGATATAGTCACTTATTATAAATCAAACCATTGTCATTTTTATAGGAAAAATAGAAGAGAACGAGAAAGGGAGGGAGGAAGGGAAGAAATAAAAAGAGATGAAGATGTTAAGTTTTTTACTTTAGTGAAATAAATTGTAAAGCTGAAAAGGACTGTAGAAATTATCTAGCATAGCGATTTCCAACTTCTTTGAGTATGAAGCCCTATTTTTAACATATGTATTTTTTTCAGACCTCGCATAATAGCAATTGTTCTTTTGGTAAATATTGATCAGAATATATGGGAAAGGATTTATAAATAAAGTGACGTTTTACAATTAAATTTACATTTCATTAGAACCATAACATCTATGTATATTTGGAAAATTAGTGCAAATATACAAATAACATGACATTCTGGCTGGGGGGAAAAAAGATTAACATTTGGAAAGTTTATGAAATAACAGTATTTCTGCAATAGAATCTCATTCAGTCAGGAAACACAGAACTTCTTCAATTTATTCTTTTTTTATTTATAAA
This sequence comes from Papio anubis, assembly GCF_008728515.1. Lineage (NCBI taxonomy): Eukaryota > Metazoa > Chordata > Mammalia > Primates > Cercopithecidae > Papio > Papio anubis. Next base: position 153,289,982 of record NC_044979.1, read on the forward strand.
GGGAAAACCAAACAGATGAGGAAAGTTGCCCAAGATCAGATTAATGGAAAATTTAGATTAATGTTTCTGCTAGCCAAATAATTTTACCATAATACAATATCACCCCCAATAAGGAATTAGTCAATTATGTATCTAATAACTCAGATCAAACCCTTGAGGCAAGGGTGACTTTAGCTTACACAGTTTTTGTTTGATTATCTCAATTTGGTTTGGTTGTATTAACGTATATTAAGACCAGATTTAGTAATTAAGCTGTGATTAGAATAAAAAGTATTGACTTATACTAGATTGCCAGCAACAGAAACAGATTTCATTGCTTTCAATTAATAAAGAAGCATTACAAAGAAATTTTAATTTACTGAGTTGATGGTTAAACATGCACATATGTTTATATGATTCTTTAGATCTGATAGGATATATTCCTAGTAATGGAGTTCTATAAATATTTTTAATTCATCACCTGAATGATCAGACCATGCAACAGAATAGTTACGAAAATTTAACTTCAAGTTATACAAAATCATGTATAATTCTTTATTATATTTCTGATATCGTTATGAACAATGAAATTCCCCTAGATAGCTCTGCAAAAACTGCCTTCTGGGATTATGGGGAAGGTGGAACTGGCTCCTGAATGAGGTAGGTCATGTATTCTACCACATACACATGTTTTGAAAAGAACAAGTAAATCTCAGGGGAATTTGACCAACTGCTTATCCTTACATTTAAGCCAGTTACACACCCACACAGATGCCAAGATGTCATCTCTAAAATACTGGGAGGGAAAACCTTGGATTCAATGCTCTCTTACTGGAAGTGATAACCAAACATTACTCAGAAAAAAAAAAAAAGAAAAACTTTCTGCTTATTGCCGAAGTGGTTATGTAGTAATGATTTTACTTTTAAACTTTCAAATATTTATTTTTCTATGTCCTGGCAATACTATTGATAGTGCTCAGGAGAATCGTTGACTGTCATTAAATAAAGTGTGATAGAATAAATAATGTTGGTTGGTTAATGTTGGAATCTGAAAACATCTCAAATTTATTAATGTAAAGTTGTAATAATTTTAAACATTATAACAAATGTCCTTTGAAGATCATATTTGTCACTTTTCAATCTGGAGCACAAATGAATGAAGCCTTCTGTGACTTAGGCTGAAGCCACTGTATTGAGTTGCCCAAGTGAAGAGCCACTGAGTGCAGATCAGTGGCTGGAATTTAGGCTGTCTTTCCTTGAGACGTATTAATGGGCACATGAAGCAGATGCTCACTGGGAATTGCAGACATTTGAAACTGAGTGGGGAGAGTGAAGGAGTTCATGGTATATTGGGGATATTATATAGATTCCATAGTATACTCTTAAGAGTCCTGATATCACTTTTGAAAATGTTGGATTCCAAATATTGTTTCTCTATTAATGTTTCAGAACCTCTGGAGATTCAGTGATCGACTTATTCCTGAGATTCCTTTGTGGCCAGTTTTACTGAGATCATCTTTGTATTTGGGGGCTTGAAGAGAGTGATGCATTTCAGGTGTTGAATAGAGGCTGAGCTCCTTAGCCTAATCAGTTTGAAGTTCTCATTTGAACCTTTTTTTTTTTTTTTTTTTTCAAGTGGACAAAGACCGTTAACCTGTGGGGGACTTTTCTCCTGACTGCCAGTCATATGATCTTGTTTGGTATCAGCTGACCTGGGGCCCAGCTGCAGACATACACAATTCCTCACATAACCCTAAAGTCTCTTCTCTTGCTTGCCCTAGAAAGAACCCCTAATTTTGGGATCGATTTGGAAACAATTCTTAAACTTCTGATTTTGTTTGGTTAATTTGGAACTAAAATATGTCATCGGAAAACCATGTGTCTCCTATGACACCTTACGCATATCCACAAGAGGGAAAATTTAAAATCCCTTGTTAATAAAATTATTGAATATTTTGTTGCTTTCCCCCAACTCCCAATAACCTTGTAACATTTTTCCAAAATACAATTTTGTTGAAAAATTTCAATTTATAGCCCCTATTATACTGTATGGGAAAAAAAAAAAAAAAGAAACCAAGAGAGATTTCCACCAGGGCTCTCCAAAGAGCCTGTCTATGTCTAGTACCACTCACATTTTATGTTTACGACAACTCAAACTCTGATCTCCGAACTTAGTGATGACCCATCCAGATGTTTTGAAGTGACGGAGACACAAACAAAAAAAAGCTGTTCTTGTCAACCAGGCCCCTTAAAAACATTAATCTAAAAAGAACCTGTAATAATTTATTTTCCTGATGTGTCAAACAACATCCAGAATAACTGCTGAACAGCCTTAGTTAATGAATGTGGCCAACTTAAACTGATATAATTCTAGCCTACAGATAAGAAACTGTATGTTAGGGAGTCTGTGCAACCACATTGAGGATACAGTTATTATTATAGTTATATATTATATATAAGCTATATATAAATAATATTATCTATAACTATATAATATTATAGTTATATATTATATATAACCTTGTATTAATAAGCTATAACTATTACTATAGTTATATATATAGTTATATATTATATGTAACTATAAAAAATATATATTATATATTTTTTCTGAGTAATGTTTGGTTATCACTTCCAGTAAGAGAAGTGATATATATGTAATATATATAATTATAGTATATATATTTATATATAAATATATATAATATTTGTATATATTATATACTATATATTTTTATATATAAATATATATACCATTTGTATATATTATATACTATATATATTTATATATAAATATATAGTGTATAATATATACAATAAATATATACAATATATTTATATATGTATATAATATATACAATATATACTATATATAAATATAGTATATAATATATACTATATATAAATATAGTATATAATATATACTATATATAAATATAGTATATATTATATACTTATATATAATTATATATACAATATAGTATAAGTATTTATATATATTTATATAGTATATGGAATATATACAATATATACTCATACCTCATACTATATATATTATATATATGCATCTCACTCTCTTACTGTGATAAATCCAAAACATTACTCCAGAAAAAATAAAGAAAACCTTTCTGCCATTGCCAAGTGGCTATCCAGGCAATGATTTTACTTTCAAAACTCTCTCTCAAAATATTTCCATTTTCATGTCCTGGCAATACTACTGATGGTATCACACTATTGGATAGTGGTACAGCGGGATAGGAATAGATGCATGGAAGTATATATATGGCCAAAGGCCAAGTTATATAATATTATATAATATATTATTAGACTTCCTGAATTACTAATACCATGAAGATCCTTCCTGACAAAAAGTGGCTTCATTCTTGCTAGCTTTTTAGGCATGAGAGACATTTGGGCCTACTGATATGTAGGAATCTATATCTAGTGCTTATGTTGTAATGTACTGAGATTCTTTCCCAAAGAGGGACCTGTTTACAGTAGCTCTGGACTGCATGAGTAACTGAGAGTAGGGTGGCATGAAAGGGGAAAGGAGATCCCCTTCAGAATCCTAGCTCTACAGGTATTTGGAGAAGCCATGGAGATCACCACCATCAACCTTTTCTGCAGCTAGAGAATTCCTGCAAACATGCCTCCAGATGAATGTCTCATCTTCTATGCTAGCCATGACACTTGATTCGCCCTTCCATTACAGCATTTATACACAGAATTATTATTTTATTTCTTTCTCTGCACTGAACTGTGAGCCCCTGGAAGACAGCTCTCCTACCATGGCTATGCCCGGTGATACTCTTTGACATGGTTTCCAGGGCTGAGCTGTAGCTCTATTGCCTGGAGGCATATCAGTTTTCCATTTTTCGTTCAGAATCCCAGCAGTGCCTGTTTTTTGTGAATAATTAGCTAGTGTGAAAGCCACAGAATCCATAGCCTCTACAAGGTCAAAATGTATTAACTGCCCATGTTTCTGCAAAAAATTTGTGTTTTTAAAGCGAATGTAAGAAAAAGGAAGTGATAGGATAGACATTATTATAGTTATTTTAGGATTCCGTTTCTTTCCTTCTTCTTTTTTTTTTTTTGAGACAGGATTTTGCATGTCCCCAAAACTGGAATGCAGTGGCTGGATCACAGCTCACTGCAGCGTCAAACTCCTACCTCAGCCTCCCAAATAGCTGGGACTCCAGACCGAGCTACACTCCTACTGTCACGAGTAGAGTGCATTTAATAATCTTTAAGGTCTTTCCAAATGCTAAAATTTCTGATTCTGGAAGATTTGTCCTTATTGTATCAGTATTTAATTCCTTTTTCCAATAAAAGAGTCCAACAGATGTTTACAGTGAACCTGTGGCTTATGAAACCAAAGACAGCAGGAAGTTAGAGGAAAATGTACTTCCTATAAGACAAATAATGTTATTTAACAAATTCTCATGCATTTAAAGCAACATAATGAGAAAATACCAATTCTACGGAAGCTCATTATGAGAACATTTGCAGAGTTCATACTACGGACTTGATATGCATTAAATTCCTATGAACTTCTCTCCGGTTCTCCTGGAAACTAGCTATCACAGTCCTTGGCTAGGCTGTTTGAATAAAGAGCAGGTCAGGTTATGAAAAATGCAGGGTTTCCAATGAACTTTACTTCTAATGTATATCGTAGATCACCGATAGATGCTTGTAAGGAAATATATGAATTTCATTTACCTCCAGGAAATTCCCAAGAATTCAGAATGTCTACTTTTTGTTGACGATTTTCTCTGGAGTTGCAAACACTGAGAGTGAAATCAGTTTCGAAAACCATACCTCAAATATTCCCTTCAATTTGCTGTTGTGGCCGTTTTCGTCAAACAACCTGCTTGGAGATAATCTATTTGCAGAACCTAGGTGGGGAAAAACCTGCCACATTATATAATTCACTGAGCAGGTTTTGGCTCTCACTTCACCAACCCATCTTAAATAGTGGCTGTGCCCTGCATCTAGCAATACATATGATGAAGCAATTTAGCACAGAAAGGGAAAGGCCACACAACTTGGCATCACCGTACACATTTATCTTTGAGAAAACCAAATGGATCCAACTTCTTGCCAGAGTTTAATAGCAAAGCTGTCACATTTTACACAAATGAGTATCCAGTCCGCTAGCGAATGAAAAGAGGGGACAGGGAGGAGGGCACCAGAGGAGGCGGGGCTGCTGACTGGACTGTTTTCAAAGTGGCTCCCGTTTTTAGGGGAGGTGCTGGGATACTCCACATGGCTGGAGAGACGAAGTAGTTAAAAATTATTACTAGCGAGGGGGCCGGGTCCTCGAGACGTGGGTATATAAGACGGTGCCTGAGCGCAGAGCGGCTGCTGCAGCTGTGATCCAGGACCAGGGAGCACCGGCTCAGCCTCTCACTTGTCAGAGGCCGGGGAGAAAAGCAAAACATAACGGTGCGGTCCAAGCCGGGGCTTCTGCTTCGCCTCTGGGACATACACGGGACCCCCTAACTTCAGTCCCCCAAACGCGCACCGTCGAAGTCTTGAGCTCCAGCCGGGCACATCCACACGCGGCACAGGCGCGGCAGGCGGCAGGTCCCTGCCAAAGGCGATGCGCGCAGGGGGTCGGGCAGCTGGGCTCCGGCGGCGGGAGTAGGGCCCAGGAGGCAGGGAGGCTGCGGAGCCAGAGTCGCGGGCTGCGCCCCGGCAGAGGCCGCCCTCGCTCCACGCAACACCTGCTGCTGCACCGCGCCGCGATGAGCCGCGTGGTCTCGCTGCTGCTGGGCGCCGCGCTGCTCTGCGGCCACGGAGCCTTCTGCCGCCGGGTGGTCAGCGGTGAGTCAGGGGCCGTCCCCCCGAAGAAGGAGCTGGGAGAGGGGATCACGGGGCGCGGCGGGCAGCCTGTCCTCGGGCGGAGGCTCTCCGGGGCGTTGGAAACCAGTGCGGCTTAAGGGTCCGGGAGGAGGCGGGGAGAAATTGGTTGTGCTGTTCTCCTCCCTCTCTTCTCTAACACACACGCAGGAAAGTTTAAATTTTTGTGAAGTGCTTGCTTAAGTAGCTGCGGAGCGAGCCTCTGCTTCATCACGAGAGGCACAGTCTTTTTTTTTTCAGGAGTGATTTCCACTTTCTTTATGAGAGTTGACCACAGGGCAGGGCTCAGCACCTGCAGAAGGGGTGGGGTAGGGCGGAGGCGGAGGGAACCCAGAGACAGAAGAGCCACCGCAGAAATGCCACCCTCTGTTGCTCTGTTGCTGTAGCTGGACTTTGGTCCCAGCACTATGTGCACTCGGATGCTTTCTGAGACCAGATCAATTCGCTGTGGGTCGCCTCCAGATGCCTGGGCATTCGGTCTTTGTTCTCAGCAGGACTACTGGCAAGGAACTGGAGTGTGATCATTGTGTGTAGATGCCTTTCCTTTGCACACTTCGTTCCAAGTTGGGGACTTCCCAGAAAATGAAGTCAGCTGGAGTTGGGCCGAGGTATACTTGGTAATGACTGCAGGTTCGGCACACAGTAGGTGCACAATTAGTTCTGTTGAGTGAGCGCATGAGAAACGGATCAAAGTTGGCAAGCTTCCCAGGTTTTCTTTGATTTTTCTTTTTTTTGACTCTCACTGTCCTGTCGTTGAACAATTTGTATTGCATCTACTCTCCCTTACTTTTTGAGAGGGTCTCTTCAAAAGGATACAGATTCTCAATGACCTAGGGTGAATGTGCTTAGGGCCTTACATAAAGGCTGATCATAGCTACACTTTATTGAAATCTCTTACTATGCTCATTGAAACACTGCAATAAGTATTTGTTGGATATATGTGTTTTGAGGGTGAAAAGTGTTTTTTTAAACATAAAAAGCACAAATAGTCCTTTTTACTTTTGTACACCTATACAACAGGTGTCACTAGATGTAGAAATAGATGACAGATGACAGCAACTAATTCAGTTGTGAAGACAGACCTTTAGACATTGGCATATTAAGCTTAATTGTCACTGATCTTCCCCTTAGCAATTTGTGATGTTCTACAGCTTCAGAATATAATTCTTACACCTGTGGTTAACAATCACTCTACACTTTTTTTCAGAATTTTCAGAATCTGTAACATTAGATCCTTTTCCTCCCTAAGTTAGCTGCAAAGAAAAAGTTCATTATACAGACTCATCTGATTTTGTGAATTACTTATCTGTCTTTGTACTTATCAGAATTATTCATGCAACTGAATGAACAGCAGAGACCATGCTTTGAACATAAGGTGTTTTTTACTCATTTACCTAAATAATATCCTTTAGATATGCTCTTATTCCTAGGCCTCAACATTTTAAAGGGAGGAAAAATAATATCTAAAGTAAAATCAGAGCTTAAAAAATTGTTGAAGAGGTATATTTTGTGTTCTAGGTATATTTTGAGTACATAATTTTTTCCAAACCTTTTGTTAGGTTTTCTTGTTAAGCATTTCTAGGCATCTTGTAGGTGACATCTGGAAAATTTCTAATTAACTGAACATGATCTATTTGATTTAGCATAAATGATGATGTTTATTTGATATTAAAATAATTAGTTATGTTTTTCTTATGAATAATTCAATTGTCTTTGGTCATAAAATTCACATTGAAATTTAACCATCTATAAATTGATTTGTGACTTTTATTCTTTGAAGACTAATTTTTTAAAAGGGTGTATTTTGACCACAATGGCCAGAGAACAGAGCAGCCTAAAGCCTGACATTTTTGTAGCAATAGTTTCTAACGGATCTATTGTCTACCTGGTCAATGTAAGTTTTGAATTGGTGCATCAATTTTTTTCATGTCACTTGGGACCATTCACCAAATCTTTATTGAAGAGTAAGAGCCTCTTTGGGGGCTGTTATTAGGAACATACTTACAACGTATGGAATATATTTCTATTTGTTAAATTTCAGTACAACAATTTATAATTTCTATGTAGGATACTCAAATAATCACTGACCCCAGAAAAATAGACACTCACAAAATAATTCTCCACAGAAATCATATTTAATACTTTAAAATATTCAATAAGATACTTTCCAGTACTTTTAAATACATCACCTTTTCTAAAGTTTAGAGCATTTCTTAAAAATAAAGTGGATATATTTTAGCAAGAAATGACATTTCAAACAACTTTGTCATCGTTATCTGACCCTTGAGTTAGCGGCATGTAGTAGTAATAAGAAAGTAGTTTTTCTAGGTCAGTGGTCATACTTATTTTGATGTATGAATACACAAAACAATATGTGACATGGTGATGTAATCAAAGCCTATTTATTGAAATTATGATGCTAATACGGAAACTACTTTTAGGAGCTTAGACCCATACTGATTTCTTACTACACACAGATGTGTAGAGAATATCTATAGAAGCTGCAATCATTTAATTTTGTGAAGTGACTGGTGAGTAATGATGTCTTCTTTAGGACAAAGGTAAAAGGATTTTACTTGTAGGCATAAGGACAAATATGAAGGATTCAAAATTCAGGTCTCTAAGTTGGGAGGATACGTTTGAAGAGCAAGTGATACTTTTAAATATTTGAAGTGTTTTGAAGTAATGTGTTTCTCTTTTTTTTCCTTTTTCTTTGTAGTGTGCATAGCAGCGATCTCCAACCTATTTTTGCTGCAAAATGACGTTAGGAGTATTTTCATGGTGCTTCCAGATTTCTCCAGGACACTTTAATATATATTAGTTTAACCTTATTCAAACTGGCACACATTTTATTTAGGAGACTGGGTGATTTAGAGACCTCCCTTCTTATCATGTAGAGTCCATAGAATATTGCAAATTCATGGGTGGTGAACAGTAGCACATACATTACCGTAATATAATATAATAGCAAGGGAGATACAAGAAGAACAGCGGAGCCTATCTCAGCCTATGGAACTATTCTGTGATATCATCAAAAGCATAAAATGATGACAGTGCAGTTTTCAGAGACGCAATTACTTTAAGTATCTCTTGGGCATGAAAGGAACAAATTAATCTTATTACCAGTCATTTAATAAACTAACCATTTATCATAGCCATTATTCTTTGACTGCTGTTTGTCATCATTTTATGGTTTTGTTTTTATAACTTTTTCCTGAAGATGGCAATATCTGTTACATTACCTTTAGAAAAGACAATGTATTATTATATATACATACATATAAAATATGTATTATAATAAAATATGTATTATATATATGTATATATAAAGGGGTCCAAGGCTAAACTTCAGAAGATGCACTCACAAACAATTTTTACTATTTACAACAACTTTCTGTGTCAGGCATTCATATACAAGTAGATGGATGTGTGCAACTGTGGGATGAAAGTGTTTCTTTCACTGTTTTAACATACTCCTAATGATATAATACAGGATGACAACTTGGCTAAACTTACACTCTTTGTAATGCGGAAAGCATTCAATTTGGACCTAGTTTGTTTCATTTGGAAAATAAAAAGACTAGATAAAAATTTATTAAAGACATATGTGGTTTGAAAATCTGAGACAGAGGCAACGTTAATTCTTATTTAAATATTTGTAAGAGAAAATCTAATTCTGTTTAGCAACAAGCTCTCAATACACAAGCCTTCCATATATTAGCCGCCCAGTCATCAATAACAGATTAATGATAATGATTCTGACATAGATAACATGCACAGTGTTTGTATTCATCAATCCCTTTTGTTCATGAAATTTTTCCCCTTTATATTAGGTTTGAGACGTATGGAGACAGCATAGAAATCTGGTAAAACATGGACTGTAGAGCCAGATGACGTGGTTTCAAACCCCAGCTTCAGTACTTGTGAGCTGTGTGAACTTGGGCAAATTATTCAACTATTGTCTGCCCTCTTTGCCTCATTTTGAAAACAGATAAGAGTACCTATGTCATAGGCTTGCTAGGAATATTAAAAAGGTTCAAACACAGTATACAGATTGTGCACTGTGCAGAGGTACATGCGAAAAAGATAGAAGAAGGAGCTCAGCTTGGCAAGCCCAGCGCTTGGAACTCAAGCCACCTAGAGGCAAAATCAACTTTTTCTAGTTGACCAGTCTATAAGGGGGACCTTTCTGCCGTCTCTCACCAGGAGAGGTCGTCTTCTCCTAATTTATCCCAAAGCATGGATTGTGGTAGGAATGAGGTGCTGCATTCTAAATTATTGCTAAATTTCAGGCCTTTATTATTAGAATCATTATTTCTATAAAACTTATAACTGGTCTCATTATTTAAGTAAGAAGACTGAGGACAGGGGCGATTAAATAATCTCAAGTACCCAAAGTTCAAGTATAGAGTTTGGTTTCAAAGCGAATTCATTTTGATTGGCTACATGAACTCTTAAGTCACATTGATACTTGGTTTACTACTTATTATTCTAATCTCCATAGTAAGTATTATGATTTTTTAAAAAGATAGTCTCATCCTCTTCTCAGAAAGCTTATGGCATTTTCCAGTTGGAGAAGTAGGGCTTGCTGTTGCTGCCACCATCCAGAAAATGACCACAGCCTACATTTATAAATTTAAAATTATAAATGAAATTATAAATAAATGTGTTTATTAATGTGAGAAAATGGATTCCAGCTATAGCGCACTATGCAATTAAGTACCTTATAAAATCTCATTCATAAAAATAAAAGTTTATTATAATAAAACTCTTTGTAAGAAAAATTTTTAAGATGTTGGTGTAACATTGAATGCTGAAAAGAGAACACTTAAAATGAACACCAGGCCTTTCCTTTTTAGTTCAAAAGTGTTAGCACTGGTATCACAGGCCTCACTACACCGTGTATGACATTGGTATCACAGGCCTCGCTACACTGTGCATGGCATTGGTATCACAGGCCTTGCTACACTGTGTATGGCATTGGTATCACAGGCCTTGTTACACTGTGTATGGCATTGGTATCACAGGCCTTGCTACACCGTGTATGGCATTGGTATCACAGGCCTCGCTACACTGTTTATGGTAGTATCAGCAAACTTATCAGTGTGATTGTGAGGGGGATAAGAAGAAATTATGAAAAAGAAAAAATACCTTGTATGATTCCAATAAAACATTCTAAGTTAAGTCAACCTGATTTGGGGAATATTTACCATGTGGATGCTCTTTTTTACTTTTTTTTGGCAACTAATGGTAGATCATAATTGAACAGTAGGAATTGGTAATATTTTATATTTTTATTGAAAAAGTGATAGAAATTCAATACTCATCTAATATTGATAATATATAATTATAGTATGAGACATAAGAAAATATGTATTATTTTCATAACTAACTGAGCACTTAACTATCAGAAAGTAAACAAATACAAGCAAAAAGAAAATCAAATTACAGATCCTTTCTACTCAGAAAGCAAAAGCAAACTACCATGACTTCATGAGTTTGGCCTCACTTTTATGTCATTGGCAAAAGTATTTAAACCTCTGCCAATAATTAGCTCTATAGAAATTTTAATGGCTAAGAAAAAAGACAAAAATCATCTACTTATTCATGGAAATACTGATGAAATCTTTGTTGTGACAGTGATACGAATGATAATAATAATAGCTTTCTCTAAATAAAAGGGCCTGTTTACTTATGTAGCTGTGTGTGAAACTAATAAGGATGAATATTTATTTTATACATTAAAATAAATACAATAAATAAAATATTTATTTATTAAATAATATTTAAAATATTTATTTTATTTATTTTAATGTATAAAATAAATATTTATATATTTTATATAAAGAAGTCTCTTTTATATAAAAGAAATATTCTATAAAATATTTCTCTAAAAATTCAGTGCAATCCGTACTACAAACCTCCGTGACACACGTTTACCTATGTAACAAACCTGTGCATCCTACATATGTACCCATGAACTTACATGTTAAAAAAATCCAGTGCAGAAAAACTTACATATTTAAATACTTTTTAGATTTAAAAATTAAGTAGCTCCTAGTGCACATCTAGCAAATAAATTATCTTGAATTTTATTTTCTCAATATGTTTGTAGAGAAATTATCTTGAATTTTATTTTCTCAATATGTTTGTGGAGAAATTACCTTGAATTTTATTTTCTCAATATGTTTGTAGAATCCTGGGCAGATCTTTTCTCTCTCTTGTAGATAAGCCCACACTTAAAGGATGGCTTCAACTGCAGATGCTAGTTGACATTTAGTAATTTATAGTTAGACGGCATAAATGTAACCTTAGTGTAATAGAACCCATTGTATGGTTCTCTGAATACTTATCTATCCCATAAAATGTTGATGGAAGATTTTATCTGAACGTAACATTTGAAAAATAAGAGACAGAGAAATTCTCCATATTATCTCACAGAATGAGAGGAGAGGTCATTGTAATTGTTCTCTAGGAAGATTGGCTTTTACAGAAGTGGGAAAGTTGCTTCCAGAAGATCTGCATTAACAAAACTTTTCTGGGAATTAGGGCAACATTTGTTTCCCAGCTGTTGGAGTTTCACTGCATCAGTAGCCAAATGTGATCAGCTGAAATAGCGGTGAGATGTTCAATAGCTGCTGCTTCTGCTGATTTTGCTGCAACTTGGACCAAATTTGCACGCTAAGGTGGAAATCAGTAATAAAATAGAATTGAGTATAAAGAAATTCAGTGTCAGCTTTAACTGATTGTATATAAACCCATAAAAATTGTGCGATATATTTATAATTTCCTGAAAACTGCCTTGCTAGATCTGAACTGGTAGTGACTTTTCAGTTCAAACTCTGCAGACACAGCTGATGATCAAACTTTAGAGTTAATATATCCGTTCCGGTTGATGATGGGATGCTGTCTTGATGCCCTTAGAATCTCCCTGCCATGCAGCCATCACAATCTCCACTCTCTCAAGCAGGACCTGAGGACTGTTCTATTATCCACAACCAGAGACACGGCCTGGCACAGAGAGTGTCAAGCTGGCCATTGTCCAGGGCCTGCGCAGCATTGATTGTTAATTATTTTCAATATAATCTCTGTCCCTAGATTTTTTTCTTTTATTATTATTATATCTGTATAAACTAACATAATGGTGTTAGCAATTTCCACACGAAACCTAAAGCTCTCATGCATTTAATTAGAAGTGCTATCTTAATTTTGTGAGTTAATTTACATCACCATTTTTGTATGCTCATCATGAGAAAATCTGTGTTGCATTTATCTTTTAATGTCAGAGATAATGAACAGTGACTTTTAGCATATGCGTCACACCCAGGAATTCCCTAAATGTGTGAGGCTTTGTTACATATAACAAACTTTTTGCTCACTGAAAGGTCTGGCTAGTCTGTTTTTTGTTTTTTTTTTTTTTTTTTAATATGACATTTTTTGATATCTTGCAAAACAATCTTGGTAGGAAAATTTAATATTTCAAAAGTGCTGGGATAAAATCCAAGGCAGAAAGTTCTTGGAGTGAAAAATTGAACAAGTTGAAAACTCAAGGGAATGTAATTAAGATATATTTGGACACTTAGAACTAGGTAAAGGATGTAGTAGATGAAAATGGAAACAGCATGCTTCTAAATACAAGCAGGGAAACACAGGCGTAATGGCATTGTTAGGCTCTGATCCAGAACAACCATCTGAAATGATGAAATCATCACAAAACTTTATAATGTATTAGGAGAAATTTTAAAATAATACATTAATTTTCAGAGTCAGCCATTAGGACTCTCTTAATCATCTCTCAAAGAATATTTATTTTCAGGCTGGTTTGTCCTGAAGTCTCTCTAACTTGTTTTCCATGGTCATTCACACTAATATGTTCTTTTGCATGAACAATTTGGGCAGCCTGTTAATTTGTTCATATTTTTCAGTGTGTCGCTCCTGGGTCCAGATCCAGGTAATGAAACAGAGGGAACAACTCTTGGCTTGCTTGCATTGCGAGAACTACTATTTTATAGTTGGCTGTTCTCAGTTTGTGTCAAGATATTGAATGCCTATCACTCAAACACTGTTGAGAAGTTAATGACCTTCCACTGATTTCTGCGCCTTTCTGTCTGAGTGTCATCATAGGTCCTTAATGGCTGACTCCAGAAGGGAATGGATATGATACACTGGCTCAGCGTGATGTACTGTAATTAAAGTACAAAGTTTGAATGCTTTTTTTTTTTTTTTGCCAGTATTTAAATACAAGAATCGCCCCCAACCCCACAAATCCCTGACTACTGACAACTTTTATTGATAGGCTACACAATTAAATACATAGTAGAAAAGGCCATAAATACCAACAAGAATAATGTTAATGGAGATGAATTGTAAGAAAGTAGTGAAACTATTTCCTAATTTCTTAGCATAAAGTAATTTGTCTTAATTTTACATAAAGTAATCGATAGTCTGTTTTCCAAGTCCAAATCTAAGCTAAAAGAGGGCAAGACTAAGAAAGTAGAAGCAGCTATGGAAAGCAGTTTGGGCACAGGAAATAGTAACAGAGAGGGATCCTTGGTGGTTTTAAAAGTTGACAGCAGAGAGCAGAGGTGAACAAAAGTAGAAGCAGTGAAAATCAAAACAAGACAGAATGACCATTCTGGATCTTGTTTATAATCCTGCTGTACATTCTTAATGGTAAACAAGGGTGAGTGTAGACAATAGAACAATAGAAAATCCATTGCTTGTAGAACTAGCTAAATCCTATACACCATAACATCCTTGACATCTATCTATCTATCTACCTATCTATCTATCTGTTGATCTGCCTATCTATCTATCTGTCTGTCTGTCTGTCTATCTATCTATCTAGCTAGCTAGCTAGCTAGCTATATCTATTTGGCATATATTTGTAAATATAAATATGTATGACTTTATTATGTCCTGATATCATGCATATTTGCAGTCATTTCACTTGATAATTAGGCAAATTAACACTGCTTAACATGCAGAGGTATGTAAAATTTAATTTTGAGATTTTTTTTCAAACTCTTTTTGCCTATGTGTTCAAGACTTCACAAATGTTATTAGAGCAGAATCTCATTATGAGGTCTCAAAACTTCTTTTAAGCTTGTTTGGGCTTCTGGCTAATATCTTGAAATAAATTGATTTTCAGGATACTACAAATAATGAATTTATTGGGTATAGTATAGACTATACATAATCAATAGATGTCAGGAAAGGTGGTTAGGTGGTTAAACGGAATGCTGTAACATAAAAATCTTTAAAATACAGGTTTAAGACAAAAAATAGATTTTAAACGTCCCTTCCAAATTCAGAGTATTCTGTGTATTTATTTATAGATTTTGGATATTTGGTTGGTCCTAATCTTTATTCCTGAAGAAATATGCAATAAAACCACTACAGAGAAAGGTGAATTTAAATGAATTTTTTTTAAGCTTAATAAAATTCTGAGTTAGGGAAGATTTGAAAAATGTAATACTATTACTTTCAAACTCATAAAGGAATGAATGGAGCATTTTTAAGGTTAAATTAGAGGAAGACATTGTTATTTCATATGTGTTTAATATATAAGGAGAGCCTCTAAAGCTGAGAGAAATAATTTGTTCTCAAGTCTGCTAAATATTTATTACCTTAATTGTTTTGAGCTAATCATTTAACTGTCTTTGAAAGACCAGTTTGGCCAAATTTCAGCCTACTCATCTCTCCATCCAAATTGTGAGAAATCAACAACAGCTAGCCATTGGTAAGATTTTACTAGCTCCTTTATTTCATGATATATTTGTTCCACTGTTCTCTAAGCCATCATTTTTTTTCACATTTAAATTACATTCTTTTTTTTAAAGTACTTAATTCTCTAAGTTCATAGTTGGGAGATTTTAATTTGCAATTTATCACTTATCAGAGATGTCTCTGTAAAATGAGAGAAGACATTGGCCTCGGAATCGGAGTTTACACACATTATCTCCCCAAAGACCCCAGAAAATATTCAAAAAATTGGTAATGAGATTTTTTCAGAGACAGTGAGGATTTTAGAACTCTATCCTGTCACTTCCAGTGTAATATTATGTTAATTAATCGTTTATTACTACCGATTACCTTCATTCTGTCCTCTTTTAACTTCCAATTTTAGTAGATTTGCTTTCGGGTATACAAAATGAAAGCAAATATTTGTACCTTAAATCTGCCACTTTGTATCTTCTTCAGAATACCTTATATAAAATTGTTTCATTATACGTTACTTGTTTTTGATAATTAATTTGCGTTATGAGTTGTTATTCTTCTTTCATTAAGTTTTAGCTCACTTTACTATACACTCCTGAAATTCCTTTAGCTATTTTCATTTGCTATGTTAATTGGTTTATAAAATCTAAGCCAGAAGAGTTATAACTTTCCTTAACAAACATTGCTTGAAGTACTGAGTTTAAAAGTTTATGTTCCAAGTTTACTAGGGAATCAATTTGCTTTTACAAATTGCAAGCAATAGGCTAGAAAATAAACTTTACAAAGTAATTCAGTGGGAGAAGCATTTCTGGTAATGTATTTTCTGCTTTGATTGGTTCTTAAATTTTGATTCTTAGTGTTGTTACAAATAGAGTTCAGATTATCAATATATGGGCATCTTTTTTTTTTTTTTTTTCCAGGCCAAAAGGTGTGTTTTGCTGACTTCAAGCATCCCTGCTACAAAATGGCCTACTTCCATGAACTGTCCAGCCGAGTGAGCTTTCAGGAGGCGCGCCTGGCTTGTGAGAGTGAGGGAGGAGTCCTCCTCAGCCTTGAGAATGAAGCAGAACAGAAGTTAATAGAGAGCATGTTGCAAAATCTGACAAAACCCGGAACGGGGATTTCTGATGGTGATTTCTGGATAGGGCTTTGGAGGAATGGAGATGGGCAAACATCTGGTGCCTGCCCGGATCTCTACCAGTGGTCTGATGGAAGCAATTCCCAGTACCGGTGAGTATGGATCTTGTGCAGTTGACAGGCGTTCTGGGGAACTCCACAAGGTAGAGGAAGGACTCTGTTACCTGTAGAGGATCTCAGAGTAGGACAGGCAGAATCATTTAGTAGTCATGTATCTGAGTGTTCCTGTTACTCTCTGTTTGCAGAAACTGGTACACGGATGAACCTTCCTGCGGAAGTGAAAAGTGTGTTGTGATGTATCACCAACCAACTGCCAATCCTGGCCTTGGAGGTCCCTACCTTTACCAGTGGAATGATGACAGGTGCAACATGAAGCACAATTATATTTGCAAGTATGAACCAGGTAAGCAGTAGCAAAAGAAGGTATAGAAGATTTTGCGCATGTTTCATTGTATTAAGTTTTGTCTTTAATTTTCACTACCTGTGGCTCTTTTTGTTTTTCTGCTGTGAAATAGAAAATTACCTTGCAGCTTCTCATATCACTCGTGTAATGAAGTATATCATATGCTGTAGAGCAAACTGCCCAATGAGCTCAAAGAAGAGAGTGAATAAAAACATCTGAAGAGATGTCTTTAAGAAAAAAGAATCATTGCTAACAATAAAACCAATTTTTTTGTAAATAGATTTTGTAAACAATACATAGCTGTTTTAAAATATTTTAAACATTACTATAATATGTGGGAAGTAGATGTAAGTCACCAAAGCACCTGTAGACTTACACACGTGAGCAGCACTTCTTTATCTGATTTTAAGAGAACAAAGCACTTTCTCCTGGAACATTTGCTTATCATTTTATGGTATAATACTTGACATGTGGTACTCAGTAAAAATAAGACTATCGTAGCTCATTACCCCATAGTGGAAAAAAGCAGGAAGATATGATTCATTCTCCCTGTGATTCCTATTCTTGAAACATGTCTCCTCAGTGAGCTTTCTTTTGAAATCTCCCACTACTTGTCATATGCAGCAAATGGGAATCTTACATTGACTTGAGCTATACTGGCATGGGTTCTGGATTTTTAAAATTGTCAATTTGAATTACTTTGAATAGGATAGATCATCTAAATTCATATTTGACTGAAAGAGAGACTAATATAAACTCCGTGGACTCATTTTTTAAAATCATCTGAGAAAGTCAAGTTAGATCCTTAGGCTTTGAGATTTCTTTGCTGTTTTTCTCCTCCGCAGTGTTTGGAAGTCTCATTTTAACTCTTCTGAAGAGGTTTCTGCTTGAACTCATAATACATGTTCACAGAAGGCAATTATAGTTGAATACTGCTGCTTCCATTATTCTCTTGAAATTACATGATTCTTTTTCTCTTAATACCATAAAGCACAAAGGATTATTTGGATTAGGCTTACCCTTGTCTTACATTTATCCTGCTCTTGAGTGTATTAGCCAACTTTTTATATCCCTGGTGAGTTTATTCTTTAACCATCTTGGTTGCTAAACCCATCATTACCCTCCAGGAAGCCTTTGCAAAGCTGAGTCTGTTAGGTGCTTATATCCTTTATTTTTCTCTTGGAGAAATATAAAGTTGAAATTCTCTAATATTTTAAATTTGTGACATTCCATGTACTTAAGACTATTGAATAATACAATATTATGCCTTATTCTTAATATTACATTGTCGCCTTCTCCTTCCTTTTGAGTTCAGAGGTCAATTATTTGACCCTTCATTGTATTTATTTTATTTTTGCATTCAAATTGATGCCATTATTTAGCACACTATAAATCTTACAATCTTCTTTACTTGTTTTTGTATTAGGTAATCTAGGTTTACATTACTCATGCAAGAGCATTTATGATATAAAATTATTCTTTCTTTATCTTCTCCATTCTACCCAAATCTTCAAATAATCTATATTTATTAAAATATTCTTTTATGTAGTTTTTGTTTTGAAGCACATTCACAGGTTTACTGTTGGCCTTATTAATGTGCTCAGGATTTTTATTTTTTATGTCATGATTTAATCTTTTATGTCTTTTTATTTCTATTTAGTTAACCCTCCTTGAGCTTGGTGTCTGCTTTGTAAAGGATGTTGGTTTGATTAAATTCCTTGGTTATATAATTACCAAATTTTATGTATTTACCAATCTTTAGTGATATTTTGCATAATATTTATATTATTTGTTTAAAAACACCAGTTGACTAGGCATAAGGTGACTAAGTTCTCTAGAAGAGTACGTAGAGTCTAGGACTGAATCTGAAACCCAGAGGAGGCTATTAAAATGTCAGGGTAAAATTTGTGTACAAGAGTAACAAATATTACTACAAAATGGTGTATGATTAAACTTCCAACAAAGGGGGACTCTATGACATTATAAGGCAATGTAAGAATGGTAAACATTAAATTAAAATTCTTCTCTATCTTAAAGACTACGTAAGATGTTACGTGTGTTCTTATTTCAATTGACAAAAGTAGAGAGTCACACTTTTGGAACAAATGGAAACCAATTTATGTTTTTTAAAATAATTCAATTTACTTTCATTGAATTATTTATTTAACAAATAGTTCCTTAAGGAAAAGAAAAATAGAAAATAGAGCAATACCAAATCATGACAAGAAACTTCAACAATTTTAAAGTGTGTGGCAAGAGGAGAAAATATCAGGAATAATAGTTAACGGATGCTGGGCTTAATACTTCAGTGATGGGATGATCTGTGCAGCAAAGCACCGTGGCACATGTTTACCCTTGTAACAAACCTGCACATTCTGCTCATGTACCCCTGAGCTTAAAAGTTAGAAAAACAATAAAAAATAAAGTGTGTGGCAATTAAAGAGACGTCTATAAAACTAGGGAAAGAAACAACTTGCAAGCTTTAATTTAGTGTTATTAGTATTAGTTTTAAAAGTGGACACTATTGAAAAGCAAATCTAAGGATGGCATTGTATGTGCAGAACAGAAATGTGGCTTAGAACATGGTTGCTCGAATCATCAATTCCAAATTCAATCCACATATGGTCATCTGCTGATTATTATTGCAAGGGGAAACCTAAATAATACACTGATATTAGTAAAGAAATTATCTTGCATGTCTCTGAATTGCATTTAATATATCACACTCTTACGTTTGCCAATTCTTGGTTAGCCTTGCTTAACTTTGTGCCTGGTCCACCATTATTGCCTTCAACAGGCTATCATCAGCACAGACCCACAGTTGATTGCTAATTACAGTTTGGAGTTTTAAGGGAGAATGTATCAACTCCATCTTTTATTCAAAGATAATTAAATGCTGACTTTAGAGTTAGATCACTTCACGTAAATTTAAATTCAGATTATATTTTATTAGCTGTAAGCTGTTCAGAAATCAAAATTGTGGCGTTTTTATTATTTTCTAATATAATTTCATATTTATATGTGTTTTCAATTCTCTTGTTTAATCATTATATATGCTGGTGTTTCTTATTATTTACAGAGATTAATCCAACAGCTCCCGCAGAAAAGCCTTAT